>NC_143433.1:1432500-2070000 GCF_059467195.1 Physcomitrium patens | reverse complement strand
ATTTTAGGGTAAAAAATGTATTTTGGACACATTGGTGGTCTTAGTTTTGCCAAAAAGACATTAGTTTTTGAGATATAGAAAATTCCAAACTTGAAATCGGATTTAGACTTAAGATCATTGTGGACCCTTGATCTTGGCTAGGGATTTTTGATCTATATGGTAGAGATGTGTCTGCCACTTTTGGGCCTCTTCCCACCTGGTTAAGAGGGCTTGGGTGGCCGAGCTTTCTCTCTCTCCATTTTTTACTTGTGGCGAAGCCGTGGCAAAAATATTTCTCCATTTTGTGAATGCAAATCTTATCCCTTAATCTTATATTGCTTCGGTTTTTATTCCTCTCAATCTATCTATTTTCGTTTTTTTCTCATAAAATTTTGTAGACATATTCTACTCACTCTTAGCTTTGTAATGGTATAACCCACGCTTGATTTGGAGGTATGACAGATTTTTGGAAAAATTTTAAACTGGCAAGGGTCTATAGCCTTTGGCAGCATAAAAGCAACAAGTTAAAAAAATCCATAACTTAGTTATCCCTATCTCAACTTCAATGTAAATTACTAGAATGAGTGTACTTTAAAGTCTAGTTTACTAAAAAGTTTGAATCACTAACTTTCAAGCTATAACAAATTCGTAATAAATTGTTAAGTGAGCAGGTATCTGCTACCTTGGTAGTTAAAACAATTGTCTTTGAAAAATAATACCTCTGTATTTACTTACGTTTTTGTATTAAATTTTATTGAAGAAGAATTTCTACAAAGTATAGTTTTAGGAAAAAATAGAATATTGAACTTTGAATCGTTAAGCAATTTTTAGTAAATTTTTAAGTAGAAGGGGATTTTCTGCTTAGGCAACTCAAGTCCCATTATTTTAAAAATTCATATTTCAATTGGAAAGCATTGGATCACTACAAAATTTAGAAGATAGAACAATCCTAAGTCAAGTTTAACTACAAGAAGTTTCAAGTGCATAAGATCTATAGAAGAATCTTGGCATATTTCTGAACAAAAAGGGATTTGTTGCCTCAACTCGACATACTCTAAGTAAGGTTTTCTTCTCTAATCACCCTCTAATCACATTTTTAAGTACCTAAATTGATATATTAAAATTCATTCATCTTATTATCATTAAATAATTTTATTAAATAGTTTTAAAGAACTTTTTATCTCACTTTGGAAATTAATCTTAAATTCTTATGTTTCCATTTATTTTCACCTTTTAAGGATAAAATAAAATAATATATATATATATATATATATATATATATTAATCTGATTCTCTAATTTTTTTTTTTTTTTTTTTAGTCTTAATCTTTAAACTTTTACTTTTAATCTTCAACTTTTACTTCCATTACTTTTGAACTTTTTACTTAACTTTTAGTTATTAATTCTAACTTTAGTTTTTTATTTTATTTTATTTTATTTGTAATTTTAATTTTATAATCTTTTAACTTTTACTTTTATCTTAAAAATTTTAACTTCATGTTAGTACTAAACTTAAATATTTAAGGCTATTTACTATAGGATTTTTAATTCATGATCAAGTTTGGTCATCAAAACTTCATCGATGGATAAATTCCTATATATATCTCTGATTTATATGGTTTAATATCCTTATAGAAAGCCTTAGATTAGTTCTTTAGTATGGTATTAGATGTTTTTTTATCCTCTCTTTCTTTAATACTAATTTGTAATTTTCAAAGTATAAATTTCATAGGATAAGTCTTGGAAAGTATTTAATTAAATGATCTAGAAATGCTAAAAATTAAATCATAAAAATGTGTAACTAACTTATTTACGCTATTGGATTAGTTTTGATTTTTACATCATTTTTTTTCTATCTTACATATAATATCATCTCAAAATCAATTAATATTGAACTCTAATTTAAATTATAATCTAATTAAATCAAATTTAAGTAAAAGAAAAAAAAACCACTCACACTATGGTTGCCTCAAAATAAGTAATGATTGAAGAAGTTCGTAAGGTTGATGATAAAGAATTTTGGATCTTGAACATATTTCTCATGATTGTACAAAGTCTTTGATTGCCTTTTACATTTGAAGTCACCAAAAATCTCCAAATATTACGTTCAAAGTCTTATTATATCCAATATATTTGGTTGTTGAAAAGTCATGATGAGCTTGAAGAATACATAATTGTGCTTTGCCTTTTGAAATATATAATTTTTTATAAAAGTAGAATAGATTATTTTTAAACTCAAACTTAGAAGTATCATGATACTTAGAAGAATTATTCTTAATAGCAAGAACAAGAGGATCAAAAGACATACTTGATTGAATTTGCTTGACAAAAGTTGAATTAGCAATTAATATTTATTTTATTGCTTGAAGATGAAAATACTTCAACTTCAAGAGAATTATTTTTTGTTGATCAAAAGCTACATCTCTTTCCTTTGGTGCAAAATAAGAATGTCTAGAAAGGGCATTTCATAAACCTTGTTATTTTTTACATCTATAAGTGATTTTGAAATCAAATCTTTATAACGACATACTCCAACAAGCTTGACAATGATTCAAAATATGTACCAATATGAAATATTTGAGATTTTTGTAATCTATATATACAATAATTGGATTAAAAGCCCCTTCTAAATAATGATACCATACTTGAAATAAATCCATAATTATAAGGTCTTTATTATGGATCTCGTAATTAATTTCAACTACTAAAATTTTTTTGGAATGAAAAGCAATCAGATAGAACTTATCATCTACTCTTATTTGTGATAAAAAAATATCTATAGCAAAGTCCAATACATTTTTTTCTATGAAAAATGCCTTAGAAAAATTGAAAAAAATATAAAATTGGTGCAAAAATAAATGTTGTCTTTAAGTCTTCAAACAATATTTTTGCTTCTTTTTTCTATTTAAGTTTGTCTTAACATATTAGACGTGAAAGAAGAGCTACAACTTGAAAAAAGTTTTTGATGAAGATTTGATAATAATTGATAAATTTTAAAAAATATTGCACATCTTTGATTATTTTTGGTACCTTCTAATCTATAATAGTCTAAACCTTCTTAAGATCCATCATTAATCCTTCATTAGAAATGATGTACTTTAGAAAATCAACCTGAGTAGTATGAAATATATACTTTTTTTATCATTGCATATAATCCTACATCTTTAAGTTTTTATAACACAAAAAAATATGAATTTTATGTTCTTTTATATTCTTAAAATAGATTAGAATGTCGTTCAAATAATATACAACAAAATCATGAAGAAACTCACAAAAGACATCATTTATGAGATGTTGAAAAATAAATGGTATGTTTGTGAGTCCAAAAATCATGACATTATATTTGAAATGTCTATACCTATTTTAAAAAGCAATCTTCTAAACATCTCCTTCTTTAATGCAGACCAAGTTGTATACTCCTCATAGATCTATTTTTGTATAGATCTTTGTTTGATTGAGTTAGTCAAGAAGTCTTGAAATCAAAGGTAGGGGATACCTATTCTTAATGATAATCTTGTTAAGTCCTCGATAATCTATATACATTTGCAAAGATCTATATTTTTTCTTCACAAATAAGATAGAAGTTCTTGCTAGAGATTTCATATTTTGTTGAAAATTTTCTTGATTAAAGATATTTTTTATTTTTTAAAAAAGTCTTCGTCTATAAAACAAATTGAGGCTATTTAATCTAATAATATAAATACTTTGTGATTTTTAGGTCTTAAATATATATCTATTGTAAAACAAGGTAAAAGATTTAAAGAGACAATAAGACCTTTATTAGGTATTACACATAATTCCAGCCACACAATTCTTATTGTAATTAGAAAAACTTATTTTTTGACACATTATCTTCTTTAGTAATTAGACTCCTCATTTTGTGATTCCATTGATTATTTCAATAATATTGAGTAGTATACTTAGCTTCTATATAATACAAGTATAAATCTTTTTAATGGTGTTGAGTCTATTCTTGCTCAGTGAGGGATTTAAAAAATATTGTATCAATTTGTATTAATTTTAGCCTTGATAAATAAGTATTTGAAAACTTGAGAGCTACCATTGTTATATTACGTGAAGTCTTGCTTGAAAATGCACCAAATTTCTAGTTGTGGAAGGTAGAAAGAAAATTATAATAATAAGATTTTAACTCTAATAAAATCCAATTTAACCTTAATAATGTTATTCAAGCTTTAATCAAATCCAAAGAAATCTTAAAGAAATTACAAAAGAAGCATGAAAAAATCCTAAAGAAATTTAAAAGTATTAGAATAAAATCCTAAATATATTTTAAATAAATTCCAACCAAATCTTATTTAATCTTAATTAAAATCCCAGTAGTCCTTCATTAAGTCTTAAGTCAAATCATAATTAATTCTAAAAAATCCTAAACTTAAACAAATCCTAAATCAAATCCTAAAGCCTAATCAAACCGTACTCAAATTAACCTAACTCTATAATAGTTTAGAACCTCAATATCTATTGATTATACTATTGATCTTACTTAAGATTTTACATTCTTTTCAACATTTAAGTTGGCAACAAGTACAAAAAATTTGAAGGAGATTGAACTTATTAATTAGAAGATCAATTCTAAATTTTGCTGAAGTATTGGCTGACTTCCAACTCTAATCTAAATGTTGAACTTTTAGCATCAATATTTCCTTTTTGAACCATTGAATTGCTCCCAAATTTTATTTGAATTATTGAAAATCAAATTTAGTCTCTATATAAAAAAAAATTCACTTCAATCAAATTGATAGATTGCTAAAGATCGTAAAAATACTCATTGATCCTCAAACTCCAATTTTTGAAACTTCAACCTACAAAAACCTTCATAGACTTTGATCTAACTATTTGATTGATCTCAAAATTTGCACACACACTTACAACTAGTACACCAACATTTTTTCCAGAATTTATCTATATATATCACAAAATTCAAGAAATCTTCAAATGTGTAAATATGGTTTTATTTTTAAAAATCTAAATCAATTAAGAACATTATTAATTTGAAAAATCTTCCAAAAACTAGATATTAACTTGATTGACAAAATTATTAATGTCCAAAAATCTCTTTATAAGTTTGTTCTTAAGTTCTGCTCTTTGATCTACAAAAGAATCCTATGGTCATTGTAGGTGCACAATTTTATTCCTCAAGGTCTGATTTCGACCTAGGTTGAAAACTAGTCCTCTCCAAGTATCAATATTTGATAATTTGAGATAATTTTTGCTTAAATCTATTAGTAATTCTCTCTTAAATATATCTGTATCAATTACTAATTTTATTTATTTTGATTTGATGCATTTATGTCCCTACTATTGAAGAAAAGAAGTCTAAAAGCTACAAACACTTAGTATCAGTAAGGATTGTAGTCTAAGAGAAGTGTAGAGAAAGATAATTCTTACTTCCAACACTCTTTACTTATAGGTGGTGGTTTACGCACCAACATGGCAACTTCCATCCTTTTAATATAACATCTATTTCTACTTCATCCAACTCTATTCTTGACGCCACCACAATAACTTACTTTAATTCTTTTCTATCTTTTTATTATTAGCAACATACTATGCTTAATCTCTATGTGATTGTAACTAAGTAAGTACTTGCTGATCTTCAATACTCTCACTTTGCTAATATTCAAAAGGCTTTTAATCCTAATCTCTGAATCAAGTCATAATGTCTATCCTTCATTAATGCCTTTGTAAGCACATCACCAAGCATGTCATTTGTAGCACAATACTTCATACCTATTATTCCATCTTCAATCTTCTCTCATATGAAATTATGTGAAACATCAATGTGCTTGATCCTTGAGTGGTATTTTGGATTCTTGACAATTCCCATATACCATTGTCTATAAGAGATTCGTAATCTTCTTCCATAGCCTTCTCCCACTTGATTGCATCTTCACACTTCATAGCATCACATAAAAATAATAGATCAGTAAAAAGAGTAACATTTGCATGTTCTTTACTTACTTGAGGAAGGATGTGATCCTTCCGCCATTTGCCACATTGCTTTCTTTCTCTCAAAGGATATCTCCTTTCACTTGTAGAAGAACATTTGCCTTCTTGCACTCCTTGTTCTTTTCCAACTCTTAAACCTTGTCATTTTTCACTCAATGATTGATACTCTTCATCATTATCATCATCTCAATCTTCAACATCTTCATTTCTTTCATTGCTAGTGCTAGCAATTGTAGGAGCCTTCATATCTTCAACCTTCTTTGGCTTTTCATCTTCATCATCTTCATTATCTTCATCTTCTTGTTTCTTTGCTGAATTCAAAGATGTATCTATAAATACACCATTACTCCCACTTGGACACATCTCCAAGTGCTTACAAGCACTCTTGTGCTCCAAAAACTCAACATCACAACTTTTGATGATCTTCTTGGTTTCCAAGCACATTAACCTATATGCCTTAATACCTTCACAATAACCAAGAAACACACACTTTGTACCTTTTGCATCAAGTTTGGACCTCATACAATCTGGTGTTTTTGTATATGCAATGCAACCAAAGGTCCTCATATAAGAAATACAAGGTTGTCTCCTACTCCAAGCTTCTTGTGGTGTCATTGATGCAAGTGCACTTGTTGGACACCTATTTCTTGTATACACTACATTCACCATAGCTTTCGCCCAAAACTCATAGCTAAGGTTTTGAGCATGAAGCATGCTCCTTGCCATCTCTACCATGGTTCGATTTGCCCTTTCAGCAACACCATTTTGTTGTGGAGTGTATGGAGTTGTGGTTTGTCTAGCAATTCCTTCATTCTTCAAATAAACATCAAATTGCTTAGACATGTACTCACCTCTATTGTCCATACGCAGCACCTTGATCTTGCATTCACTTTATTTTTCAACAAGTGCTTTAAACTCCTTAAACCTCTAAAAGCATTCATTCTTGGCTTTAAGAATGTAGATCCAAATCTTTCTTGAATAATCATCAATAAAAGTAAGAAAATATCTTGATCCTCCAATACTTGTGTTCTTCATAAGTCCACATACATCAGAATGGACAATCTCCAGCAACTTCATAGTAAGTGTTGCTACACTCTTTAGAAATGAGGCCCTGTATTGTTTTCCTTGTATGCATCCTTCACATGCAAGTTCTTTTGCATTTTGGCTTGTATTGCCAAGATCTAAGCCACTTACCATGGTCTTGAGCTCTCTCATGCTCTTCACATTCAAATGGCTAAGGCGATGATGTCATATATTCAACTTCTCTTGGTTTGATGTAAACTTAGCTAATACGGCTACTTCCACTCCATTCACCTTCTTACAAATGAGGTAGTACAAATTTCCTTCTTTCAAGCCTTTGAAGACCTTGTCTCTACTCAATGTTCTTACAAAACAACCATTCTTGTCAAATTGAACTTTAAAACCTTCCATTACAAGTTTACTCACCAAAAGTAGGTTTTGCTTCATCTTAGGCACATGAATTACGTTTTTGAATCTGATCCTATTGGTTTGTACATTCACAACCACCTCTACCATAATAGAGCCAATTTCAATGGCTTCACATGTACCACTATCTACCAACACCACGTTTGATGCTGAAATAGCCTCATAAGTGTCAAATGAACACTTATAAGGTGTCATATGCTTAGAACAATCTGAATCCACAATCTATCTTGACATGGCAGCCATAGAGGTCCCATTTGTTGTCGTAAATGCATAATCTTGTCCTCCAAACTCATCTTACACACTATTTGTATTCTCTTTCTTCATCTTTTGCCTTTGTAGCAATTTCGAGCAAAATGGCCTACTTTGCCACAAATGAAGTAAGATTTGACATTACCTTGTTGATTTGAATAGTTGCCCTTGCCTTGACGTGAATAGAGTGCTGAATCTTCACTTTGAGGCTCCTTTTTTTTCTTCTTGGTTACTTCATGGATAAGTCTTGCCGTCATAGAATCCATTGTAAGTTCTTTTAGCTTGATGGAATCCAATGCCACAATAAGGTAGTTGTAAGATTTGAGAAGGCTCATTAGCAAGGTCATGACAATATCACTTTCTTCTAAAGGCTTGTCAAGAAATACTAATTGGTTTGCAAGGGCCTTTACCTTATTAACATGAGCCATGAAGTCTTTACCTTCTTCCATCTTGCAAGTGAAGAACTTCTTCCTTGTATAGATGATGTTGGATAAGTTTTTGCTCTCATAGATGTTGCAAAGAGTCTTCCATGCTTCCGCTAGTCCTTTGCAAGAGATAATCTGAGAGAAGTTGGCTTCATCCACATTGGTTGCAATCAATCTAAAAGCCTTCTTTTCACGACGTTTGAACTCTTTCTTCTCCTTCATATCAACATCTTTGCTTGGAGCCTCTTCACTTTCATCTACAATATCCCAAAGATCCAAAGACGCCAATAAAAGCTCTATTTTTACCTTCCAATGGTAGAAATTGTCACTTCTAAACTTCTCAATAACTCTCAATCCTTCACCTTTACTTGAAGCCATGTCTAAGAAAGAGTTGTATCAAAAAAGATTGTAAGAAGAAGTCTTAATGCTCTCAAAAATCAGCAAGAAGGTTTTGTTGCCTTAGAATCCTAGAATCCTTCTTTCTGAACAAACTAGTGTTTTAACTCTCAAAAACACTCTCAACTTCACTTCTAAGACTTGTCGCAAGTCTGATGGCTTTTCTAAGTGTCTCAAATCTGATTTTTCACTCTAATATCTCTTTTATGCTCACAAATCACCTCTATACACCATAAGAGGCCTTTTAAGCATAATCAGCAACTTTAGGATATGAAGTCATAAAATTAGATTACCAAGGATCTATCTCAGCAAAAGTACAATGCAAACTTTGTCTATAGGTGAAAAACAAGACACTAACACCAAAATGCTCTTAACCAAAAGTAAGAGCAAACCATGATTTAGATCTAGATCTGAATCTGAAAATTAGGTTCTTCCAAAGCCTAACATCACCAACAACAAGTTGATCTACTCCACACTTACAAAACCACTTCAAAAAACTTCAAAAAATACTCAAGAAAATGTGAGTGGGTCCATAACCTATTGAAGAAAAGAAGTCTAAAAGCTACAAACATTTAACATCAGTAAGAATTGTAGTCTAAGAGAAGTGTGGAGAAAGATAATTCTTACTTCCAACACTCTTTACTTATAGGTGGTGGTTTACGCACCAACGAGGTAACTTCCATCCTTTTGATATTACATCCATTTCTACCTCATCCAACTAAACCCTTGATGCCACCACAATAACTTACTTTAACACTTTGCTACCTTTTTACTATTAGCAACATACTATGCTTAATCTCTATGTGGTTGTAACTAAGCAAGTACTTGCTGATCTTCAATACCTACAAAGCAAATAGAAGCTCCTTCTTTAAAAACCAACATTAAGACTAAACCTTTTATTATCTTCTTATCATTTATTCTTATTTTTCTATTACATCTTCCTACTAGACTCCTCTATAACAACATCTATGTATTCATTTTTTACCATATAGTCATATTATTATACAACACCATTATTATTTGGATTGTTCTTCTCTAATCAAGTCATTGTTTTTGACGCCTCTTAAATAATTGATTGTCACATGCAATGGCTTGAACAATAAATTATTCTAAATATTTTGATTTTGATATTTTCAATAATAAATCTTTGATATTATCCTTCAATCCATATCAAAATTGATTGATAAAGGATTTGTCATTTCAATCCATCTTGCAAGCAAGGTTTTAAAATTCAGCAACATAAATAGAAGATGTTTGTGATCCTTATCATAAAAATAAGAGTTTGATCTTTGTAACTCTTTTTTGATTAGTTTCTTTGAATGTAGTGTTAAGGATATGAATCTCAAAGAAAGAGAATCCTCACTACACTCTTGTGTCACTGAAGAGAACTAAAAAGTCACTCAAAAAATAACATAATATTAATTAGAATGGCTATTGCAAAAATAAAAAGACTAGAAAGTCTTGAAATAAGACTAACGACTAGAACGGCATTGACAAGAATGAAGAAGGCTTCACTCTTGCCTCCATATATACTCTTAACTAGGAGCTACATGGCAATGTCCTATAGGACCTCCAAAACATGTTGATTTTGTTAGCCACATGTCTTAACTTGCAAGGCAAGTTATCTATATATGCGCCACATGGTTAGCTTGTTCCACAAGCTATTATGCGGAATTAATTTGTTCCACAAGCTATCAACATGTGGTTAACTTGTTGGCAAAGTTTTTGATCTACAAACACATCTGAAGTCAAAACCACGTCTATGAAGCTTTTAAGAAGCTCACTAAAAGACTTTATGAAATTAATCTATATTTACCTACTTCTACCTAATCATATAAGTAATTATTGAGATAAATTTATATATCCATGACATGTAGCCACAAACACTTTTAAGAATGAATTGAAATCATAAAAGAATCGTGAATTTTTTTTCATTAAAGGTATAAACTAAGAGAGAGTACTTCTTTATAGAAGTGCACTTGTAAATCCAACTTGAATGAATCCATCAGATTATTAAAAGAGATCCAATCTTAAATAAAGCTTGACTTATTGCTAAAATCCTAAAAAATTTGATCTTATTCTATTAAACTTCTGGGGCATACTAATTCTTATCCATATCCTAATTATAAAACCAAAACTTCTTAGATTTAGTTGTGAAATTGATTTACTTTCTTCCTTCAATTGTACAACTTCTTGACGTACATTCTCAACTTCTTTCATAGACGTAGGATTAATATTTCTATAATTGATGCTTATAATGCATGAAATTTCTATTCTAAGAGTATTGATAAGTTCTTAAAGATCAACAATAGTTACAAATGTATTTCTACTTCAGCCAAGTATAATATCTATGATATTTTCTTTCCTTTCAAACAACTTAACAAATCCACAAGTCAAATTAGGGTAGGATAATCTGCAACCTTTAATATCAAATGAAAATTTCTATAAAGAAATGTTCTCTTTAAGGATGATATCAGTATTAAAAAACTAAAAAATTTGTTTAAGGTGGGTAATCCACAACCTTTAAAGCACAATAATAAAGTGGGATAATTCACTTACTTCTAAAACAAGACAAGAATAATGAATTAATACTCTTGTTAAAATATCAAAGACATGAATTTAAAAATAAAATAAAATAAAATAAAATAAAATCCCAATACATCCTTGTGTCACTTGAAAAGACTAAAAAATCACTTAAAGATGGTAATATATTAAATTAGAATAGCTATTACCAAAGACAAGAGGACTAGAAAGTCTTAAAATAAAACTAAGAACTAAAAAAGTATTAATAGGAGTGAAGAAGGCTTCACTCTTACCTCCATATATAATCTTAACTAGGTGTTAAGTAGTGGTATCCTACAAGACCTCTAAAACATGTTGACTTTGTAAGACATGTATCTTAACTTGCAAGGCAAGTTTTCTATATGTGTGTTAAATAATTAGATTATTTTGTAAGCTATCAATATGTGGTAAATTTTTTGACCAACTTTCTAATCTATCAATCAACTAAAAATATATGTTAAGTCAAAATAATGACTATAAAGCTTTTTAAAAGCTTTTTTAAAAAATATTATGAAATAAATCTATTTTTATTTACTTTTACTTAATTATATAGATAAATATTAAAGTAAATATATATATCTATGACATTTAGTAATATTTAACGTCATTGGATCTTCTTCTAATCTAATTATTTTAAAATTATCATAGTTAAAAAAATATAATCCTCAGTTAGTCTGAATTTTTCATAATCTAGATTTTTTCCATACTTTAGTTCAAGATTCTATTAGGCAAGTAGAAATCTATAAGATTAATATGCCCAAACTATTATCGATAGGTGCAAGAACTTTCATATATACTTATACCAAAGCAATTGAACTAATAGAGGTAGGTTTGAATACGGGGAAAGATTGGTTATATGAATTGAGTCTGTTAGTGTGACAATTGACTATACTCTAGCTATCTGAAATCAATTATCAAACTACAAAACACCAAGGCTTATTACTTCTATCTTAATTCAATCCATAATCCATTCTACAACTATCAATTCAATAATACTTCCATATTTTTATCCGTTCATCTCTCACTTATTTTTTTTGTGGTTTATATATATTCAATTACTGATCTCTAGCTTATCTATTATATTCAATTTTTCAATTCATCACACAAAATTCAATATCTTGGTTTACGACTCTCAGAGTCTCTCACTCTAGACTAACTTCTCAGTATTCAGAACTATCTATTACTCGTCAACAAGAAAGAAATAAAAAGAGGTAGTACCAAGCTTGCCCCGGCTTATGACTATCACAGTCTGGCCCTTTGGCTTACGACTCTCACAGTCTGGCCTCTTGGCTTATGACTCTCACAGTCTAGTTTTTTGGCTTACGACTCTCACAATCTGGTCCTTGGCTTACGACTCTCACAGTTTGGCTCCGATCTCTCTTTCCTCAATCTCTTTATCCTATCAAAAGATGGACCGTCAACCAACAGATTCCAAAGGTTATGATCCTTTGAATTCTTAACCATTTATTTCACTAACAACCTATTGTTATCAACTAAAGTGCCTAACCATGAGTTTAATTCTCAAGGTTATCAATAACCAACCAGTAACTTACCACAAAGTTTATTTGCCTATTCTACAATACTACAAAAAAAATCAACTTTTGCTATATATGCCATACCTATTATCAATAAAGAAAAGATTTTAAGTGGCATTTTAAGTGAATATTAAGATTATCAAGATACTTTTGAACAAAAAAATTTAGATATTCTTCCAAAATAATGTCTTTATGATTGTTCCATCAATCTTTAAGAAAGAGTTCAACTATCATTTGGATTAATCTATAGCCTATTACTTAACAAATTGGCTACACTCAAAGAGTATATTAATGAAGATTTGATTAAGAACTTCATATGACATTCTAAATTTCTACTTAAGGCTCTTATCTTATTTGTAAAGAAAAAAATTAGATCTCTACGGATATATGTGGACTATCAAGGAGTCAATAAGATTGCCATTAAAAACATGTATTCTCTATTTTTGATTTTAAGACTTCTTGATTAATTAAATTAACCAAAGATCTATATGAAAATAAATCTATAAAGATCATATAATAGAATATGCATTAAAAAAAGAGACAAATAAAAAAAATATTTTGAAGTAGCTTTGGATATTTTAAATATAATGTCATACTTTTTGGATTCACAAATACACCGACTTCTTTTCAACATCTAATAAATGATGTTTTTTGTGAATTTTTTTGATGATTTTTTAAATTTTTATTTAGAAAATAATTTAATTTATTCCATGAATATGAAAAGTATAAAATTCATATTTTTTGTATATTACAAAAGTTAAAAGATGCAAGATTATACACTAAGATGGAAATGTGTATATTTCATACTACATAAGTTGACTCCTTAGAATACCTCATTTCAAACAATGGACTTACAATAGATCCTAAAAAGCTTCAGACTATCATGGATTTAAAGATCTTAAGAACAATCAAAGAGATGCAATGTTTTTTGAAATTTTCTAATTATTACTAAATTTTTATCAAATTTTTTTTCAAGTTGTAGCTCCATTTATATGTTTGACTTATAGAAACGAACTTGAATAGAACAAAGAACCGAAAGTTGCTTTTAAAGCCTTCAAGTCAATATTTATTTCTACACCTATCTTATATCATGTCAATTTTTTGAAGACAATCTTCATACAAACAGACTCATCAAACTTTTCTATAGGTATTGTTTTGTATTAAATGAAATTAGATGATAAATTCCACCTTATAGCTTTTTATTCCAAGAAATTATTAGCAGCAAAGATTAATTATAACATCCATGACAAAGAGCTTCTTGCAATCGTGGATTCATTTTAAAAATGGCATCATTATCTAGAAGGTGCTTCTAATCTAGTCATTGTATATATGTATATCACAAGAACATTCAGTAATTCATGTCAACACATATTTTGAATTCTTGCCAAATCAATTAGAATATATCTTTATTAAGATTTGATTTGAAGATCACTTATCAACCTATAAAACAATAATATTTATCAAACTTTCTTTTTAGATATTTTTATCTTGTACCAAAAAAAAAGATGCATCTTTTAATTAATAAAATATGATTTTTTTGAAGTCAAAGCATTTTCATCTTTGAGCAATAAAATCAAGATTGACAATTGATTAAACTTTTGTCAAGCAAATTCAATTGAATATGTCTTTTGATTCTCTTGTTTATAATATCAAGAATAATTCTTCTAAGTCTCATGATACTTTCAAGTTTATATTCAAAAATATTCCATTCTATTTCAAAAGATGATTATATATTTTAAAACATAAAGTACAATTATGTATTCTTTAAACTCATTATCATTTTTTAGTAGCTAGATATTTTAGATACAACACGACTTTGGAGCTAATATCAAGAGATTTTTGGTAGCCTCAAATGTAGAAGGCAATTAAAAACTTTGTACAATCATATAATATATGTTCAAGATTAAAAACTCTTTGTTATCGATCTTATGGACTTCTTCAACTATTACCTATTCCAAAAAAACCATGGTTTTTTATTTCTATAGCTTTTATTATAGATCTTTTAATCTCAGATTTGCATGATTCTATATTTGTGATAATAGATTGTTTTACTAAAATGACACAATTTATACCATATATAAAATCTATCACAAGTAAAAAAATGGCTAAGCTTTTTTTTTGATAACATCTATTGCTATTATAGATTGTCCAAAGATATTATATTGAATAAGAGGATTTAATTTGTATCAAGATTTTGAAGAATCTTTTTTAAGATTTTGAAGGTAGATGTAAAGTTTTCCTCTATTTTTCATCCTTAAATTAATGGGCAAACAAAACAGATGAATTAAGTTTTAGAACAATATTTGAGGTGTATTATCAATTATAATCAAGATGATTGGATAATTGTTTTGTCATTGGCAAAATTTTTGTATAATAATTCAATATTTTCTTCTACTCAATAAACAACTTCTTTTGCTAATTACGGTTATCTTCTACAACTTAATATTTTTGACTTTTTAAAAGTAAATAATCTTGCGGTAAAAGATTTGACAAATTGTTTATCAAAGCTACATACAACAATGAAAGTGTAATTAAAAGAAGC
Organism: Physcomitrium patens; assembly: GCF_059467195.1. NCBI lineage: Eukaryota > Viridiplantae > Streptophyta > Bryopsida > Funariales > Funariaceae > Physcomitrium > Physcomitrium patens. The sequence goes on along the minus strand of NC_143433.1, from coordinate 2,054,897 downwards.
TCAAGAATGACAAAAGACCAATGTGAATATCTATCATAAGAAACAACCATAATTAAACATGAATGAAAAGATATGGTTACTTTGTCGTAATATGAAGACTACTTGTCTTTGTGATAAATTGGACTATTACAAGCTTGGAATTTTTTCTATTTGTGAATAAGTCAATCTTGTTGTTTATTGAATACATCTACTATAATCTATAAAGATCCATCTTGTATTCCATGTGTCTCTTTGTGAGCCATATAAGACAATAAATATCTTGAAGAGAAGTCAAATGCCACGTCTTCCTATAGAAATGGATAATATTCAAGAATTTGAAATAAAAAAAGTCTTAGATTAAAGGCAGCACAAAAATAGATTAAAATGTCTTATTCATTGGCATATATATGATATTAACAAACGTACATGGGAGCTAGAAAAAAATCTTGCAAATTCAGCAAAGAGGGTTGAGATTTTTCTTTCAATAACATCCATCAAAATCAAGATAAACAATAGTAAATCTTTGTTATAGAAGAAACAAGATACAAAGAAGATAGCATTGTATCTTCTACTTTTTTTTTATAACTTCTATGTATTTGTGATACTAAAGATATGAAAAACCAATAATCTTTAAATTTATCTCAAGAGCTATCACTTATTGATTTATTGAATAAGACATTGTGATTGTCACAATCTTCAAGACTACGTAATCAAGATAAAGATCCTTAAGAATGATATGTTCTTACTCAAATATAATATATATGGTATCATGACCTTGGAAGAGACTCTCAATGTTTGATGATTTTATTAGAGGTTGGAACGACTCTTGATGGTGTTCCAAATGTTTTATTTGAAATGAGTTATAAAGGCATTAATAATGATCAAATAATAGGGTAGTATTTTCACCGTAGTATAAGATACTAACAATGGCTGAGAAGACCTATCAACCATCTTCAAAGAGAATAAAGATCAAAGTATGTAGCAAATAAAATTTTCTATATTTTAGATTTCTTTAATATATGATGACTGCTCCTCATGGAACTTGTCCCTAGAAGGGGAGATAATTTCATGGACATATATATTTATTCCAATAATTAATTATATGATTAAGTAGAAGTAGGTAAAAATAAATTTATTTCATAATATTTTTTAGAAAAGCTTCTGAGAAGCTTCAAAGACATTTTTTTGACTTTACATATATTTGTAGTTGATTAGTAGGTTAGAAACTTAGTCAATAAGTTAATTACATATTAACAGTTTGCAGAATAAGCTAATTATGTAACACATATATAAAAAACTTGCCTTGAAAATTAAGATATATATCTTGTAAAGTTAAAATATTTTGGAAGTATTATAGAACATTGCCATATAGTATTTAGTTAAATAGTATATATGGAGGCAAAAGTAAAACCTTCTTTACTCTTGCCAATTCTTTTTTAGTCCTTAGTTTTGTTTTAAGACTTTATAGTCTTCTTGTTTTTGGCAATAGCCATTCTAGTAAAATATATTACCATTTTTGAGTGATTTTTTAGTCTTTTCAAGTGACACAAGAGTGTATTTAGGTTATTTCTTTTTAAAAAAATGTCAAAGAAATTTAATAGATGTAGATTTTATTTATAGATGCTTTTAAATTTATCATGTGATCATGTAAATTTTTCATAAAAGTTTTTATTTTTAAAAAGCTACCATAGAATCCCAGTATTACTTGTATCTTTAAGATTTTATATCATATAGTCTTTAAAAAGCTTCCACATGGCATTTTAATTTTTTATTAAACTAACATATATAGAAGCAAAATTGACACCACCTTTTATCTTGCTAATACATTTCTTGCAATTTAGTCTTAATCTAAAGTTGTCTAGTTTATATTTGTAGGAAAAAAACTATTCAATTTTTATTTATTCTATAATAATTTTATATGAATATATTACAATTTAATAGCAATCAATAAATAATATGTATTATTCAATTTTTCCAACAAATCTTTAACTTTTTAGAAACATAAAAAGATAGGTTGTTAAGTTTATTGCATAAGTAATTGCTTGAAAATAGATGATGTGGAAAATTTGCTTAGAGTATTTTCTGAAATATTCTTAAATATTTTAAAACCTTGGTCTATTTTTTGTTGAGTTTTTAGAATCTCAAAAATATCTTAAAATATTCCATTAATATCTAAAGGTCCTAAAAATCTTCCATAGTCTTCAAAAAGCTTCTATGTTCCACCAAAACCACCTTAGGTCTATTCTAATCTTTTGTACATTTATATAAAAAATTAATAAGATTTTAATATGTTCAATAGGTTTTAAAATATCTCCTACAAGTTTGTAGATGATCTTTTTATTGTAGAATCAATATGGATAAAAAAACAAATAATATGTTAGACTTGATATTATAAGTTTTAAATTAATTCTTGACCCCCAAAAATAATTAAATGATTAAATCTAATAGAACACAATATTAAAATTTAAATCATTATTTTAATTATGTAACATTTAGTTGAAATTTTATAAACGTAATTAATATCAAATAATATGAATCTACTTTCAATCTATATAACTCCTCTTACGATAAGACAATTAATTCTAAAATATAAAGAATCTAAGACACTAATTTTCAAATACAATTCCAAGACTTTTTTTTTGAATTACATATGATTTTAGGTTTTAAAAGATTTAAATATTTATAATATCAAAATAATCAAACATTGCTTTTTAGATTGTATAAAATATACTTAAAATTATAAATAAATAAAATATAATTAAGATCTTTTTAACAATATTTTATAGCCAAATCATTAAAATAAGATATATATATGTATATATATATATATATATATATATATATTAAGTAATTTTTAAGAGTGGACTTAATAGTAATGAATTTATTATCATTATAAAAATTTTATTTTAATATTTTTATTTGAAAAAATTAAACTCTTTTTTAAAAAATTAAATATCTTTTCTTTGATAACAAAAATCAAAAATAAAAATAAAGCTCAACCTTGACTTTTTGTAGCTTATTAGCTACATGAATAAGCTCATTCATACATCAGACAAGCCCCTCATAGTTTCATAATTCATGAAATGTAGCCAAGTAAGAGTATACCAATACTAGTGTGATGCACATGAACCTACAATAAAACCTGAGACACAACTCATATGAACCTGAGAATAATTTTTAAGCACCTAAAACAGAATGTCAGAAACTCGACGTCGAACCTCTATATCAAGATGGGTAATTCAAGCCATCATGACACGTTGAAGCGACACCCAACAATGAGAAATGCGGCAAAAATTGTTTGAAAACTTCTCAACTTATCAGTAACTCCCAACTCCCGTATTCATATGGCTGGAATATTGGCCAAGTCATTGCGGTGAGCTCAAGCTGATTTGCACACCTCGCTTGACACGGTCATTTTCCTGGTGCCGCAATAAGTAGCAGTAATTAACCTGCACATTTATTACCGAAATTAACGTGAATTCCATCAGGAAGTTTGTTGAAATTTAGAGAACAGGCATAACTGTCATACAATATACGCTTAAATGCATTATAACACCAACAAAAACAAAAAACAAACAGCTCATGTTCATTGGAACCACAATTAATTTTACATAAGCCAAAAGAGAATAAGCGTTAGGACTTCTTGACGTCGCCAAAAAATACGCGAAAGGTTAAGCAGTGCGGGACGATGATGAAACACATAAATCCAACATAATGATGGCGTACACACCTCAAGGCGAAACAATTTAGTCGGAATCACAATTCCAGCTCCCGACGAGACGCGGAATCCAGAAAGGAAGTTCCTCGGAGACCACTGGGGGATATTTTCCCCTGTCAGAGGAACCAGGTTGCCAGCGCAAGCAAAAGTGTGGGCATGTATTCCATACTGATTCAAGAATCGCATCGGCAAATCAAATGAAAAATCAGCAAAACCAGAAACTGCTAAGTCACCGCCTAATGTGTCCCTCTTGGGACGTGTATCCACTTCTCCTTCTCCTTTGTTTGTTGGGGAAGTTAGGGATCTACGAAGCTCACTAGGACCAACACCTCTAGTGCGAAAGCCCAGAAGAGCAGATGGACCCTTTAATTCACCAAGAAGTGACGAATGACCTCCCATATAAAATCGATCACTTATGGGGGTTGCTTTCGTTTTGTAGCCTGGTCCCCACGGCAATATGACTCCTCCAGCCACTCCTAAATTTATAGCTGCATTTGCAAATCCTAATGGGATTGCAAATCTCAACTCAACTTCCTGTGAAAAGCCCACGATACCAAATCTCATTAATTGACTTGCAAAAGTGGACCAAAATGACATACAATGAGAAATTATTTAATGAAGAAAAAAGAACTTACACCGATGTAAATGAATTAGGATTCACAACGCCACCTACATTACCGACAAACACTAATCATGCATTATATATGAGAAATGAGGTGGGCACTATCACCTGGCGTGCAAAACGTAGGAGCTTGCTATCTGGTCCCAACCCTGCAATCTGCGTGGTTGAGACGAAAGCAATACCCCGCCGTGGTCGAAATACGGAGTCTCTGTCATCAATCTTGTAGGTGTATTTAACTGCTGAAAGAAGGCTATGACCGAGCTGTCGCCTAACCGATTTAGAGGCACAACGTGAGGGATCCTTGAGGTCACGCCAGGTAAGATTGTAGGATATGTCGTGCTGGTCATCACCTACCAAGCCTACAGAGAACCCTGTCAGACGTTCTCTGTAGGACGAGTAACGTTTCCAATCTTGTGTAAGGAGGGTGAGCCGGGTTACTAAAGAGGCCGGCAACCCTTTAAACCTGGGATAAGTGACGCCTGCACTGAGTTCTGAAGTTGTGTCCAGGCCATAGCAACCTGTAGCATCAATAGTTTCAGCAAAGCCAGACAGATTTTTGTACTTGACGAGTCCTTCCAGAGTCCAAGCTTTGGTCTACACACAAAACCCATTCCCAAAATGCGCAGTCAAAGTTAAAGGCATGAAGTCATCCCACACAGCTTAACTGGAAGATCTCAAACGCAAAGGGCGCATACCCAGTTCTCAATCGTATAATAGAGTAGTATATTGAAGAATTGTTGAAAATCAACGTAGGCATGTACAAGGGCACAAGGAAGAAGAAGGAGGCGAACATGAACCAAGTGGTATGAAGTTGTTGCACACTGGAACCACTAAAACCCTGAACCCTTTCCATTTGTGTACATCATTTCTAAAAAGTATACAAGATAAATTGGAAATCAAGGGAAGATATGCAAAGCAATTCTGTGACAGAGAATAAACGCATCTGCCGCTCTGAAAATACAGTTATAAAGCTAGAGAATTCTAGGTTCTGCGATAGCTATTATTAATACATAATCTGAGAAAGTGATACTCGATATCATAAGATTGTGCTTTCATACCAATTCAACAAAGACGCCAAATCAACATTGAAATGCTTCATCTGCCTTGGTAAGCCACACAGAATAAACCACCAGTAACATCAAAGCCGATACAATGTACAGCCCGAACCAACATTTGAAAAGTGAAAAATGATACCAATTACTCACCTCGGGTTTAGAGAACACACCAAGATCACCAGAAAAAGGCCGTTTCGCTTCTTCTACTTCGACAATCACGTTAGCCTGAGCAAACATAGCGTTTGTAAGCAGACCTTCAGTTGCACGTGTAGCCCAGGTCCAGTTTACTAACGTAATCATGTATGTTTTCCCCTAAGGATGAATTCTCCATCCAACTTGGAACTGTGGATTGAAGAAAGTGTTCATCACGAAATTCAGTGCACAATCGCAATGATTTCACTCATTTAAGGATAATCAATCACATCGGTGTCGACTTCGTAAAATTTAAGTAAAGAGTTTTCAAATGCAAATCATTGCATACGCATGTGCAATAGCACTCGATGGCCAGTGCTGTAGAAGCTGCAGTGGAGCGCCGTTACACAAGAGAGATTCCCAATATTTTCGAGAACACGTGAATGAGAAGGATAAACAGAAACTAAGCCCTCATTCTTGCAAAATTTAGTTCCAAGTGAAAACTAATGCATCCAAGGTAGGCTAACACTGAAAGACGAAGATGTCTAGCTTCACAATCCAATCCAGAATCACGGTATTAAGGGGAAAAAGACAAAAGAAAACCATTACCGTGCCAGGAAGCTCTTCAGGTCCGGCATCCAATGTAATCACGCAACTATCAAAAATGCCAAGGGCCCGCAAGCGAGAATTCGCATGAGCAGATTTCTGGAGTAGATCCTGCATGGTACTAACGTCCCGGAGGTCCGTCAGATAAGCCTCAATCACACTACCCTTCGTCTTGGAATTCCCTATGATCACAATGTCGTGTACCCGCACTTGAACAGTTTCGTTCACCAGCTTCTCCGTCATGGTTTTGATCAAGTTCATGCTAGCCTCATCATCCACCGCCTCCTCCTCCTCTTCTTCCATTCCGCCATCTCGATATTCCGCTTCCGAGTCCCCCCTCTCTTTTAAATTCTCCTCATCGCTCTTCCCCCGCCGATCCCCCATCCCATGATCCATACCTACTAGGGTTTCGCTCCCTACTAACACTAGCAAAGTAGTAAAACCTGCGAAACCCTATAATCCTAGACTGCGCTCACGCCTCAGAGTTCTAACCCACCTCGAGCAATCCCCATTGACCCAGAAAAAAATAAACCGTTTGGTCATGGCGGCAACTCGAGCTTCGGTGCTCTTCCTCGACACACGATGGATGCACTTGCTCAAAAGCTCAGGTTGGCCATGCCGGTTCTCATGCGAACTGGTATCAAGTGCAGCCGATGAATCCGTGTATTTTTACCGAGTATCAATCCAGGTATCTGTTCGTCTCTCATCTTAGGGCTTAACAGAGTTTACCTTGAACCCTGGGGGTAGGGCTGTGAGATTCAGTCGGAACAGGCTTATGCTTTGTGGAACCAGGTTGTGAGAGGGATTCTATTGAAAGCCGTTCGAAATTGTGCTGTTATTTCTCTTTTTACAGTTGTAGTTCTCTGTGTCTTCTTTCACAAGTTTTGAAAACCTTCCCAGGAGCTAAAATTTCAATGAATGGCTCCACTCTTGCCTTGTTTCTTCGAAATGTGTGACGATTTCTTCGAAGCAGTGCATTGTTCTTACTCGCATCTGGGTAGAGGTAGCGGTTTAGCTGATGCAGTGCCCCCCCTCTCCTTTTTCCTTCTTTCACAGGGTTTAATATGCAGCAGATCGTGCAGGGCCGCCTTGTAGACGTCTGTTTGTTTTTAACAGTTACTTCAGAATAAGAATGGGAATTTAAGAATTGGGATAAAAGGGAGCTGTGATGGAGTAAGTTGAGGAGCGCATCGATGCCTCAAGCGAGGTAGTCGTGGACACTATAGAATGAGGAGATTTTGGAAAAGCGTGCGAGGCAGGGGCAGGCAAGAAAGACAGACTTCCTGTTTAGCTGGCCAGTTCCTTCAGAAAAACCTACTGCTCCGGGAAATCAATGAATCTGGCACTGACACTCTTGCTTCTATGTCGTGTTCCTGCCCCTCGACTCGCTCAAGCGTTGCTAGCGATGTGACGACTATGGTACATGTGTTCGTGCGTTCTGTTGAATCTAGTTGCGCTTCCTCTCCTAGTGATGTGCCTCCTTTTTCTCAACGCCGGATTTATTCGACTCTGGAAAATCGTGAATATTTTGTGAGTCAAGAATCAGTGAAAAAGAGCAAATTCAGAATAGATGTTGGCCGTGGGATTAGATCTTTCGTCGGCCTTACTAGGAACTCAGGAGGGATTGTTTCACCATCTCGACAATTTCCGTCCGGTGGGAATTTGTATCATGTCGTCCGATTTTTTCATGCAAGATATGCAACAGCTGCAGCTGCCATTGAGAGGGATTACATAATTGCAGGAACGAGGGTTTCTGAAGGCGTCAATATTGAAACCTCATTATCTAGCGCCGAGTTAGTTGATGGGACAGAGCCATTGACTGCACTTAATGTGGAGCTCACTGAGAAGGACGGGGCTTTATCACATGTCGCGGAGCTTGAGACGAAGCTGCGGTGTCTAAGAGATTGGGGGCTTACAGACGAGGAACTTGCTAAACTACGTCGTCATGTACCTACTTCTGTCCGAAGTGCCTTGTTAAATAACTCCGCGAAGAAGTTAATTGAGGTTGCAGCATTTCTAGTTGAAGAATGTGGGGTGAAGAAGCTGAATGTCGCAGATGCGTTGCTTGGGAATGTCTTTCTGGCCAGTAGCAGAATTGAAGATTGTTTGAGACCCAAGGTAGGTTTATCTATGTTGTTGCAAGACTCTTAAAATCTGTCGGTGCCCTGTGGACGTCTAAATTATATATGACTGAATTTCAGACTTTCTTCTGTGGTGGAAGAGCTAAAGTTTGTGGGTTTGAATCACATCTTTGACTACTTTTAAGATTTTTCTTGTAAATTTCGAGGACCGGTACATTCCTGTTTGCTATGAACTCCATCGCCATAGTAGGCTGGTACTCCGCAGGTTTACTTTAGTCTTCTAAACCATCGTGCAACGTTCGCAGCGACAGTTAGGGACGAAGAACATGCGTCAGAGGTACTAGGTGTGATATATTGCTATGTCACTTGCTCTTCGAGCATAGAAGCTTCACGTTGTTATATTTCGAATATTAGTATTATACTTGAAATTATGATCGTTCTATTCTTAAAAGTTACCTAGTTAAATGCGCAAGGCAACCGAGTCCAGGAACTTTACGTTGATTCGACAGAACTCTTCTAATTCTCTTTTTTCACTGGACAGGCGTTATACCTGCTATCCCTTGGTATTACAAAGGAACAAGTAGGCAAGATCATAGACCGCCACCCACAAATTTTGACGTACAATATGGAGCAGCGAGTACTGCCTATGCACCGCAAACTCATCGAATGTGGTTTGAAGGTTGGATTTCTGGACTCAGCTATCTACAGAAAAAGCAAGTCATGTTAATTTGGTTGGCGCTTTGTTTTCTAGTCTAAGAGGAATTTAGTTGTTGATTATTTGTGTCAGTAATGGTAATGCATGTGATGTGTAGTTTATCTGAAATCAGGCGTCCATTTCAGATAATATTTCAGTGACCCTTTCACGTTATCGTAACCCTCTATATTGTTGATGGGTGCTTTGGATGCTGATCTACCGCAGATAGAAGGCATAGGAAAGGCCGTGATGAAATTCCCAGGACTCTTTGGCACTGGTATCAACAAGATTGACCGGACCATAGAATTCTTGAAAGCTGCAGGCGTGGTTGAAATAGCCAAGTGTATCTCCAGACACCCGCAGGTATATTGGACAATGTCATCAAATTTAGAATTGAGTATCTTTCATGGTTTGATGCAATTATTGGTTTGCAAAATTTTATTCACAGGTCAATTCTTTTTACGCCAGCAAAATACCGTTCAGGTCGATCAATTATAGCTAGCTTACTTGCTGAGCCCAGTTTGGTGATGTTTGGTTACCATTGGCTCCTGTATTCGTACATTTCATGCCGATTTTTTCTAATGATTATCATTGTGTTGCAGATTCTAAGCTTGAGCTTGGATGGCAAGGTTCATAACATGACGGCGTTTTTAAAGTCTGAGCTACTACTGGAACCTGAGATTATCAACAAGACGATTGCTATTCAACCATGTATTTTCACTCACAGCGTGGAACACAATGTCCGTCCAAAAGTGATGTATTTCTTACGTCTTGGTCTCGAACGGCGAGAAGTTGGCAGGTACAAAGCATGTGCTCCTCAAAGTCACGTGAAAGCATAGCTAGAACACTAAACGTTATCGTTTCGTTGATTTTCTGGTTTCTGCTCTTGGTCAATGTTTTTATGAAGGTCTCGGTTGTGCAGCTAGTCTATTTTCATTGATATGTTTTGCATGCATCTAGCAAATCTCTTTGCTCTGCTATGGTAATGTTGCTATGCTATGCAAGGTTTAGTTGTAATAATTATTAGTGCATAAAATTTACTTTACAGTCGCAATAACCTAACTATTCTGCGATTCTTTTTTACGGTAATTTTCGGGGAAATGTCTATTGTGTAGCGCCAACTGTCATTTCTGGTCAATGATTTTGCGAAGTGTTAAGACTGCCTGCATCACTTTTCAGCGATGCATTTGCGTTGAAACGTATGCTTCTCGTAATAACATGAACAGTCAGATTCATAGTGTGTGCAAAGTTAGATTATCCTTGCACTTTTAGCGAAGTTATCTTGACGCTTTGTGTATGATTTTCATGTGTGCAGAATGATTGCTGTGTACCCAGCTCTTATTGGCCACAGCTTGGAGACCTCTATCAAGCCAAAGATCGACTTCCTTCTTAATGTAATGAACAGGAGTGTTAACGAAATTGTTTCATTCCCTCAATATCTAAGTTACAGCCTGCCTTGTCGCATCCAGCCTAGATACGAGTACCTCGCAAACAGGGGCAGAAATGATATCAGTCTTTCATCAATGTTGACATGCAGACTTGATATTTTCAATAAGCGATATTCGAGTGGCTTCGACTTATCCAGCTGTTAGGTGGCAGATTGAAATGAAGCTCAAGATGCTGTCGATGTTGCATACAGCGATCGGTACAGATGGATTTGAGAAGAGAAACTTTGAGGGTTAGTCACCGTTTAGAATGACAGCCGTCACGGTTTTTCCTGAGGATTTAGGTCATAGTGTCATTCTACCTAGAATATTATCAGGATAACATTAATTGGTTTTGACAGTTTTTCTTGAACTTTCAAACCTAGGAAATTCTAAGTTTAATCTATTATAACACTTGAACCAAAACGTACAGTGTACAAGTGACTTCAGAAGACCTTTTACAAATTTTAGGTCAAATGTTCCTTCAAATTCCTTCGAAACGGGATTGGATAGGTGTTGATGTGTTCAGAGACACAATATCATGTTAGTTACCAAAACAAAATGCATGTGGAGCATATACAAGTGAGTGTAAAAGATAACAATGTCATGCACATAATTGCATCCACGGCGATTCAATTGTTCTATTAGCTACAATGAAAGAACTTTGACCTAGGCAGTTGCTAATCAAAAAAGAGGTAGATCTTAGAATTCCACTCAGTCATTTATTGACCAAATGTTTTCAAGTGGGTTCACTTGTACATATATACATGTTTGTTATTACAAAATGTTTGTTACAATAACAAACATTTTGTAATAAACTTTTTTGATTAAGATAATGAAGGATTCATTACAATGTTTTAAATATCATAATTTTTAGTAGTCTCATATACAAGCTATAATATATTTGTGAGTCAAATCCCTCAAGCAATGACAATGTCAAAAAGATCCTTTAAAACTTGATTCATCTTATATAAACTTTCTTTTAAACAAATTTTGAAATCTTAGCTAAACACAAAATAGACATTATGTAATTTCTTCCACCTCTATAAGTTTTATTTTTATTTTTATTGATTTTTGTTCAATACTAAGAATTCTAAAAAAGAACTCTAAGGCTCCTTCTTAACTACCAAAAGTAATTATAAACTCTGAAAATTACAACAATATTGATATAAAATGCAGCTAAAAGTAAAGAATAAACAAAACCAAAATTCAAAAGATAATGACTATAAGCCAACTACTCTAATTAGAACTAAATTCAAACCGATTTCTATTACTTCCAACTAATAATATTAAAAAATAAATATATAAAAAATCATTTTAATATCTTAAAATTTAGAATTTTAGAATCTTTAATTTTTTAGATATAAAAAAAGAAGTGGCTAATATTAGTAGATGTTCAAATCTATTGAGTCTTTAAAAAAAGTATAATATTACCATATCTTTATTTTTCATTAATTTTTTAATATGTTTGCAAAAAAAATACCAAGCTTTTTAGACTTAAGATAAAAATTATATAATTCATTAAATAGTTCTGTATTGTAAGACCAATTATGGTTTGTATTTAATATAAAAAAATCAATTTTATTTATGTATAAAACTTCTATACTTAGATTCATAAATATGGATATTTTAACAAAAAGTTTGTATTATACTACAACAAATATGCTCATGTGTCACAGCCATAATCATGTAAGCTAATAATTACATATAGAAATAGGTAGAAGTAACTAAAAGTAGGTAAAAGTAAGTTAATTCTATAATATTTAATATGAAAGCTTCCTAGAAACTTCCTAGATGCTGCTTTGACTTCATAGGTGTCTTTAATTGACTTTTTGGATTAGAAACGTGGTCAACAAGTTGGCCATGTGCCACACATGTTGTTAGCTTGAAGATCAAGCTAACTATGTGGCCCACATGTAGAAAAACTTGCCTTGTAAGTCAAGGCATGTGCCCTACAAAGTCAACACATATTGGAGGTCTTATAGAATGTCGCCACGTAGCCCCTAGTTAGATAGTATATATAGAGACAAGAGTGAAGGCTTCTTCACTCTTGTCAACTCTTTTCTTGCTTCCAATCTAGTTTCAAGGGTCTCTAGTTTTCTTGTCTTTTGGCAATAGCCATTCCAGTTTCTCTTTCAATATACATACTTGTTTATTTATATTTTGTTACCTTTCTTTGAGTGAAGGCTCACTTGTCTGAATTGTTTTTTCATTAAGTTCTTGTCCTTGACAGATTGACAAGAGTACACCTACAATATCAGAGCTTCGTCTAATCTTGATTAAAAGTGGATTACCCCTTTTTTTTGATAAGATATAAGCGTATTAGAAGTTGCGGATTACCCTATTCTAAATTGATATTGTCCTTAGCATTTTCTTTGTCCGCAAGTCCTCTCTTCTATTTGTCTTGAGCGATATTAGACATCTTCTCTCTTCTAAGTGTTATCATGGCAGAACTTCTTGAAATGAAGAGTGCAATGGCACAAATGCAAGAGCAATTGAGGGAGTTAATACTTGCAATGCATCAACTCAATTTACCACCACAAGGAGCAACAAGATTGGCAGGAAGTAAAGATATAGAAATGGTTTGAGCTACTTCAACATCTGCACCAAACCATGTCCTTTCTCCTATGGTGGAACGCCCTTCAAATGTTAGAGAACCAAGAATTGCCCTACCCGAGAAGTTTGATGGCACCAGATTCAAGTTTCGAGGATTTATCAATCAAGTGCAACTTGTGATTGAACTTCAACCCCAAAGCTATCCAACTCCAGGATCACAAGTTAGATTCATTCGTACGCTTCTTTCAGATTCGGCACTATCGTGGTTTTCATCTTTTCTTGAACGATGAGATCCAATATTGGATAATCTAGAGGCTATTTTGGCAGAGTTTCGATCCATGTATAGAGAACATGATGCAATTCATGTTGCAACCAATAAGATCCGTATTTTACGATAAGATAATCGATCAGTAACGTTATATGCTTCACAATTTCGATAACTTGCAACTGATATCAAGTGGGATGATGCTGCACTTATTAGCCAATTTCTCTACAAATTACAATATGAGGTAAAAAAATTAATGCTCAACTTACCTGATCCTCAAACATTGACTCAAGCAATTGACTTTGCTATGAAGTGCGACAATCGCCTTTTTGAATTCCGATCTGAGAACCGTACAAGTGGACCTCAACGTTACTATAATTCAATGGCAACACCAATACCTCTTCAACACATACATTCAGAAGTAGAGGATATGCAAATTGATGCAATATGTTTCAAACCTCTTACTGAGCAAGAAAAGACTCGTCGTCGTCAAGAAGGATTATGTTTATATTGTGGAGAACCAAAGCACACTGCTCAACATTGTCCAAAGAAACGACGCAATCACAAAATGAGGAATATGGCTGTGAAAGAAGACAATATGTCAGAAAACGAGTTTGTCCAGCTACAATAGGGACCGTGCGGCTGGAACCTTACACAATTTCTAGTAAAGGTCCTATTCTCTCCTCAGAGCCCTCTCTTTGTTTTACATTAAATGTTACTTTAGGACCTAAACATTACAAAGTCTCTGCCTTGTTAGATTCAGGAGGCTCAGCGTGTTTTTTAGATGAAGAATTTACTAAAAGACATAGCATATCTTTAGTAAAGAAAACTAAACCTGTTCATGTAGAAGTCATAGATGGTCGTCCATTGTCTTCTGGAGATATTACTCACGAAACCCTTCCTATAGAAGTAATAATCAATGGTCATAATAGTTTTGTAGTATTTAATATCATTAGATCTTCCTCTAATCTAGTCATTTTAGGTTTATCGTGGTTAGAAAAATACAACCCTCAAATAGACTGGATTTCCCGAATTCTTACTTTCTCTAAAAGTATAATTAACAGTGTAGTTAAGCAAGTAGAGAGTCATAAGTCCAGTTCAATTAAACTCGTATTTATAGGTGCAAAAGCTTTCTTGCATGCTGCTATGAAAGAATCACCATACATTATTTATGCTACACCCATTTCTACTGATGAAAAGACTTCAAGTGGCATTCTAAGCCAATATCAAGAATTTCAAGATGTATTTGAAAAAAAGAATGCAGATACACTCCCGGAACATCGTCCCTATGATTGCTCAATTGACCTTCAAGAAGGAGCACAACGACCATTCAGACCAATCTATAGTTTATCACAAAATGAGTTGGCTGAACTCAAGGAGTATATTGAAGAAAATCTAGCCAAGAATTTCATACGCCATTCTAAATCTCCGACAAGGTCTCCAATTCTATTTGTGAAGAAAAAAGATAGATCATTGCGAATGTGTGTTGATTATCGAGGACTCAACAAGATTACCATCAAAAATAGGTATCCACTACCTTTAATATCCGGACTTCTTGATCAGCTGAATCAAGCTAAGATCTATACAAAAATAGATCTTCGGAGAGCATACAATCTAGTACGCATCAAAGAAGGAGATGAATGGAAGACTGCGTTTCGAACTAAGTATGGACATTTTGAATACAACGTCATGCCTTTTGGACTTACAAATGCACCAGCAGCTTTTCAACATCTAATGAATGATGTTTTTCGAGAGTTTTTGGACGATTTTGTGGTATGTTATCTAGACGACATCTTGATCTATTCTAAGAATCCAAAAGAACATGAACTTCATATTCGTCGTGTGTTACAAAAATTAAGAGATGCAGGACTCTATGCCAAGATAGAAAAGTGTGTATTCCACACTACTCAAGTCGATTTCTTAGGTTACATCATTTCAAATGATGGACTTATGATGGATCCTAAGAAAGTTCAAACTATTATAGATTGGAAGATCCCAAAAACGGTAAGAGATGTCTAATGTTTTTTGGGATTAGCCA
Organism: Physcomitrium patens; assembly: GCF_059467195.1. NCBI lineage: Eukaryota > Viridiplantae > Streptophyta > Bryopsida > Funariales > Funariaceae > Physcomitrium > Physcomitrium patens. Next base: position 2,039,727 of record NC_143433.1, on the reverse strand, counting down.
ACTACTATCGGATCTTCATCAAAGACTTCTCTCGAGTTGCAGCTCCACTTACACGTTTGACTTGTAAAAACAAACTCCAAAGGAATCAAGAAGCGGAAGTTGCTTTTGAATCTTTGAAGACAATGTTTGTTTCTGCACCAATCTTGTATCGTGTTGATTTTTCCAAAGAATTCTTTATAGAAATAGATGCATCGGACTTTGCTCTGGGTGCGGTTTTATCACAAATGGGAACAGATAACAAACTTCATCCAGTAGCCTTTCATTCAAGAAAATTTTCAGCAGCAGAAATCAATTATGAGATCCACGACAAAGAACTTCTTGCAATTGTGGATTCTTTTCAAGAATGGCATCATTATCTAGAAGGCGCTTCTAGTCCAGTCACTGTGTATACGGATCACAAGAACCTCGAATATTTTATGTCAGCACGCGTATTAAATCGTAGCCAAGCTCATTGGAGCATGTCTTTATCAAGATTCGAGTTCATCATCACTTATCAGCTAGGAAAACAACAAGGTTTATCTGATGCCTTGTCTAGATGTTCTTATCTTGCACCAAAAGAAGGAGATGGAGCTTTTGAGCAACAAAGAACGGTTCTCTTGAAGCCGGAACAATTTTATCTTCGAGCAATAAAATCAACATTGACTGTTGATTTAACTTTCCTTAAGTAAGTCCAGTTAAGTATGTCTTCAGACCCTCTTGTTCATGATATCAAGAACAATTCTTCTAAATCTCATGATTCATCTAAATTTGAATTCAAGAACAACCTACTCTATTTCGAAGGACGCCTATATATTCCAGAAAGAGAAGCACGTTTACGTGTTCTTCAAGCTCGTCACGACTTCCTAGCAGCAGAACATTTCGGATATAATAAAACTTTGGAGCTGATATCTAGGGATTTTTGGTGGCCTCAAATGTGGAAGGCAGTCAAAGAATAATCATGTGCTGTTTGCTCAAGATTGAAAACTCTTCGTCATCGACCTTTTGGACTTCTTCAACCATTACCCATTCCAGAACAACCATGGTCTTCTGTTTCTATGGACTTCATCACGGATCTTCCAATCTCAGGTTCTTATGACTCTATATTCATGATAGTAGATCATTTTACCAAGATGGCACATTTTGTACCATGTACAAAATCTATCACAGGTGAAGAAACAACTAAGCTCTTTCTTGACAATATCTATCGCTATCATGGATTACCCAAGGATATTATATCAGATAGGGGAACTCAATTTGTATCAAGATTTTGGCAGACTCTTTTCAAGATTCTTAAAGTGGATATAAAACTATCTTCGACATTCCATCCTCAAACTGATGGACAAACGGAGCATGTTAATCAAGTTTTGGAGCAATATTTAAGATGTATCATTAATTACCAACAAGATGATTGGACAACTCTTTTGCCATTGGCAAAGTTTGCTTACAATAACACGATACACTCTTCTACAAAACAAACACCTTTCTTTGCTAATTATGGTTATTATCCACGACTTGATACTTTTGACTTTTCAAAAGTTGATAATCCTACTGCGAAAGATTTGGCAATTCATTTATCAGAGCTACATGCAACGATGAAGGCGTAGTTAAAAAAGGCTCAAGAACAACAAAAGGCCAATGCGGATGTCTATCGAAAGAAACAACCATCATTCGTCTTGGGTGATAAGGTATGGCTACTTCGTCGCAATATCAAGACCACTTGTGCTTGTAATAAGTTGGACTATCGAAGGCTGGGACCATTTTCTATTTCTGCACCAATCAATCCAGTTGCATATCGTTTACATCTACCGGAGTCAATGAAAATCCATCCAGTATTCCATGTGTCTCTTTTTGAACCATACGAGACAATGGACATACCAAGAAGACGACAAGCTCCACTTCCTCCTATAGAAGTGGACAATAATGAAGAGTTTGAAGTAGAAGAAGTCTTAGATTCAAGGCGACGCCGAAATAAATTAAAATATCTTGTCCATTGGCGCGGATATGGTATTAGTGAACGCACATGGGAGTCAATAAAGAATCTTACAAATGCAACAAAGGCGGTGGAGGCTTTTCATCGACGACATCCATCAAAAGCAAGATGAAAACCTTCTTTATAAAAAAAACAACATCTAGGGAAGATAACATTCTACTTTCAATTCTTGTTCGTAGCTTCGTTGTAGTAGTGGCGCTCAAGAGATGGAGAACCAACAACCAGTGGATTCAACTCAAGAGCCTTCATTTGCTGACCTGTCGGACGAGACATTACGATTGTCACAACCTTCAAGACGACGCAATCGAGATGAAGATCTTCAAGAACGACATATTCTTCCTCGAATAGATGGTGAGATACAACGCGTTTGGTATCACGATTTGGGAAGGGACTCCCGATGTTTGGTGATTTTACTAGAGGAAGGAACAACTCCTGATGGTGTTCCAAATATTCTATTCGAAGGAAGTTATGAAGGCCTCAACAATGATCAAATAACTGGGTGGTCATCTTGCCCTGGTATGGGACACTACCGATGATTGAGAGGTCCTATCAATCATCTTCGAAGAGAACAGAGTTTAGAGTATGTGGCAAATACAATTCGTCGCATCATAGATTTTCTCAACATATGATGACCGCTCCTCGTGGAACTCGTCCCTAGAAGGGGGGGTAATGTCACGGCCATAATAATGTAAGCTAATAATTACATATAGATATAGGTAGAAGTAACTAAAAGTAAGTTAATTCTATAATATTTAATATGGAAGCTTCTTAGAAACTTCCTAGACGCTGCTTTGACTTCATAGGTGTCTTTAATTGACTTTTTGGATTAGAAACGTGGTCAACAAGTTGGCCATGTGCCACACATGTTGTTAGCTTGAAGATCAAGCTAACTATGTGGCCCACACGTAGAAAAACTTGCCTTGTAAGTCAAGGCATGTGCCCTACAAAGTCAACACATATTGGAGGTCCTATAGAATGTCGCCACGTAGCCCCTAGTTAGATAGTATATATAGAGACAAGAGTGAAGGCTTCTTCACTCTTGTCAACTCCTTTCTTGCTTCCAGTCTAGTTTCAAGGGTCTCTAGTTTTCTTGTCTTTTGGCAATAGCCATTCCAGTTTCTCTTTCAATATACATACTTGTTTATTTATATTTTGTTACCTTTCTTTGAGTGAAGGTTCACTTGTCTGAATTGTTTTTTCATCGAGTTCTTGTCCTTGACATCATGTCATAAAAACATTGTTTGATTTAGACTAAAAAAAGTCAAGTGAAGATTTGTATTTATGCTTATGTTATCTTATATGTATTTTTAATCCTTCTTTGGACTAAAATTGTAGAACAAAATTTAATTAGAATCAAGAGTCTATATTCAAAGTTAGTAAAGTTTTATTCTTATGATCTTGTAGATAAAGAAATTTTAGACATTTAAAAAACTATGTTGAATTGATTTAATGAACCACATTTTAACAAAGAAATTAAATTCTCTTTAGACTCCATAACACTAAATTTCTTTTAAGACATTATTTTTTTTTATTTTAAAAAAATTACACACATCTTTTAAATCTTTTGCTTAAAAGCATTTTCTTTAATCCTTTCAATAGAAATTTTTCATTGATACTTCTACCTTTTTTTTAATCATATAATTTCATATTTTATACAAAGTAAAGAAGATAAAAATAGCATGTTAGTTACTTATAAAAGAGACCTCCTATTAGAAATATCCATATTGGCTTATTTTACATTAGATTTGAATGCATAGTATAAAAATGAAAATAAATAAAAACATATATTAAAAATAATTTTTTCTTAATTTTTAAAAAATTTCATACTTCTCTAATCCTCAATCTACATAATTCATGTTCTTTCTTAAGCAAAATATTATTTCTTGATTATTAAAAATCCACAATATTATTTTTATTTTGTTATAGATCTTAGATTTTTGAGCCTTTAAATATTGTAATTTAGAACTTTGATCTACATTCAAAATATTGTAGATATATTTCAACTTTATTAATTTATAATTATTTTAAAAAATTATACACCACATATATTAAATTAAAGATTATTTAAGAGCTATTACCATTAATGATTCTAAATAAGTAAATCGTACTCTATTCTGAAAACTTTTCAAAAAAAACTATGAAAAAAATTATTGAAATATTTTTTTGTGGAAAATTTACATAATACCATTAAAAAAAAATGACAAATGCACTGGTCATGACAAGGTTGGTGTAGAAATGTTTTTAAATGTTTTAAGTCTCAATAGAACTACTCAGGTTTATTTTATTTAGCCATCACTAAAAGCACCTTTTTTAAATAATTAATTCTAGACAACTTGATTTTTTTAGAAAAAAAAAAATGACATATATTATTAATATAAAACATCAAATAAATGAATGCAAAGGACGTATGATTAACCAACTCAGTAGGACAGCAAATTTTGAGTTAAGACACAAGTGACTCTATTGTAATCATAAAAAAATACAAAAATAAAAAAATAAAGTCATATCCAACATTGTAGATATCTTACAAAACTTTTATGTGGTATTTATATTAGAAATCATTAAATCCAATGTAAAAATAGTAAACTTCTTAATACATCAAGTACTATTTTTGTACAAATATATAAACATAATAGTTTCTTTTATAACCATATTAAATAATAAATTAGACTATTAGCATTTCACAAGACTAAATATAATTAATAGAACTACTGTTGCAAATATTATGTGTTATTTTATTTTTTAATTATCGTCTTTAAAATCAAATAAAGAAAATAACTGTAAAATTTAGAAATTTATATAGAATAGTACAAAATTATTGATGGAGCAAAGTAGTACAACAATTTTATTCCAAATCTAAAACAAAGAAAAAATTATAACCAATACACTTGGAAGAATTTGTAATAATAATTCTATCTAGTTTTCTATCTACATTCTATAAATAAAGATCAAACATCTAATTTCTTACAAGATATGGATTTTATTATATATATATATATATATATATATATATAATAGTAATTTAATATTATTGGTAATTTTTAAAATATTGTGACCGAACTTCATATATAATTTTAATGTAAAATACAATTATAATCTAAAGTTTAAAATATAAACATGGATAGATGAAGCTTGAACCAAAATAATTGATTTTTAAAATTTTAAATTTCTAAGATAATTTTATTATTTGTGAGATTTTTCAATCTAATTGGATACAAGCTTTTTATAAACAAGGATACAAATAACTTCATACTAATCTTTAAAGTTTCATCAAAAAAGCTTGCAAAGAATAAAAGAATAGATTTATTTAACATATTTAAGTCTGAATGCCAAGGGAGCCTAGGAACCCGTTCGATGATACCGAACTAGTATGGCATGTATCTCTCTCCTAACATTCGATTGGAACCCTTCAGAACTTCCTGCAAAGCTTGCCCCTTCATCACCTCATCCGGTCGATTTTGTCCACCTCTTGCACAAACACTAACACATTTAGAGAATGTCTGCAATCCAACGCTATTATTGTTTGGGAGATTTCAGTTGCTGCCAGAGCCACACACTTATAAGTTCCGGCATTCACTTTAATAGTGACCGGTGACTTGCTGTGCTCCGGGATAGAATTCAAAGCTTCGTTGACAGTCTTGAAGTTACCAGCTCCACTCTGATCAACTACAATCACGGTTTTGCCGACCTCGCTAGCAAACTCGTCAGCGGTGGTAGCGGTCTTGGCAGCTCTCTCCCAGGCCGCATGCTTCTCTCCTGCTCTCTGAACTCAGCTTGCGAAGCTAGCGATCACTTCCTCCCTGGTTTCGGGTACCTTTTGGGAAGCTTGCGCAGGCTCTGCGGAGGATACTAATGCCAGTCACCAAGAAGCATGCAGTGTACCCAAGGCTAGCCATGGTGAATCGAAATAGCAGCGCAACACAGGAGGTAAGCTGGATTCACAACTTGAGCTCGTACCCTCTGCACATGACGATGAATTGTCCCTGAAGAAGACTGCTAGATCTAGTGGAAATACTATCCTGGGCCGTCCCCTCGGACAGAGATTGCTACTGGGTAACCATCGTTACAGTGAGGTCTTTATAATAAAGAATATGAATGCCGGTAAGATTGTGTTGCGCAGTTCCAATAACACAAACCCAGAATAATGACATCATCACGTTTCTTCCGTTTTGATTGTCTTGGCCAATTCGTTCGACCACATTTATGTCACAGGGTTTAGGGTTTAGCGATGAGAAATACGGAGAGCTGGAGACATCAGCTTCCAGCTTGATGAGCTTGTCAGATTCCCAGTCGGTGTTCACAAACGAGGCACTGAGGGCTGTGGAGCCGTTGGACGATGAGTTTGGGCCAATTGACATATCTGCTCGATCATCTTCGTTCTAAGTTCTAGCACACCTTCCCCTCCTCTCCAACCCCTTCTTCAAATTCACAGCAGACTCTCAAAACCGTAACGGGGTCGGTACCAGGGCTGGTAACGGTGACGAGGGCTGCAAGCTGGATTTGGGAACGGAGGAGGTCGGGATGAGGGTTGGGAACGAGGGGTCGATTTAACAAAAAAGTTGGTCACTTTAACATTCCCCTATATATATAAAGAACAAAAAATGAAATTCAATTAAAAAAACCAAAAGCACATACATATTTTCTATATATTGAGATAGTTTGTGGATTGCTAATAGAATGTTAGAAACCGAAAATGCAATGCAACTTCTTTTGATATTCAGACATTACCCAAAATGCTCCGAATATACACATGCCCATTGAGAGAGTTAAAACTTAACCAAAGTATAGTATTCTGAATCGCTACTCTTGCTCCATCTGGAATAATGAGTATTAAAGTTTAGAACTATTTTATATCAATAAACAAATATATGTATATATATATATATATATATATAAATCTTCACACACCCTCTCATATATATATATATATATATATATATAAATGAATTCACCCCATTTGTCCAGAAAGAACGTATAAATAAACAAACAAAGGAAAAAATGTCAACCCTACGATGGCCATCTCTCAGAGGTGCAAAGATTCAGAGACTGAACGGCATCAGTACCTCTCCTCAGAACCAGATATATCACCACTTTACCATCCACCCACACTTCCCTCCGAAAAAAAATAATAAAATAAAATAAATAATACATAAAACATATAACATAATAAATAAAAATAAATAAAAATAAATCGACCCCACACGCAACCTCGGCACTTGTGGGCTTCTCATTCACCGACACAACGCCAAGTGGGAAGTATCAGCTTGACTCGTGAACGGCACTCCTCGAGCCTTCGAATCCCAGAAACTTCCTCTCGCTGTCTCGGATACCCAGATCCACCTGCATCTGCACATTTCGGGGAAAACAAACAAACAAACAAACAAACAACCAAACCCATTGCACTTGTCCAGACCCGATGGATCAGGAAGAAGATGGTATATACGAATGCTGCTTTTAGCGAGACAAGTCGGACGAATTAAAAAACAAACAAATAAGTAAACAAACAAACAAATTCGGGGTATCATCTGGACACTTGTGCAGTTGTGGTATGGCGATGGATGCGGCTAAACGATGACCACACCGGGGGTACGGAGAGTGTACTTCCGAGGACGATCGAAGTACCACAACAGGTCGATTCTGTGCTTTCGTGGATCTGCAGCAGTGTGGACTAATCACACATCGTGAGCAAGTAAGTCCCATGAAGAGAGAGAGGGCCTCAGCAAAGGATTTTCATAATCCCATTTCTAACATATTTGTTTAGTTGTTGTAGTGTTTCGGGAAGCTTTGTGACGCGTCGTGAAGCCGCAAGTGATGACCGCGTGTGCTGTGGCTGAATGAGCGCAGAAGGTTCAATCCCTGGTTTTAGCTAATCTCTCTGTTACGCGGACACTCCAGTTTGCGTGTATAAATATATATATAAATATATATTTTCCTCAAGGTGGGTCGTGTCCCTTGGGGTGCGCGAGAGAATTGGTTGCGTTGAGCGTTGCTGATCATTGTGTTTCGACTCGGGCTGGGAATGTCTCTTGAGCTTCTCAAAACAAGCGAATGTAGTGAGAGAGCGTTTTTTTTTTTTTTTTTTTTTTTTTTTTTTCACAAACTCGGTCTGTGGCTTGAGGGTTGAGGACAAGTCTGTGTGGGTTCTTGTGGAGGTTCTGGAGTTGTGGACCTGCTTGTTGATGTTTATTGCTAGTTCGATCTTGTCCTCTGTCTTCTGAACCTGCTCTCGTGCTAGCTTTGCTGTGAGCCCCTGTGGACTCCTTGACTCGTTGTTCATGTGAGTGCAGATCAGCCACAGAAGCGAGGTGGGCGGACTTGAGTTCTGGACCTTAGGAGGTGAAAATGAGTAACGGTAAGTATGTTCATGTCACTGTGCTCGGGCTGTCGGTGTGAATCGCTATGTTTCGCTCGGCAGTGTATGGGTTTGTCAATGCTGTGAGTATGTTGTTCTGAACCACATATGCTTGGGGCTTAGACAGTCGAATGATTGTTTCCTTTCTTTTTGTAGGCATGCGAAGTGTTTGGGATGATCACGAAGCGAGGGTGCCTGTGGAGCGGCCGATCCACAAATTGCGGCTTCTGCAGTTAATAAAGCACCATTTGCGAGACTGGTTGTGGATTGGGGTTATGATAGTTCTGGAGATTATTGTCTACGTCGTCATTCCGCCATTTGAACGACTCGTAAATGAAGACAAGATGCAAGACTACAAGTACCCAACAGGTCCAGACACTGTGCCCGTGTGGGCTATTGGGGTACGAGTTCTCACACCTTTTTTGCTGAAACAAATGCCTGCCTCGAGATGATGCGTGTTGCTGCATCGTGCACTATATTCATGTGCGGATGAGGATGACCACACCATTTGAACCTACTGGGTCACTGATGTCGGTCTTTCAGAGCAACACTTGACAAGGATTTTCTCCATTGAATATCACAACCAGGTTATTGCTGTGCTGTTTCCTCTCCTTATTTTCCTCGCTTACTACATCAAGAGGAGAAGTGTTAGAGACTTTCACAATGCTTTTTTGGGTGAATATCACAACCATGTTATCTGCTGTATCCTTCATTTCGTGCGAAGAAGGAAGACTTTCATATTAGTTTATATATTTGTTTTTAACAAGGTGATCCTTAGTTTGTATTTTTTGATATGCCCCGAGTGAGTTCAGAAGCTGCGCATAGTCACATGATTTACACTAATTTCCATGTGCATATATCTATCACGACAATGCTCCTTGAATCTTCAAATGGCAAAAATTTTGCAGCATTTTTGTTCTGTTTGAATATAATCCATGTTCTCAAAGATTAATTTTCCTCTCTCATGGATATATGCCCATGTAATATATTCATGGATTCTTTTTCTTACAGGCCTTGCAACGTCAATCACTGTTACTGCGCTATTCACCGACTCCATGAAGAACATGGTTGGAATGCCTCGTCCTGACTTTTTCGATCGATGCTTTCCAGACGGTATCGCGGTAAGAATGCTTTCCTCAGAGATGTTTGATTGTCTGGGATTCTGGAGTTGAGTTAAGAGTGTGACCTGATGCAAAACAAATGTGGGATAATGGACGCTACAGGTATACTCAAACGATGAGTATAGACGAGCACTCTGTTATCCCACGAACAGGAAGGAGTATGTTGATGGCTTCAAAAGTTTTCCCAGCGGCCATGTGACATGTACGCGCCTGTAAATTCAAGCTCAATCACACTTCGCTCCGCAGGAAATTAATGCTTTTGATTTAGGTGTTGTATGAATGGTATCACTTTGGTATGTAATTTGAGGATATATGTAAATCTGGAGAGTGTGTGAACTACTAATTTGATGGACATTCCAGGCCGTTTTAACTCGGAAGCTTCATTTCTCTACACTTAAAAGGAAATAATTGGTAGGCTTAGTGTGGGTTCTCAGCAAACATTATTTCGTTCCGTTTTCTTCTAAATTGGCGTATGCTAAAGGAGCTTTTGGAATCTACAGTCTTCCATGGTTTTTGTCGTCTGAAAAATCCACTGTGGATGGTATTTCAGGGTGCTTCGCTGGCCTTGGTTACTTGTCTCTGTACTTGGCAGGAAAACTGAGCCTCTTCGACAGAAGGGGATACTCCTCTAGAGTGTTTTTTGTGCTGGTTCCTCAATTAGCCACGGTGTTGATTGCCGTTTCCAGAGTGAACGATTACAAACATCGGTGGGTGGATATCATCGGTGCGTCTGTGCTAGGTGAGGCATTATCTATCAACTTTAAGCTCCTTTATTTCCTTCCGCTCTAAGGGGAGTGTTGTGACAGAGACTGATTGTACACCAGGTCTAGCAGCAGTAGCTCTAGTCTTATCCTGTTGGCGGATGTCACGACTACATTAGCGGTCTCTCGTGGATTCAATGCCAGAAAACGTATTGCAAGTACTAATGGAACTTGTTTAATCCTGAAAACCATTATTTTATGAACTATGCAGGACTGCCCATTGCGTACCTCTGTTACAGACAACACTTCCCTAGTATGAATGCGGGATCATGGGGTAAGTCTTCAGGATCTATTTGTAACTGAAAATCTGCCTCTGCTTGTTCTGAATGAATATTAGAGGTTGTTTCAAGTCTAGCAGCTATTTCAAATTTGGCGTTGATATTGTTTTGTTGTGGCTCGTTGGTTTTGAACAGCTGGATACCCATATGAGTATGAACCGCAAAAAATCTTCAGTCATGGGTTACATGGCCCTCGAGCGATTGCGACAACAAATGCGCCACAAAATGATCTAGAAATGGGAAGACAAGATAAGACACGGGTGCAAGGAGAATCTGCCGAAATGCAGTAGAACACTTGCAACATACCTTCCTTTTGATTCCACTAGCTCATAAATCGTTAAATATGCAATGGCTTTGTTCGAGAATAGAACATTATTATTGTAAAAACGTTGTATTCTTTTCGAATAGCATGATACAGAATCAAGCTGGTTTTCCCATCGCGCCGGCAACGGGTTTTTAGCTACAAGTTCAATTGCGGTAGCATTGAAACCTTCTAGCTTCAAATGCTCTGCAATATTCTCAGAAACCTAAGTGTCTATCTGGAAATTGGCAAAGGTTGTGCAGGTGTAACATAGATGTTTTGCTTACTACCAGATGCAAGGACTTTCATTGATGATAGAGGAACCATTAAAAAAAATTCAAATGGACTGGCGACCACAATGCCTGGGTTTTATCAATGCAATTGTCTACTTTCAAGCGAGTCCTTGCTAATTGCACAATGCGTCCTTTATTCAGCAATCTGTGTTCAGGTCCTTGAAACTCGTGCATGGGTAAATAGAGTAGCCTGACAACCAGAGTTAGAGTTCAAAGAAAATAGTTTGAAGCAACACTTATACACACCCACTTATCTCTGAAGTAGGAATTGCAGTATAGACCTCAATAACTGCAACGAAATAGGTCTACTGTAACAAGAGCAGAGAAGTAAATATACAAAACCGCTCCCTGAACTGCAGGATGGATAGCTGATCAGATTGTTGTATATGGACACATTGAAATGAACGAGATTGCCACACAGAGAGAGAAACTCTCCGCTAGTGCTCCTACTAGCATCCTTCCAAATCAGACTTGTGACGTGATGGATGGTTACTCCACTCCACCAGTCATTTGACAAAATTTTAAGCACTGTCTAATGTTCCCTCTGAAACGATCCTTCAAACGGCAAGTACCGTAGCAAGCATGTTAAGTACCAAAAAGCTCAACGTAAACATATTGAGTGTTGCGGCGTCTAGACAGCGTGCCTCGATGCGTTGGGCTTCTGACCATCCCTTTGATGATTAAATATTCTGCACATACATTGGATGTTAAATCGCTTCCTTGAGTGTAGGGGACTGCGAATAGGCTGTTGCTGCAACATCTCCAGTTTGTATCGATACCGCTTTACTTCACTTCGCCTCATCGCCAAAGCTGCACTTGCGTTGATCCAACAGCAAAGAGCCTCTACTACAGCCAACTTTCGAGGCTCATCGTTGCGATCAGAGCTGCTAGATTGCGAAACAACGAAGAGATGGCTCCAAAGAAAGAGAGCAACAGTAGCTCATGTTTGAAAATCTGAAAAGTTACAAATTTGATTCTTCTGCAAGTTAAGGTTTTTCATATAGAATGCGGAAAGTGGTGATTGTGGACAAGGTTTGTGCTAATCAAGAAGGTTATGGTATTAATGCTAGCGGTGATTGTAACAACTCTTTGATCACGTAGTTTACATACGAGAGCATGTTGCAGGCGCCATTGTTCTGATTTAGAGCATGCTATATGGAGGTGGATTGCGCTTGTTTAGTTTTTTTACTTTTATGTTTAGTTTCGATTATTTTTCCTGATTCTTTCGCTTTCATTTGCTACAAGTAGCTTGCGATGAGAAAACTTCCGGCTGCAAAAGATTATGACTTCACAATATTAGAGGTCTGACGGAGCAAATAACTTCAAGGTAAAATTGATTTTAGGTGGCTTCATGTCTTGTTTATAATCCCTTCACAGCCTGTCAAAATACACTTCAAATCGTTCTTAATACGCGTTTCTATTTTATTTAGTTTCATTAATTTTATGTTAAAAAATATATCTCTTGTTTGAACATGGCAATTGGAAGTTCACAATTAGGTGATTCCAAGGAGATGATTTGTATGTCTTTATTTTCTTTTCATATTGTGAAATTGTTCATTTGAATGAACAAAGAGGACAGCAAAAGCTGTTATAGTCTTAACATTTTAGTAAAAGGAGACACAGCGGATTATATCATTATATTATATTTACTAAAGACATGGTATAAAATGTATTATAACCTCATAATATAGAATTTTAGTATTCAAATTGAATAAATTCGTGCCTTTATAATCTAGTTTTTTTCTTTTTTTTCTTTTGTTTTGTAATTCTTGTTTTGTGGTTATCCACAATTTTTTTCAATATTAAGAATAGTATATATTCCAAATAATCTATTTTTAATTCTCGTTTAAGTAGCTTTTTATGTAATAAAATCATATTATATCAAATCAAACTAGATGCATTTTTAATTCATACCAAATAATTTTATTAAAAACTTTTACATGTATTTATAAAATGAATAAAATAAATCTTTACACATAAACCATGCAACAAAGATCAAATTACATTATATTAGCTTGAAAAAATTTATTTAAAAGATGTTTCTTTATTTTCAATCCTTTTAGTTTATCTATACTTCTAAAATGTATATAATATTATCTTTGTTACTTGGAAAATGTATAATTTAATATAAAAGCTCCAATAAATACCTTTATTTTTTTAATAAATAGGAATAAATAGAGGTAGGTAGAGTTTATTAAGTATTTAATATCTTTCTTTAAAAAAATTCAAGAATTTTTCTTAAAATGGATTAAATCTTTATATTTCTATAGATAAGTCATGTGGCTAGAAAAATTTGTTTAAAAAGAATTCTACTTTTTAAAAGCCACATTAGAAGCAAACTATAACATGATGCTTAGGCTATAAGTCTTGTGATCTTTAAGAAGCTTTAAAGAAAATTTATTCTCATATAACATATATTGAATATTTCTGCTAAGTTTTCTATATTAACTCATGTAAATATTTTTTATTTTTTTATTTTTTTTAAAAAAATCATTATAATATGAAAATAAAATAAAAAATATATTTTTAAGTATAAAATTTTTTTAATTGCAAGGGTGTTTTTTATGCTTATAAATTTGGCAAAATAAGTAAATTAAAAAAATAAATAATCAATAACATGAATAATAGAGATTTTTTAAAAAATCTGTATCTACCAATAAAAATCATTTTGTATCTTTAAATTTAAGATTTTTTGTATATTTTAAGAATATTCATAAAACCACATTATATTTTACTTCATAAATTTAGATTCATTTTAAAAACTTCAAAGACATTTTAATCTTTTTACAAATATCAAATTAGAATTTATTATAATTATATTTCTATTCTCCAAAGACATATACTTCTATATTTTTCTTCTATTATAATATTTAAATATAGATATTATTGATGTTTTTTGCATCAAATATTTTATTCACAAAATTTTAAAAATTAGCATGTAGAATTAATATTTAGCTTTAATTTATCATATCAAGTAGGTTCTTAGTAACAATGTTTGCCAAATATAGTATGATAGGAATACCAAGACCATTAAAAAAACTATTAGAACATCAAAACTAATTTTAAATAAAGCAAGTAACTTAGATCTCTATCCTTCTAAACCTCAACAAAAATCAAAAGAGAGACTACTAATAGACTAGATTTTGAGTTTGAGAAGATTTTATCTTAAAGATAATAAAACAAAAATTAAATTGAATGTTAATAGATTCAAACAAAAAATAGAGTACTTATAAATATTCTTAATACTACATACCATGTAGAGAATTAACTTTTGACAATCCAACACAAGCAATAATAATTTTTATTCCAATGTAATTATAGAAGATGAAACATTTTAAGACAAAAACCCCATCAAAGGTTCTTTTTTCTTTTATATTAAAGATTAAAAAGTAATAGAAAAATGATAATTTAATGAATTAATACATATATATTTATTTAAATATATAATGCATCTAGATATGTATATATATAAATATATATGCTATTATGTTTTTTTGACATTAAATCCATAACTTTGATGGAACTTTATATGGAAAAGAAGTGGTTATAATTTTAAAATATCATACAATTTTAGTAATATAATATTTTTAAGAAAGTACTTTTTGGCATCAAAATGAACAATAAATATGTTTATTTATTTATTTATTTACTTATATCCTTATTTATAATAGAATGTGTCTTACAATCTTCTAATACATATTTTTTGATGAAGTCATCTTCAATATCTAGAAAGATATTTCTAAATCATTTTTCAATTTTGACTCTTTTTTTTATTTTTTACAAGAATTTAAAAAATAAAATAAAAAAGAGAATTCTCAAATATCACTTCAATCACATCACTTTGTATCACAAATTCATTTTTAGATAGAAGGCTTTATACCTTTAAAAAGCATATCTACAAAAAACCGTATGTTTGGTGGCTCTTAAATCAATACTCCATATGCACAAAATAATTGCCACATCTTACTTGTCTCAAATGTATATTAATATTAATATAAAAATATAAAAATAGAGACCATCCTGAGTGTATACAAAATCAAAAAGTTTTTAATTATTGCATTACTCTAGTATGAGAGCAAGGATGTTAAATCAATCCACCTTATTCCAATAATTCAATCTTTGTAACTACTTTTATAATTTGGGAATAGAAAAACAAGTGAACTCAATAGACAGTAGTAGAGATAAACCTAAGATCTTTATTGAAGAAAGAGATTTTAGGTCTCTCTAACATTGCCTTATATTCCCTCTAATTTTGAAGCACTATAGGATATGCAATTCTATCCCACACTATGGAGTCACCATCTACCCCTTCCTTCCTCTCTTGCTTGTGCCATAAGACATGGTTGCTATATTTTCACACTTATTAAGTGATTAAGGTGAAATTAAATAAATAAATATTTTGACTTTCCTATTCCAAAATCAAGGAAGTAGTCATTGAGATTGAATCATAGGAGCAGCTCGGTCCATTAAAGATTCAATTGACTCAAATTTATATTCCCCTCCACATATATAGTTAAAATTGGGTCACTGTTACAATTGCTCTCTATTAATTTTCATTCCATGCAAAACAATCAATGCTAACTACGGCTGATACGAGTTGTTGCTGAGGTTTTGTTGAAATTAGTTTCCTATTTGAGAAACATGTATAATTTCATTTCTAATCGATGGTCCTTACTAATGTTAGAGATGCTTCACCACTCATGTGAGCTTCTGATGTAAAAAATGTAGAAATGTCAATAGTAATGAAATCTGAATCCCTCTCACAAGTTTCCCCTCATCAACAGCACACGGAATAGAATACAGTACAGTTTAGAAATAGTGAGGCAACACATTATCAAAATAAGATGGATGCTCAGAGTTATCAGAATGCATCCCAGGACAGAGATTGAATCTTCAACCTGTGATAAAGCTGTTAATTATGATCGAACATCCAACTTAGTAGAGTTCAATTGGAAGTGTACATCAATAACTGATAATTTCTGAATTCTTTCAGCTAAAATCCCCAACTAACATTCATTTCAAAATCGCTTCGACATCCCACAATGATATTTCAAAGGTGCACATGAAATAAAAGCATCCAATAATAGGAAAAAACTAACTCGCGAGGACTCAAGGCGCACCTGGCCGCACCACATGGTAAACCTCTGCTTCAACGACTCACGGAATAAAAAATACTTTCTCGAGAATGCAAATCCTTCCAACTGCTTCAGATAGCATCCAACAATTGGACGCAAAGTCTCTACTCTAAGCACAAAATATTCTGCCAGAGTGTCGTGATAAAGATACCTGCTAGTTAATAACTTTAATTGTATCAAAAGAATTCACAGTTCTCACGACACCTGTAAACAACGTGGTACAAGACGCGGGCACTAACTACTGCGTGTGGGACCGGATAATCTTCCTTTCGTCGCTGAAAACGACTTCACAGGCCATTGTAAGCTGACATCGAAGAGTGTACGAACTCAATTTGAAATCCTTTGGCTGTTTTGCTGTTCCTGTACATCTGCCAACTGTGATTGACCGAGTGTAGAGGAGAGCAGGCACAACCACAGATGATACACATTTTCAGGAAGTCGATGTCAGGAGGTTAGTCTCCAATCTGACAGTGACAGAAGTGAGTGATCCATTTCCCCCACCTATGCTGAGGGCTTCACCTAACGTTGCAAAATCAGCAATCGATGCCCACTTTACTTTTTCTTAACTAGTTTACCAGTTTACACATTTCAGATTGCATACAGGGGCCGCATTACATGTCAAAACCCCCAGACAACTGAAATTGTAAAAAAGAAACCAAGTGCATGATTGATGTGACAAATTATGAACGGAAAAAGAAAATGTTCTCAATGTCAATGGTGCCCATGGACATTCCCTTGATAATATCTAAGACCACAGTACTTGCACACGTGTGGACCTTTCCCATCTAGGCATATGTACTCTATCGGGTGACCCAAAGCAGGATCCGTCCCTGTACAAAAAACAGAAAATCACAAATAAGACATTCACTTACTAAAACTTCAGTATTGAATCACACAGCTGAAATTAAATCTCACTTACTGCTAACTCACTTGGAATCACATCAAAACCAAACTGGGAATAATTAACACAAAAGCATAAAATCAAGTAAATGCGAAGTAGATATACCTCCTTCACAAGCAGCAACGCGAGCATCAACTTTGATTGGAGGTACTTCATTAATCAACTCCATGGGCGACTTTTTGCTTTGGGTATTCTGATTTCAAACAAATAAGCAGACTTAGGTTAGGGCTTGACCTGCACCTGTAGAACTAAATCTCCCATATGTAGTTCAAACCCTTGCGTTATCAAACAAAAGGTAAATGACTGCTACACGTTTTACGAAGTTATGGATGAGAAGCATCTCTAACAGAGGGGCAAAGAAAGGCATGTCTTCACAAATACAAAAAATGATCCTTACGATCAAACTCCAAATTCTAAATAGCGAAAAACAAAGAATCGGAATACCACAAAAGCCTAACGAAGGGTGTGATTTTCTGCCCTTTCCAGAGTAATGAAACTACTACGTCGTAATTTTCAAACCACCCGTCCAACTAGTGCGCATTGATATACAATATTATCCGAAGAAGTGCAATTGGACATACAGAATTCACTATGCCATTGCTCATACGAGCGTCCAAATCCATGAGATAGTTCCTAATAAGAGAGGCTATTATCACCGCTCTCCCATGACCCCCGCAAGAACTACGGGAAATTAGGGCAAAAAACCCTACAGACGATTCCTATGGGTTGAACTTCAGTGAACAAGATCCACATCCGTCACACCATTTCCATAACAAGTACCGACTAAGACAAGAGGCAGGAATGAAAAAATCAAAGACCGATTCACCGTCTCATTACAATGCTAAACTAGGATAATTCGAAACCCCTCTGCTTTCCAACGGACTAAACCCCAGAAGAAAAAGAAAAAGACAAAAAACTGAACGACCATCACTGCCTTGAATCCTACCCGACGTCTCGAAAACTAGCACAAAAAACGAACCTGCATCCACTTGGCTGTGTGATCGTCGCTCATGAACCGGACTGAGGCGCCAGAACGGGCAAAAGAAGCTTCCAGCTGCGTCGACGAACTCAGCGGCGCTAACGGCACAGGATGTTGGATAAGACCGTTTTGGAAGACGCGGGCAGCGCCGGCCAAGCGGGCAAGAGAGCGCAGCGACCTCGCCATAGCCAACAAATTATCTGCAACACAAATCGAACGACGTGAAAAAACACAAAACTTGCTAGAACCCTACGAGCTCTCTACCCTTCTATGTCATGTTGACCCCCGAAGCCCAACAGGCGACACTCATTCATCCATGAACGTATGAATAAATTCACTCTTTCTAGAATGCCGCTCATTTTGACTGAAGCTCGTCGTCTTCATCCGTCTAGATTACGTCTTCGATATTTCTCGTTCCCGAACACATTCATCCATCCCGTTGACGCTGGATTCCAGATATTCCAAACACATGTTCATTAGATTAGACCCTAGTCCTGACACTTGTCAGTGAATGTTCCCTGTCCAGAATCCTTTCCCCACTATAACCCTAATTAGACGAGAATTCCTCCTCACGAGGGGAGATAAATAGATGCCATGAACAACTGCCGATCTTATTTTACGCCCCGTGAACCTTCAACATATCGAACTTCTAGAAAGATATTTTACACCCAGCCACGAAATAAAACATATGTATTCATTTATATGTATGTATGTATGTATGTATGTTATAAACACACACATTGAGATATGTTTTGAAAACCAGATACAATTGTATGCTAAGTGAAATATGGATTTGCATACTTTGTTGATATAAACGGGAATGGGTTATTTGAAATATCCGAAAACAATCGATGCTACTCTGCATAGAATAAGTGTGATTTTTTGGAATTAAACCATTCGTTGTTTTTATTAATTAATAAATGGGTTCCTATGTGGTAGACGAAACCAATAATATAACCCAATCTCGTACACATACATATTTGTAAATATGTGTATATTAGATTAAAAACTATCACCTTGCCTAAATATCAAAAAGAATATCACATTTATTTGAATACCCGATTCCTTCACTGAATGCACTTCCTCGACTAAATAAACACATAGCACAAAAAAAATCAAAGGACCCATAATAATTATAAGTCGACTGCTTTTAACTTATTCGAGAATTAAAACAGGATAAGAAGAAAAAAACGAATCACATAATTTTTTTTAAAAAAAAGCTAAATAATTACATGTATATACACCGGTCCACGCATAATACGTCATATTAGAAAGTGTCATTACTATCATCATCAGTATATCTCAAGGCTAAATACTGTAGACAAAAAATGCCGACAAGAATCCCATTATTAATTACTCAGCTACATACAACATTGTGATTATTTTATGAACGTTATTCCACGAAGGAAATAAATTAAAAAAAAAAAAAAAAACAAAACAAAAGGGATATATGAAGAAAGGGGAACGAACATAACTGAGTTTCATCTATCAACGAGCTCGAATTTTCATTCATACACGTGCCACTCCCCTTAGCAGGATGCCTTCTCTCGCTCTCCTTCGTGGATGAACTTTGCGAGCCCTGAGCCACCGTCGCAAACTTTCCTCGCCGTGAATTTTCCATATCCCGGCTCGTTAAGGTGCATTGTGGTCGCTTCTCTTTGCTTGCATTGTGTTTCAATTTTCTTAAGAATGTCGAGGTTCGGTTTCTTGAGTGAAAATTCGAGATAGATGTGCATTCAATCAACCCGTCACGGGCTATTTACAGGGCAGGATTCGAGTTGCTGCTGTTGTTATTGTTGTTGCAGTTAAGCTCGCATGAGCTGCGTGTTTTTGTTTGTTTGTTTGAGTTGTGGATTCCGGAGGTCTGGTTTCTCTCTAATTTATGCCTCGTGGTCCGTATTAAGGATCGGTTGTCGAGACTTGAGTTTCTGATTGTTGAATAAAGCGAAGCTTGTGTTGTCTAATTTATGCGAAGTTTGTGGTGATTGACCTGATTGTCTGTTGTTTTTTCTTCCCGTATTCCAGAGCCACTAGAAGAAGGGGGAGTGGTGGCTTGGTTCTGGACATTTTGGATTCGTAGGATTTCCGAGGAGGCGTTTTGCGGGATACATTATAGGGTGAAGAGTTTCTGCTAGTTTCGCGGAATTTAAGAATGGAGGAGGTTTTGCTGTGATTAGTTTTTGTAGGGTTTGGGGAGGGGATTGAAGTTGACGGCGGGTTATTGAGCTCGCCAGTATGGAGATCACATTGGTGAAAAGGATGACAATGCTGGCGGTGACGATGATGGGAACATTGCATTCGAAGATGGGATTTGGAAGTGGAGTGCCCGTGGAGATGGGGTCGCTGTGGTGGTTTATCTATGGTGGCATATCCGTGTTCCTGGTGTGCTTTGCGGGCATTATGTCTGGTTTAACCCTTGGCCTCATGTCTCTGGGTCTTATGGACTTGGAGGTTTTACAAAGAAGCGGCACTCCTGTTGAGAGAAAACAAGCAGGTGGTTCACTATTTCTCGTCCTTAACTCTACACAGATAAGGCCAGTGATGAATTCTTAGCGCTTATAAATTGGCTGTGTCCGACAGAGTGCATTAAGCTGAGTGGTTTCTGATTCTTAGATTCAATTCATTACAACAGGATCTATATATCTTTGGTTTATTTGAACTTTGATGAATATGTATTTTTTTTCAATCAATCTTCTGCCATCCAAAGTAATGTGCAAATTTTTCATTCCTCCTGCAAGCAGCCGCTATAATGCCAGTTGTTACGAAGCAGCACCAACTCTTGGTCACACTTCTTCTCTGCAACGCCGCGGCAATGGAGGTCTGTTACGTTCTGCTCTTGTGTTTCTCCATCGCCCTACACGACGAATGGCTCACAGGGGAATAGCAGTTAGCACGAAGTCCTGATAGGTCACAAGGCTTGCTGTAATTACATATATCGTAGCGAATTTAGGACTTTTGTTTCAGGCTAGTGAATCACAATTCGAGAGGTTGTACATGTGAGCAATAATCCACCATTTTAGGATTGACTTATCCATTCAATGTTGTTCAGGTTGTGACATTCAATGTTTTCCAACTCACGGTTCTGAGTTCTGGAAAGTTTTGAAGTGGATTAAGCTAACAACACGATCGCAGATGGTTTTCCTTCATGATCTGGGAATTTTCGTGCAGGCTCTTCCGATCTTCCTCGACAAGATGTTCAACGAGTGGGTGGCCGTGATTCTTTCAGTCACATTTGTACTTGCGTTTGGCGAGGTTGGTTTTTTATTGAGCTTGATCAACTTTTCTTTATATACATATGATAAGCTTTCACCAATCGTGGGCATTAGCTGTTAACTACCGGTGTTTTTTTTTTTAAACCAAAGCATCCACAGTTAGACATGTTTATCGTCATTCCTTCATTGATGTTGAAATGTGAATCGAACGCTTGCTCCTTCAGGTCATGCCTCAAGCCATTTGCTCCCGATATGGGCTAGCCGTGGGCGCAAACATGGTCTGGTTGGTGAACATAATGATGGTCATTTGTTGGCCAATTGCGTATCCTATTGGACGGGTTAGTTTTGAATTTTGTTCAACCTATAATTATCACTTAAGAGTCGTACAGTCTAATAAATTTTTGGAATCGTATGATAGAATTATATTTATGCTTCGAAGTTCTTCAACGGGGTTCTCGGAACAGTTTCATGTCATACTGAAGGAGATTACTTGCTCATCTCTCATGCTTACGTGCCGCCTTTACTCTCTGATCTGTGTACTCTACAGTTGTTGGACTACGTACTCGGACATGATGAGTCAGCTTTGTTCAGGCGTGCACAGCTGAAGGCACTCGTTTCAATCCACGGAATGGATGTAAGGATTTCTGGTCATATGAAAATTGTTCTTGTACTCTCAATTGGGATCACATGCTTTAAAATATGTTTTCAATATCGTTGATTGAGGACCTTTGTGTTTCTGTTTTAAAATAGATTTTTCTCGCCTTTTGCTTAAACAATCCTTTCTTGTCTTCCCTGTACCTCAAATAAGAAAATGTTTGATTGTCAGAATACGCATTTTATTAATCAATTGGAGTAGCAGTCACGTCTTAAGATTTTGGGTCTATGGTCTATTTGGCAATCTCAACGTGTGTACTGTAACTCAACTTAAGCGTTCCTTAATTTTAAGGCTTTATCTGTACATAAAAAATTGCAGTCATCGTCGATCTAAATGCTTTTCTCCACTGTTTTTTAATGTTAGGCTGGAGGGTACCTAACCCTTGACGAGACAACAATCATCGCTGGAGCTTTGGACTTGACTGGGAAGGTGAGCTCTTCAATAGCCCAATTCATGAGTTTAGGAGTTGGATTACGACTTCGACCAATGCAAATATTTT
Source organism: Physcomitrium patens (assembly GCF_059467195.1). NCBI lineage: Eukaryota > Viridiplantae > Streptophyta > Bryopsida > Funariales > Funariaceae > Physcomitrium > Physcomitrium patens. The sequence goes on along the minus strand of NC_143433.1, from coordinate 2,017,271 downwards.
AACTTATTGGTACACTATGTGATTTTGGGTTCTGTGGATGTTCATTTCTGCTTTTTTTTCACTAATCTGCTGTCGTAGAAAGAGTATGTAATCTGAACGTGGCCATATATTTTTACAGACTGCACTTCAGGCGATGACCCCAATTGAGTCGACATTTTCACTGGACGTAAATTCCAACTTAGACTGGTGAGGACTTATTAACATCATTACAAGCTATGTAGGCATATATTGTTTGTATTGATCACATGATCTAAGTAGGGCTTGTTCACAGGGAAACTTTGGGGAAAATCATGGCACGAGGACACAGCCGTGTACCTGTTTACTCTGGTGGTCCTCAGAATATAGTTGGCTTGTTGCTGGTGAGTTGTTCATTTTCTCAAGCTTTTCTCTATTTATATCTTCCGTCTTTTTTTCCCAAGTTGAGGCATGTGGTCTGTAAATTATATGCTAATTTTGAGATAAATACCACCGTATCTTAATTCTCTCTGTTGAATGTTCACCGCATTAGTAGCAAGGGTTACTTTCTCGAGCACTTGCTTACATTATTTATGTTCAGGTAAAAAATCTGCTGACCGTTCGTGCCGAGGATAACACTCCCGTTAGTGCTGTTTCTATTCGAAGAATACCCAAGTATGTTTCTCGCTCTGAAGCTGGTCTTTAGTAGACGTTCGTATCCATCATCTCTTTTTGCTGAGTCATTTTTTTTGTGCTAACATCCTAAGGTAGCGGGCAAGTTGAGTTAATGACTTGAGATGGCACAGTACATTCAGTTTCATCCTCTTGATTGAAAGAAGTTGCTCTCTCGCCAACGAATGCGTGTAGTTAGAATCGAAAGTCGTCTGATTCTCTATTTCTTCTGGACCCATTTCTTCTAATTCACATTATTAGGTTTCGGGTACTCAGTTTTAAGGTTTACGGAACATCCTGCGGAGACTGATGATGAGGGTGCTGGAAACAGGGTGCCAGAGGACATGCCATTATATGACATTCTGAATGAATTTCAGAAAGGAGGTAGTCATATGGCTGCTGTAGTGGCAGTTAAACCGAGAAAGAGAAAATTCACTAAGCGCGCCAGCTTTGGGCATCACAGAGAAGACAGGAAAGGCGTCAAGGAATACCAATCTGCTGAAACTGATATTGAGAGAGCTGACGAAAAGGCGCATGCTCACTCTAATGGTGAAGAGCCAAGCACTCCTACATCTGATTGCGATTGTAATGGAGATGCTGGCGAAAAGCATAGACACGACGTAGAGGATGGCGATGTAATTGGCATCATCACCATGGAGGACGTAATCGAAGAGCTTCTGCAGGTGCCTTGGATTTTCTCTTTTAAGAAGGATTAATTCACAATTGAAAATTGTTGGTGACATCTGTTCTTTCTCGAAAGTAGAACTGCCTTGATATGTTTTTAAATACGATTTCTTCTTTGTTAGTATGCTAGCAATCAAGCAACAACAAGCACGTCCCTCGTACCTTGGGTTCCCCCTATTTATCATTGAGCAGTTGTACTGACTGCGGCACATTGCTTTTTCGTTGGATTCTCAGGAGGAAATTGTGGACGAGACAGACGAGTACATAGACGTCCATAAGAGGTGGAGACCATCTTGCTTGCTATATCTGATTGCCCTCCAAAATTGATTGTTTTCATCTTATCTTGAAGGCATTACAAGAAATGTTTGTAGTTGAACACAGGTTATGGTTTATGGAAATTCTTGTTGCTGGTTGACGGCACCTACTTATTACTAACAAATGTTGACCAAGAACCCTTTGTGCTTCATCAAATAAAATTCTCATGTTCTCATGTTTTTTTATTTGTGCCCTGATTTAGTTTTCCTATGCGTCTTCAGGATTCGAGTTGCTGCTGCTGCAGCACAACTGAGTAAATGCGGGTCTGTTGGCCGCCGGGCCTCAGTGCCTAACATTGTGAGTTTACTGCCAAGCCTTTCTTCCAAAATTTTGGTTTTTTGATGGTTTACACCTCTGCGGAGGATTTGCTGTATTACTAGAACCGTGATATCATATCTAATATGTTTTCTCCTGAATGGACAGCAAATGGGGCTCTCAAAGCAAGCACAGGATGCAGTGCAGAAAGGAAGGGTGGATGCTATGTCACACATGCATGCAGATAGACATGGCCACCATACTAAGAAGGTGACAGATAAGGGCCTTCACGAACCATTACTTGGATCTAGTCTTGTGCGCAGTCCTGATTTTTCAAGGTCCGCATGAGCTGCAAGATAGAAGGGGCCACTGACCACATTCTAGAGAACTACCATGTTTTGTCCTATTTCTGTCAGCATGGAAATACGTCATTCAATTTATCAACGCAATATCATTACTAGTTACTAACGATTGTATAAAATTGGAGTTTGAATGCACTCCTTAAAAGATAAAATTGAGTTTGGATACTATTCATTTGGATCTAGAAGTTTTTTTTTATTGTAAATTAATTCAAATGCCTTTATTCCTTCGAGTTGCCACATCATTTTAATTTATTTTTGTTCACAATCTGATTCGATTCCCGAATATAATTGATGACTTTTGCAAGTAGTGATGTAAGATAATTGCATAGCAGAAATCACAGCTGCTGTTGTTAGTTAGTCCTATGAATCCTTGGTAACTCTTGTATTTTACTGTTGCAAAGTACTTCAATCTTTTTTCTTTTTTTCTTTTTTTTCAATAAACTAGCTTTACCTGATAGAATTTCCACTTGGCAAGTTGTATGTACATGTACGTCTTAGTTTTTCTAATTGTAACTTGGAGAAATCGTCTCAGCGTAGTGTATTACTTTTCTAGTTGTATCCGTTTTCTCCAAATTTTGGCAGGTCGCTGATAATTTTCGGATGACATCGTCCCAATGCCAAGTTGAAGTCTTTATCTAGTGTATCAACATACTGTGAGGAAGTAACTTTTATCTAGCATTGCTTGGCACATGGAAAAATGCCCGCAAGACTAACTGTTTCTTTTGGACGTCAATTTATGTACACGTCGAGTGGAGTTTTGAACTTACTTGCTAACCTGATTGACTTTCGTCAGTGCTGGGTTTGGCTCTGAGACTGTCTGCACTCGAAAAATCCGTCTATGAGAAGCCTCACTCCTGGACTTAACATGTGCTTTAAGAAATTGAACCTTCGTGTAAAGCAAGGCGCGTCAGTTGCTGAATCGCCTCGTTACGACCGTGTCGGGAGCTCGCTTCTGGCCACGAACAGCGCAATGCTATCGACCTTAGCTGAAATGATACAAAATGCTGTTCCGGCCAAGGCTTCATCGAAGTGGCCCTTCGGGCTGTGGAGTTTCGATAGAAGAGTTCTCTCACCTCCTATACCTACAGAATCTTTTGTTCGCGGGAAAGGTGTTTCTCATTTCCAGCTCCGCTCCAGGCTCAAAACACGAAGACATGAACACCATTCGGGAGATGGGTAGTTAACTTCCTGTTCCTTATCCATTTTCATGAAGCTAGTTTGCTGTCGCGGATTTCGACGAATTCCTAACCACTTCATTAATTGTGCCCTCCATATTCTTTGGTAAGATCTCGCAGTCCAACGAAAGATGACACGCAGGTCAATGCGAGGTCGATGACGAGAGTTAAGAAGACTAGCCTTTTGAATAAGTGAATCAAATCTATGTTTTCTACCGACAGGATGGCTCCCAGTGCAGTGTTCATTTTTATCGTAAAGCAATTGCATGGGGTTGACTTTGAGTCAAAGAAGTAGTTTCAGAAATTACGTTTTCCTATTACTTGACTATATCTATTACTGAGTATATCAATTCATGTTTTGTTTGTTACAATTTATGAATACGCTTATTCATCTCAGTTAGACTATGAAACTACAATCTATTATATATCAGTATTAGAGCTTCTGGATACAAGATATTTATATTGTTGATTTAATTCAGTATTTGGGCTAAACCAAAAATTTAATAAGTGAAATCCAAATTTCTTTTACTTGTTTGGTGATGGTACTAAAACAGGGTTGCATAAAATTTCCACCCACTACAAATTCATATTATGATTCTATTGAAAAGCAGGTATTTGTTCTTCAATATAGAGATGATAATCTGGAGAACACATTTCGTCATTCATAGTCAAACTGAGATGAAATTTCAGAACATTATTTTCATCCAAGATTTTGGGAAGCAATGATATGGAGACGAGTTTCTCATCCAAATTTCTTATTCAAAGCATTATTTGGAGTAAAATCAGAGGACCAAGTGGCTGAATGTTGGTATGGTTACAATGGTATTAGGGGTTGTCAAAGTGTAGAAAATGTTCGTAATGTCTCATACTCTAATTATCCAGTACGTGTTCAGCATGTATCACTGTAGGCATGGATTAAGGGGACACTCGCCGTTAAGACACATTAAAAGAATTAGCCGCAACTGTCAGGGAGAAGGTAGCAAAGATGCGGGTATTGAAAACGTTCACTTCAACATCTGATAATGTGTTCTGAAGATTCCAAAAAGACTTGTCATGTAGTATTTCTTAATGGCGTTGTGTTCAGTGGCAACAACGGCAAAGGATTGATAGACCATTCGAGATTAAGGAGCTGCAGAGGTCTATGTACATGTTGTGTACAATGTTAATGAAGTTAACACACAGGGGCACGTCTGAGTACAGATATGTATTATGAGAAGACATTGAAAGGATGAACTGAAATCAGCTTCGAGCAACGATGGGCACTACCAAGGCTACTCAGGAGGTACATAACCAAAACAGTCGCATACTTCAAGAACATTCTCAGACATTAATATTCCAGGGTTGAAACGGTCGCAGCCACGGAACCAAAATACAATTTCGGAGACAACATTGACCTGACATATCCCTGGACAGAACTAAAACACCGCACGGCAGAAACAAATGCCGAGAAACCACAGTAGAACTTATTTAACAGGTACGTGACTTCATCAGTGAAAAGATTTGCAACCCATATGGAACTCAAGGTGGAATTGAACTCAACCCCGAGCAACGATGGGTAGAACTAGATGTATTCATAGAATGCAAAGCCAAAACAGCTCGCACTCGTAGAACACCCCTAGACGTTAATGTTTCAGGGTTGTAACGGTCTTTGCCATTAGTGCGGAAACTAGGTTTCTGAACGCGACATTGACCTGACATAACCCTGAATAGGTTCACAGAATACAAAACCTGAACGCCAGTTGGCTAAGGACCTCCATGTCTACCAAAAACCGGAAAGACGTGATCCCGATTGACAGCCGCATACTTTTATCGCTGAGAGTGTCCACAACCCAGGGGAGACTATACAGCTCAAGGTTGGCAGGAGAATACAAAGCAAATGTGAGAATGCGGGTTACGACTTCAGGAATCCATCACCAGTGCCTACCTCTCTACTGATATCAGTCCAATGCTGACACCCACAGCGGTATCGCCTAGCAAGGGCCTGTCGGCTGAAAAAACAATCGCGACGCGAACAACACATGTAATACCACATTGAGGCTCAACGTGCTCTAATATTGAAGGAGATTTAGGGTTTCAGAGGTTCTAGGGTTTCAAGAGTGGGATTTGGGGCTACACATTTGGGATCTAGGGCTTACGGCACATGGAACTCCCTAGTTGATATCCGGAAGACACTTGTTACATCAGCAACACGATCTTTTACGTGACTAATTGGAGCTTATTTTCAACGACTGAAGGTTCTCATGAAAAGTATTACTTTTAATCGCCACAGTTGTCAGTAGAAGCTGAAAGCCCAATCGGGTCAACTCTCTTGTGACCACAGGAAGTCAGTCCCACATTGCGTGGCGCTCCGCAACGGCAGCATAGACTTCTGGGCCTTCAGGAGAATAGGGACCCACTGCTCGTGGGGTGCTTACAATATCCCAATGATATTGACAAGATCGGTGATGTTTTCTGCCATTGGCCCCCTCCTACGCCATGTCTCTGTCTTCAAAAGATTACACGACCTTTTTGCCGTTCAACATGATCTTACATTGCTGGCAGGCAGCTATGGGTTGGAAAATAAGAGTGGCCCCACCGATCCACCGCAGTCGCCTACAGCTGAGTCAACGATAAGACAAGGGGAATAGCTTTGATGCATTGAAACTGCAAAATCTATAATATGTCAGAGCAATTGTTTATCTCATTGACCAGTTTCACTGCGTTGTGTCCCTACAAGCCTCGGTGACATAGTACATCTCATCAGCAGCTCCCTACTTTGTACTTAGTTCGTGAACTGCGTGTGATTTTTGGGCAAACACAATTGTTTTCGGATTAGCAAGGTGTGATCCAGATTACCTGGGTTTATGTCACAGGACATCCTTCTCTATGCTGCTCGTTTCTAATTTGCAGTCTTCAGCAGCAAACAGATCTGTTTGTGCGCATTTTGTCTCAGATGACTTTGAAAGGAGGGACTTCTTACATGTGTACTCAAATTTGATTGCAGGCATGGCGATGGCCGTTGCGAGAGTCCAGAGCCTCTTCGTGACGACGATATTATTCCTAGGTCATTGCATTGCAGCGGCTCCAATCTGCGACGCAAGAGATCGAAATGCTCTCCTGACGTGGAAACAAGGTAATAATCTCTCTTCGAATGTGAGCTTCTCATTATTCCTAGACCCAGTGAGAGAAATTGAGCTGTGTTCGCCACGTCAATTCACGCAACTCATGATGAATTACTGAAAAAAAACTACAAATGAAGTCAAACTCCTAACCTGTAACCCTCTCATGCTGGCAGAATTAGCTGACCCGTATGGAACACTTTCGGACTGGGACACAAACCCGGATTGCTGCACATGGCTGCAAACCAGACAGTACAGGATGACGACGTGCGACAGCGCGGGCCGCATCACGTCGCTGATCATGGGGAAGGGCCTGGAATACAAACCGGGGCCGGTGTACCAGAAAGCAAACGGCGGGGTCTATGGTGCACCCATCGGCAATCTTACACAGCTGAAGAAGCTTGACCTGCGAACAATCTATTCCGGAGGCGCCACTCTCTCATCGACCTGGGTCAAGTTGACAAAACTGAGCAACCTGACACTAGATGTGCTGGTGGCGGGGCCATTGCCAGTCGCCCTATTGAAGGCTTGGCCATTGCAGTATCTAGATCTCACCAACAACGATCTGAACGGCACTTTGCCGGTTGAGCTGTGCAAATCGACTCTGACGATTTTGAAGCTGAGCGGCAACGTCTTCACGGGGCCAATTCCCAGATGCTTGAGCCGATTTCCAGCGTCGTCCTTCAACGACTCGTCCACGGGTCCATCTGGAAATGAGGGGCTGTGCAACCCGCCGCTTCCTCCTTGCAGCTAGCAATGCGTCTAACATCGTGGCAACATCGCTCGCTGCATGTGATCTAGTAATGAGTCGCACGTCTGAGAGTATGCATGCAGAAACCCTTACCCGGAGATAACAAGGCGGCTTGCGGTCGATGGCTCAATAGCCGATCTAGTCTACCTAGAAGATTTAGTCTTGTCATTTGCTCTTTCCTTCGGTTCTTTTTCATTGAGTGTTTTATCTTAACTTGTGTAAGTCAATATATATATATATATATATATATATACATAAAAGTGCATTTGAAAAATTAGTGAGATCTTATGTAGTTGAGAATATAAATAATACATATGAATAGAATGTATAGGTAGTATATGAAAATGTCTTCCAACTTCTTGATCTTTAAAATTTGGGTTTATATTCAATTCTCAAGATTCAAAAATTTTTCAATGTCATTATTTTTTTTTAATATTATTATTAATATTTTGTAGTGTTTAAGGCTACTTATCATTTGAAATAATATATTTTGTGTATATTTTAATTATTATTTAGTTTTTTATTTTTAAAATATCTTTTATCTTAAAGATATTATTCCTTGTAAAGTTTGTAAAATTCCAATAAATAAATCTTTATTAATACCTTGCTATGGAAATTGGACATTTCTTGATGTCTCTCTAATCTAAAGAGGAATGTATTGCTTTAATCTTCTTCAAGTCTCTCTACTTCTTGTTGGTCATTTGTCTTATTTTTTCTGTCAATTGTTAATATCTAGCCATAGCCAAATGCTATCATAGACATACTCATGTAAGCTAGTAATTACATATATAAATAAGTAGAAGTAAGTAAAAGTAAATAAAAATAAGTTAATTCTATAGTATTTGATATCGAAGCTTCTTCTAAGATTTGAAGGATATTCATATGTTAAAGTAAAAGTAGAAAATGTTACCTTGTATAAGATATTACCTTAAATAAGTTGCTAATGGTCAAAGGTTTGACTCTTGGTATATGGTAAGGGCATCCAATGGATATAAGACGAAGTCATTGACCAAGAGTCAAAATCAAAAGGATAAAGTATTAATAAAGAAATATCCAAAGACTAAGTATGAGTCATTAGTATGTGTCATAGGATACCCTCGAAGTTCGTGAGATGCCAAAAGATCCCAAGAAAATGTATGTAAGACGTAAGAATAATTAATATTGGATATAGGATACTCTTAGGATTCATGAGATGCCAAAAGGATCTTAGGGCCATGTATGTAAAAGTCAAAAAGTGGACGTTGTCTTTTAGGGCAACAACTACTATCTATAAGTAATGGGTGTTAGAAGTGAGAGATATCTTACTCCATACTCTCTTTGTGTGCAACCTTGTTGATGCTAAGTGTTGTGTCTTCTAAGTACTTGTTTTTTTAATAGGTTATAGGTCCACTCACCTTTACTTGTGAGTTTTGAAGTACTTTGAAGTCTTTCTTGTTGTAAGGAGTAGATTTTATGGTTATTGCTAAAGTTTGAATTTGTTATCTTTTAATCCTTCTTATGCATCTAGTTGTTGATGTAATTTTGCTCTTATTTATTGGTAAGTGCACTTATAATCTTTATTGTTGTTAGACTCCGTATAATGATGTTTTAGAATTCTAGTGTTATATTTCTTTGCTGAGATTTATCATTGGTGTTCTAACTTTGTGCTTTTATGTACTTAATTCTTAAGAGATTATTCTATTTTCACAAGAAGTTTTTTTTTATGAGGTTAAAAGTATTTTGTGAGAAAAGAGGGATGATTGAAGAGTGGCAAAGCTAATACAAGAGGTTCAGATAGAGTATAAGACTTGTGAGCAGTCTTTATATGTGAAGTTGAGAGTGATACAAGAGTGAAATCGCTTATTTACTTACAAAGAGGGTATTCTGGATTTTTAAGGTAGCAACACCTTCTTATTGATTTTGAGAGTTCTATATCTTCTTTTCTTGATTTTCTTTCACACATCCCTTCTTTAGACATGGCTTCAAGTGAGGGTGAGAACTTGAAGTGATTGAAAAGTTTAGGGGTGACAACTTTTACCATTGGAAGAAAAAAATGGAGCTTTTATTGACTTCATTGGACCTTTGGAACACTATTGATGAAAGTGAAGACCCTTCAAGTGACAATGTTGATATCAAGGTGAAGAAAGAGTACAAACATCATGAAAGAAAGGCTTTTGGGATGATTGCAATAAACCTTGATGATGCCAACTTTTCACATGTTATAGCTTGCAATGAACTAGCGGGAGCATGAAAGACTCTTTGCAACATCTATGAGAGTAGAAACTTTGCCAACATCCTTTGGACAAGGAGGAAATACTTGACAATAAAGATGGAAGAAGGAGATGATCTCATGGCTCATGTTAATAAGATAAAAGTACTTGTTAACCAATTAGCAGCTGTTGACAAATCAGTTGATGATAAGAATATTGTGTTAAAATTTCTCATGAGCCTTTCCGAATCTTACAACTACCTCATTGTGGCATTGGAGTCCATCAACATGAAAGAGTTTACCATGAACTATGTCACATCAAGACTTGCCCATGAAATGATTAAGAAAAAAAAAAAAAAAAAACTTGCAAGTGATGATTCGGCTTTATTTTCAAGACAAGGCAAAGGTAGCTATTCTCACCAACGTGATAATTCAAAAAGCAATATGAAGAATTGCTATATTTGTGGGAAACTAGGTCATTTCGCTAGAAATTGCTACAAGGCCAAGAAAGGAGATAGGAAAAATGCAAACAATGCTAATGATAATTTTGGTGGAGATGAATATGCTTTTATGGCAAAGGAAGGAGCCTCCATGGCTACCATGTCAAAGTGGATTATAGATTCAGGTGCTACTAAGCACATGATACCATACAAGTGTTCATTTGACACTTATGAAGAAATTTCAGCAACAAAAGTGTGGTTGGGAGACAATGACATGATACAAGCCATTCGAATTGGCTCTATTGTAGTGGAGATTGTTATGAAGGACCAAATGAAGAGGATCAGATTGAAAGAAGTCTTACATGTGCCAAAAATGAAGAAGAACCTCCTTTTGGTGAGCAAACTTGTATCACATGGTTGTAAGGTTTAATTTGACATGAATGGATGTTTTGTCAAGACATTGGATGGCCAACATGTTGCGAATGGCCTTAGAGATGGAAATTTCTACTTCATCAATTACAAAAAGGTGAATAGAGTTGAAGTAGCGGCATTTGCTAATTTTTCACAAGATCAAGACAAGTTTGAAATTTGGCATCAATGACTTAGTTATTTGAATGCCAAATACATGAACGAGCTCCAATCCATGGTAAGTGGCTTAGATCTTAGTCAATTCAGCCACAATCCCATGAGACTTACTTGCGAAGGATGTATACAAGGTAAACAACAAAGGGCTTCATTTTCAAGTGGAGTTGCAACTCGTGCAACAAAATTGTTGGAGATTGTGCACTTAAATGTTTGTAGACCACTAAAGATACCATCAATTGGAGGAGCAAGGTATTTTGTTACATTCATTGATGATTTCTGAAGAAAGGTGTGGATTTACATCATTAAAGCAAAGAATGAATGTTTCTCAAAGTTTAAGGAATTTGAGGCTCTTGTAGAGAAACAATGTAAGTGCAAAATCAAAGTCTTGAGAACGGATTGCAAAATATTGCAAGACAAACTTCTACTCCTTATACTCCATAAGAAAATAAAGTTGCAGAAAGAGCAAATTATACCATTGTAGAGATGGTAAGGAGTATGCTTCATATACAAAACCTTTGGCATGAATATTGGGCAGAAGTTGTGGTAAATGCTGCGTACACAAAGAATAGGTGCCCTACAAGTGCACTTACATCAATAACTCCACAAGAAGCTTGGAGTGGGAAGAAACCTTGTGTTTCACACATGAATTTTTTTGGATGCATTGCTTATGCAAAGGTACCAAATTGTATGAGGTCCAAACTTGATGCAAAAGGTATAAAATGTGTATTTGTTGGATATTGTGAATGTACCAAAGCATATAGACTAATGTGTTTAGAAACCAAAAAGATCATCAAAAGTCGTGATGTAGAGTTTTGATGTAGAGTTTTTGGAACATAAGAGTGCTTTTGAGCACTTAGAAGAGTGTTCAAGTGAGACTAAAGGTTTGTTTATGGACACATCTTCAAGTTTAGCAAAGAAAGAAGAAGAAGGAGAAGATGATGATGACAATGAGGATGGAGGAAATAGAAGTCAAGATCAAGTGCCAAAGAAGCTATATCATAGTGTGCCTTCAATTGCTAGAACCAACAATGAAGACAATGAAGATATTGAAGGTGATGACGATGATGAAGAATATCAACTTTTGAATAAAAAAAGACAAGCATTGAGGTAGAAGGATGGAATGCAAGAAGAAGAGTCTTCTTCAAATGAAAGTAGATATCTTTTGAGAGAAAGAAAACCACGTGGTGAATGGTGGAAGGACCACATCTTTCCTCAAGTAAGTGTAGAACATGCCAATATTTCACTTCTTGTTGATCCGTTGAGTTTATATGATGCAATAAAATCCACAAATGCGTTGAAGTGGGAGAATGCTATGGAAGAAGAATACAAATCACTCATGGACAATGGAACATGGGAATTGACTCAACTTCCACCAAATCGATCTTCAATTGGTTGTAAGTGGGTGTTTAAAACCAAAAGGGATGCAATGGGTAATATTGTGAGATACAAGTCTAGATTGGTTGCCAAAGGCTATTCACAAGTTGTTGATGTAGATTTCATTGAGACATTTACTCCCGTAGCCAAATTCACCACTATTAAAATCATTGTGGTAATTGGAGTAGCAATAGATTTGGAGATGCATCAAATGGATGTGAAGATGGCTTTCTTGAATGGAAGTTTGAAAGAAGACATCTACATGGATCAACCTCAAGGATTTGTTGAAGAAGGCAAACAACACCTTGTTTGTAAGTTAAAGAAATCCTTGTATGGGCTAAAGCAATCACCAAGGGCATTGTACCAACACATTGATACATTCTTTGTGAGTGAAGGATTTGTAAAGAGTGAAGCTGATCATTCCTTATGTGTGATGCAATCAAATGAGTTCATATTGATTGTCATTCTCTATGTTGATAATTTGATCATCTTAACCAATACATTAAAGATGATGGATTAGTTGAAGGCAAAGTTAGAAAAGAAATATGAAATGAGTGATTTGGAAGAGCTTCACTATTGTTTAGGAGTGGAGTTTGTAAAAGATCGTGCTAAGAAGACCATTATAATGAGCCAAAGCAAGTATATTGAAGAAGTATTGAAACGATTCAATATAGAGGAGTGTAAGTATGTTAGAACACCGTTGGAGGCAAACTTGAAGTTGATGAAGCTCATGGATAAAGAGTTTGCTAAAGTTGAAGGTCAAACGCAAGGTGTTCTATACAAAGCAGCAATGGGCTCACTTGTGTATGCAATGGTTGGTACAAGGATGGATCTTGCATATGCGGTGAGTGTTGAGAGTCAATACATGTCAAGAGCTGGACCAATCCATTGGACAACCATCAAAAGGATCATGAGGTACTTAAAAAATACTATGAACTTCAAATTATGCCTTAGAGGTGATAACATTAGTTTGCATGGTTATTGTGATGTGGATTGGACTGGAGATGCAAATGATAGAAGGTCAACAACGGGCTATGTATTCTTTGTTGGAGTAGGAGCAATTTCATGGAATTGTACAAGACAATCAATAATTGCGAGGTCAACAATGGAGGCGGAGTATGTGGCGGCAAGCCATGGTGCAATGGAGGCAATATGGTTAAGACAACTTTTGGAGGACATTAGAGATGTGCATATGGAAGCAACTCTAATGGAGTGTGACAATAAAAGATGTCTTACATTTGCAAAGATTTCAAAGCATCATTCAAGGACCAAACACATTGATATTCAACATCACTTTGTAAGAGAGAAGATTGAAATGGGAGTGATTGATATGAAGTATTGTGCAACGAAAGTGTTAGGGACATAGTCCTTAGACCTTTCTAGAGACAAGTTTCTAGAACCTTCTAGAAAGAAGTCTCTAGAAACTTTCAGAAGATTCCTTGAATATTCTCTTGGAATATTCTTCAAAGATTCTCTAAAGAATCTCTTAAGATTCCCTAAAGATTCCCTTAGAAGGCTCTAGAAGATTCTTAGAATATTCTAGTAGATTCTAGGAAGTTACTTGAGAAGCTTCCTAGCTCTTGGGTAGTTGCTCGAGAAGCTTCATAATTCTTGGGAAGCTTCTTGATGCGCTTCCTTAGAACCATAAGCCAGTAGTATATATAAGAGTCGAGGCTGAAGAGTTCTTCAGTCTCGACAACACATCTCTTGGAGTTCTAGCTCACCTTTCTGGTGTTGTTCTTGTACTCATCTGTTTAATCTAGTTCTGCCACTTCTTCTTGAACTTCTTGTTTAGATTTCTTGTTTGTATTTTTGGTCCGTGACAGTTTCTCAAGACTACCTTTATCTTAATATCAGAGCTGAATCCTTCTTGTTTGAGAGCGGATTACCTCTCTTCTTGAAGGTATTCTAGCGTTTTAGGGGTTGCGGATTACATTCCTCTAAACTGATATTTTCTCAATCACAATATCAGAGCTTAGTTCTTTGAGGCAGAGAGTGGACTATCCTTTTCCTTGGAGATACTTGAGCGTTCTAAGGGTTGCGAATTACCCTCTCTTGGACTGATATTAATTCCTTCTTTTTGTTTATCATAGCTAGTAAAAAAGACTGTTAACATCGATTTCAGAGCTTTGCCTTCTTGATAGAGTGCGGATTACCCCTCTTCTCGAAAGCATTGAGGCATTTTTAGAGGTTGCGGATTACTCTCTTCTAAAACTGAAATCGTTTAGTATTTTTTTTCTTTTCTCCGAGTAGGTTTTAGTGACAGGTAGTGCTACAATTTTCTCCAAGAGACTTAGCAATTTCTTCTTCTCTCAAAATTTTAATCCATCTATTCTCTAAATATGGAAGTAGACCAGATCATAGACAGTGCATCTCCACAAGTAGACAATAGAGTGGCAACTCTTGCAGATCTTCAAGCTCTTATGAATAGTGTACGAAAGGAGATTGCATTTCTTCGCAATCCAAGTAAAGAACCTCAAATTGATCTAGTGACTGAAGAAGCTAGACGCGAAATTCATAGCCTACAACAAGAGATTATTCGACTGAGAAAAGCAAGACATGTGTCACATACGACCCCTATGGATACTTTAAGGATTAGTACGAAAGAACCAAAAGCGAGTATGCCAGACAAGTTTGAAGGAACAAGAGCCAACTTCCGAGGTTTTGTGCAACAAGTACGGCTTTACCTACGCCTATACCCTTCTCGTTATCCGAATGGATTTATCCAGGTTCCTTTCATAGGTACTCTTCTATCAGGAAATGCTCGCTCTTGGTTTGCTCCACTATTGGAGAAGGATTCTCCAATATTGTACGACCTAGAGGCTTTCATAGAGAGACTTATTGCTGCGTTTGGAGATAGCGATCGAGAAAGAGTGGCTGAAAGAAAGATACAAAATCTGCAACAAGGATCACGTTCTGCTATAATCTATGCTGCAGAATTTCAACAGCTTACATGTGATCTTGATTGGAATGATAAGGCGTTCATGACACGATTTCGATATGGACTGAGAGATGATGTCAAGAACTTATTGATCACCATGCCTAAGGCGGATACTTTAGAAGAACTTATATCTCAGGCAATTATTTGTGACAACCGCCTCTTTGAATTATGACAAGAAAGACGATCAGGCTGGAGAAATGATGGAGCATTTGCTATATTTTCAAAAGGTCCAGAGAATCACTCCACAGATCCTGAATCCATGCAAATTGATGCGGTACGTTTCAAACCCCTCACAGCTGAGGAAAGGAAGCGACGGTTTGAACAAAACTTGTGTTTATATTGTGGAGAAGTGGGCCATAAAGCTGTAGATTGTCGGAAGAAACAGAAGCCTCAAACAACAAGACTCAGGAGTACAAGCATGTAGGAAAACAAGGACGCCCAGCCACAATAGGGACCGTGCGGCTGGACATCTCAACATCCAAAATTAATCAAGGTCCCTTTCTCTCAGCTCAACCTTCAAATTGTTTTATGGTACCTTTACATCTGGGTATTCAAGAACTACAAGTCGATGCTTTATTAGACTCGGGTGCATCCGCTTGCTTTATAGATGAAGAGTTTGCCAAGCTTCACAATATTTCTCTTGTAAAGAAACTTAAGCCTGTCCATGTAGAAGTCATAGACGGACGACCATTGTCTTCGGGCAATGTTATCCATAAAACTAAACCATTGAAGGTACGTCTTGAAAATCATGAGAGTAATATTGTGTTTAATGTTATCAAGACCCCTTCATGTCCCATCATTTTGGGACTATCTTGGCTTGATAGATATAATCCATTGATAGATTGGAAGTTGCGAAAAGTGACATTTCCAACAAACTCCTTGAAGGTGGAATCTGCCAAGACAATGTTTAGAAACAAATCCTTGTTTATAGGTGCAAGGGCTTTCATGAAGGAAGCCAAGCAAAATACACCTCTTGTCATCTTCGCAACTCCGACTCGAGAAGGTGCAACTCCGACTTTGGTTATTCCAAAGCAGTATGAAGAATTCAAAGATGTCTTTGAAAAGAAGAATGCTGATATGCTGCCAGAGCATCGACCCTATGACTGTGCCATTGAATTGCAAGAAGGAGCACAACCACCTTTTGGACCAATCTACAATTTGTCGCAGACGGAGTTGACTGAGTTGCGGAAGTACATTGACGAGAATCTAGTCAAGAACTTCATCCGTCATTCAAAGTTGCCAGTTGGGGCATCAATCTTATTTGTGAAGAAGAAGGATGGCTCACTACGGATGTGCGTGGACTATCAAGGTCTCAACAAGGTGACAAAAAAGAATCGCTACCCACTGCCTTTGATCTCTGGTCTTCTAGAACAACTTGGGCGTGCAAGGATCTTTACAAAGATTGACCTAAGGGGAGCTTACAACCTTGTGCGAATTAAAGAAGGAGATGAATGGAAGACAGCGTTCCGAATAAGGTATGGCCATTTTGAATACAATGTCATGCCATTTGGTCTTACTAATGCTCCAGCGATCTTTCAACACATGATGAATGACATTTTTCGAGAGCATCTAGACGATTTTGTTGTCATCTATCTAGATGATATTTTGATATTTTCTAAGAACGAGGAAGAACATGAGAAGCACGTTCGTCTGGTACTCAAAAAACTACGGGAGTGAGGACTCTATGCCAAATTGGAGAAGTGCTTATTTCACCAAACTGAGATGGAGTTTTTGGGATTCATCGCGACTACGGAAGGCTTGAAGATGGATCCAAAGAAGGTGGAAGCAATCATGTCTTGGAAAGTTCCGAAGACGGTTAGGGACGTACAATGTTTTCTTGGATTTGCTAACTACTATCGGATCTTCATCAAGAATTATTCTCAAATTGCTGCCCCCCTCACTCGGTTAACGTGTAAGGACAAGCTCGAATGGGGACCTATCGCAGAAAAAGCATTTCAAGATTTGAAGATGGTATTTATTACAGCTCCAATCTTGGTACATCCGGACTTTACAAAGGCCTTTTATTTGGAGACAGATGTTTCGGATTTTGCTTTTGAAGCTGTACTTTCACAGATGGGCGTAGATGAGAAGCTCCATCCAGTTGCCTTCTATTCTCGAAAATTCTCTGCTATTGAGATCAACTATGAGATCCACGATAAGGAATTCCTTGCTATAGTAGATTCTTTCCAAGAGTGGCGCCACTTTCTCGAAGGAACTGCACATCCAGTGTCCATATATACGGATCACAAGAATTTGGAGTATTTTATGTCGGCTCGGGTTTTGAATATGCGTCAAGCTCGGTGGAGTATGTCGCTATCCAGGTTCGACTTTGTTATTACTTATCGGCCTGGGAAGCAACAAGGGTTGTCCGATGCATTATCAAGGAGATCATATCTTGCGCCAAAGGCTGGAGATGCAGCATTTGATCAACAGTGCACGACATTGTTGAAGCCAGAGAAATTTCGGCTCAACGCAGCTATTGTACCAATTGATGCTGACTTCCTCGACCAGGTACGGGCCGCAACCATTGAAGATTCTCTAGCCCTTGATATCAAGCAACATGCTAGTGATGATAAATTCAAGATGGAAGGAGATCTAGTATATTTCGAAGAGCGGTTGTATATCCCAAAAGGGCCAACACGACTCCGAGTTCTTCAATCTCGTCATGACTTTCCAGCTGCGGGACATTTTGGATTCAATAAGACCTTGGAACTTATTTCCCGCGATTTCTGGTGGCCTCAAATGTGGAAGGATGTGAAAGATTTTGTTGTATCTTGTGACATTTGTTCAAGATCCAAAAACCCTCGACATCGGCCTTATGGACTTCTACAGCCATTGCCTATTCCGCGCCGATCATGGTCTTCGGTTTCCATGGACTTTATTACGGATCTACCACCATCGAATTCATTTGACAGTATTTTTGTTGTCGTAGACCGGTTTACAAAGATGGCGCATTTTGTCCCTTGCAAGAAGACATCGTCAAGCGAAGACACAGTAAGACTCTTTCTTGATAATGTGTATCGATATCATGGTCTACCAGATGATATCATATTGGATCGAGGAACCCAGTTTGTGTCAAAGTTTTGGAAATCTCTTTTTGAGATATTGAAGGTGGATATCAAGCTTTCTTTGGCATTTCATCCTCAAACGGACGGCCAAACAGAACGGGTGAATCAAGTTTTAGAGCAATATTTACGTTGCACCATCAACTATCAACAAGATGATTGGGCCGCATACCTACCGCTAGCCGAGTTCGCATATTACAACACCCTTCATGCGTCAACTCAACAAACGCCATTCTTTTCCAATTATGGATACCATCCGAAGCTTGACTTATGGAGTTCGTCAACAATTAACAATCCGGCAGCTGAAGGATTGGTGAAGGAGCTTTCGCAGCTTCAAACTACATTGAAGCTTCAATTGCAAACTGCCCAAGAATCTTACAAGGCGTCCGCGGACAAATTTTGGAATCAGGCACCTAAATTCACGATTGGAGACAAAGTTTGGCTGCTTCAACGAAATATTAAGACCAAGCGGCCATGTGACAAATTGGACTATCGGAGATTGGGACCATTTGTTATCCAGAAGCAGATCAATCCTGTAGCGTATTGTCTGGAGTTACCAGCTACTATGAAGGTACATCCTGTCTTTCATGTTTCTTTGTTGGAGCCTTATCGAGAATCGTCTTTTCCTGGAAGAGTACAATGTCTACCACCTAGCATAGAAATAGAGAACCACGAAGAATACGAGGTGGAAAAGGTCCTGGATTCACGGCAAAGACGGGGTAAATTAGAATACTTTGTGCATTGGAGCGGTTACGATATTAATGAACGAACATGGGAGCCGGCCGAAAATCTCTTGAATGCGGCACAAAAGGTACAGGAGTTTCATCGACGATATCCTGAGAAACCCAAGCCGGTTCGACAATAGCTTCTTACTGAAGCTTGCTCATCCAGAAAACAGAAAAGAGGAGAGAGCATCACCAAAATCCATAGTTGATGTAGTCATTCTCTCCAAGATAGCGTGGAACTTTGTTAGTAGCCCAAGTTTGTTCTTATTGTTTTAGCCTTTGAATATGGATAGCCAAGATACTACACTTGTCATGTCATCTCAAGCAACTAGCTCACGAAGACGACCGCGAGATGAAGAACCGCCTGCACCACGACGACGTCGAAGGATTCCGAGCAACAGATCGCTGATGATTGTATTTGAGGTCGAGCCTGCCTACAATGGTGAGCCAGAAGGAGTGTTTGCAGGACAATTTCACAATGAAGACACGGAGGTTCATGCTTGGTCAGAAGTTGAAGGCGTGGGCCACTACCGTTGGCTTCAAGGACCATTGAATCACTTGCCTCGTGAATAACAATTGGAGTTCATAGCAGAGGTTATGCGACAGATCTTCATTTTCTTGCGTTGGTATTGACTGACGATAACATTGCTTCTCGGAGACCTCGAAGCTAAAAGAGGAGGTGATGTTAGGGACATAGTTCTTAGACCTTTCTAGAGACAAGTTTCTAGAACCTTCTAGAAAGACGTCTCTAGAAACTTCCAGAAGATTCCTTGAATATTCTCTTGGAATATTCTTCAAATATTTCCTTAAGATTCTTTGAAGATTCTCTAAAGATTCCCTTAGAAGGCTCTAGAAGATTCTTAGAATATTCTAGTAGATTCTAGGAAGTTACTTGAGAAGCTTCTTAGCTCTTGGGTAGTTGCTCGAGAAGCTTCATAATTCTTGGGAAGCTTCTTGATGCGCTTCTTTAGAACCATAGGCCAGTAGTATATATAGGAGTCGAGGCTGAAGAGTTCTTCAGTCTCGACAACACATCTCTTGGAGTTCTAGCTCACCTTTCTGGTGTTGTTCTTGTACTCATCTGTTTAATCTAGTTCTGCCACTTCTTCTTGAACTTCTTGTTTAGATTTCTTGTTTGTATTTTTGGTCCGTGACAGAAAGACATGCTTGCTGATTTGTTGACAAAGGCATTAGTAAAGGATAGACACCACATGTTAACAAAGATATTAGGCTTAAAAGGTATTTGACCAATAACAAAGTGGAAGTGTTAAAATAAAAGTAAAAAATGTTACCTTGTATAAGATATTACCTTAAGTAAATTATTAATGGTCAAAGGTTTGACTCTTAGTATATGGTAAGGGCATCCAATGGGTATAGGACGAAGTCATTGACCAAGAGTCAAAGCCAAAAGGATAAAATATTAATAAGGAAATATCCAAAGACTAAATATGAGTCATTAGTATGTGTCATAGGATATCCTCGAAGTTCGTAAGATGCCAAAGGATCCTAAAAGCATGTGTGTAAGATGTAAAAATAATTAGTATTGGACATAGGATACTCTTGGGACTCGTTGTCGTATTGTAATTACTTACAGTATGTAAAAATTAGTAAAAACATGTAATATGTTTATAAGTCTTAATGTGAGTTAGAATAGTTAGTATGTTAATTTAAAATGAATTGAAATAAGAAAAATTATTTGGAAGTTAATCTAGTTTGATCATAGAGTTTATATTGTATAAGATTTAGATAGTTAGTATAAAGATTAAGGGAAGGGAGGAGTTAAAAGATGAAAATATAACTAGAAGGAGGCTTATTGGGAAGGATGAAAGTAAGGCATGGTTGGATGAAGGCAAGGGGTGAAGAACTTCATCCCTATTGGTCGAATACCATGCCCAATGGGCTTTGAGGAGGCTGCCCGAGGCCATATTAGGAATTAGGGTTCCTCTTTCGAGGCCATTCGAGCTTTTGAGGCTAGGGTCAGAAGGTTTAGGGTTTTGGGTATAATTTGGGTGAAGATTTTGTGTGATTTCGAGTTTTTATGGAAAAGATATGAATGTTCAAAGATAAGATGTCAATTTCGTACCTACTGTCACTTCTTTTGGGCATCACATACGAATACGGAGAGCAACGGAAGATCGGCGACTGGATTTGGAGGGAGCATTTTTTCGGCTACACATTCTACTTACTGTATAGTGAATTCTAAGATTGGGTGAAGGAGTTATGAGGTGTTGAAGACAGCACTTGTAATTTGAAGGCAGTAAGTATATTGTTTTGTTGCTAGTTATGGGTGAAGCTTTATCTTGAGTTTCTGGACGAATTTTTGGCTCAAAATTTCCACAAGTGTGTGTAATTGGGTTAAAAAGCTTTAGATCAAAGTTTCATAGTATTTGAATAATTACTTTGTGAGATACGAAGGAAGTTGTACACGGGTGTAAAAAAGCTAGGGTTTGAAGCTATAGTTAGGGTTTTCAAGATATCACAAGATCCAAGACGAATTTACGGTTGAATTTTGGTGTGGTAGTTGCTAAAGATATATCAGTACTCCATGTAAAATTTGGAGTTGTTTAGACGGTTAGATCGTATGTTATGAGCTGTTGAACTTCGGGAAAAATTCCTTATAAAGATATATAAGTTTTTTATAACACCTTATCAAGTATTTTGGTGTTCTTTGGATTTTAAGGCTTGTATATTGATGTAATTGCTCCAAAGGAGAGGAGTTTATATATATAAAATTGTTATCCTTATATTTCAAACTTGATTGAGTATTTAGTGACAGAAAGAAGCCTAGCGCTTTCTTGAGGCAAACTCTCTCTACCCCCGACATCGTGAGATGCCAAAAGGATCCTAGGACCATGTGTGTAAAAGTCAAAAAGTGGACGTTGTCTTTTAGGGCAACAACTACCACCTATAAGTAATGGATGTTGGAAGTGAGAGATATCTTAGTCCATACTCTCTTTGTGTGCAACCTTGTTGATGCTAAGTATTGTGTCTTCTAAGTACTTATTTTCTTAATATCATAGACGCTGCTTTGACTTTATAAGTATCTTTTATTGACTTTTTGGATTAGAAACGTGGTCAACAAGTTGGCCATGTGCCACACATGTTGTTAGCTTGAAGATCAAGTTAACAATATCGCCCACACATAGAAAAACTTGCCTTACAAGTCAAGGCATGTGTCGTACAAAGTAAGCACATATTGGAGGTCCTATAAAATGTTGCCACATAGCCCCTAGTTAGATAATATATATAGAGACAAGAGTGAAGCCTTTTTCACTCTTGTCAACTCCTTTCTTGTTTCTAGTCTAATTTCAATAGTCTTCATGTTTTTTAGTCTTTGGCAATAGCCACTCCACTTTCTCTTTCAATATACATATCTGTTTATTTATATTTTGTTACCTTTCTTTGAGTGAAGGCTGACTTATCTGAATTACCTTTTCATTGAGTTTTTGTCCTTGACAGATAGACAAGCGTATACTTACAATATCAGAGCTTTGTCTTTTCTTGATTAAGAATGGATTATCCCTTTTTTTTGATAAGATATAAGCGTATTAAGAGTTGTAGATTACACTCTTTTAAACTGATATTGTTTTTAATATTTTCTTTATTCTCAAGTCCGTTCTCTTATTTGTCTTGAGCAATATTAGACATTTTTTTTCTAGGTATTACCATGGCAGAGCTTGTTGAATTGAAGAGTGCAATGACATAAATGCAAGAATAACTAAGGCAATTAATGCTTGTGTTGCATCAACTTAATTCACCAATAGAAGGAGGAACAAGAATAACAAAAAGTAGAGATGTGGAGATGATTAGAGCTGCATCAACATCTACATCAAATCATATCCTTTCTTCCATGGTAGAACACCATTTAAATGCTAGAGAACCAAGCATTGCCTTATCCGAGAAATTTGATGATACGTGATCAAAGTTTCGACGATTCATCAATGAAGTACATTTGAAAATCAAACTTCAATCCCAAAGCTATCCAACTCCAAGATCACAAGTCAGATTTATTGGAATACTACTTTTCAATTCTGCATTATCATGGTTTTCATCTTTTCTTGAATGACAAGATCCAATATTAGATAATTTAGAAGCTTTCTAGGTAAAATTTTGATCTATGTATGAAAAACATGATACAGTTTGTGTTGCAACAAATAAGATCTATATCTTGTGACAAAAAAATCGATCTGTAACAACATATGCTTCATAATTTTGATAACTTGTGATTGATATCAAGTAGGATGATGGTGCACTTATTAGCCAATTCTTTTATAGACTACAATATGAGGTAAAAAAAATTGATGCTCAATTTATTCGATCCTCAAACATTGAGTCAAGCAATTGATTTTGCTGTAAAATATGACAATCGACTTTTTGAATTTTGATCTGAGAGTCACATAAGTAGGCCTTAACATTATTACAATTCAATGGCAACACATACATCTTCTTAATACATATCTTTAAAAGTAAAAGATATGTAAATCGATGCAATACGTTTCAAACATCTTACTGAACAAGAAAAGACTAGTCGTCGTCTAGAAGGATTATGTAGATTTCTTGAACTCTTAATTTCTCTAAAAGTACAACTACCAGTATAATTAATCAAGTAGAGAGTCATAAGTCCAATTCAATTAAATTTGTGTTTATAGAAGCACAAGCTTTCTTGCATGCTACTATGAAAGAATCACCATATATTATTCATGCCACACCCGTTTTTAATGGTGCAAAGACTTTACGTTGTCATCTTACATGCTATCTTGCTTGAGAACGCACCGGGCGTCTGGCTATAGGAGGTAGTATGATATTTTGCTAGTACTTAAGCACTCTATCGGATTCTTGACTACCCAAATACAATCTATATCGGATTGCAATGTAAAAGCTTAATTCCAATATAAAACGCTTAGAGACCCTATATAACTTCAATCTCTTTTGTTATTTTTATTTTATTTTATTTATTTTATGTTTTTTTATTTTATCTTTATCGTTAATTACCTTAATTCTAGACCGTGAACTTCGGCAAGCTGTGATACTCAATCTGTCTTTCCGACTTGTTGTGAAACATCTATCGCTAGTGTCTCAGGAAGCCGTTTTGAATGCTCAAGAAGTTCCAGTTCAACCCCGCTTACAGATTGTGAGGCTATGCTGCAATCCGCATCGATGTCCCTTGGCCGCTCGCTAATATTCCTCTTATCTATGTTGGTAGGTCCCCAGTTATCATAGAAACCCTAAACAACCTCTAATTTGCCAACTTCCAATACCTCTTTAAACTGTTGGTAGATATCCTCTATTCGTACAGTCAGATTAACACAACCACGCATGCATTCAGCATACTCAACCTTCTAGACAACTTTGAATTTCAACCACAGAAGTATCTTCCATTTCATCAACAATCAAGAGTACCAGCCTTTTCTCTCTTATGGAAAAAAAATCCAGTTCACCAATATAACATTGACTTTTAGGAACGATTGCCTCTGTCTTATCAAAATCCTATGAAAAAAAAAAAGAAAAAAACCCCAATTCTCTGTCTTTTTCTCGAAGCATGAAGCTACCTCTCCGACCTAAAATCCCCGATTCTCGAAAAAAAAAAAAAAAAAATCCATTTCTTAACCTATCCTCCCCTTTTACCCTGAGAAGATCCTATTCTTCCGCCTTGGACTCCCCAAATTGGAACCACCGACCTCCCGCTTTTCTCCTCCCATTTTCGCCTTTTAGAGATCTTTTTTTATAGAAAAGACGTTCTCAAAACGGTACAAAGAACAGAACAACCTGAAACAAAATCGAAGCTCGTAATTAGACCACATTGGGTTGCCCGACCAAGTCAAGTCTTATATTGGGTAAGAGGCCCGTAATAGGACCTCGATTAGAGATCTTCTGAAATTAGATCCAATTGGCCATTCGAACCAGGCTCATCCATCGTTGAATTGGTCCTTTTCCTTTCTGTTGACTCCTATTATTGGAATCGAATGGAGCATTTCGTTACTGGTGAATATGCCCCAGTTGATTGTAATGGGGTGACTGAACCTGACCTCTCAATATTTGCACTGGAATTGGCAGTCGCTTTTAATATCGAAGGTGACTAAATATTAATAAAACTTCTTCATTTATATTTTCATTATGTAGACGTGTTACAACACGACATCCTCCCGCTCTGAACTTGTGCATCCTCCCCTATGCACCAATTAACCTAGTTGCCGTTGGATTCATAATATGTTCTCCAAATCTTCGTCTAGTCCATCTCCATCGTCTCTGCTATCCAAATTAATTTCATCTTCCCGCTGCGGAATATCTATGTCTTTATTAAGGTCTTCTATATTTATTTCTGCATATCTTTGTTTAAACAATTTCACTCTCTTTCCTGCAATTGGTATTTTTAACCTTGTGCCATCTAACTCCCACAATGAATAAGTCGCATTATCATGAACAGTTGTTACCACATATGGTCCAAACCAACGTTTTGAAAACTTCCGTAAAGTATTATATTGGTTGTCCAAACTACTATCATAAACAAGTACCCAATCACCTTCTTTAATTGCTTTAGGTCTCAATCGATGTTGCTTACCAAATCGCGCCTTGTTTTGTAACCTTGTTCTTTTTAACCTTTCGAATGCTATCTGTACATCTTCCGATCTTTACTCCAATTGTCGAATCTTTATAGCCAAAAGTTCTTGTCTTGTCAATCCATCTTCCCATGATAGCATACTCCAAGTAAGTACCCTTTCTTCAATCGACATAATTGATTTTCGACCTTTCATAAGTTCTACTGGCATATATCCTGTCACCGAACTATGTGTTGTTTGATCAGCCCATAATGCAAATGTCAAAAGCCATGGCTACTCTCTAACTTTCCCATTACAAGCTTTAACTAATACTTTTACAATCGGTGGGTGACCACGTTCGCTTTTTGCATTCCCTTCCGGATTATAAGCAGTAGTCAGTGATAGTTTAACTCCACATCTTTCAAAGAACTTACGGGCTTCTTGTACATTTAATTCTCCACGATCTGCAGTGATTTTTCCTATGCATCCGTAGTGGCAAATGACATCTTCAAGCAAAAACCTACAAATCTCCTCTATAGATTTTGTCCTCAATGCTCTTCTTTCTACTTGATTTGATAAATCTTCACGAGCTAAGACCAAATATCTCATCTGCCATAATCCAACCGACATAATAACCAAATCAACAACCCATTTAAAATAAACAGCCAGAGGATACGTAAGATGAAGACCATCTCGATGTCGGATATTAGAATATGATTGACAGATTTCACATGACTCTATAAATGAGAGCACATCTCGATACATATTTTTCCACCAATATCGTTCTTTGAATTTAGCAAAAGTAGCCCAGATTCCTCTATGCCCTACCCTTAAACTATCATGAAACTCCTTTAATAATTTTAGTTTTTCTTTCTTTTTGCCTATCACTAGTTGTGACATCCCAATTCCTTTTTTCGGTCTCTTCCATAAGAATCTATCTCGAAGCAAAAATCCATATGTTTTTCTTCTTATTTGTTTGAATTTTTTTGTAGACCAATTCCCCTACTTAGTCAAGGTATTCAAGTAATGACCAATATCTAATAATTCTCCTTCATAAGATTCTTCAAGAAATAGCTTATCTTCTTTGTTGAGATTTGATATTGAATAGAATTTCAATCCGACGTCATCAATGTCTTCAACCATTTCGTCCTTCCTCTCGTATCTTACTTGAGATAGCATGTCTGCTACTAAATTGTCCTTCCCAATAATATGCTTAAATTTTGGATTTAGTGACTTAATATAAGCAATCCATCTCAACATTGCAATATCTAGCATTGAACAGTTAGTAATCATTCAAAGCAATGGCAAGCAATCTGTTTCAATTACTACTATTGCCCCAATCAAATAGTCCTTTTCAGCTTTCATAGCCGAAACAACTCCCCAAAGTTCTCTTTTGACTTGCGAATATGCACGCTGACGAATACTTAAAACTTTAGCTCCAAATCGAACTGCAAATCTATTCCCACTTGAATCATCTTGATCCACAACCCATCCAATGGCAATTGAACTAGTGTCCACAGTAAGAATCACTAGTCTATTGTACTTATAATCAACCTTCCTCAATATTGGAGGTGACATCAATAATTTCTTCAATCTTTACATTGTTTGAATATGCCTTTCTTTCCATTTAAATTCATAGCCCTTACGTAACAGTTCATATAATGGATCTGCTATGTGAGTATAATGAGGGATCCAGATTCGATAAAATACACATGTACCTAAAAACCTGCGAACCTCTGTTAAAAAATCACAATCCTCTTTCATCCTTCCAGTTGCATCAACTTTAGTCGGATCTGGTTTTTTTCTGTAAGATCCACATAAATGTCCAATAATCACAACCTCTTGTACTCCAAATACGGACTTCATACCCAATAATGTAAGTTGAACTTTTCCAAGCTGAGTTAAAATCTTTTCACAATCTTGTATATGATCAACAATATATTTGCAACATCCCCTCTTATCTAAAGTTTCATCTTTGTCTCCTTCTTTGCACCCTTTTATAGGAACATCATCCAGAAAAGGCATAGTCTTCTCCGGAATAAAATCTCTCACTACCTTATTCATCCCATTCATCATATGTGCAACTGAGTTGGTCACGCCTTGAAGAAGAGTGCACATTCTAACCAATCCAAGTGGTGTCTTCATCATTGTCATATCTCTACTTCCTTCGGTAAGTTGAAATTGATCATAACCTGAATACAAGTCACCCATTGAATAGATCGCCCATCTAAAATCCTCTCATTATCTTGCAATGTACCTAACTTGCATAATTCTCCTTCAATATTATACAAACTTTTTCTTTCTTTTCTTTTAAAATCATTAACTTTCTTATACATAATATTTCCATTCTCCAAAATATCAATAAAACTCACATCAAAGGCACCTTCATCTCGCGAGAGTACCTCCTCTTTTGTACCTCTATAATCTCGCTTTATAGTGGTACCTCCCCAAAATCCTTAAATCCTTCAACAATCTTTGGCAATGGTTTCTCCCTCAACCTATCTCGATTCCGTTCATGGTTAGAAGGTACTGTTAGAAATTGTACAACTTTCCTCCCATCTTCGCTACATACCCTTGCATAAGCAAAATCATCGTCAAGTACTTTTGTTTCCATCCGTGTTGTCATAATATAAGGTTGTCCTAAAATCAATGGATAAGACGTTATATCTTGAACAAAGAAATGTTGCTCCGTCGCAACATCCCCAATCCGAATTTTGACATCAAAACAAGTTCCATATAATTCGCCCCGTGTGTTATTAGCTGCTCGTATTGTCCATCCATGTTCCATATCAATTGGCCATTTTTGCTTCTTATAAAGATCTTTAGACATGAGATTTATTTCAGAACCATGGTCGACTAAAGCAACAATTGGTTCTTCTATATCTCCTACTTTCACCAATACCTCAATAGTTGCCTTTGCCCAATGCTTTCGAGTATAATGGCTCAAAGTTTTCATTTCCTTATCACTATAATCTTCGAAATGTACTCGTTGATTATACCCATTCTTTTCATTTGTTGGTTGCTTGTAACCAATATCAACCTCTTCTTCATTTTTATATATTCTTGTATCAATAGCATGACTCATTCCAATTTCGTCCATTAATTGCCTCTTTCGCTTAATGC
The DNA here is from genome assembly GCF_059467195.1 of Physcomitrium patens. NCBI lineage: Eukaryota > Viridiplantae > Streptophyta > Bryopsida > Funariales > Funariaceae > Physcomitrium > Physcomitrium patens. The sequence continues at coordinate 1,989,027 of NC_143433.1, read as the reverse complement.
TGTCAATGATAACATCATGAAACTCCTTCTTTGTAATTTCTAAAACTTCTTTCAATGTGAATTCCATCTTAGCGTTTAATATACGTTCTTCCAACACCCCTTTCAAATTTGTTGCCGCTTCAATGTCAGAAAGTAGTTTATAAGCAATTGATTTGTCCTTATCTTTTGTCTCTCTTGTTTTTTCTTCCAAAGATGGTGAGGTATCCTTTATAGGCAATTCTTGTGAAGCTGCCTCTCCAGCCTTGTCTCCTCGAATTTGCCTCTTAGAAGAATTTCCTTCTCTCGTATCATCAAAATTTCCTCGTCTCTTTTCTTCCATCAAAGCTTCATGTTGGCTCTTAGCAATACATGCATGAACTGAAAGAGACTCAATAGGATCCTCCCAACCTGTTGCACCTTGTATTGTAGCTGCAGTCCTCAATATTGCTTCTCGAGGTAATTTCCCTTCTTGCATTGTAGAAATGGCAGAAGCCTAAAACTCACTAGTTTTCATACTTCCACCAAGGTCATCATCTACTCTAGCACCATAACTTACACTTTCTCGTGTTGCTGTTTCATGCTCTTTTAAATAATCTTGAACTAATGCTCTCATTCCTCCATTGCCAAAATTGGTTTGAAGAAGATCCTCCCTATCTTTTAATGCCATCTTTCCATCTTTCCTTCAAATAATTCCTAGCTGTATCATATTATTAAATTCATTGCAATCTTTCCTACTGTGTGAAGCATCATCACACCAAATGCATCTTTGTACATATCCTTGTTTGGAAATATTCTTCAAATTATTTGTAGAAGTATTCTCTTCAAGTCTTGCCAATTTGATTTGAAGATCTCGCATTCCTCGTATAATTTCTTCCATCCCCATATCTGCTTTCTTTGATAAGGATGTCGAAGGTTGAACTGTAGGCATTGTTGGTAGTGTTGTACATACTGGAGCTTTGAGTGCTTGTACTGTTTTCGGAATATTACTCCTATCTTTCTTCCTTTCTCTTTTTACAAGCAACCCCACCGCATCTTCAACGTTCTTCCACTTTGTTGTCAATCCTTCATCTTCTTCTTTGTCTTTAAGAAGGAGTTTCAATTTTTCTTGCAATTCTCCATCATCAGCTTGAAGAAATAGATCAACTTTGTGCGGCTCCTATGTCAATTTTTCTACCTTTGATAATTGAGAGTACTGCCTTTCAAATTCTCTTAGTAGCTCTGTTGCTTGCAAATTCTTATTACGCCATTCAATCCATTCCAGAAACAGCTTCTTAGTAATGCGATCAGCAACTTCCAAGAAATATTCGTCTTTCAATGCATGTGAAAAAACCTCCCATGAATTCCCATAACGATCCGTAATCGATGTAATATGGTCTCTTATCTCCGATATCATAGCAAGTCCAAATAATTCAACCATTTTCTTCTCAGAAACCCGATTTAATTTTATTTCACGAACATAACATCTTAAATACCTTGAAATATTCCTTCCATCAAATTGATCAATTTTATTGACCACTGCTTGCAATGCTTTGGTTGCAAAAGCTTCTTTTTGATCATTGCTTTGATGTTGCTGCATTGATAATGAGAAGGCTTGAAACATACTAGCAATAGACGGATCCATGTGCATACCTTGTCCTTTAAAAGAACCTCCACCAGAAACTCCTCCCATAGATCTTTCAAAATTTTTATTTTTATTCTCCATAAAAATAAAATGAAATGAAATCCAATAACTCCACCTCAAGCTTTCACATCGGGTTCACCATTTATGTCATCTTACATGCTATCTTTCTTAAGAACGTGTCAATAAGATTGTGAGGCTATGCTGTAATCCGCATCGATGTTCCTGTAATTGCTCAAATTGACCTTCAAGAATGAACACAACCGCCATTCAGATCAATCTACAGTTTATCACAAAATGAGTTGATTGAACTCAAGGAGTATATTGAAGAAAAACTAGCCAAGAATTTCATACGCCATTCTAAATCTTCGCAAGAGCTTCAATTCTATTTGTGAAGAAAAAAGATGGATCATTGCGGATGTGTGTTGATTATCGAGGACTCAACAAGATTACCATCAAGAACATGTATCCACTACCTTTAATATCTGGACTTCTTGATCAACTGAATCAAAGTAAGATCTATACAAAAATAGATCTACAAGGAGCATATAATTTAATACGCATCAAAGAAGGAGATGAATGGAAGGCTGCGTTTCGAACTAGGTATGGACATTTTGAATACAATGTCATACCTTTTGGACTTGCAAATGCACCAATAGCTTTTCAACATTTAATGAATGATGTTTTTTGAGAGTTTTTGGACGATTTTTTGGTCTATTATCTAGATGACATCTTGATCTATTTTAAAAATCCAAAAGAACATGAACTTCATATTCGTCATGTCTTACAAAAATTAAGAGATGCAAGATTCTATGCTAAGATAAAAAAGTGTGTATTCCACACTACTCAAGTCAATTTCTTAGGTTACATCATTTCAAATGATGGACTTATGATGGATCCTAAGAAAGTTCAAACTATTATAGATTGGAAGATCCCTAAAACGACAAGAGATTTCTAATGCTTTTTGGGATTTGCCAACTACTATCGGATCTTCATCAAAGACTTCTTTCGAGTTGCAGCTCCACTTACACGTTTGACTTGTAAAGACAAACTCCAACGGAATCGAGAAGTAGAAGTTGTTTTTGAATCTTTGAAGACAACATTTTTTTCTGCACCAATCTTGTATCGTGTTGATTTTTTCAAAGCATTCTTTATGAAAACATTTGCATTAGACTTTATTCTCGATCTGATTTTATCACAAATAGGAACAGATGACAAATTTCATCCAGTAGCCTTTCATTCAAGAAAATTCTCAACAGCAGAAATCAATGATGAGATCTATGATAAAGAACTTTTTGTAATTATGGATTCTTTTCAAGAATGGTGCCATTGTCTAGAAGGCGCTTCCAGTCTAGTCACCGTATATATGGATCACAAGAACCTCGAGTATTTCATGTCAACACATGTATTAAATCATTGTCAAACTCGAAAGAGCATGTCTTTATTAAGATTCGAGTTCATCATTACTTATCGGCTAGGAAAACAATAAGGTTTGTCTGATGCCTTGTCTAGACGTTCTTATCTTGCATCAAAAGAAGGAGATGCAGCTTTTGAGCAACAAAGAATGGTTTTCTTGAAGCTGGAGTAATTTCATCTTTGAGCAATAAAATCAACACTTACTGTTGATTTAACTTTTCTCAAGCAAGTCCAATTAAGTATGTCTTTAGACCCTCTTCTTCATAATATCAAGAATAATTCTTTTAAATCTCATGATTCTTCTAAATTTGAATCAAGAACAATCTACTCTATTTTGAAGGATGCCTATATGTTCCAGAAGGAGAAGCACATTTACGTATTCTTCAAGCTCGTCACGACTTCCCAGTAGTAGGATATTTTGGATACAATAAGACTTTGGAGCTGATATCTAGGGATTTTTGGTGGCCTCAAATGTGGAAGGCAGTCAAAGATTTTGTACAATCATGTGATGTTTGCTCAAGATCAAAAACTCCTCATCATCGACCTTTTGGACTTCTTCAACCATTATCCATTCTAGAACAACCATGGTGTTCTGTTTCTATGGACTTCATCACGGATCTTCCAATCTCAGGTTCTTATGATTCTATATTCGTGATAGTAGATCGTTTTACCAAGATGGCACATTTTGTAACATGTATAAAATCTATCACAGGTGAAGAAACAGTTAAGCTCTTTCTTGACAATATCTATCGCTCTCATGGATTATTCAAGGATATTATATCAGATAAGAGAATTCAATTTATATCAAGATTTTGGCGGACTCTTTTTAAGATTCTAATAGTGGATATAAAACTATCTTCGATATTCCATCCTCAAATTGATGGACAAATGGAGCGTGTTAATCAAGTTTTGGAGAAATATTTAAGATGTACCATTAATTACCAACAAGATGATTGGACAACTCTTTTGCCATTAGCAGAGTTTGCTTACAATAATACAGTATATTTTTCTACAAAACAAATACCTTTCTTTGCTAATTATGGTTATCATCGACGACTTGATACTTTTGACTTTTCAAAAGTTGATAATCCTACTGTGAAAGATTTGGCGATTTATTTGTCAGAGCTACATGCAACGATAAAGGTGTAATTAAAAGAAGCTCAAGAACAACAAAAGGTCAATGTGGATGTCTATCGAAAGGAACAACTACCATTCCACTTGGGTGATAAGGTATGGCTACTTTGTTGCAATATCAAGCCCACTCGTCTTTATGACAAGTTGGAATATTCAAGGCTTGGACCATTTTCTATTTCTACACAAATCAATCCAGTTACATATCGTTTATACCTACCGGAGTCAATGAAAATCCATCTAGTATTCCACGTGTCTCTTTTTGAACCATACAAAATAGTGGATATACCAAGAAGACGACAAGCTCCACCTCCTCCTATAGAAGTAAAAAATAATGAATAGTTTGAAGTAGAAGAAGTCTTAGATTCAAGGCGGCATCAAAATAAATTTAAATATTTTATCCATTGACGTGGATATGATATTAGTGAATGCACATGAAAGCCAGTAAAAAATCTTCCAAATATAGTAAAGGTGGTGGAGGCTTTTCATCGACAAAATCCATCAAAATCAAGATGAAAACACTCTTTATGAAAGAAACAACATCTAGGCAAGATAACATTCTACTTTCAATCCTTGTTTGTAGCTTCTTTGTAGTTGTGACACTCAGAAGATGGAGAACCAACAACCAACGGATTTGACTCAAGAGCCTTCATTTGCTAACTTACCGGACGAGACATTACGATTGTTACAATCTTCAAGACGACGCAATCGAGATGAAGATCTTTAAGAATGACATATTTTTCATTGAATAGATGGCGAGATATAACATGTTTTGTATCACGACTTGGGAAGGGACTCCCGATGCTTGGTGATTTTACTAGAGGTAGGAACAAGTCCTCATCATGTTCCAAATATTTTATTCAATAGAAGTTATGAAGGCCTCAACAATGATCAAATAACTGGGTAGTCTTTCCGCCCTAGTATGGGACACTACCAATGGTTGAGAGGCCCTATCAATCATCTTTGAAGAGAACATAGATCAGAATATGTGGCGAATATAATTTGTCGCATCATAGATTTCTTCAACATATAATAACCGCTCCTCGTGGAACTCGTCCCTAAAAGGAGAGGTAATGTCAAGGACATACTCATGTAAGCCAGTAATTACATATATAAATAGGTAGAAGTAAGTAAAAGTAGATAAAAGTAAATTAATTCTATAGTATTTGATATGGAAGCTTCTTAAAAGCTTCATAGACGTTGCTTTGACTTTATAGGTATCTTTAATTGACTTTTTGGATTAGAAACGTCGTCAATAAGTTGACCATGTGCCACACATGTTGTTAGCTTGAAGACCAAGCTAACAATATTGCCCACACGTAGAAAAACTTGCCTTATAAGTCAACACATATTGGAGGTCTTATAGAACGTTGCCATGTAGCTCCTTGTTAGATAGTATACATAGAAACAAGACTGAAGCCTTCTTCACTCTTGTCAACTCCTTTCTTGTTTCCAGTCTAGTTTCAAGAGTCTTCATATTTTCTAATCTTTGGCAATAGGCATTCCACTTTCTCTTTCAATATACATACTTGTTTATTTATATTTTTTTACCTTTCTTTGAGTGAAGGCTCACTTGTCTGAATTGCTTTTTCATCGAGTTCTTGTCCTTGACAAATGCCTTTCATTTCTTTTTTTTTGTAAACCTCCAAATATATAAAGACTTGATATTTAGATGGACATAAAATATATTATCTTATTATTTATCTTAGTTAATATTTTTAATCTTGTTTTATTACAAATCTTATATTATATGGTCATTAATTTTGGTTTCTTTATATTCAATGAAAAAAGATGATTTTATTTCTTCTAGAAGTTATATTGTAATTATTTCATATTTGTGTACTTGTAGTAGTTTAGAATAATTTAATCTTCTATAGCTATTATTACTTCTATAGGTTTTATGATGGTAGAGTTTTTATTCATCTCCGCAACTTCTATGTACTTCTGTGACAAAGTGCTCTAATTGTGATTATGTTAGAATTATAATTGTTAAAATCTTTTTGGCCCTAAAGTATTATAGTTACAATCTTTAAACCAAGTTACAAAATAATATATGGATTTCAACTACGTTAACTTAAAAGTTAATAAAAAATTAACAATCTAAAGATATATATAATCACAATGCATAAAATTTAGAGCTAATGTAAATAAATAATTAAATAAAATAAAATTCTAATACTTACATAATTATTTAATTATAGCTTTATAAATTTTTGAAATAAGACTATTACAATATATGTCAAAAATTTAAAGATACATATCTTCCACCAAGAATAATGTTTATCAAGATACAACCTCATATTATCTTTCAATAGAAGTGAAAAGACTTCTATGTTAATGACTAATATAATAGAATTAAAAAGTTATTTTACTCTGAATTCAATTTTTTTTTGTATCATTTACATATTATAATCTTTAAATTGAGTAGATTTAAATTTTTCTAATAACAATAATTGATTTTTAATTACTCTCTAAGATAGTTTTTTTAGAGCCAATTTCTATTTATTTAGCTCTATATCATATATCTACTTTTTAATAAACATCAAATAATCTTATTTTTTTATTTTAAATAAATAAATAATAATTTTATTTTTTTCTATTATTTATTCATCTTTGAAAATTACATAATCATACTTTTAAAACCATTGTCAACTTACTATTATAATATAATATGTATGAATCTTTGTTGGCAATAGCATGTACAATTCTTTTTAAAATACCATTTCTTTGATTAATCTTACTTATCTAAATTATACATAATTATAACTTTTAATTCAAAATCCACATCAATCAATGCAATTTAAAATTATATCTGAATAATTAAACCACTCCTCCTTTCTATACACTACCTATACAAATCTCTAAAATAAATCAAATATACCTATGGATAGGAGTGAAGAATCTCCCTTAATAGTAATATGATGTGTGATGCCCACACCTTCTATGTATTCATCTTCCTCATAAAATAATAGATAGCTTTCCTTGAAAAAAAAAGAAGCTAGAAGTTGGTGGCTTAAAGTGAGATGGCATGAATTTGTTGGAATCTTCAATCTTAACTTTTTTCTTTTAAAATATATATATATATATATATATATATATATATATATATATTAATTCAAATAAAAATAAGAAAAATTTAAGATTTAGGGTTTTTGATTACAGTATAGTGTTTAGGATTTGGAAGTAAGATTTAGGATTTAGGATTTGGAAGTAGGATTTAGGATTTAGGATTTGAAAGTAGGATTTAGGATTTAGAAATTAAAAATAAAATACGGTGTAGGATTTTAAAAAAGCAGCAATTCTCTTAGGAGGAAGATACAAGGACTCTTCCAAGAGGATTTGACTCTCTTATGTTTTTATTTATTTATTTATTTATTTATTTTTTCAAATGTTTAATGAAAGGAATTCTTTAGTATGAGGACAAGTAAATTTACAAAATATTCTTATTTTATGGAATATTGTGAATGCTCTAGAGTTACAAGATAATAGAATAATTAGTAGCAGTAAGAAATCTAATGTTTTTCCAAGGAAAATTCTCTCTCTAGGATATATTGATGCATCTATTAAGAGAATCTTGAGACACTTATTGCTTTGCCAAAGAAAATTGAGGATGTTGATTTAGGTTTTGGAATGCCAAGAAGAATTGATTCAAATGACTTATTTCAAGTATTTGCACAATTTATGGAGCAATGGTAATAAGTTCAAGAATGTACCAAGGATACTATAAAAGCCTTGCAAGTTATTGTTGACAAGATTGGAAGATTTGAAGGAACAAATATCACCAAATTCCTTAGAATGAATGTATGGAAGATGAAAGTACATCAAGTTCTAGAGGTAAAGATGATCTCTGCTTTTGATCTCACTATTGTTTCCAAGATTAAAGAAAGAGTGAAAGAATTGCATGAAGACTCCATTACTAAGAGCAAATTTGCATAACAACTCCAAGATGAATTTTTTTGAAGAAGATTTAAAAAGAATGACTAAGAGTTTATTTTAAGAATAGATTGAATAAAGCCCTAGATATTAAATAAGCCCAAGAAAGTTAATTAAGGATTTCAAGAAGAAATTTGAGTAATTACCAAGGAATCAAAAATAATTGCTTTATATAAGGAAAATTGAGTTATTTTTACAAGAAACAAATGATGATTTGGAGAACAAATTATTCTTTCATTTAGCAAATAGGCCATGTGAGAATGGCTTCACCAATAATTGAGAAAAGATAAAAGAGACAATTGGACTTTTGGCTAAGCAACAAAAGCTCAAGACTCAGAGTTATCTAATACAATTAGATCTTGTACCCAATGCCAAAACTTCTCCATAGACTCAAAAGATGAATAAAGTTACTCATGATGAAGCACTAAAAGAATTAATCAAAGGTACAAGAAATTTGAAGGTAGAAATGACAAAATTAAAAAGATCTCAAAAATCTAATACATCAAATGTTTGAGAATGAGCTAAAAGATGTATCAAAAGATGTATGTGGCATGATAGTCCAAGCCATAAGCGCGGTGAATGTGATAACTATAAAGCGGCAATTAGAGAAGGTATTGTTCATTTCAAAGAAAGAAGAATAAGACTTTCAAGCTCTGATGAACCTTTTAGATTCAACTTTAGGAAAGGAAGTATGAAGAAATTGGTGGAAGAATAAACCAATAAGAATAATACCATATCTAAAAAAGTAATAAAGTCTTATACCATCAAAGTGAAACAAAGAGAAGTGAAAGTTGTAGATTCATCTATAATTGATTCTATGAAGAAAAGAGCTAAGGTTATTAGAAGAATGACCATATGAGAAGATCTAGTTGATGCTTTGAGTATTAGAGCTTTTTTAGGTGAAAAGCAACAAGTTGTTGGTCCATACAATGTCGTGTTGTGACACGATTGTATGATAAAAATATGACTAAAAATAATTTTTTAATTAATACTCTTATATTAATTTAACAAGAATTTAAAATATTTTAATAAAACTTTTATAAAAGCATCTTATCATATTTTCTTGTCTTAATAGCAAGTAGATAAAATTTAGTAATTTTACCTTCTAGGATATGCAAACTCTTTTACTACTTTAAAAAAGGCCATAAATTATTAATATCAGTGTAAAAGAGATAAATGGTTGATATGATTGATATTAGGATTAAGTTGAGGATATGATTGGGCTAAAAAAATCTTTAGGATAGATTAGATTGATATTCGAGGAGTCAGCAATTTGTGAGATAGGGTCAAAATCAAACCTTTGGTCACTAAAACGATTGCCTAGGACAAATTAGGGATTCATTTGAAGATCGGTGTCGTAATACATGAATTCTTGCTTGAGAATGCTCCGGGCACCTAACTGTGGAAGGAAGAATGGAACTTACAATAACAAAATCCTAATTCTAATAGAATACTAAAAATACTCTAATTAGACCATAATTTTGCTAAACAAGCTTAATCAAATTCAAAAAAAACCTTAAAGAAATTTCAAACAAATAATAGAAATTTTTAAAGAAATATTAGAAGGATCACAAATATCACTCAAATACATCTCAATTCAATCTTAATTTAATTCTAGTTAAAATCCTATTGAACTTCATTCAAACTTTAGGCCAAAATTAATTGAATCTTAAATCCTAATAAAATCCTAAATCCTAATTCAAACCCTTAACAAATCATAAACCAAATCCCAACCAAATCCTAAACCAAATCCTAACCAAATCCTAAACCAAATCCTAATCCTAAATCAAACCCTAATCAAATCCTAATCCAAATTCTAAACCTTCAATCAAATCCTAAACCAAATCCTAAACCAAATCCTAATCCAAATCCTAAACCAAACTCCAACCAAATCCTAAACCAAATCCTAAACCCTAAATTAAATCCTAACTAAATTCTAAACCAAATCCTAATCCAAACCCTAACCAAATCCTAAACCAAACTCTAGTAATTCCTATAACAGATTTAAACCTCAATAACTGATAAATAAACCGTTGATCTTAATTCAAATTTTTCACACATCTAAAACAATAAGTTATAAACAAGTATAAAAAAGTTAAAAAGGATTGGAGTTACCAAATTGACGATAACCTCAAAAATGTGCTCTAATATTGACTGGCGTCCTTTTCTAATCTTGATGCCAATCTTCCAGAGCTAATATCTCTCCTTTGCACTGATCGATTGATTTCAAAATTCTTACATATATAGAAAATCAAGTCTAATATCCTCTCGCACAAGTTTCACTCCAATCCAACCAACAGATTGCAAGAAAACTCAAAAACCCCCACTAGACCTAAAATTCTACTTTTTAAGACCTTGACTCACTTAAACATCAATATTCTTCAATTCAACCGTTAGATCAAGCTCAAATTCATGACACATATTACACACATCTATAACCATAAATCCACAAAATTTCACTTGTAGATCTATCACAAAACTCTTGAAATCATCTAAAACATAAATCCTTTTTTTATTTCTTAAAACCCAAGTCATCCGAAACAAACCTTGACTGTGCAAAGCTCTTACAAAGTCATACCAACTCCAAATCATCCAAATTCAATACTCATAGAAAGCCTATTCAGTCTGCTATCAAACCTCATTCTTTGATCTCCAAAAGAACCTAGAGTCATTGTTGAGACTCGGTTTTGTGCCTCAGGGTCTGATTTCGACCTTGGTTCATAACCGGCCCTCTCTCGGTATCAACATCTAGTTTTTTTACGTAATTTTTACTAGAATTTACTCTTAACTTCCTCTTAAAGATGTCTATATTATTTATTTTTCCAATCTACCTTATTTTGCCTTATTTTTGGCCCTACAAAGTAAGTAGAAGCTATTTTTTCTAAAAGGGTAGCATTACTAATAAAAGTTGTAATACCTTCCTATCTTTTATCTATATTTTTCTACCTTTTCTTTTAACTTGGCTCTTCTTTAATAAGATCCATATTATCATCTTTCACCATATAGTCGTGTTACAATATGACATTAGAGATTAGAATTTGAGAGCTAGCTTCAAACTCTTTTCAAAGGCATAAAGGTGGTTTTTGTTGGATTTTGAAGACTAGGCAATTGTTGTTCAAAGTCAGGGTTTGTATTGGTGTTTGGATTTCATATAATATAACTACGGCTAGGAATTTTGCCTAATTCATGCAATTGGTGCAATTTCTATAATTAAAAATTTAATATTCTTTAGATTATTAGATGTGATAAATGTATGAAAAATTTTGTATTAATTTACTTGTGTGGTTTAGAGAAATCTGATTTTTAGCATAAGAGGGTTTTGGAAGTTAGCAGTTAGAGATTGGATAGGATTTTTGTGATATCTAGCAATCTACTAGTCGGATTAAGGTAAAATTTGGCATAGTGTTGAAGGAATTGAAGATCAAGTTGCACACCAATTTTGAATCAAAGTCAATGGTTGGAGAAAGAAAAATCACTGCTGGGATTTTTGCTTCACTTTTTAAGTCAGCGACCAAGTGACATCAATACAATTTTTGGAGGTTTTATCACAACATATAAGTTGAATTGAGCTGAAAAATCTTGAGTGTATAGAAGACTTACATTGACAATTGCATGCAAAATTTTATATTAAGTGGACAATCAGATTAGAAGTTACAGCTTCTTAAAGTTCACTAATTAGGATTGAGGCTTATAAAAAAAATCTAAATTACTTAAATATAAAAGTAACAAGATAATTGAGATTTATGTATGATAAGACTACTAAGAAGAGCATTTTTTAGCACTTTTGAATTGAAATTCGGATAATATTCTTATCATATGGATGAAACCTATTAAGGTTTCTTGGATTCTTGTAAAACATAATGTCACCTTCCACAATTAGGTACCCAGTGCATTCCTAAACAAGACAACATATAATATGACAATAGTATTATGGTTGAAGAAAAAAAAGATAGAGTTATTTAACAAGAAAATTCTACTTAACTTTCTTACAAAAAAAGAGCAGTAGAGAAGAAGAAAGAAAATAAAAACATATGCATCATTGAAGGTCAAAGATAAAAATCTTACTTATAAACTTCAATCTGATATTGAAACATCTACTAATATGAAGAATATTTTGGAGAAGAAAATTTTAAATTCCAAAATTGAATTTACCTTGAGAGAAGTTCTTAATATAACAAAGAGGGATTTCCATGAGTTAATCATTAATGTAATAAAAAAAAAGAGACACACAACAATCGAAGCTATTAGAATTGAAGTATTAGACACTTAGATGACTCAAAATGAAGAAGAAGAGATAGGACATGTATTTGCTTAATTTCCAATATCAAGAGTAAAGAGAGAAGCAAACTTAAAAGACAAGACTTTCATCAATAATAATATACTTATGAGAGTACATCAAGTACAAGAAGCTTTAATTAAAAATTATATCAAGTGTAATAATTATAAAGACGATGGAATGAGCTATTCAATTTCTTATTGCGCTAGAGTAACCGCAAAGATACATGTGAAACTTGATGATTTAAATGATCTAGTATTAGCATTGATTGATCATGGATTGAAAATTAACGTCATGTTAAGGAAGGTGTATGAAAAAGATAAGTGACAATTGATATGAATCATAGATAGATAATTAGAGTAGCAAATAATCAATAAGGAGATTTTTGTAGAGCTTGCCCAACACTAAAGATGAGAATTGAAGATGTGTAAATAGAGCAAAAATTTTTTATAAAAAATTCAACTACATATTCAGTAATTCTTGGTCAACCTTACTACAAAAATGGAAATGAGAGTTTTGAATGATGGTTTTCTTTATGTTAAGATTCATAGTTGTGATGGAAAGAAGGCGGTACATTTCTTTATGGTTAAGCCTATTCATGTAAGGCATTGAGATCAATTAAAGGAAGTAACTTTGAAATTCAAAGGTAGATTTTTGGATTTCTAGAGAACATCCTTGTAAAAAAAAGACACAAGAGTGTAGATGAAAATTATGCCAACCGTAATATAAATATTTTAAAAAATATATTTTTGGATTTGAATGATAGTGGATTTATGAATTTTAAAAAAATTAAAGATTTTAATTCAATAGATAGAAGAAAGATGAAGAAATAAGAAAAAAAACTTCAAAAATATGGATTTGATTTCAAAAAAAGAGGCTGTAGATGGAATAATAGAAGAAGTAGGTTTACAAGATGATTTGATGCTAGTTTTAGAAAGCATAGCAAAGAACAAAGGAGAAGAAGTATCGATAAATTTGCCTTCAAGAGAAGCTTATAAAAAATTGAAGAGATAATAGAAAGTATGGAAGATGGCACTAGTTATGGGCTAAAGCATGAAGCTATAGTTTAAACAAAGTATAAGACAATGGCTAAGAAGGTTAAGCTAGTAGCTACTCAATTACCACCCAATACCATAAAACATATCAAGCAAGCACTTAAAGAGCTAGGATTAAAGAAGAAGCAAAAGATTAGTTATTAATTCAGTGAGGAATCATTGGCTAAATTAAATATTGAAAGGGATGAATTTTTAACAAAACCAAAAAAAAAAATTGTTTCAAAAAATGCTAATTAGACATGGTAAGGAATTTATCTTCACTCCTAATGAGATAGGTTGTGTAGATTCTAGTATTATTGCATCAATGGTGATTTTCACTATGCCACATGTTTCATGGGATTTAAAGTCTATTCTAGTATCAAAAACTTTATTTCCTAAATTAGTAGAATTATTAAAAGAAAAAGTGAAGATGGAAATTCTAGAACCTTCAATTGCTACCTATTCAAATAGATGGTTCATAATGCCTAAGAAATCAAGAGCATTGAATTTTATTCAAGATATGCAATCAATCAATAAGATAATTATTAGAAATATGGAATGTAGACTAGTTGTAGATGAAGTAGCAAAACAATTTGCCAATCATGCTATCTATTCTATTGGAGATTTATATTCAAAGTATGATCAATTTCAATTGGTAGAAGAAAGTAGGGATGTTATAACCATGAAGATTCTTTTGGATTTGATGAAGATGTGTACTTTATTTCAAGGTGCAATAAATTTCGTGGCTCACATGCAAAATGAAATAAATCATATATTGAAAGAAGTTGTACTAGAAAAGACCATTCCATTTTTGGATGATATATCAATAAAAAATTACAAGTATGAAGAAAGAGATGAAACTATTGATGCAAATGGTTATAGAATATTTATTAAAAAATATATTGATGATGTGGTTTAAATATTAGAAAGCTTCAATTGATAAGTTTGAAATTATCTTTAGAGAAATTAAATTTTGGAATTCAAGAAATTCTAGTAGTGGGACATATGTGTCGAAAATATGGTAGGAAACCAAATCCAGATAAAATCAATGCTATATCCAAAATAAAAGCATGCAATACTATTATTGAAGTTAAAAGATTTTAGGATGCATATATGTTTTATCATATTTATGTGCCTCATTTTGCCTAAATTTCAAAACTACTATACAAATTATTAAAAAAAGGTAAAAAAAAATATTTGAAAAAAAGAACATGAAGAAGCTATGGAAAATTTGAAGAAGAATTTAAAATCACCACATGTCCTTAGACAAGTGGATTATCAATGTAGAAGGCCAATAGTAGTGACAATAGATAGTACTTCAATAGCGATTGGATGGACTATTGGACGAAATAATCAAGAAAGGAGAAGATTTATTATAAAGTTTGGAACTAAAATTCTTACAAATAGAGAAACGACATATCCATTAATAAGCATGAACTTAGAGAGCACTTATACCTTTAAAGGTTAAAAAAAAATACTTGATTGGAGCTAATGTGGTTTTAAAAATAGATTATCTGTCTTTACTTGACATAATAAATAATTGTTCTATCTTTAATATTGTTATGTTAAGATGGATAGCTTATATTAGGATATTATATCTAATTTTGAAGCACATCACCGGTAAAGATAATTTGATAGCAGATATGTTATCTAGAGCTAAATATGTTGGTGAAGAAGAGATGATGGCTCATGAAGATGGAATAGATGAAGATAAAAAGACCTATGGATATTTATTTGTTATTGAAGAAGTGAGTTGCAATGAAAAGATTGGAGTCTTCAAAAAGGATCTATATGAAGGGAGGCTTAAAGGTATTACAATTTATTTGAGCACAATAAAGAAACAAAAAAGTTTGTTGGATAAGTTTTTTAAGGATATTTGACATCAATCATATGACTATCTTTTCAAAGATGGATTTTTGTAGAAGAAACCAAAGAGAGGTGATAAGTTCCTATTGTGGGTAGTAAAAGATCTAATGACTAAAAACAAGGTTCTATGAGAATTTTATGACACACTTTGAGTTGAACATAGAAGAATTTGGACCACTTATATTAAAATCAAGGAGAGGTATTGATAGAAAAGACTATTCAAAGATGTAAAAGACTTTGAGGACTTTTATATAGATTGCCAAATAAAATCCAAAATTAAATATAGGGATGGACTTTGCCCTACTTATCTACATTCTATATATTTTTAATGGTGATTGATTTAGTAGCTATGGTATTTGGTTTTTGAGGCATAAAATATTTGATTTTGATAAAGAAAGAACTATCAAATTTTGTTGAAAAAAGAACTTTAAAGAACAAGTCTACAGAAGTAGTATATTAGATTATATTGGAAGATATTTTTAGCAAATATTAAAGAATTAGAAACATGAGAACAAATAGAGGAGAATTAGATGTAATGTAAGTTAGATAATTTGTTAAAATATATGAAGTTCAATTAAAATTAACTACTTCTTATAATCCAAAAGCAAATAATGAAAGTGAAAGAAGTCATCCTCTTATTATTAATGCATTAGTGAAAGCTTGTTGTCACGGACAAGAAAGAACCAAATCCATGGAGTTTTGCTTCTACAAGTATGACAAGGATAAGGATTAGTATGCTTGAGAAGTTTGATGGAACAAGATCAAAATTTCGAGGATTTTTGTAACAAGTCAAGCTCTATCTAAGGTTGCACCCTTTCCAATATCCTAATGGATTTACCCAAGTCAGATTCATAGGTGCACTACTATCAAGAAGTGCTCTCTCTTGGTTTGCACTTTTGATAGAAAAAGATTCAGGACTCCTTTATGATTTGAATTCATTTCTAGAAGTATTTATGGCCACATTCAAAGAAAGTAATCGAAAATAAGTAGCAAAGACCAAGCTTTTATGCTTATGACAAAGATCACAATTAACCACTATATATGCTGCTAAATTCTAAAACCTCACTTGTAACAAGGACTAGAACGACAAAGCACTTATCAACCAATTTTGATATGGGTTGAAGGATAGCGTTAAAGATTTATTATTAATAATGCCAAAAGTAGAATCTTTAGAATAATTTATTACTCAAACTATTGCATGCAATAATTATTTATTTAAAAGGCATTGTAGAATATGTAAATAAATTTTGTGGTAAGTTACTGGTTGGTTATTGTTAACCTTGAGAATTAGACTTATGGTTAGGCAGTTTAGTTTGTAACAATAGGTTGTTAGTAGAACAAATGGTTAAGAATTCAAAGGTTCATAACCTTTGGAATTTGTTGGCCAAAGGTCCATCTTTTGGTAGAATAAAGAGGTTGAGAAAGGGAGATTGGGGCTAAACTGTGACAGTCATAAGCCGGACTAAGCTTGGTGCTACCTCTTTATTTTCTTTACTTTTATTATTTTCTTATGAAGAATTATGATTGAGAGAAGTATTGTTGAAATTATAATTAGAATATTCTCGAATATGACTTTGAATTGACCATTTTGGAAAAAATCTGTGACCTTGAAAATTGAAATTATCGAATTATGTTGTGTTAAGTAAAGATATTGAATTTTGTATGATGAATTGAGAAAATGAATATAATAAGTAAGTTGGAGATCAATAATTGAATATATATAAACCACAAAGAGAATAAGTGGGAGATGAACTGATAAGAATATGGAAGTATTGTTGAATTGATATTCGTAGAATAGATTATGTGTTGAATTAAGATCGAAGTAGTAAGCCTTGGTATTTTGTAGTTTGATAATTGATTTCAGATAGCTAGAGTACAGTCATATGTGACACTAACATATCCAATTCATATAATTAGTCTTTCTCCATATTCAAACTCACTTCTATTAGTTCAATTGTTTTGGTATATTGAAACTTGAACACATCAAGAACAACATTTTGGCGCCGCTATCATATTGTAACACGACTATATGGTGAAAATATAAATAAATTTTTATTAATATTTAGTCATCTTAGTTGATAAGAGCTCAAGATAATTTAGGAAGGCTTTATAAAAGCTTTTCTTGACTTGATAGCTAGTATATAAAAGCTTATCATTAAATTCTCTTTCTAGATTGAACAAACTATTTTATTACTTTAGAAAGGCCATAAATTAGTAAAAACAAGATAGTTGAAGTAAAAAAATGATATGATTGTTAATAAGGTGAAGTTGAGGATAGGGATGTGCTAAAAAACCTCTAGGATAAGTAGGATTGATATTCGAGAGATGACCGTTTCTGGGTCAGGGTCGAAACCAGACCTCTATCCACTAAAACGGCTGCTTAGGGCAAAGTAGGGGGGCATTTGGAGATCAAAATTTAGGATCAGAGAGCTAGCTTCAAGTTCCTTCCAAAAATGTAAGACTTAGTTTCATGGGATTTGAGAGGACTTTGCAATCATTGTTCAAAGTCAATGTTTGTATTCATGATTTGGATTTTTTACAACAAAGTTAGAGCTAGTACTCTTGACTATTTTGTGAAATTAGAAAAACATCTGTAGTTGAAATTTTATAAGTATGTAGATGGTTGAGTATGTCAAGTGCATGCAAAATTTTCTATCAATCTAATGGTACAGATAGAGGATATTTGATCATTAGTATAAAGAGGTATTAAAAGTTGGCAGATTGAGATTGTTTAGGATTTTTGTAATATCTGAAGATCTATTAGCTAGAAGAATGTGAATTTTGGCATGATAAGTCGAGGACTTAAAGACAGAGGTGCATAAAAAGTTTGAATGAGAATTAACAATTGGAGAAGGAGAAATTGTAATTCAAAGTTCATCATCAACTTTCTAGGTGGTGGTCAAAGGACATCAATGTCGATTTATGGCATTTTCTTACAATTTGTAAGTTGGATTGAATTGAAACTTCTTGAACATTTAGAAGACTTGCAAAGACACTAGTGGTAGAAGTTTTACAATAGTTGGACAGTCAGATTGAGAATTATAGCTTGTCCAAGTTTGCTATTTAGGGTTAGGATTTAAAAATTAAAAAAATTAAAAATTAAAAATTAAAAAAAAAAAGAATAATACTAATAAAAAAATTAAATAAAACTAATAAAGTAACAAAAGAATTTATGCTTATAATAGCTTGAAGTTATTAAAATATAGTATTTATAAGCACTTCGTATTGGGAATAAGCTTTACATTGAAATCCAAAATAATTTGCATTTAGATGGTTGAAATCCACTAGATTACTTGGATACTTGCAAAACATTATTTTATCTTCCACAAGTAGATGCATGGTACATTTTCAAGGAAGATAACATGTAATACGACACCGCTGCTGGGGAAATGATAACAATATGGAATATTAGAAATTTATTTGGATGGGAGATGGAATTATATGTTGAATGAGAATGTAAGAAGAACCAATTTTAGGGTTACAAATATGTGAATTATAATTCAAGGCAGTATTGATTTTGTAAAGAAGAATGAAAGATTATGAGTAATAATCATGAAGGACAAGATTATCAAAGAATTAATCAACAAGAAAAGAAAGACGGGAGCGATTACGCATAAGAAATATCCCACGGGAATGACAAAAAGGAATTATAGGTCCAAGTAAAACCAAAGGAAGAAAAATTCAAATTCAAATAGTAATGAGACGAGTGATAACACCAATGGCCACGAGAGTGCCAGAAGTACCAATTGCAGTACAAATGGGAGCAGTAGGAGACTGTACTACAAGTGTGGCACCATTACCTACTTTTAATGGTAGGCCGGTCTCGGGATAGAGAGAGTTTGCCTCAAGAAAATGCTGGGCTTCTGGCTGTCACTAATTATTCAATCAAGCTTGAAAATAAGAAAATCCCTAAGTTTCTATATAATTTTTTTCTTTTGAGTAATTACACCAAATACACAATCCTCAGGTAACCCACAACTTCCAAAATATGATAAAATCTTCTAAAACCTTGTTTATTCTTATGTGGAGATTTTCTTGAACTTCAACATCTCATATCTCCTAATCCGACCGTCTTAACAAATTCAAATTTAACATGAGGTATTGATGTATTCTTATTAACTTCTACAACAAATTTCAACCGCAAATTCATTGCAGATCTTGAGATATCTTGAAAACTCTAACAGTCGTTTCAAACCCTTATCTTTATACATCCGCATGCAATTTTCTTTATATCTCAAAAAATATAAGCTCAAATTCCACGAAATTTGTATTTAAAGCTTATTAACACAAAATTTTACATTCTCCAAAAAGTTTGAGCCAAAAATTCATCCGAATACTCAAGTTATGGCTCCAACCATTACTACAAATAAAACCGCTTACTTACTGCCTTTGATTTGGAAGCGCCGCCTTCAACTCCTTACAACTCCTTCATATGAACTCCAAAAGCAATAATTCTTTAGTAAAAGATGTAGGCCTTGAAATCGCCGTTCTAGTCGCACCTTCCGATCTTCAAAAGCTGCTGTAAAACTCCTCGTACTCTCAAAAGAGTAACAATATGTCTTTAATAAATACCTTAACTTCAAACGGCTATAACTTTTTCACCATAACTCCAAATCTTTTAGTTTTTGCACACAAATTGTACCCCAAACCCTAAACTTTACAACCGTAGCTTGTAATTACCAAATGCTCTCTTTGAAGTCGCCGAAACCCTTCTTAAGGTCGCGGGCAACCTCCTCAAAGCCCATTGGGCATGGTATTCGACCAATAGGGATGAAGTTTCCCATTCCTTGCCTTCATCCGACCATGCCTTGCTTTCATCCCTCCCAATTAGCCTCCTACTAGTTTAGATTTTTATCCTTAGGTTTCCACCTTCTCCCAAAGTCTCATACTAAATATTTTGGTCCTATATATCTCTATATATATATATATATATATATATATTAATTTCAAAATCAAAAGAAGTAAAGAAACAAAGTAAAATTTCTTATATCAACTCTTTTTAATTTAATCTATTAGCCACTGTAACACACATTTAGATTTATCAACATATGATATGTTTTAACTAATTTTTACATACTGTAAGCATTTACAGTACGACACCGAGCTTTGATCTTGATCACCATATATCTCAATTCTTGATAGCGTGTGTGGCTAATAATGGTAAAATTTGGTTGAGATGGTTGCCAACAACTTTAAAAGATACAACTTTTGAATGATATAATTGGCAACCAATGGATAGATTTTTCAATTGGGAGGCCTTGAGGAATGCCTTCCTAACCCATTTTAGACCAATTAGATTTGAAGATTGGCTTAGAGAAAGTTTTATGAATAGCAGGATGTTTGCGGAGGAATTAGTAGAGTCATATTATGGCCAGGTCGCAGATATGCTTTATAAATGGCCAAATAATTAAATGCCAGATGCATTTATAGTGTTGATAATAATTAACGGTTTGCATCCACTAGAATTGAAAATGTTTGTAAAAAAAGCTTGACCAGCTATAGTAGAGGCATTGTTGGCACGAACAAAGGTGTGGGAAGAATGTCATTATGACCAATTGTTAACAGTGGGAGCCACAATGATTCCAAGTTTAGAAAGCTAACAAATACAATCGAGAAATGTGTCGATGGATAATTATCCATAAATGGCTGCCTCCAATATAAAGAATGTTATATTACAAAAATCAATTAATGCTACCCCACTCCAAGCAATTGCGCTAATAACAATGACACCTTATTTTATATCGCCAACCTAACAACAGCCGGAGTTGTTCACAAATGCGACTATTAAAGATCCAAATGAAGCCTTGTTATTAAATCTAATAAAGAAGATCGAAGAATTGGCAGTGAATTTGGTTAAAGATAAGGAGAACAACATAAGTCTTCTAATACAAGATCTAATATATGGTGTAATAATTATAAGGAACAAGATCATTTTGATACAAAATGTCCATCATCCAGAGAAACGGTTGTTCAATGCACATTTTGTGGAAAAAAGCACCCTATTCAAAACTGCTGGCATTTACAAAAGCAACAATAGTTCAATAACTAGACATTAATACAGGCAACTCAATGGGATATTAATCAAGTATAGACTATAAATATGGATGGTTGAAATAGTAATCGTCCAAATTCACCTAATCGTGGCTTTAGAAATTTTCAAAATTCTAATTATAATTCAGTTTATGGAACAAATATGTAGAATGGTGGAAATAATCAAGGAGGTAATCTCCAATCTATACCAATTCAACAGTCCAATTCTTGACCAGTAGCAACTAGTCAGCCAGGATTATTTACTATGGCTACTTAGAATCGGCCTAATAGACATATTCCAATCGAGACTCCAAGTGCACCTGACGGTATAGGCCGAAAACTACTACGTTGCTACCGATATCGATAAATTAGTCATTATGCCAGTGAATGCCCTAATCTAAGGTTTACAGACGAATATGCTTCAATATGTTAAAATTACAAGTAATCGAGTCATTTTTATTATCAATGCAATGTTTCATTTAACCGTAATAATCATAATCAGAAGATACAATCGACTATATAAATTATAGAGGAAAAAAATAATGGGACACAAGAATCACCAGTTCATCGGGTGGAAGTAGTCCAAGGTGTTCTTACAAGAAATCAACAGAAGGATAAAGGACCATTTCAAATATTGAAAGAACCTATTTTTGTAAATCACGATGGACTTTTATCGTGCAAAAGTAATCTAATACAAATTTCGAGCAGAAATCCAATATTAGATGTGGATCAATCTTCTCCAATTAATCTTGTCAATATATTTGGTCGACCACCAAATTCCAAGAAATCAATATCAGTCTAATTGGGAGAACAATCTTACCCGTTGAAAGAACTGATTTTATAGGCTCCATCAAATTTAGTTCCAGTAGCTTTATCAATTTCTATCATAGAGAAAACTAATTTACCTATGTCGGTGTCTAAGACTGGGAAGAAAAAATGGACATTAGAAATTACTATTAATATAGAACCATATGATATTTTAAAAGATTTGGGCACCATACAACCGATGATCTCTATGAAGCAACTATTGGCAGTAGCACCTGAGTGCTAAATTATCTTGAATTCCTCATTAATTTGTCGCAGATCTCGAAATAAAGAAATCTGAGAAGTAAGTTTGAATTCCAATCCGGGGGCACCAACAATTGATGTCTCAATTGATGGAATATAAGTATCAAGAGTGTAAGTAGATGGAAGATCTAGTGTAAATCTTATGAATGCCGCTATAATGGAGGAGTTGGGTTCAAATCACTTATTGCCTACTACAGTGGTTTTGAGAATGGTTGACTCCAGTCGAGTTAAACCTATAGATATTTTACGAAGTATTGATACAGCAATTGCAGGGATTACCTACAAAATTGATTATATTATTTTTCAATTGCAAAGCTCTATATTATCATATCCAATTTTATTGGGGCAACCGTGGTTGTATCAAGCTAAAGCTCAAAATGACTAGAGCTAGGATACATTGACAATTGAGAAAGGTAATGATAAAATTGTACTTCAAATGTACCCTATCCAATATCACAAAGAAACTCAATTTGTCAATTCAAAATTCACGTCGAATTGTGAAGATGAGTCTATAGAAGAAGAAATTGGTACACCTTATCTAATTTATGCTGATACAAGGCAAGTTGTCGAGTACATTAGAATGAAATACCAATGCAAGGGACTGGGAGAGTACTTAGTTCTTTTCGATGTTATTGACGATTCTAATCATATGATTGTATATTGGATGAATAAATAAGATATTAATCACGTTAGTGCTATAGAACTGGAGTTAAAAAGTTCTAATTTGTCGGATTTTATGAAAGATTCTAGAATTGAGTAAAAAATTATTTCAGAGATTCCTAAAATTCTACGATGTCAACCAATTAATTTAGGTACATGGAAGGCTCTCCAAATTATTCAGATTTATGATGGTATAAAAGGCATTGAGAAAGAAATTTAGGTGGATTACTTTTTAATGCATAAAATTATTTTTGCATGATCGTATGCGGATTTGAAAGGAATTTGAGCTGAAGTTTGTGAGCATCTTATTATATTAGAGGAGAACGCCACACCAATACGCCAAAGACAACATCGACTTAATCTAAAATACTCACTTATGGTAAAAGAAGAACTAGATAAACTCTTAGAGGTTGGATTTATCTATTCACTTCCTTTCAGTGTATGGATTTTTCAAATTGTTATGGTATCAAAAAAAAATGGAAAAGTTTTCATCTGTCAAGATTTTTGTAAATTAAATGTGGCTACCAAGAAGGATTATTTTCCTTTATCATTCACGGATAGTATATTGAATGCTGTCGATGGACATGAATGTTATTCATTTTTTGATGGATTCTCCAGTTATAATCAAGTTAAAATTGCAAAAGAAGACCAGTTAAAAACTACTTTTACTATGAATTAGGAAACCTTTGTCTATAAAGTTATGCCGTTTGGGCTTTGTAATACACCAACTACATTTCAAAGAATAATGATGCAAGCATTCCAAGTTTATCTACAAATTTCAATGAAAATATTTTTAGATGATTTTTATATATTTATTATGAGAGCCAGGTATTTAGAATGTCTAGATCAATGTTTGAATCAATGTACCAAATATGGAATTTCTTTAAATTTTAAAAAGTACCAATTTAGTGTGTCTTTTGATAAACTGTTGGATTATATAGTTTCGATGGCAAGCATTGCTACAGATCCGAATAAAATAAAGATTATACTAGAATTAAAGCAACTAGAGACTATTACGGTTGTTCGAGCATTTGTCGGCCATATCAGTTATTATCGGTGATTTATCTATCTATTCACAATTATATGCCTTCTCTTGACAAATCTCTTGAAGAAACCACCAACCGATGGGACTAGTCTATTTTGAACAAAGAAATGTACAATTGCATTCAAAACATTGAAACAGAAATTAGTTTCAGTACTAATATTGGTGGCACCTTGTTGAACAAAACCATTCCAAGTTTATGTGGATGCATTTAATATCGTGATTGATTCTGTGCTACGCCAGAAAGATGACCAGGATTTTGATCACCCTATTTATTATGCAAGTCATCAATTGGTAGCAGCTGAAAGAAATTATACAACAACTGAAAGAGAAGCATTGGAGATGATTTATTCTATACAAAAGTTTTGACATTATCTTCTTGGTTATAAATTTGTTTTTCATGTCGACCATGATGCTTTAACATATATGATTAATAAGCCTCAATTGAGTGGTCGTATTGCACGATGGGTTTTACTCTTGTAGGAATTTGACTTTACTATTCAGGTAAGACCAAAAAAATCACATTCCAATGCGGACCATTTATCTCAGTTATCCAATATATTGGATAATGAACCCATTAACGATGCACTATCCAACGCGGAACTGTTTGTGGTAGATGTAATTACTCTGGAGTATAGTGAAATAATTCAATACTTGATATTTCAAACTTTTCTACCTTATTTTAATGAAAAGCTTAAACAACTTTTAATATTAAAATGTGTCCTTTATACGATGATTGGTGAAGCTTTATATAAACAAGGCAAGAATGGAGTTTTGCGATGCTGTATTTATCAGACTGAAGTGCATACTATATTAGAAGGTTGCTACTTGGACAGTTGTGGTGGACATTTTGTGGGGGACAACATGGCTCGTAAAGCTTTAGAGGCTAGTTATTGGTAGCCAACAATGTTTATAGATGCCCACTAATTTGTTCGTCATTGTGATCCATGTCAGAGAATGGGTCGACCTACTGGAACTTCAGCAATGCCAATGGTACCAATGTTGGCTCAAGCGCCTTTTAAAAAATGGAAAATTGATTTTGTGGGACCAATTGTACTAGCCTCGAGAAATGGACAAAAATGGTATATACTGGTAGCAACAGATTACGTAACAAAATGGGTTGAAGCCATAGCTACAAAAATCGATAGTGCAAGTATAGTAGCAACCTTTTTGTATGAAAATATTATTACATGGTTCGGTTGTCCACAAGAATTGGTTAATAATCGAGGAACTCATTTTATAAATAGTACAATCAAAGTACTTATAGCTAAATACAAGATAAAACATTGTAAAACTACATTGTATCATACTAGAGCCAATGGACAAACAAAAAAGACTAATGGAATTTTATGTAAAATCTTAACAAAAATAGTTTCAGGAGCAGAAACAAATTGGGATACTAAATTGTTCGCAGCTTTATAGGCATATCATATTGCGTATAAAGTTACTACCAATGCTATCCCTTTTCAATTGGTTTATGGCCAAGAAGTAATATTACCTATTGAATTGGAAGTCCAAAGTTTACGAATTACTTTAGATAATAGATTGGAAGATCATGATTCATTATGGCACTACTTGGAAGAATTGGAAAAATTAGATGAAACTAGAGCCAATGCATTAATGATAACCAAATTGCTCGTCTTGAGTCTCAGGTACAGAAATTGGGTTTGTTGAATGAAGAACTGATGGAGCATTTGGATGGAGAACCCTCAAACACCGAGTCAAATGACAAAGATGTAGCAGAGAAGGAGGTCGCTAATTCAAAGGGTGGTAAGCCAATGCCATTGACTAAAGAAGCCAACACTGCTACGTCTTCATAAATTGAGGCTAAATAATATTTGCGACGGCACTACACAATTAGGAGTGGGGCACAATATGTAGAATATGTAAATAAATTTTGTGGTAAGTTACTGATTGGTTATTATTAACTTTGAGAATTAGACTTATGGTTAGGCAGTTTAGTTTATAATAGTAGGTTGTTAGTGGAACAAATGGTTAAGAATTCAAAGGTTCATAACCTTTAAAATTTGTTGGCCGAAAGTCCATCTTTTGGTAGGATAAAGAGGTTGAGAAAGGAAGATTGGGGCTAGACTGTGATAGTCATAAGCCGGGATAAGTTTGGTACTACTTTTTTATTTTCTTTGCTTTTATTATTTTTTTATGAAGAATTGTGATTGAGAGAAGTATTGTTGAAATCATGATTAGAATATTCTCGAATATGACTTTGAACTGACCATTTTGGAGAAAATCTGTGACCTTGAGAATTGAAATTATCAAATTATGTTGTGTTAAGTAAAGATATTGAATTTTGTATGATGAATTGAGAAAATGAATATAATAAGTAAGTTGGAGATCAATAATTGAATATATATAAATCACAAAGAGAGTAAGTGGGAGATGAACTGATAAGAATATGGAAGTATTGTTGAATTGATATTCGTAGAATAGATTATATGTTGAATTAAGATCGAAGTAGTAAGCCTTGGTATTTTGTAGTTTGATAATTGATTTCAGATAGCTAGAATACAATCATATGTGACACTAACATATCCAATTCATATAACCAGTCTTTCTCCATATTCAAACTCACTTCTATTAGTTCAATTGTTTTGGTATATTGAAGCTTGAACACAACAAGAACAACATGCATCTAGAACAAAGATTTGGTTGGAGAAGAATAAGTCAAGTAATGGCAGCAGCTCCTAAGTTTTCTAAAATATATTCGTCAAAGCCCGAACCAATGTAAATTGATATGATACTTTTTAACCCTCTTACAAAGTAGGAAAAGACTCGACGTCGCCAAGAAGGGTTGTATTTATATTGTGGAGAATTAAGTATATTGCTCAATATTATCCAAAGAAGTAACGCAATCACAAAATGAAGAGCATAATTTTCAAAGAAGATAATATATTAGTAAATAACTTTCTCCAACTACAATAGGAACCTTGCGGTTGGAGTCATGTGCAACACCTAATAAAGGTCCTATCTTCTCCTCAAAGCCCTTATTTTGTTTTATAATAAAAGTATATTTAGGACAAAATAATCACAAAGTCTTTGTCTTGTTAGATTCAAGAGCCTCAGCATGTTTTATAGATGAAGATTTTGCTAAAAATCAAAAAATATCTTTAGTGAAGAAAGTTAAATCCGTACATATAGAAGTCATAAATGCTCGTTTGTTATCTTTTTGAAATATTATCCATAAAATTATTCGTTTAGATGAAGCAATTAAAGATTATAATAGCATAGTAGTATTTAATGTAATTATATCTCCCTCTAATTTGATTATTTTAGGATTATCATGGCTAAAAAAATATAAACCTCAAATAGATTAGATTTCTCATAACCTTAATTTTTTTAATAGTATAATCCAAGATCGCATTAGTAAATTAGAAGTACGTAAGTCCAATATGTCCAAATCTTTATTAGTAGGTACAAAAGCTTTCATGCATGCTGTAAAAGAAGGATCATCTTTTGCTATATATACTACACCAATTTTTAATGGTAAAACAACGTTAAGTACTATTCCTAACTGATTTCAAGAATTCCAAGATATTTTTGAAAAGAAGAATGTAGATATTCTCTCCAAGCATCAACCTTATGATTATTCAATTGATCTGGAAGAAGAAGCTCAACCACCATTCGAACCAATCTATAACTTATCGCAGAATGAATTGATTGCATTAAAAGAGTATATTGATGAAAATTTGGGAAAGAATTTCATACACTGTCGTGTTGTGATTTGGCTACTATATGAAAATAATGTAATCATGTATTTAATATATAATTTATTTAAGTAACATGATGAGAGCTATGTTAGTAGATTTAATTGATTGTAGAATATAATTTGATTATTACCTTGAGGAGAAGTTTTTTTAAAAAATTACTATAGAATTTGTATAACTTTAATTTCTTTTGATAGTGGCTTTTAAGGTTGGTTTTGGTTGATAGTAACTTCTAAATATTTAGAGTTACCTTTGTTAGACATTGGTGACCTTTGAAAATTTATTTTGGTTCTTTTATTTGGTGTTTAGAGCATAAATTATGTAAATCTTATAAGAGAAAAGATTGAAGAAGGGTTATGGTAGCAAAAGAAGTAATTAGGGTACCAATATAGATGAATGGAGATGGATGATGAAAATCTCCATTCCTATTGGTCAAAAATCATGACCAATGGACTTTGAGGAGGCTGCCCAAGGCCATATTAGGAATTAGGGTTAGATTCTTAGGGCCATTTGAGCTTTGAAGGCTAGGGTAAAAAATTCAGATTTTTGGCTATGGTTTTGGTGCAAGTTTTGTATGGTTTGGAGTTTATATGAAGAAGATATAGGTGCTCAAAGTTGAGGTATTGATTTGGAAGCTACTTTCACTCTTTTTGGCATAACGCATGCATGTAGAAGGTAATTGAGGATCAGCAATTGCGACTAGAGAGAGCACTTTTGCGGCTACATTTTTTGCATATTTTTTGCTAGATTCGAAGTTATAATAAAGGATTTATTGGATTTTGAAGTCAGTGCATGCATACTAAGAGTTGTAAGTGACTCGATTTACTAGTGGTTGTATCTTGAGCTATATCTTGAGCAATTTGACAAGGTTTTGGCTCAAAATTTCAAGGAATGTGTAATTTCATGTTAATAAACTTTGTACATAAGTTTTATGATATTTGAGTATTGGATTGTTGAGATATTAAGAAAATAGTGCCCAGGTGCTTATAAATTTGAGTTTAGAGTGTTTGCTAGGATTTCTTAGTTATTAGAAGATCGGGAGTGAATTTGCAGTTGGTTTTTTTTATAAAAGTTAAGGGTGAATTCTACCTATCCTATAAATTTGAGACAAACTTAACGGCTAGATCAAGAGTTATGAATTTCTAAAGTTTGGGACAAGAAAATCCTTCCCGAGAAAAATATGTTTTGAAGGGATTTTGTTATATTATGAGTTTTATGCAAAATAAAAGAGTTTTTGGAAGCTAAGATAAGATTCATATAAAGATTTAAGCTACACTCTCTATAGCTAGATATCCAGTGTATTCCCAGATAACAAATCATGCCATACGACAACGTCATTTTAAATCTCCAGTCGGGCCTCCTATCTTATTTGTAAAGAAGAAAAATGGATCTCTATAAATGTGAGTGGATTATTGAGGACTCAACAAGATCACCATAAAAAAATAGATATCTTTTGCTTCTGATTTCAGGACTTTTTGACCAACTCAATCAAGCAAAGATCTATACCAAAATAGATCTACGAGGAGCATATAACTTAGTTTGTATCAAAGAAAGAGATAAATAGAAGACTGCTTTTTGAACTAGGTATGGATATTTTGAATATAATGTCATGCCTTTTGGACTGACGAATGTATTGGCTGCTTTTCAACATCTTATGAATAATATTTTTTGTGAGTTTTTAGATGATTTTATTGTTTGCTATTTAGACGACATTCTAATCTATTCTAAGAACACAAAAGAACATGAGCTTCATATTTTTTGCATGTTACAGAAACTTAGAGATGCAAGATTATATTCTAAGTTAAAAAAGTATATATTCTACACTACACAAGTTGACTTTTTAGAATACATCATTTCTAACGAAGGCCTTATGATGGATTCCAAGAAGGTTCAAACTATTATAGATTGGAAGATTCTAAGAACAATACAAGATGACTAATGCTTTTTGAGATTTGCTAATTACTATCAAATTTTTATTAATTCTTTTTTTAAGTTGTAGCTCCATTTATATGTTTGACTTGTAAAGACAAACTTGAGTGGAATAAAGAAGCAAAAACATCATTTGATGCTTTAAAGAAGGAGTTTATTTTTGCACCAATCTTATATTACATTGAATTTTTCAAGGTATTTTTAATCAAAACATATGCATCAAATTTTGCTAGAGGTGTCGTTGTCGTATTGTAAATGCTTACAGTATATAAAAATTAATTAAAACATATTATATATTGATAAATCTAGATGTATGTTAGAGTGGCTAGTAGATTAAATTAAAAGGATTTGATATAAGAAACTTTACTTTTTTTCTTTATTTCTTTTGATTTTGACATTAAAATATATATATATATATATATATATATATATATATATATATAGGACCTAAATATTTAGTATGAAGCCTTAGGAGAAGGTGGAAACCTAAGGATGAAAATCTAAACTAGTAGGAGGCTAATTGGGAGGGATGAAAGTAAGGCATGGTCAGATGAAAGCAAGGAATGGGGAACTTCATCCCTATTGGTCGAAGGCCATGCCCAATGGGCTTTAAGGAGGCTGCCTGAGGCCTTATTAGGGATTAGGGTTCTTCTTTCGAGAGCATTCGGAGATTAGAAGCTAGGTTTGTAAAGTTTAGAATTTGGGGTACAATTTGTATATAAAAATTAGAAGATTTGGAGTTAGGGTGAAGAAGTTATAGCCATTTGAAGTTAAGATGTTTATTTAAGACATACTATTACTCTTTTGAGAGTACGAGGAGTTTTACAGCAGCTTTTGAAGATCGGAAGGTATGACTGAAATGGCGATTTCAAGGCCTACATCTTACATGAAAGAATTATTGCTTTTGGAGTTCATATGAAGGAGTTGTAAGGAGTTGAAGGGGATGCTTCCAAATCAAAAGTAGTAAGTAAGCGGGTTTGTTTGAAAGAGATGCATCTTTTGATCAATAAAGATTAATTTTCTTGAAGCTCGAGCATTTTCATCTTCAAGCTATGAAATCAACATTGATTGTTGATTCAATATTTGTGAAGCAAATTCAATCAAGCATGTCCTCTGATCATCTTCTTCAGGATATCAAGGATACTTCTTCTAAGTTCCATAATACTTCCAAGTTTGAATTCAAGAATAATCTATTATATTTCAAAGGATGCCTATATGTTCTAAAAAGTGAAACTCGATTACATGTTCTTTAAGCTCGTTATGACTTTCCAATAACATGGCATTTAAGATACAATAAAACTTTGGAACTAACATCTAGAGATTTTTGGTAGTTGCAAATGTGGAAGGCAGTTTACGATTTTGTACAATCTTGTGATGTTTACTCAAGATCAAAAACTCCTCATCATCGACCTTACGGACTTCTTCAGCCATTATTCATTCCAAAACAACCATAGTCTTCTATTTCTATAGATTTCATCACAGATCTTCCAATCTCATGTTCTTATGACTCTATATTCGTAATAGTAGATCGTTTTATCAAGATCGTAGATTTTGTACTATGTACAAAATCTATCACATTTGAAGAAACAACTAAGCTTTTTATTGACAATATCTATTGCCATCATGAATTGTCAAAGGTTATTATATTCGATGAGGGGAATCAATTTATATCTAGATTTTCAAAAATCCTATTTAAGATTCTTAAGGTGGATATAAAGCATTCTTTAGCTTTTCACCCTCAAATTGATGGACAAACGGAACTCATAAATCAAGTTCTATAGCAATATTTGAGATGTACCATCAATTATCATCAAAATGATTGAACAACTTTTTTACCATTGGCACAGTTTATATATAATAATTTGGTACATTCTTTCACTCAATAAATACCTTTTTTTATTAATTATGGTTATCATCTATGACTTGATACATTTGACTTTTTAAAAGTTGATAATCCTGTGACTAAAGATTTAGCAAATCGCTTGTTAGATCTACATGCAACAATAAAGATACAATTAAAGGAAGCTCAAGAACGACAAAAGACTAATACGGATGCTTATCGTAAGGAGCAACTACAATATAATATGGATGATAAGATATGGTTACTTTGTCGTAATATCAAGACTACTCATCCTTGTGATAAATTAAATTATTGTAGGTTGCGACCTTTTCTTATTTGTGAACAAATCAATCCTATTGCCTATTGATTACATCTACCGGAGTCTATGAAGATCCATCTTATATTTCACATCTCTTCTGAAGTCGTATAAGACAGTGAATATCATGGAAAGAAGACAAATACCACCTCCTCTTATAGAAGTGGATAATAACCTAGAATTTGAAGTGGAAGAAGTGTTAGATTCAAGGTGGTGCCAGAATAGGTTGAAATATCTTGTTCTATAGTATGGATATGATATTAGTGAATGCACATAGAAGCCATCAAAGAATCTTGCAAATGCAACAAAGAAAGTTGAAGTCTTTTATCAATGACATCGATCAAAACCAAGATGAAGAATAGCAAACCTTTGCTATAAAAAAAACAAGATCAAAAGAAAATAATATTCTACCTTCTATCTTTCATTGTAGCTTCTGTATATTGGTGATGAGATGGAGCACCAACAAGCAGAAGATTCAATTCAAGAGCTTTCATTTGTGGACTTATCAAATGAGACATTGCAATTGGCACAACCTTCAAGACGACGAAATCAAGATGAAGATCTTTAAGAACAACATGTCCTTTCTCGAAAAGATGGTAAGATATAACGTTGTCGTATGGCGTGATTTGCTATCGGGGAATACACTGGATATCTAACTGTAGAGAGTGTACTTTAAACCTTTATATGATTCTTTTCTTGGCTTCCAAAACTCCTTTATTTTTGTATAAAACTCCAAATATAACAAAATCCCTTCAAAACATATTTTTCCCACGAAGGGGTTTTCTTGCCTCCAATTTTAGAAAATCATAACTATTGATCTATTCTTTCAGTTTGTTTCAAATTTGCAAGATAGGTAGAATTTACCCTTAACTTTTATCACAAAAAAAACAACTACAAATTCACTCCCGATCTTTTGGCATCTAAGAAACCCTAGCAGACACTCCAAACCCTAATTTACAAGCATCCGAAAAACTATTTTTCTTATATCTCAAAAATCCGAACTCCAAATGTTAAAAAACTTATGTACAAAGTTTACTAACATGAAATTACACATCCCTTGAAATTTTGAGCCAAAACCTTCTCAAATTGCTCAAGATATAGCTCAAGAAACAAACACTAGTAAATCGGTTTACTTGCTACCCTTAGATTGCATGTGCTGACTTCAAAATCCAATAACTCCTTTATCCCAACTTAGAATCCAGTAAGCAGTATGCAAAAAGTATAGCCGCAAAAGTGCTCTCTCCAGTCAAAATCGCCGATCCTCAATTGCCATCCATATGCATGCGTTATGCCCAAAAGAGTGACAGTAGGTCCAAAACTAATACCTTAACTTTGAGCGCCTATAACTTCTTCATAAAAACCCCAAATGATACAGAACTTGCACCAAAACCTTAACCAAAAACCTAAACCTTCTGACCTTAGCCTTCAATGTTCGAATGGGCTCGAGAAACTAACCCTAATCCCTAATATGGCCTCAGGCAGCTTCCTCAAAGCCCATTGGTCATGATTTTTGACCAATAGGAATGGAGATTTTTATTTTTCATCTCCATTCATCTATATTGGTGCCCTAATTCCTCCCTTTGCTATCAAAATCCTTCTTCAATCCTTTTTCTTATAAGATTTACATAATGTATGCTCTAAACACTAAATAAAAGAACCAAAATAAGTTTTCAAATGTCACCAATGTCTAACAAAGGTGGCTCTAAATATTTAGAAGTTACTATCAACCAAAACCAATCTTAAAAGCCACTATCAAAAAGAAATTAAAGTTATACAAATTCTATAGTAATCTTTTCAAACAACCTCTTCTCAAAGTAATAATCAAATTATATTCTACAACCAACTAAAATCTATTAATATGGCTCTCACCATGTTACTTAATAAATTATATATTAAGTACATAATTACATTATTTTTATATAGTAGCCAAACCACAACATGACAACGTGTTTGGTATCACAACCTTGGAAGAGACTTTTGATGTTTAGTGATTTTATTAGAGGTAGAAACAACTCCTCACGGTGTTCCAAATGTTTTATTTGAAGGAAGTTATGAAGGCCTCAACAATGACCAAATAATAGGATGGTCTTCTCACCCTGGTAAGGGACACAAATGATGGTTGAGAGGACCTCTCAACCATCCTCGAAGAGAGCAAAGATCGGAGAATGTAGCAAATATAATTTACCGCATGTTAAACTTCTTCAACATATGAAGACCGCTCTTCATGGAACTTGTCTTTAGAAGGAAGGACAATGTCACGGACATATACATTTACCTCAATAGTTTAATTATATGATTAAGTAGAAGTAGATAAATATAGAATAATTTCATAAAGTCCTCTAGAAAAGCTTCTTAGAAGCTTCATGGATACGATTTTGACTTTAAATGTGTTTGTAGGTTAGAAACTTGGCCAAAAAGCTAACCATGTATTGGTGGCTTATAGAACAAGTTATTTCCGTATAGTAGCTTATCGAACAAGCCAAGTACGTGACATATATATATATATATATATATATATATATATATATATAACTTGCCTTGTAAAATAAGACATGTGGCTAGTAAAGTCAACACATGTTGGAGGTCCTATAAGACATTGCCACATAGGTCTTAGTTAGATAGTATATATGGATGCAAGAGTGAAGCCTTCTTCACTCTTATCAACGCTGTCATATTATAATTGATTATAGTATGCAAAAATTAATTAAAACATATAATATATTTATAAGTCTTGATGTAGATTAGAATGGTTTGTAAATAAATTTAAAGAGAATTGATATAAGAAAATTTATTTGGAGATTTATATTAAGACACGTGGATATATAAAGACAAGGGTTTGAAGTGATTGTTTGGATTTTCAAGATATCTCAAGATCTGTAATGAATTTGTAGTTGAAATTTTTTATAGAAGTTAATAAAAATACATCAGTACCTTATGTAAAATTTGAGTTTGTTTGGATGGTCGAAATAAGAGATATGAGGTGTTGAAGTTTGGAAAATTTTCCACATAAGGATATATAAGGTTTTAGAGGATTTTCTCATATTTTGGATGTTGTTGTTTACTTGAGGCTTGTGTATTTGGTATAATTGCTTAAAAGGAAAAATTTATATATAAACTTGGGGCTTTCCTTATTTTGAAGCTTGATTGAATGATTAGTGATAGCCAGAAGTCCAACATTTTCTTGAGGTAAATTCTCTCTACCCCGACAACGCTTTTTTAGTCTTAGTCTTATTTCAAGACCTTCTAATCTTCTTGTTTTTGGCAATAGCCATTCTAATTAATATTACATCACTTTTCGAATGACTTTGTAGTTCTCTTCAGTGATAGAAGAGTTTATTGAAGATTCTCTTTCTTCAAGATTCATGTCCTTGACACTTGTAAAAGTAAGTCATTGTAATAGCCAAAATTACTTCTGTTTGGATTAAAGACTAATAAGACTATTCATAGTACTATAACTGATTATATGCCTATTGAGTTGATGCTAGAACAAAAATCAATGATGCTAGTTTAAGAATCATATTTTATATGGAATTTTTATCTTAAGAAGATAGAATTGATAGAAAAAGCCTACTGGAACTTTGAATTCAATATTTAAGAATGCTATCAAAAGATTTGGAAGTAGCAATACAAAGGTCAAAAGCGACTCGATTGAAAAATAAAGAAAGATTTGATAAGAGACATTGGTTACGACCTAAACCTATAGAAATTGGGAATTGGATTTTAATTTATGATAGTAGCTTGATCTATCAACATAGTACAATAAAGAAGTTTGTAAAGAAGTGGATTGGGCCTTATGTAGTAAGTATAGTCCATGAAAATTCCACTTATTTTTTATATGAGTTAGATGGAACAATTATCAAAAATCTAGTAACAAGCAAGAAAATGAAGGTCTTTAAGCAAAGAAATAAAAAGATCAATAAAAAATATAATATTGGCTCTTTACAACACCAAAAAGAATGAGATCAAAAAGATAAAGAATTGAAGGAAATATTGACAAAAACAAAAGAAAAAAAATAAGATTAATGGTATATACCAAAATTAGAATAAAAATTAATAAATTAAAATTAAATAAAAATAAAAATTAGAATAAAACAAAAAATTAAATTAAAATAAAAAATAATATAAAATAATATATATATATATATATAGATGAGTGAATCTTATTAGAAATAAGTATTGTAGTTGTTAGAAATTAAAATTAAATTAATATAAGAAGAAAATAGGATTTAAGATAATTAATTTTTAGAATGTCTATTTAATATAAAATTTGGTAGATATATTTTTAGTAGGTCTAAGAATAGGTATAATATTTTTTGTAGAAAAATAAGTTATACTTTGTGAGAAATAGAGATTTAAAGAAAGAAAAGAGGTTGGACAGCAAGCTTCTAGGGAGACAAATTGAAGCTTTAGACATTAAGTGGTGACTTGGGGCTTGTGGAGGTGGATATATGATAAGGTGCTTGGGTGGGCATGATGTTGGAAATCACAAAATTTCATATCTGAGGATATCAAAATCAACAGATCAAACAATTAATCCAGAGAGTTTAGTATCAATGGCTCCCAAGAAAAACATCTGTAATAATATGGCTTACTATGGCAGAAGGACTACCAGTAGGAGAGTAGAAAAGTCAGGCTAGATGGGACAATACTTGCAAGCTTTGCCAATTCAATAGACTGGAGAGTGCTATACATGCACTTTATGCATGCTCACATCTAAAGGAAGTTTGGACTCACTTACAAGCCCTCCAATAATTTGTGCACCTCCTAAGGACATATAACTCATGGCAAATTGTACTGCTAGGAGTCACCAATGTAGCAAGAGCTAAAAATATTAAAGAATAATGAGAATGGAATTCAAATGGTACCATGATCTCAGATAATATAACTTGAGACATTTTGCAAAGCAACCTACTCTAGAATATCTGGGTCGCCAAATGCATAGAAGATTTTAATCAAGAGTACTTTAATTTAGAAAAGATTCTATATAATGTATGAAAAACTA
Organism: Physcomitrium patens; assembly: GCF_059467195.1. Lineage (NCBI taxonomy): Eukaryota > Viridiplantae > Streptophyta > Bryopsida > Funariales > Funariaceae > Physcomitrium > Physcomitrium patens. The sequence goes on along the minus strand of NC_143433.1, from coordinate 1,952,165 downwards.
CTATACACGTGGAGGTGGAGATTTGAAATAAAATTTTTAAGCATATTCAAAGCGCTTAATACATATTGAACATGATTACAAAATTTGTAAAGATTTGAACCATATAAGATATCTTTGTAAGTAATGAATTGGAACCTAAGTGGCACCCTACTCCACCAAACGTCTTCCTTCTATTACATCTAGCATTGTGTAATTCACCAATATTAGAGATTTACTTCCTCAAACTTAATATCAGATTGGGCGACGTAAATTACTCATGAAAAAATAAGTCTAGGACTATAAAAGATGCAACAACTATATAAGATACCACACTAGATGGAGACATAGATACATTATTTGAAGAAGTTTGGCTAGAACTAGAAGATGGGGAACAAATTGAAAATGTAAATGAGTATTCCAATACGAATAGTATTGCACCACTAAATGAGATAGTATGAGAGGAACAAACAACAGTGTAGCAAAAAGTGGCACAAATAGTAGCATTTGCTTCCAAAGGCAACGAGGGAGTGGACAATCAAAGGTCCTTCTTCAATAATAGAGTGACACTAGTCCAACTCTGCATGGCCATGGATCAACAAGCATATGAATAAACTCTTCATACAAAACACAAAGAGCAAATCTCACTACAATAAATACCAGTACATCCAAGCAAAGATTATCATAAAGAAAGCGATGGAGATGAGTATTGCAAAACAATCCTTAATTCACTACAACACTACATGGATATCAAACAATAATAATTAGAGTGTCACATGCTTCTACTTTCATAGGTCAACCACAAACATCCAACATTTGAGTTGATTCGATATTCTAGTCCAGACACTACAAATTTTTTTAACGTAGTGTTTTAAAATAAAATCAATGATCTCGTAGCCATAATATAAGCCAATTAATAGAAAGAAGCAAAAATAAAAAACAGAAACATAACAAAAGACACTTACATCATAGGAGAGACCAATCACCATATCACATACACAAAAAAGACATAAAAATCCTATTCCGTAACAAAAAAAAAAAAAAAAAAAAAAAAAAAATACATGGTAGTAAGGTGGCTTTTAAAGAATACATAGCAATCGTGCGGAATTTATAAGGTGAAGATCTTTGGAGGTGGACAGAAGACAAGATACAATATTTTAACTTAAGACCACTATACCTTATATAGAAATGTAGTACTTTTTTGAAATAATATGGTTGAGCACCTAGTAAACCAAAGATATAGAATAAACAATTCCATTTTTTACTCCAATTTTAACTCTTGTTAGGAGTTCTTGATATGGTGATTAGGTGGCACCTAGGAAGTTCCAAATTCAAAATCCTATGGTAGCACATGGAAAAGAGGGGGAGGAAATATTTTCAACAAAAAAAAAAAAAAAAAAAAAAAAAAAAAAAAAACTCACTTAATTTATTGAAGATATTTAAATGATTGGCTCCATAATGCTTATATTAGGAGATTATGTTACATGATAAGGGCATTTATTACCTATGGATGGGAGTGAAGAATCTCTTTTAATAGTAGCATGATGTGTGATGCCCACACCTTCTATATATTCATCTTCTTTTTAGATTAGTAGATAGCTTCTCCTAAAAAAAAAAACCATAAGTTGGTAGTGGCTTAAAGTGAGATGGCACAAATCCACTGGAATCTTCAACCCTAACATTTTTCTTTTAAAAAATATATACAAATTCAAATAAAAATAAGAAAATTTAAAATTCAAGATTTGTGATTGGAGTTTAAAGTTTAGGATTTGGGAGTACGATTTAGAGTTTAGGATTTGAAAGTAGGGTTTAGGATTTCGAAGTAGGATTTAGGATTTAGGATTTGAAAGTAGGATTTATGATTTAGGATTTAAAATAAAATATGATTTAGGATTTTGAAAAGAAAGCAACCGTCTTAGCAGTAAGATACAAGGACTCTTTAAGGAAATTTAGGCTCTTTTATGTTTTTTTTTTTTTTTTTTTTTTTTTTTTGAAAATGTGTAATGAAAGGAATTTTTTAATATGAGGGCAAGTGAATTTACAAAGGATTCTTGTTTTATGGAGTGTTGTGAATGTTCTAGAATTATAAGATAGTAGAGCAATGAGTAACAATAAAAAGCCTAGTGTTTTTTCAAAGCAAACTCTCTCTCTATGACAACGATGTTGTGTTGTAATTTATTCATAGTATAAAAATAATGGTTATTATATTGATGTTATTTAATAATGACTTTAAAAAATAATGAATTATTTTCTATAGAATTTCATAGTTTATAGAAATCTTAAATAACTTGTATAATTTTTATGAGTAAAAGTAGAAGTATTAGGATTATTTAATATGAAAGATGTAGAAAGATATGGATATTAATATTATAGTATTATGGCCTTAGGCCATCTATGTGGATAGATAAGGCAAGGATAAGAAGATATTTACTCTCATTTGCTATAAGTCATGACAAATGAACTTAAAAGAGCTGTCTGAGAGATAACCGAAGGGAAGGCCACTTCTTCAGAGGCATTCGAGGGTTTAGGGAGGAGATTCAGAAAGCTTCTATTTTGGGCTATAATTTTGGTGTATAAAGTTTGTTATTTGAGTTTGTATAAAGAAGTTAAGGTTGTTTGAAGTTAGGATGTGAATTATTTATTGACAATCAACTCTTTTAAGCATTTAGAAAGTTATAAAAGGTTTTCTAGGAAACAAAAGGTGTTGTTGAAAAGCTGGTTTGAAGGAATACAATTTTTGTATAAGGATTGTTAATTTTGAATCTGTAATGAGAGAATTATGGCTGTTTAAAGTCTAGATGTGAAATTTGTACCTATTGTCACTCTTTCAAACATACAAAGAGTTGTAGAAAGGCATTTAACAATCAAAAGGTGGAGTTGAAAAGCTGACTTTAAGAACTTCAATTATTGTGCAAGATTTGATAAAATCAGATCTGAAGTGAGGAAGAAATAGCTGGTCAAAGTTAGAGCTTACAAATTAAGGTAGTAAGTGAACCGAATTGTTGATGGTTAAGTTTTGAGCCATTTTTTTTAGTATTTTTGAATGAATTTTGACTCAAACTTATCAAAGATGTAGTTATAATATTGAGAAGCTACACAAAAAAAAATTCATGTCATTTGAGTGTTGGATTTATAAGAAATTGCAAAATCAGTACATAGGTGTTGTAAGTCAACATGTAAAGGCCGTGCTACTAAAATTGTGTTATCTAGAGTTTTGTAAAGAATCAACTATTGAAAATTGAGTATAAAAGGGTTAAGGATACTACCTCACTTTTCAAATAATTTGAGCTAAATCTAACGGTTGGATTGAGAATTATCAAATTTTAAAGTTCAGTGCATTAAAGGAATTTGGTATTAAAGGGATTTTGGTATTACAAGGATTTTACTACTACAAAAAGGATTTTGGAAATTATGAAAGATTTGGCAATTATTGATTGATTTTATTATTAATGGAGGTCTAGTAATTATTATTTACTATAACAACTTTTACTATTACTGGAGCTCCAATAATTATTATTTATTGCTATAACTTTTACTATTACTAGAAGTATGATAATTATTACTTATTGCTACAACTTTTACTATTACTAGAGGCTTGGCATTTGATGTTTATTTCTACTATGTTTAATATTATGGAAAAGAATAAAAAAAAAATTATAAATAATTATGGAGTATTTTTCATCTTATGATTAATTGAAAATTTAGTATTAGCCAAAAGCCCAATGTTTTTTCAAAACAAGCTTTTTTTCTCCCAACAGCAATGTTGTACCTCTTGTAAGAGTGTTGTAAGCCATTGTATAAGTTTTTTCATTGTTGAACTGTTAGTGTCAATGGGATAATGGAGAGTTGTTGGTGTAATTAAATGTTGATCGATATTAAAGAAAAATGATGAATGACCGATATTTGCTTGAATACTAATATTGTAAGTAAACTCCAAGGGCATCAAATATTCATTTCAATCATTATGATGAACCATCATAAATTTTTGTAGCATATCTTTCAAGGTTTGATTTGCATGCTCAATTTTCCATCTGTTTAAAGATAAAAGGTTGTAAATATTACAAGTCGTGTGTCTAGTAGCTTTAACAAGGCTTGTCAAAAACTTCTCGTAAAGCATGGATCCCAATCTAAAATGATAATACAAAATAATCTATGGTGACAAAAAAAGACTCATAAAAGTACTAGGGTATCAATATTCAAGCATATTGCAACCAAGTGAAGTTGCTTTAAGTGTCCATCCACAAAGACGAAAATTATTGTATGATTATAAGGTGCAATGGCAAATACGTAATAAGATCCATAGTCACTTCTTCCTAACATGCTATAGGTAGCAAAATATGTTGCAATAATCTAAGAAATGTTGTGTTGTATGCTTTATTATATTGACATGATTTGCAAGAATATATATAGTCTCAAATATCATAATCCAAACTTATCCAAAATCATGTTCTTGAGATCCGTACTAGAATTTTTTCTTATCTCAGATATCCAAATATTAGCATATCATTTTTTTCTTAAAATATATTTATCAAGAATATAATATTATTGAATACATAAATCCGCTTCTTAAAATAGAACAGGCCATCACTAGGATTGTAATCTTGATACTATATATTACTCACCTTTAGCCAATCACTAACTATCTTGAAATAAACATCCCAATGTGTAGCTTCCTTCTATTTTGGTTTTTTGATTAGATTTGAAATGACAATATTAATAGTAGCAACTTATGCCTTATTTTTTAATTTGTCCTTTGAATTTGGTTTCCATAATAAGCTGTTTGATACAATATGTTGTCACCCTTGCTTGTATTCAACCTGGATATTAAAAAAATTACAATTATTCTTTTCAAAAATAATGTCGTGATTTCATATTTTTTAAATGCAAATCATACAATTAAGGTTGATGGTCAATTCAAACAATCACTGGCTATCTCAATAGATGGTATCGCCACACCTTTGTAGCATATATAATTATTAATTGTTTTCTATCACATACATAGTAATTGTACTTTGTTATTTTGAGCCTGTCTAATTCATACACCACAAGTTGAAGGCCCCTATCAAAGTTTTATTGAAGGACTGCTCCAATAGCAAAGTTGAAAGCATCAATGTCAATAGTACAAAAAAGGTTAAGATCATATGGTTGTAATATTAGAGCAATAATAAGTTTCTCTTTCAACCTATCAAAAGTACTTTGCTTCTCCAATTTCCATTCAAATGAAGCACCCTTCTTCAATATATTTATTAATGAGGCAATATTATAAGCAAATTGCAGAACAAAATGGCAATAGTATCTAATAAGGCTTAAAAATTAGCAAACTTTATAAGCATCCTTGAAGATTGACCAATCTTCTACTACTTTCACTTTATCTTGTTCCATATGCATACCTTTGGAAGACACCGTATATCCCAAAAAGATAAATTCTAACTTTTTAAGTTCACATTTTGATTGCTTGTAATAGAAATAATTATCTTATAGTCAATAGAATATTTCTTGTAGATATTGCTTATGCTCTTCAAAGGTTTTGCTATATGTAAGGATATCATCAATGAAGACAACTACATACTTATCCAAAAAGTTCCAAAATAATCTATTTATATGATTGATGAAAGAGACTGAAACATTGGTAAGGCCAAAGAGTAAAATAAGCCATTTAAAATATCCATGGTGTATACAAAATGCCATCTTCTCTACATCCTCTCTTATAATAGGTATTTTTCAATAGCCATTTTAAAGATCTAATTTACTAAAGATGGTCGTACTTCAAAATTGGTCAAGAAGAGCATCTATGTGTAGAAGTGGATATGTATTCTTAATAATCTACTTATTGAGGCCATGATGGTCAATGCAAAGGTAAAGTCGACCATCCTTCTAAAATACAAAGAGTACATATGCTCTCTATGTTGATGCCCTTTCTGAAATGAGGCCTTTTTCGAAGAGTTTGTCAAATATCTTTGACAACACTTCAAGTTCTTTTTATGCTAGATAATAAATTGGTCAATTTGTTGATTTGGCTCTATGCAATAGTTCTACTTGAAAGGAGGCACCTTGATGAGGAGGCACGCCACTAGGTATGTCAATTGAGAAGACATTTTGATATTCCTATATGAGTTGTTTTGTCTATTTTACTTTTAAAACTATCTTTCCTACTATTGTTGCAAGATTTACAACCATCTTATATATCGATTGCATATGCTTTATTTGCTTCTTTATAAAGGTTATTCTTATAAATAAGTCTTTAATTACAAATTTTCTTTTCTCTTCACTTGATGTGCAGGTACAAAGAATCACCTTGCATCCACCATCTTTAGGAGATTGTCTTTCCTACTCAATCAATTTGCTTATTTCCATTTCTAGCCATGGCATACTAAAAATAATATCATATCTTAGCTTTGTTACTTTAAACCTCTCTCTTAAAACATAAGTATCAGTCAAGCTCAAGGTTTCTTCTTCACATGTCACACTCAATATGTTCTTTTTGTCATTTGCAAGGTATATACTTTCTTCTTTGATTTCCTTAATTTTAATTCAAAATTGATTAGCAATTTTTTGTAAAGCTATGATCTACAAGTACTCAATATGGATGTCCTCTTAGTAGTCATGTTAGATACATTAGTTGACTATTTTTATAGTTGTTAAAATCTATGCTATTTGTCTCTGAAAAATAATAGCTATCTTCAATATTGGCCATGAATACCTTTACTGGAGAGCTCTGTTTTTTTACTCTGTCTCATTATCAACTTGGTGAATTTTAAGACTGTGAATCTGACTTGATTTGTTAGTACTTAAATTTTGACGTTTTAGACAACCTTTGATCTAATGGCATAGCTCTCGATAATAGAAACATAATCCCTTTTGTACCAATATTTGTTGTCTTTGTAATGTCAATGATCCTTATAGGGCATCAATTTCCATTGGCATTGATTATTGTATCATAGTATTAGATAGAGGCATAAGACTTTGTACTATAGGTCATACTCCATAATTTTTGAGATCCATAGCATCAACCTTCTATGTAATTTGAATTGCCTCTTTGAATGTTTGTGGATTCTTTAGCTCCACTTCTTGTTGGACCTCTAGTTTCAAACCTCATAGGATTTAATCCATCATCTCCACCTCTGAAACATTGCCAATTTATAGACATAGAAACTTGAATCACGAGACATAATCTTGCATTATTCTAGATTGTGTAAGATTTATCAATTGATTGTATGCTATCTTATCTACATTGATAGATCAAAATTGATTCCTAAACTCGATTCCAAACTCCTCCCAATCACAAAATCCACCTTGAGCTCCATAGCTTTGAATTTGATATTGTTACCAAATGATTATCACATCTCTCAAATAGTTGGTTGTATATATAATTCTTTCAGTGGTATTTGTCTCAGATGGTTGGAAGTATTGTTGCATGTTGAAGAGCGATTGACATACATCTTTTTGTCTTAAAATCCCAAAGTATGGACTAAGCTTACTCAATTTTAGTCTAATAGACGTTGAGTCTCTTGTCCTTGAGGCTTCTATTTGCCCTTGCAAAGTAGCTATCTTATCTCACAAATATTATATCTGAGTATTTTTCTATAATTATTCTATTATATCTCCTATGTTGTGATTTCTTTGAAAGATTCTACTATTATAAAACCTTCTAACCTCTCGATTGACTATTTAAGAGTAGCTCATAGTAGCTTCAACACAGTACCCTATGTGACTACAAGAACTTATCTTAGACTAGATTATGACTATCAATACACTATCAAAAGAAATAAATTTAACACTCAATTTGATACCAATGAAACAAGGCTAGTCTTTCTCAAGTGTCCAAGCCTCTTCTAATCCACAACAACGGAAAATCTCATCACAAAGTAGGACAAACTGGACTAAAATAAGACTTAATAGAATTAAATAGAATGGGACAACCAAGACAAAATTACGTAACCAAAATTAGAACAAAACAAGAAGATGAAAAATCCAATTGTATTAAGAAAAAGAGTCCAAAGCCATACTTGATCAAATGCCTCAAAAAGCCTTGGTTAGTCTTATTTATACTTTGTTCTTCTACCTTGGACTTTTTAAAATATTCTTAGGTGGTAGATTCCACTTACATAACTGCCTCAAATTCCTTCTAGAAGGTTTCATAGTAGGTTCTATCTAAATAAATATCTTAAGTCTTTTCTAGATGGTTCTATAGTGAGCTCCATGTAAATAACTACTATAAACTCTTTCTAAAATATTTCACAATAGATCCTACTCAATCCACTAACCTAATTCTAATTTTAAAAACTTCCATGGTTTTAACTATCTATACCTATGTATCAATAATACAAATATCTTATCTATACTTTGTTACACTATTTAAAAGATATATAGAGTATTTTTTTTTTTTTTTTTTAATTCCCTCTTCTTTTCTTTAAATTCTATCAAATCCCACTTTAGCTTCTTATGGTGTTTTTCTTACTCCCTCAACTCTTTTAGTTCTTTATTTTTTGTTTTAATTCCATCTTTAACTCCATTTTTTTTTTTAATTATTATATTTTTTTCTATTTTTAATTAAACTTCTAATATTTGTATTTATTCAACTTGATTTAAAAATACTTACTTTTTAGAAGACAATCTTAGTAAGCAAATAATAAATTTAACTTTTATTTTCATTTATATTCATGATAAAAAAAATTACATAATCATACTTTTGAAAGCATTATCAACTTGCTTTAGCAATATGGTATATATGAATCTTCATTGGCAGTAGTCTCTACCACTCTCTTCAAGGTACCATTTCTTTGATTAATCTTGCTTATTTAAATCATATATAATCATAATTTTTAATTCAAAATCTACATCAATTAATGAAATTTAAAATTATATTTTAATAACTTAACTACGCTTCCTTTCCATGCACACCACCTAAATATATTTCTAAAATAAATCTAATACACAATAATAACATCTATGAAATTATTTGTTATTGATAAATCTTATATTACTAAATCTAAATGATTATTCTTTATACAATTTATAAGATTTTTTTTTCATATGCTTCAATAACAATTTTTGTAGTAAAAATATCTTTTATAGGTGAATGAAAATATTCTTCTCGTATCTTTTCTATACTATCTAAGAAAGATATAGAATAGTTTTAAAATCTCTTTTTTTTTGAACTCCTTCTTTTTTTCTTTAAATTCTATCAACTTCTACTTTAACTCTTCATGGTATTGTTTTTACTCCTTCAACTCTTTTAGCTCTTTATCTTTCATTCTAATTTTATTATCGATTCTATATCTATTTTTTTCAAATTCTTTATTATGTTCTTTTTATTTTTAATTAAATCTCTAACATTTGTGCTCAATTAACTTGGTTTAAAAATACCTACTTCTTAGAAGGCAACCTTAGTATATAAAAAATGAATTTAGCTTTTATTCCATTTATACTCATCTTCAAAAATTGCATAAACATACTTTTGAAACCATCATCAATTTACTTTTGCAATATGATATATATGAATTTTCATTAGAATTAGCCTCTATAACTCTCTTCAAGGTACGATTTTCTTAATTAATCTTATTTTTTAAAATCTAACACAATCATAATTTTTAATTCAAAATCCACATGAATTAATGGAATTTAAAATTACATCCTAACCACTTAACCATTTTTCTCTTCCATGCACACAACCTACATAAATTTCTAAAACAAATCTAATATATAACAATAACATCTATTAAATTATTTGTCATTGTTAAATCTTCTATTACTAAATCTAATAGATCATTGTTCAATCAATTAATAGCATCTTTTTCAATTTCCATTCTACTATCAAACTTAAACATCTATTTTTTATACTCTTCAATAACACTTTTTGTATTAAACATATCTTTTATAGGTGAATGTCAATATCTTCTTTGTACTATTTCTATACTATCTAAAAAAGATATAAAACAGTTTTAAAATGTCTCTTTTTGAACTCTCTCTTCTTCTCCTTAAGTTTTGTCAATTCATTCATTAGCTCCTCATGATGATTTTCTTTCTCTTTTATTTCTTCAAGTTCTTTATCATTCTATTATAACTCTGTCTTCAACTTCATTTTCTTTTTTAAAATTATTTTTTTATATTCTCTCATTGCTTTTAAGTGAGTGTCTAATATTTGTGCTCATTCAATTTGATTTAGAAATATTTTCTTCTTAAAAAATAATCTTGCTAAATGAACAATGAATTTAACTTTTGCTCTATTTATACTCATTTTTAAAAATTACATAATCATATTTTTAAATCCATAGTTAGCTTGCAATTGCAATAAGATATGTATGAATTTCTATTAGCAATAGCCTCTATAATTCTCTTTGAGGCATTATTTCCTTGATTAATCTTAATTTTTTAAATCATATATAATTATAATATTAAATTCAAAATCTACATCAATTAATATAATTTAAAATTATATCCTAACAACTTAACTACTTCTTTCTTCCATACTCACCACCTATACAAATTTCTAAAATAAATCTAATGCATAATAATATCTTCATAAGAATTGAGTATTAATTTGCTAATATATCATCACTCTCCTATCAATAAATTTAATTCAATTAATATATATATTCAATTACACATCAACATGTAAAAATTCATTGTTGAAATCAAAGTTGTGAATCATCATTACAAACTTCAAATCTTTACTCACACTTATATGCTCAATATTCTCTAAGCTTACCATATCCACTATTATGAACTTTCCACCTACTTCAACCACATCAATTGAAATCTATATCTTCATACTAAATTGCCCTTCAAAATTTATAAATCATTACATATATAAAATATAAAACCATAATGATTAATTTTTCATGCAATTCCAACATATTTACTTATAATGCAATGACTACATGAATTTAGTTGTTACAATTGGTGATGTATATTCTTTGTTTTTTTCCACTGCATAAATCATTTTCAGTGGCTTCTATAGATCTCTATTTGAAATTGACTAAGACATCTTTACTTTCATAATGCTAACATCCAACTTTACTTGCAAATTTTTAAAATAATGTTTCAAAAAGATTTTTATAATTACAATTTTAACACAAGTGCTTCTATATTAATATACTCTATAGTCCTAATTTTCTATTGTTTTTACTTGACTATCAATGATTAGAAAATAAAGGATGATACTTAGATAGAGAAACCTACAATAATTAAGAATCTTGATATATAAGATCATAATAGTCTTATTAATCTATTCCATAACATCTTAAGGTTATTTATCAAATTTATTTGATTCACTTCTAATTAGAGCATGTATTATAAAAGGCTCTGCAAAGATTTATAACTTTAGCACCTTGCATTGATTTGTCATTGAAAGTATGTAGGATTTAAGAAAATTTCACTTGCAATTTGAAATTTAGGTTGTTCTTCATCCAATCAAATTATCCCTTGGATTGTTTCAGCTATTATATTTGTTGTTGCATTGCATTGCTTTTATTTTCTTCAATTTAATTGATCTTTATGTTATTTTTTATTTTATTTAAGAATTCCAATATCAATATATATTTGTATCTTTATACAGCTTGTAGTGCAACTTTTATAAAGAATGGAATCATCTTTTATCAACAATTACACTAAAATTGAAGCTAATGGTTGTATAGTGCAAGATTTACAATAAAATGGATTATTTTTTTAATGAATTTTTTTATTATGGATAACATTCATTTAGCTCCACCTTAATTAATTGTTTCTTTTGTTATCCTATCATCTAAGGTCCTCTATTATCATCCATAGGAATGATTTCTATGACATTACATCCTACAATTAATTTTTATTAATATTTTTTATCCATCTCTTTATTTTATTTTTATTTATTTTGTACTCCATTTTTTTTTATCATTATTTCTAATTTTTCTTTTTGAATTCTTGTTTTGTATTCTTTTTTTTGTTCTTTTCTTTTAAGTCATCTGATTGGCCTTGATTCTCACCTTCTATGTCTTTAAGAATGTCTTAGTCTTTTTTATCACTATTCCATGTTTGCTTTTTGACCAATTCGTTGATTGATTACTTAAATTTAATTATTAAGCTAGTCTTTGTTATAAAACCAATATGATTTTGTTTTGTCAATATTAACAATCATCAAGTTATGCTCAAAATATTCAATGGTTATTAAGAAAAAAATATTATTAGGTAAGTAATATTATATCTAATATGATCTAAACCACTTGCTTTTGGACTTATCTATATGTTCCTTATGATCTTTTAAATATCACACAATATAATTTTAAACTTAGAAATTATTTGGCTTACAATGATGTTAGCTCAACAAAGACTTATTCTATTGTTTGGTCTTTATATCCTTTTGGACACCATTTCAAATACTATCAATTTGCTTTAGGTTAACAATTTTGGCCATTAATACTTAAATTTGCATATATTCAATTTTTCCTTCTATCCATCTAGTCAAAACTAAATATTTTGTAGACATCAATAGATGCAATCCATATACCAATTGAAAAAGAATATAACATGTGGTTACCTTGTAAGATGTCTAATATAAAAATTAAATTATGTATAAATTTTTGTCTCAATTAGTCTTTTTAATATTAATCAATGTTCTAAGCAAGTAAATAGTTATCTTGTTTCTTGACTCTGCATGTTAATTATATAAGGAATAATAGGTCATAGACATTTGATGTTTTAGTATTACCTTAGGAATAATAGGTGATAGATATTTGATGTTTTAGTAGGACATGATTAAAGAAATACTTAATGACTTCATTAAAATAAAAAAAAATAAAAAAAAAACAAAACAAATCAAAACATTTGTCAGTGATTAGTACTAAAAAGCACTTTTATCTATTAAGCACCTATTCATATAAATATTTTGTGGTAACTATCATTGAATTAGTCATTAAAGCTCAAACCTCCATCCACTTTATTTTGTAGTTTGTTACTACTAGTATATAACAATTATTGGTTCTTAGAGCCATTGATTTAATTATCAGGGATAAGAACTTAAAGAATAAAAATAAATAAGTAAGACTTTTTTTAATAAAACTTGAAGAAAAAGAAATAGTAAACATGCATATTTAAGAAGAAATTGAAATGGCTATTGCAAAAAGACAAAAAAAAATTAGAGACTCTTAAAATTAGATTAAAAGAAAGAAAAGATTCAACAAATTTTTTAAAAAAGGCCTCACTCTTGCCCTTATATATATTTTTTAACTAAGAGCTACATAGTAATATTCTATAGCACCTCCAATACTCATCCAACTTACAAGATATGAGTTTAATTTGTAAAATAATTTTCTTATATGTGCAACACATATCTAATTTGTACCACAAGTGTCTAATATGTATGATAAATGGTTAACTTATTGACCTAATTTTCAACCTATCATTTTCCTATAAACATGTATAAAAGCAAAGTTGCATCTATAAAGCTTCTAAAAATCCCATGTCATTTTTTACAAGATATTATCAAATTTATTTATTTTTATATACTTCTATCTATTCATATAATATAAATAATTATTGAAATAAATATTGATATTTATTAAATTAATTGAGCTAATAAAATCTAATTCTTGCTTTATAAAATCTTTGTAGTAGTAATATTTTGTAGAAAATGACCACATCATTATAGTATTGAAAGTAGACATGATCATATAGCATTAAAATAATATTATATAAAAATATATATGTTTGGATATATCCAAAAGTTTCAATTAGAATCCAATTTTTATACAAGTGAACTTAAAAAAAATTTAAAAGACATAAGAAGTTAAAAATTTAAAAAAAAAAAAAAAAAAAAAAAAAAAAAAAAAAAAACTTCAAAAAGAAGTGTGGAATCAAACCATGGTTTATATATAAGCAATATTTGACAAGAAACATACGAATGTAACATGTATTCAATACTTGTGTATTATCAAGGACTATTTTCTATATGAATTCTAATGGATAAATGAAAGTAACTTGAGATATGTCTAAGAATTAGTTACTGCTTTCAATAACAAGATTGATGACTATAAAAGACTTAAGGCAAAAGAAGCAAATCAAAAATCATTAGTTGCTTGTAAAGCCAATTTTTTATAAAGGGATTTTTGTGGAAATTAAGATGATAATATCTTCTTTCTAAAGTGGAAAAAGATTACATATAAAAAATCAAAAAACCAGCAAAGAGCAAAAGATAGAACAACCTTCAAAGAATCTTTCATACATCAAATATAAGACTCTAAGAAATCAGGTCCAATTAAATAGTCTTTTTTAAATGAATTTTCTATTGATGGAGAGCAAATTACTTCTATAAGTTAAGAAAGGATATTAATGCATGGTAGATCTTAGTTAAAGAATTTATTAATTGTAGCCAAATTTAAGTAAAGATGCAAGTCTTTATAAATCACATAAGAAAATGTGAACATTTTAGGTCAAAAGAAAAAGTTAAAACAAAATTAGTGAAGGTGAACACTGTCGTAATATGTGAAGTCTTGCTTGAGAATGCTCCGGGCACCTGGCTGTGGAAGGAAGAATGGAAATTGTAACAACAAAACTCTAATTCTAATAGAATATTAACAATGCTCTAATTAGACTATAATAATGCTAAGCAAGCTTAATCAAATTCAAAAAAATCTCAAAGAAATTTCAAACAAATAATAGGAATTTCTAAAGAAACATTAGAAAGAATATAAATGTCATTCAAATACATCTCAATTCTATCTTAATTTAATTCTAGTTAAAATCCTATTGAACTTCATTCAAACTTTAAGTAAAACTAATTAAATCTTAAATCCTAATAAAATCCTAAACCCTAAATCAAATCCTAAGTAAATCCTAAATCAAACCCTAATCCAAACCCTAAATCCTAACCAAACCGTAATCCAAATCCTAAACCCTAAATCAAACCCTAACCAAATCCTAAATCCTAAATCAAATCCTATCTAAATCCTAAACCTTAAATCAAACCCTAATCCAAACCCTAAATTCTAAACCAAATCCTATCTAAATCCTAAACCCTAAACCAAATCCTATCTAAATTCTAAACTCTAAACCAAATCCTAATCCAAATCCTAAATCCTAAATAAAACCCTAAATCTTAAATTAAACCCTAATCCAAATCCTAAACTCCAAACCAAATCCTAACCAAACTCTAAACCAAACCCTAATAATTCCTACAATAGATTTAAACCTCAATAACTAATGAATAAACTATTGATCTTAACTCAAATTTTGCAAAATTCTAAAAAAATAAGTTATAAACAAGCAAAACAAAATAAATAAAGATCGGAGTTACCAAATTGACGAAATCCTCAAAAATGTGCTCGAGTATTGGCCGGCCTCCTTCTCCAATCTTGATGCCAATCTTCCAGAGCCAATATCTTTCTTTTCTACCTTTCAATTGATTTCAAAATACTCATACACATAGAAAAACAAGTCTAATGTCTTCTTACATAAGTTTCACTCCAATCCAACTAATAGATTACAAGAAATCTCAAAAACCCCCACTAGACCTAAAGTTCTACTTTCTGAGACCTTGACCCACTTAAACATCAATATTCCTCAATTCAACCGTTAGATCAAGCTCAAATTCATGTTACATATTAAATACAACTATAACCATAAACCTACAAAATTTCGCCCGTAGATCTATGTCAAAACTCTTGAAATCACCCAAAATGTAAACCCTATTTTATTTCATAAAACCCAAGTCATCCGAAACAAACCTTGACTTTGCAAAGCTCTTACAAAGTCACATCAACTCCAAATCACCCAAAATCAATGTTCTTAGAAAGCTTATTCAGTTTTCTATCAAACTTCTTTCTCCGATCTCCAAAAGAACCCCGGAGTCGTCGTCGAGACTCGGTTTTGTGCCCCAGGGTCTGATTTCGACCCTAGTTCATAACCGGCCCTCTCCGAGTATCAATATCTAGTTTTTCTAAGTAAATTTTTTCTAGAATTTACTTTTTACTTTCTTCTAAAGATGTCTATATCATTTATTTTTCCAATCTACTTTGATTTGCCTTACTTATGGTACTACAAAGTAAGTAGAAGTCACCTTTCTAAAAGGCAGCATTTGTACTCTTTAATTTTTCTACCCCTTTGACTATTAACTATATTTCTAAGATAATTTTTTCTAATACTTTGAACTAAGATCTCCTAAATTATAATAATCTCCACACTCTTTTACCTATTAATCACGTTACATCACGACAACGCAAAGAAAGATACATAAGAAAATACAAAAAAAATAGCTAGTATTGCAACTCACAATAAAAAGAAAAGATTTTTCTAACTATGTATAAAATTTATATCTAGATAGAAAAATATAGACTTCATGCTATCTATTAAAAGTAATATTGGTACAAAAATTAACTAAAATATTATTAGTAAAATTTTCTAGGAAATAAATATTTCTAAAAAATAAAAGATTAAAAATTAAAGTATCAATAAAGTCATGTTTAAAGTGAACATTTACTATGTTTTGTGAGTTTTGAGAAAAAAAAAATAATATAAGCCAAAGTAGGTTCTATATCCATGGATGTGCTGAGGCATGGTAGCAATAAAGAAGTTAGTAGGCCACTATCTGTCATAAGTTTCTAGTTGTGCAAGGATACAACTTATAGTAGATTTATCAAAAGTTGAATCAGTTAGTCCCAAATGTATTGGAAAACTCAAGTCCAACTTAGCAACTTTAGGCACCAAGAAGCAAAATATGCTCTTTAGGGGTTAAGGCAAAAAAGACTTAAGGTAAAATAGAAAGTTAAGTTAAGACGTAGAATTTTGTATAGGAATAGCTTACACAAATCTAACATCTAAGATATAATGATTTAATGTTGCAATATAAAAAAGGATTGTAGTACAATTTTAGGATGCAATGCAATGTAATGCAATGCAATATAACTTCAAATGCCACTAAGACTAAAAAGGTCCTAGTTTCTAGAGTTTTGAGAAGGAAATTAAAGAATCATATAGAGACTTCTTTCAAAACAAAAATAATGATCTTTATTTTATTTTTTTAAAATAAAAAACAAATTATAAGTGAAGGCTATTATATATGATATTATATAAAAGATACCAATATCATTATTTTTTAACATTATTTCTATTCAAATATAATTCATAACATGCCTTAAAATTAGGTCTTATCTCATCATGTAAACTATCCTATTGATAAATAAATACATCAAGAAATTTAAGATCATCTTTTTTTATTTTTTCTTCATCAAATTAAGTCAAATTATACATGTCTTGAAATAATTGATAACATCAATGAATCACTCAAGTTGCATATAGAACAAACTAGCATCCTCATTTTGAGCTTCTCCATCTATTGTTAGCTCATCATTTGGCAAGTTAGATAGTGGATTTGCCACAACATGATTCTTCATAAATTTATGAAGAATAGTAAAATTATACTCTTGAAACATCAGAAACCATCTTGCAATTTAACAATATACATGAGATTTTTTATTAGATAGATCAATATCATGCGATCAATAAAAAAAATAAACTTATTGTCAATTAAATAATATTTATTTTTTTTCAAAGTATATACCATTACAAAAGCTTCTATTTTAGTACTAGTATAGATTCTGTCAAAAGAATTTAAAAGTCTATAGATACATAAAATTAATTGGTCATACTTTTTTATTAAATTTTGAGCCAACATTACGTCTACTACTATGTTTGAAGCATCAATGTGTATATGGAACTCCATGCCTTACCTGGGAATAATCAAATTGATAGCATTTTAATACCACTTTTTAATCTCATTTCAAGCTTCTTCACATTTCTTTGACTAAATAAATTCTTTAGTTTTCTTCATCATCTTGGATATCAGCTCTATGATGTGAGTATAGAATCAGATGCAACACCTATTAAATTAGATAAATTTATTAAATACTTAATCATAACCCTGATTTGTTGAATTTAGATATTTTTTCTATCATCTCAATCTCTTTTGAGTCAAAAAACTTACTCTCTCCTTAGATTTGGGCCCCTTCTTAAGACTGACTGAGATAATTTTTATTATCTTATTGCCCAGGATGGTGATCAAGTTATTACTCCAATTGTCATTGATTTTTATAGAAATTAACCAAAAATGGCCTAATAGCATATTATATGCCTCATTCACTTCTTTGTTCTTAATTATGATCATATAATAAATATCACATATATAAAACTTTTTATTCTAGATTATTTTAACTAATTCCATCACTCAATGGTTAGCCATCTTTAATTTGTAGAGAGTAGGTTGTAGATCCTTCAATCCCAATTTCATATGTTCTTCTTTAATGATCATATTAATACTTAACTTACCATTCAACAACATATTATGAAGGATCCCATTATTGACCTAAATCAATAACACATCGAGTTTTCAATCAATATCTACTATCAAATTAGTTACACTTTATTTTTAAACATTATGATTCTTTTTTGATGATTATTCAAAACAAGCCAATTATATATAGAGCATAAACCTAAGAACAAATATCATGATTTAGTTCAACTTCGAGACAAATTTATTTATACATGATTAAAAAAATGTGCTTTATAATATACATCTAAGTAGGTTAGGTGTCACAGACATACGCATGTAAGCCAATAATTACATATATAAATAGGTAGAAGAAAATAAAAATAGGTAAAAGTAAGTAAATTCTATAATATTTACTTTAGAAGCTTCCTAGAGGCTTTATAGACGCTACTTTGACTTTATAGGTATCTTTAATTGAATTTTTTTATTAGAAACGTGGTCAACAAGTTAGCCATGTGCCACACATGTTGTTAGCTTGAAGATCAAGCTAACTATGTACTCCACACATAGAAAAACTTGCCTTGTAAGTCAAGGCATGTGTCCTACAAAGTCAACACATATTAGAGGTCCTATAGAACATTGCCATGTAGCCCATAGTTAGATAGTATATATAGAAACAAGAGTAAAGCCTTCTTCACTCTTGTCAATTCTTTTCTTACTTCCAGCCTAGTTTCAAGGATCTCTAGTTTTCTTGGCTTTTACCAATAGCCGTTTGTGAAGGACATACACTAGGAAGTTGTAGAAGATTCTAGAAGGTTTTAGAGAAGCTAAGTAATTTGTAGAAGCTACTTGAGAAGTTTTTAAGCTTGTGGAAGCTGCTTGAGAAGCTTTCTAGTTCATGGAAGCTACTTGAAAAGCTTTGTAACTCGTCGAAGCTACTTGAAAAGCTTCTCAGTTTGTGGAAGCTACTTGAGAAGTTTCTTAGCTTGTAGTATATATAAGAGCCGAGACTGAGGGGATCCTCAGTCTTAACAACACATCTCTTGGAGCTCTAGCTCATCTTTCTACTATTGTTCTTGTACTCATCTGATTAATCTAATTCTTGTCGATTCTTCTTGAGCTTCTTGTTTAGATTTCCAATCAGTATTCTAAATTCATGACAGTTTGTCGAGACTCCACTCATATTTCATATCAGAGCTAGTTCTTTTTTGTTAGAGTGTGGATTATCCCTCTGCTTGAAGGTGTTGGCATTTTAGAGGTTGCAGATTACCCTCTTCTAAATTGATATTTCTTCTATTATAATATTGGAGTCTTATCTTTTTTGGAGAGAGTCGATAATCCCTCTTCTTGAAGATTTTAAGGCATTTTAGAGGTTGCGGAGTATCTTCCTCTAAATCAATACTACCTTTTTATCGAGTCATTTCTTTCGTTCTCATAGAATGGCCGGGGGTCAAGATATTAGTATGACTGAAAGTTCAGAGTCCAAGTTGGATGCCATTATGAATGCTCTTGCTACGTTATCAAAGAGAACTATAGAGATTGAAGGAATCATTGCAAGTCTTCATAATGATGGAGCATTCGGGATGGCACAATCGAGGATTCGCCAGCTTCAACCTTCAGCACCAAGACAAACAGCTTTGCCTCTAATTCGACAAGGACCATTGGTTTTACAAAGAAAAGAGCTTCAAATTAGCCTTTCTTCATCCGCAAATGCTCAACAAAGCCATTAGCCAAGCTAAGAAGTGCGATAATTGCTTGTTGCAATGTCGCCAAGACCAACGCTTAAGACAACATATGGTTCACCACATTCCAATTATGTCAATAAGCAACCTGAATTCACATTCAAAGTTGGAAGACATGCAAATTGATGCGGTGTCGTGTAGTAACACGAGTATACAGTGAAAATAAAAAGAAAGGGGAATTTTATTAATATTCAGTTACCTTGAATATTGGGAGCATCGATCAACTCGAGTACAATTACTGAGTGGTCAGGTTCAGTCACTCCGTTACAGTCACCCGGGGCATACTGAAATGCTCCATTCGATTCCAATAACGGGAGTCAGCAGGAAGAGAAGGACCAATTCACACGACGGGTTCGAGGAGCCAATTGGATCCAATTTCGATAATCCAATCCGGGTCCTCTTATCCAATATGAGACCTGAATTGGCCGGTCAACCCAATGCAGTCTAATTACGGGAAATCCAGGTCTTACTACGGGTCTTAGCCAATCTGATGCGAGGACCAATTTGACCCAATTACGGGAACATCCAGGTTACTACGGGCATCTTTCCGAATATAGGACCTGAATTGGTCGGGCGACTCAATGTGGTCTAATTACGGGAAATCCAGGTCTTACTACAGGTCTTAGCCAATCTGATGCGAGGACCAATTTCACCCAATTACGGGAACATCCAGGTTACTATGGGCATCTTTCCCAATATAGGACCTGAATTGGTCGGGCGACTCAATGTGGTCCCGATTACGGGGTTCGATTCTGTTTCAGGCTGTCCTGTTCTCTGTGCCGTTTCAGGGAACGTTGTTTTCGGTAAATGGATTTCTTAAAGGTAAAAATGGAGGAGAAAGCTTGACGGCGAGAGCCAATTTTGGATCCAAGCTTGAGGTGGGAGCCAATTCCGGATCTAAGACGGAAGATTGAAGAAATTCAGAGGATAAGGTTAGGGGGGATATAGTTTTGAGGGGGGGGGTTTTTTTTTCAAGGGAATCGAGGGGGGAGCTAGTTTTCAAGCTTTTACAAGGTTACCAGTTCGGTTTTCATTGGAGGTTTTTGAAGATCAGGGGAATTAGAGAGAGGAGCTTCATGCTTCGGGTCAGGGAAGGAAAGACATAGAATTTGGATTTTTCTTCTTGGTAGAGTTTTGGGGAAGACTGAGGCAATCGCTGCTGAAGTCAGTGTTGTAATGGTGAATTGGGATTTTTAAATGAAGTGGGTTTCAATACTCTTGACTGTTTTGTGAAATCGAGTTACGTCTGTGATTGAAGGATTAAAAGGGTGTCTATAGGATTGAGTATGCGGAGTGAATGAAATTTATTGGGTTAATCTAACAAGACAGTCAGTGGATACAAGATCGTAAGTGCAAAGCAGTATTGAAGGTTAACAGTTTGGGTTGTTCGGGGTTCTCTGTAACGTCTAGAGACCTACCGGCTGGGGCAAAAAGGACTTCGACAAGCAGTCGAAGAGCACCCGTATAGATTTACAATACATTGTTGCAGTCGTTTATATTCCAGCAGTCAAAAACTGATAGACTGCTTGACTATCGGCGAATCTCCATACTACCTTCTACAGCCAGACGCCCAGCACGTTCTCGAGCAGTAAAGCACGTAATACGACATAAGTGGTGAACCCGACGTGAAAGCTTGAGGTGGAAGGTATTGGATTTCGGTTGATTTTATTTTTATTTTTATGGAAAACGAAAATAAAAATTTTGAAGGATTTTTGGGAGAAGTTTCTGGTGGGGAGTCTTCTAAAGGACAAGGTATGCACATGGATCCGTCTATTGCTAGTTTGTTTCAAGCCTTCTCATTGTCAATGCAGCAACAGCAAAGCAATGATCGAAAGGAAGCTTTGGCAACCAAAGCATTGCAAGCAGTGGTCAATAAAATTGATCAATTTGATGGGAGGAATATTTCAAGGTATTTAAGATGTTATATTCGTGAAATGGAATTAAATCGGGTTTCTGAGAAAAAAATGGTTGCACTATTTGGACTTGCCACGATACCGGAGATAAGGGACCACATTACATCGATTACGGATCGTTGTGGGAATTCATGGGAGGATTTTTCACATGCATTGAAAGACGAATATTTCTTGGAAGATGCTGATCGCGTTACTAAGAAGCTGTTTCTGGGATGGATTGAACGGCCCAATAAGAATTTGCAAGCAACAGAGCTACTAAGGGAATTTGAGAGGCAGTACTCTCAATTATCGAAGGTAGAAAAATTGACATTGGAGCCGAACAAAGTTGATCTATTTCTTCAAGCTGCTGATGGAGAATTGCAAGAGAAATTAGAACCCCTTCTTGAAGACAAAGAAGAAGATGAAGGATTGACGACGAAGTGGAAGAACGTTGAAGATGCGGTGGGGTTGCTTACAAAAAAAGAAAGGAAGAAGGATAGGAGTAATATTCCGAAAACAGTACAAGCACCCAAAGCTCCAGTACGTACAACACCACCGACAATGCCTACAGTTCAACCTTCGACATCCTTGTCAAAGAAAGCAGATATGGGTATGGAAGAAATTATACGAGGAATGCGAGATCTTCAAATCAAATTGGCAAGACTTGAAGAGAATACTTCTATAAACAATTCGAAGAATGTTTCAAAACAAGGATATGTACAAAGATGCATTTAGTGTGATGATGCTTCACACACTAGAAAAGATTGCAATGAATTTAATAATATGATACGGCAGGGAATTATTTGCTGGAAAGATGGGAAGATAGCATTGAAAGATAGGGAGGATCTTCTTCAAACCAATTTTGGCAAGGGAGGAATGAGAGCATTGGTTCAAGATTACTTAAAAGAGCATTAAACAGCAACACGAGAAAGTGCAAGTTATGGTGCTAGAGTAGATGATGAAATTGGTGGAAGTACGGAAACTAGTGAGTTTTGGGCTTCTACCGTTTCTACAATGCAAGAAGGGAAATTACCTCGAGAAGCGTTATTGAGAACTGCAGCTACAATACGAGGAAGAACAGGTTGGGAGGATCCTGTTGAGTCTCTTTCAGTTCATGCATATATTGCTAAGAGCCAACATGAAGCTTTGATGAAAGAAAAAAGACGAGGAAATTTTGATGATACTAGAGAAGGAAATTCTTTTAAGAGGCAAACTCGAGGAGACAAGGCTCGGGAGGCAGCTTCACAAGAATTGCCTGTAAAGGATACCTCAGCATCATTGGGAGAAAAAACAACGGAGACAAAAGATAAGGGCAAATCATTTGCTTATAAGCTACTTTCTGACATTGAAGCGGCAACAAATTTGAAAGGGGTGTTGGAAGAACGTATATTAAACGCTAAGATGGAATTCACATTGAAAGAAGTTTTAGAAATTGCAAAGAAGGAGTTTCATGATGTTATCATTGACAGCATTAAGCGAAAGAGGCAATTAATGGACGAAATTGGAATGAGTCATGCTATTGATACAAGAATATATAAAAATGAAGAAGAGGTTGATATTGGTTACAAGCAACCAACAAATGAAAAGAATGGGTATAATCAACGAGTACATTTCGAAGATTATAGTGATAAGGAAATGAAAACTTTGGGCCATTATACTCGAAAGCATTGGGCAAGGGCAACTATTGAGGTATTGGTGAAAGTAGGAGATATAGAAGAACCAATTGTTGCTTTAGTCGACCATGGTTCTGAAATAAATCTCATGTCTAAAGATCTTTATAAGAAGCAAAAATGGCCAATTGATATGGAACATGGATGGGCAATACGAGCAGCTAATAACACACGAGGCGAATTATATGGAGCTTGTCCAGATGTCAAAATTCGGATTGGGGATGTTGCGACGGAGCAACATTTCTTCGTTCAAGATACAACGTCTTATCCGTTGATTTTAGGACAACCTTATATCACGGCAACACGGATGGAAACAAAGATACTTGACGATGGTTCTGCTTATGCAAGGGTACGGAGCGAAGATGGGAGGAAAGCTGTACAATTTCTAACAGTACCTCCTAACCATGAACGGAATCGAGATAGGTTGAGGGAGAAACCATTGCCAAAGATTGTTGAAGGATTTAAGGATTTTGGGGAGGTACCACTGTAAAGCGAGATTATGGAGGTACAAAAGAGGAGGTACTCTCGCGAGATGAAGGTGCCTTTGATGCGAGTTTTATTGGTATATTGGAGAATGGAAATATTATGTATAAGAAAGTTGATGATTTTAAAAGAAAAGAAAGAAAAAGATTATATGATATTGAAGGATAATTACTCAAGATAGGTACATTGCAAGATGATAAGAGGATTTTGGGTGTTTATGAAGAAAATGGGCTGGAAGATTCATTGGAATTGATTACATCTATTGGGTTAGGGGATAATGATAAGATTGTTGAGATTCATTCGAGAGAGGTTTATACCATGCTTGAATCTTTTCAAGCACCAGAAGTCACAGTAGAGACGAGATATAAAACGGCAGATAAGAAGGTAAAGCCTGTTGTCGGACCATTACCAGAGGATTCTAAAGAACAAATGGGAGAAGCATCAAAAGAAGCAAGTTTAAGAGATCCAATGAGTATTGGACATCAGTTTACTGAAGAGACTTTTGAAGAATTGAAGATTGGTTCTGATGGTTCTTTATTGCCGGAGGAAATTACTTGCTTCAAAAAGATGTTGGCTAAACAAGGTAGATCGTTTGCCTTCGAATCTCATGAAATTGGGTGTGTGGATCCAAATATTGTAACACCTATGGTTATCTTCACTGTACCACATGTACCTTGGAATCTAAGACCGATTCCAGTACCGAGGGCACATTTACCTAAATTGGTTGAGCTATTAAAAGAAAAGATAAAGATGAAAATATTGGAACCTTCATTTGCACCGTATTCTAGTCGATGGTTTACGGTACCTAAGAAGAATGGATCACTACGGTTTATTCAAGATATGCAGCCGGTGAATGCTGTAACTGTTAGGAATGCAGGAATTGGACCTATTGTGGATGAATTTGCTGAGGCGTTTGCTGGAAGGGCGATCTACTCAATGGGTGATTTGTATTCAGGTTATGATCAATTTCAACTTGCCGAAGGAAGTAGAGATATGACAACGATGAGGACACCGCTTAGATTTGTTAGAATGTGCACTCTTCCTCAAGGCGCGACCAACTCAGTTGCGCATATGATGAATGGGATGAATAAGGTATTGAGAGATTTTATTCCGAAAAAGACTATGCCTTTTCTGGATGATGTTCCTATGAAAGGGTGCAAAGAAGGAGACAAAGATGAAACTTTAGATACGAGGGGGTGTCGCAGATATGTTGTTGATCATATACAAGATTGTGAAAAGATTTTAACTCGGCTTGGAGAAGTTCATCTTACATTATCGGATATGAAGTCCGTATTTGGAGTGCGAGAGGTTGTAATTGTTGGACATTTATGCGGATCTTACGGAAGAAAATCAGATCCGACTAAAGTTGATGCAATTGGAAGGATGAAAGAGGATTGTGGTTCTTTAACAGAGGTTCGCAGGTTTTTGGGTGCATGTGTATTTTATCGAATCTGGATCCCTCATTTTGCTCACATAGCAGATCCATTATATGAACTGTTACGCAAGGGTTACCGATTTGAATGGGAAGAAAGGCATATTCAGGCAATGCAAAGATTGAAGAAATTATTGATGTCACCTCCAATATTGAGGAAGGTTGATTATAAGTGCAATAGACCAGTGATTCTTACTGTAGACGCTAGTCCAATTGCCGTTGGATGGGCTGTGGGTCAAGATGATTCGAATGGGAGTAGATTTGCAGTTCGATTTGGGGCTAAAGTTTTAAGTATTCGTCAGCGTGCATATTCGCAAGTCAAAAGAGAACTTTGGGGAGTCGTTTCGGCCATGAAAGCTGAAAAGGACTATTTGATTGGGGCAGTAGTAGTAATTGAAACAGATTGCTTGCCATTACTTGGAATGATTATTAACTGTTCAACGCCAGATATTGCAATGTTGAGATGGATTGCTTATATTAAGTCACTAAATCCAGAATTTAAGCATATCACTGGAAAAGACAATTTAGTAGCAGACATGCTATCTCGAGTAAGATACGAGAGGAAGGACGAAATGGTTGAAGATATTGATGATGTCGGATTGAAATTCTATTCAATATCAAATCTCAACAGAGAAGACAAGCTATTTCTTGAAGAATCTTATGAAGGAGAATTATTGGATATTGGTCATTATTTGAATACCTTGTCTAAGCAAGGGAATTGGTCTACAGAAAAATTCAAACAAATAAGAAAAAAAGCATATGGATTTTTACTTCGAGATGGATTCTTATGGAAGAGACCGAAGAAAGGAATTGGGATGCCACAACGAGTGATAGGCAAAAGGGAAGAGAAACTAAAATTATTAAAGGAGTTTCATGATAGTTTATGGGCAGGGCATAGAGGAATCTGGGCTACTTTTGCTAAACTCAAGGAACGATATTGGTGGAAAAATATGTATCGAGATGTGCTCTCATTTGTAGAGTCATGTGAAATCTGTCAATCGTATTCTAATATCCGACATCGAGATGGTCTTCATCTTACGTATCCTCTGGCTATTCATTTTAAATGGGTTGTTGATTTGGTTATTATGCCGGTTGGGTTATGGCAGATGAGATATTTGGTTTTAACTCGTGAAGATTTATCAAATCAAGTAGAAGGAAGAGCATTGAGGACAAAATCTACAGAGGGGATTTGTAGGTTTTTGCTTGAAGATGTCATTTGCCGTTACGGGTGCGTAGGAAAAATCACTGCAGATCGTGGAGAATTAAATGCACAAGAAGCTCGTAAGTTCTTTGAAAAATGTGGAGTTAAACTATCACTGACTACTGCTTATAATCCGGAAGGGAATGCAAAAAGCGAACGTGGTCACCCGCCGATTGTGAAAGCATTGGTTAAAGCTTGTAATGGGAAGGTTAAAGAGTGGCCACGGCTTTTGTCATTTGCATTATGGGCTGATCGAACAACACATAGTTCGGTGACAGGATATATGCCAGTAGAACTTATGACAGGTCAAAAACCAATTATGCCGATTGAAGAAAAGGTACTTACTTGGAGTATGCTACCATGGGAAGATGGATTGATAAGAAAAGAACTTCTGGCTATTAGGATTCGACATTTGGAGCAAAGAACGGAAGATGTCCAGATAGTATTGGAAAGGTTAAAAAGAGCAAGGTTACAAAACAAGGTGCGATTCGATAAGCAACATCGATTGAGACCAAAAGCAATCGAGGAAGGTGACTGGGTACTTGTTTATGACAATAGTCTGGATAATCAACATAGTACCTTGCGGAAATTTTCAAAACGTTGGTTTGGACCATATGTTGTAACAACTATTCATGATAATGCGACTTACTCATTACGGGAGTTAGATGGTACAAAATTGAAAATACCAATTGTAGGGAAGCGAGTAAAAATATTTAAACAAAGACACGCAAAGATGAATATGGAAGACCTTAATGAAGGTATAGAGATTCCGCAGCAAGAAGATGAAAGTGATATGGATAATGAAGGTGACGAAGACGAACTGGACAAAGACGTAGGGGATATATTCTGAATCAAACAGTAATTGGATAAATTGGTGCATACCGGAGGATGCACAGGTTCAGAGGGGGTGGATGTCGTGTTGTAACACGAGTATACAGTGAAAATAAAAAGAAAGGGGAATTTTATTAATATTCAGTTACCTTGAATATTGGGAGCATCGATCAACTCGAGTACAATTACTGAGTGGTCAGGTTCAGTCACTCCGTTACAGTCACCCGGGGCATACTGAAATGCTCCATTCGATTCCAATAACGGGAGTCAGCAGGAAGAGAAGGACCAATTCACACGACGGGTTCGAGGAGCCAATTGGATCCAATTTCGATAATCCAATCCGGGTCCTCTTATCCAATATGAGACCTGAATTGGCCGGTCAACCCAATGCAGTCTAATTACGGGAAATCCAGGTCTTACTACGGGTCTTAGCCAATCTGATGCGAGGACCAATTTGACCCAATTACGGGAACATCCAGGTTACTACGGGCATCTTTCCGAATATAGGACCTGAATTGGTCGGGCGACTCAATGTGGTCTAATTACGGGAAATCCAGGTCTTACTACTGGTCTTAGCCAATCTGATGCGAGGACCAATTTCACCCAATTACGGGAACATCCAGGTTACTACGGGCATCTTTCCCAATATAGGACCTGAATTGGTCGGGCGACTCAATGTGGTCCCGATTACGGGGTTCGATTCTGTTTCAGGCTGTCCTGTTCTCTGTGCCGTTTCAGGGAACGTTGTTTTCGGTAAATGGATTTCTTAAAGGTAAAAATGGAGGAGAAAGCTTGACGGCGAGAGCCAATTTTGGATCCAAGCTTGAGGTGGGAGCCAATTCCGGATCTAAGACGGAAGATTGAAGAAATTCAGAGGATAAGGTTAGGGGGGATATAGTTTTGAAGGGGGGGGTTTTTTTTTCAAGGGAATCGAGGGGGGAGCTAGTTTTCAAGCTTTTACAAGGTTACCAGTTCGGTTTTCATTGGAGGTTTTTGAAGATCAGGGGAATTAGAGAGAGGAGCTTCATGCTTCGGGTCAGGGAAGGAAAGACATAGAATTTGGATTTTTCTTCTTGGTAGAGTTTTGGGGAAGACTGAGGCAATCGCTGCTGAAGTCAGTGTTGTAATGGTGAATTGGGATTTTTAAATGAAGTGGGTTTCAATACTCTTGACTGTTTTGTGAAATCGAGTTACGTCTGTGATTGAAGGATTAAAAGGGTGTCTATAGGATTGAGTATGCGGAGTGAATGAAATTTATTGGGTTAATCTAACAAGACAGTCAGTGGATACAAGATCGTAAGTGCAAAGCAGTATTGAAGGTTAACAGTTTGGGTTGTTCGGGGTTCTCTGTAACGTCTAGAGACCTACCGGCTGGGGCAAAAAGGACTTCGACAAGCAGTCGAAGAGCACCCGTATAGATTTACAATACATTGTTGCAGTCGTTTATATTCCAGCAGTCAAAAACTGATAGACTGCTTGACTATCGGCGAATCTCCATACTACCTTCTACAGCCAGACGCTCGGCGCGTTCTCGAGCAGGAAAGCACGTAATACGACAGCGGTATGTGTCAAATCTCTAACTCTTGAAGAAAATATTTATATATATATATATATATATATATATATATATATATATATATATATATATATGTGGAGGAAGGACTATGCTTGTATTGCGATGAAGAAGGCCACAGAGCTGGAAATTATTCCAAGAAGCAAAATCGACACATTGTTATGACTAAAAGCACGTTTGTTCAGGAAAACGAGGATGCCCAGCTACAATAGGGACTATGCGGTTGGACAATTCAATACCACAACAACAATCAGGTTCTTCTCTTTTCGCTTAGCCTGTCCATTATTTTACCATTCGTCTATCTTTTGGCCCTCAAAACTAAAAACCTTAGTCTTATTAGATTTAGGAGCATCTGCTTGTTTTTTAGATGAAGAATTTGCTAAGGATCACAAGATTCTTCTAGTATGAAAACCTAAACCCGTTCAAGTAGAAGTAATAGATGGACGATGTTTATTGTCTAGTAGTGTCAACCATGAATTAGAACCTATGGAGGTAATGTTTACAGACCATAGTAGTTATATTATTTTTAATATTATTAGAATCCCATCAAACCCTGTTATTCTTGGTCTTTTTTGGTTAGAAATGCATAATCCATCCATAGATTGGAGGTTACGAAGGATGATATTTCCTATAAAATATCCTAAGAATAAATTTGTTAGAAGATCTCAAATCAAAAAATCCTTATTTATTGGAGCAAGAGTGTTTGTAACATCGTCCAAGGAAGGCACACCGTTTGTCATTTATGTGACTCCAACTAGTAGAGAGAAGATTTTGATAGCAAGTATATCAGAGCAATATAAGGATTTTGAAGACATGTTTCAAAAGAAGAATGCTGACATGTTATCGGAGCATCGACCATACGATTGTACCATAGACTTGCAGGAAGGAGCACAACCACCTTTTGATCCAATCTATAATTTGTCGCAGATGGAGTTAGTGGAATTACAAAAGTATATTGACAAGAATCTAGCCAAGAACTTCATTTGTCATTCAAAGTCGCCAGTTGGGGCACCAATCTTATTTGTGAAGAAGAAAGATGGTTTGCTATGAATGTACATAGATTATCGAGGTCTCAACAAGATGAGAAAGAAGAATCGTTATCCATTACCTCTGATATTGGATCTTCTAGAGTAATTTGGACATGCAAGGTTCTTTACAAAGATTGATATAGGAGGAGCTTACAACCTCGTGCAAATCAAGCAAAGAGACGAATAATAGACAACTTTTCATATAAGATATGGCCATTTTGAATATAATGTCATGCCTTTCGGTCTTACCAATGCTTCGATAGTCTTTCAAGACACGATGAATGACATCTTTCAAGAGCACCTTGATGATTTTGTTGTCATCTATCTTGATGATATTTTGATATTTTCCAAGAATGTAGAAAAGCATGAAAAACATGTTCGTCTGGTCTTTAAAATTTTTTGCGAGTGTGGACTTTATGCCAAATTAGAGAAGTGCTTGTTTAACCAAACTGAGATGGAATTTTGGGAATTCATTGCAACTACAAAAGGTTTGAAGATGGATCCTAAGAAGGTGGAAGCAATTGTATCATGGGAAGTTTCAAAGACGATTAGAGATGTACAATGCTTTCTTGGCTTTGCTAACTTCTATCAGATCTTCATCAAGAATTATTCT
This sequence comes from Physcomitrium patens, assembly GCF_059467195.1. Taxonomy (NCBI): domain Eukaryota; kingdom Viridiplantae; phylum Streptophyta; class Bryopsida; order Funariales; family Funariaceae; genus Physcomitrium; species Physcomitrium patens. The sequence goes on along the minus strand of NC_143433.1, from coordinate 1,921,489 downwards.
CAAATTACTGCTCTGCTCACTCGGTTGACATGTAAAGACAAGGTCAAATGGGGACCTCTAGCAGAAAAAGTATTTCAAGATCTTAAGATGGCATTTACTATGGCTCCAATCTTGAGATCTTGATACATTTGGACTTTGCAAAGGCCTTCTATTTGGAGACCGATGCTATAGATTTTGCTATAGGAGCTGTACTTTCGTAGATAGGTGCACACGAGAAGCTTCATTTGATTGCGTTCTACTCTTAAAAGTTTTCTGCTGTCAAGATCAACTATGAGATCCACGATAAAGAATTTCTTGCAATAGTGGATTCTTTCCAAGAATGGCATTAGTTTCTCAAAGGAGCTGTGGATCCGATGACCATATATATAGATCATAAGAATTTTGAGTACTTCATGTCGACTCAAGTTCTAAATTATCGTCAAGTTCGATGGAATATATTGCTATCCAGGTTTGACTTTGTTATTCTTTATTGACCTGAGAAGCAACAAAGACTATCTGATGCATTATCAAAGAGATCGTATCTAGTGCCAAAGGCTGGAGAAGCAACGTTTGATCAACAGTGTACAACATTGTTGAAGTCGAAACAATTCAAGCTTTACTCTATTATAGTACCAATTGATGTTGACTTCTTCAACCAGGTACGTACTATAATTATTAGAGATTCTGTAGCCCTCGATATCATGCAACGTATCAATAATGACAAATACAAGGTGAAAGGAGATCTTTTATACTTTGAAGAGCAGTTGTATATTCCAAAGGGACCAACACTACTTTAAATTCTCCAATCTCAACACGACTTTCCAACTGCGGGACATTTTGGATTCAATAAGACCTTGGAACTTATTTCTCAAGATTTTTGATGGCCCCAAATGTGAAAGGATGTCAAGAATTTTGTCCTCTCATGTGACATTTATTCAAGATCCAAGAATCCTTGGCATCATCATTATAGTCTTCTTCAGCCATTGCCTATTCCATGTCGGTCATGGTCTTCAGTTTCGATGGACTTCATTATGGACCTGCTACCATCAAATTCATTTGACAACATCTTTGTTGCGGTAGATCGGCTTATAAAGATGGCACACTTTGTCCTTTGCAAGAAAATATTTTCAAGCAAAGACACAACAAGGCTCTTCATTGATAGTGTGTATTGATATTATGGTTTACCAGATGATATCATGTCGGATCGAGGAACCCAATTCATATCAAAGTTCTAGAGATCTTTCTTTGAGATATTGAAGGTGGATATCAAGCTTTCTTCGGCTTTCCATCCTCAAATTGACAGCCAAACGGAACGGGTGAATCAAACTTTGGAGCAATATTTACGATGAAGCATCAACTATCAGTAAGATGATTGGACTACATATCTATCGTTAGTTGAATTTGCATATAACAACACCCTTCATGCGTCGACTCAGCAAATACCATTCTTTTCCAACTATGGATATCATCCAAAGCTTGATTTATTGAGTCCGTTAATCAATAACAACCTGGCAGCTGAAAGATTTGTGAAACAACTATCGGAGCTTCAAACTACGTTAAAGCTTCAATTGCAAACCGCCCAAGAAGCTTATAAGGCATCCGCAGATAAATTTTAAAATCATGCACTTACTTTCAAAATTGGAGATAAAGTATGGCTGCTTCAATGGAATATCAAAACCAAGCGATCATGTGATAAGTTGAACTACCAGAGATTGGGACCGTTTGTCATCCAGAAGCAAATCAATCCAGTGGCGTACCGTTTGGGATTACTAGTTGCTATGAAGGTACACTCAGTCTTTAATGTTTCTTTGTTGGAGCCTTATCGAGAGTCGTCTTTTCTTGGAAGAGTACAATGTCCGCCATCTAGTATTGAAATTGAAGAACACGAGGAATACGAGGTGGAAAAGGTACTAGATTCGCAACATACATGGGAGAAATTAGAGTACTTAGTATATTGGAGCAGCTATGATATCAATGAGCACACATGGGAACCAACAAAAAATCTTATCAATGTGTTGTAAAAGGTACATGAGTTTTATTGATACTATCCTCAGAAACCTAAGCCCTTTCGATGAAAGTTTTTCAGTGAAGTTCCTTCTCCTTGAAGTCTCTTAATCCTTGGCCTTAGAAAGAAGGGAGAGAAAGAACCTCTAAAAGACATAGTTAGAGACTATAAATTTGTAACCTGATCCCATTCTTTCATGTTTAGTGCTTATATTTTTTGGTCTGATATGAATAGTCAAAAGATAGATACTATACGAGTCATGTTTTTTCAACTGAGTATCTCACACAAACGACCCTGAGATGAAGAATCGCCTGTACCACAAAGACAACGGAGGATACCTAGTAACAGATCACTCTTGATTGTGTTTGTAGTAGAACCTGCCTACCGTGATCTTTTCGAAGGGGTGTTTGCAGGGCATTTTCACAATGAAGACACGGAAGTTCATGCTTCATTAGAAATTGAAGGCATAGAATACTATCGTTGGTTACTAGGACCAATGAACTACTTACCGTGCGAACAACAATTGGAATATATTGCAGACACTATGCGACAAATTTTTAACTTCTTATGTTGGTACTGACTTGCAATAGGAGTACTTCTCAGAGACCTCAAAGTTAAAAGGAGGGGGGGATGTCAAGGACATACACTAGGAAGTTGTAGAAGATTCTAGAAGATTATAGAAAAGCTTTGTAGTTTGTAGAAGCTACTTGATAAGTTTTCAAGCTCGTGGAAGCTGCTTGAGAAGCTTCCTAGCTTGTGGAAGCTGCTTGAAAAGTTTCTTAGCTTGTAGTATATATAAGAGCTGAGACTGAGGGGATCCTCAGTCTCGACAACACATCTCTTGGAGCTCTAGCTCACCTCTCTAGTGTTGTTCTTGTACTCATCTAATTAATCTAGTTTTTGCCGATTCTTCTTGAGCTTCTTGTTTAGATTTCTAGTCAGTATTCTAAATTCGTGACACCATTCCAATTTCTTTCTTAATATGCATATCAAGTTATTTCTATTTTTTCATCTTTCTTTGAGAGAAGTCTCACTTACTTATTTATTTTTATCATATTCTTGTCCTTGACATTAGACTTTACATGCAGCTGAGGCTCTTTGTTTGCCAAGAGACTTGGTACCAACTTAGCAACTTTTTTCCATATATACATACAAAATACGTCAATTTCATTGAATCTCTCTTTGAAGAGTGTAGAGATTTCAAATAGGTTTGACCTTAATCTGTTGTAATGAGTCACTTTAATAATTCTTACAATGTCCTCAATGCATTCACCATCCAACATTCATCCATGGCATATATCCATTAATTTGTTGTATTATTCAAGCTTAATTAACTCATCACTTTATTAACTTTGTCAAAAAATCAAAAACATTTTATTTATGTTTTTTTAATTTTTCTTTAATATATATATATATATATATAGGATTTTGTTTATAATGATTTTTTTATGAATTCATTCAACTTTATATCTCAACTTGAAAATTCATTCAAAATATGCACGGTTTTTTTTTTAAAACACATTGTTGCAAATTTTGTGATTTTTTCAAGAGGTTTTCTTATAGTAAGAACTGCCCTCCCTATCATTATCTATTAACCATACTAAAAAAATTTATAAAACAATTATAATATGTATGTGTGTGTGTATATATATATATATATATATGTGTGTGTGTGTGTGTGTCTGAGAGAGTTTGTGCGCACGCACTTCATTCATAAATTATTGAAATGCTCACTTAGGCATTTTAGGTAATCAAGATACATGTAAAATATACAGACTTAGAAGATTTAATTGAATTGGATGTGTTGATTATATTTAATGTGAAAAATGCTGAAAATAACAAAAGAAAGTGACCTTTGTAGTCCCATTCTCAAAATACAACTCTTATTTGGTTCTGTCTGTTAAACTCATACACACACACATGTGAATGAATTTGTGTGTGTGAATATATATATATATATATATATATATATATTCAAATAACTATGTCAGTGCTTAATTATGTTATACTGTCATGTGTTATGTTTATTCCTTCATATTGCATGCATCTACACATAAATGTTCATTCGTTTTGTTGAATGTATCTACAGTGTTATTAGTTAATATGGTGCTGTATCAGTTATTTTGTATTTTGAGTTTATATACGTTTTATGTCTTAATTAAGTAACTCGTACAAAAAAATTAAATGTTGTATCATATCACGTATATTTTAGATGATATGAGTTCTTGTAAAGAATGAATTCCTAACTTTTTGACGTAGACAATTCTTTTATTATTCAATCCAACTCTTAGCATCATAAATGTTTTCAGCTAATAACAACCATCTAGCTATAGTAATTCTATTCCAAAAGGCATTTTCAAACGAAATGATTTGCTTTCTCATTAATTGGTCACATCATGATTATATTTGTTCTATTTTGTTTTGTATTTTGTATTTTTTTCCTTTTTAAATAGTTTTTCTTTATATATTTAAATGTGCAATGAGACCATTATCTAGAATCCTTAAACTCTCATCCAAGAAAACAAGCAAAAGAAAACAAAAGAAAATCATTGTGAAGTTCATTTTTACTGGAATTCGTAAAAATAAATAAATAATGAATTTCAAAATCAGCTTATCTAGAAGCAATGTTTTTGAATGAATTATGTGATTTGAGTCTCTGGTTTGGTAAAATTTTCATTTCAGTAGAACATATCACTTTATGAAAAGTACTTCTACGTTTTAAACAATGAAAAAACGTTCAAAAGTTTGCATATAATTAGTGTTTATTATCCGAATTGTTGTATAATCATGTAGTTTTAAAGTACTTTCCATAAAGTTCATATAATTGGTATTGTACGATTCTGAAAGAAAGAGAGACACCACAAGGTTGGCACTTGTGTGCTGTAAAACTATTGCAAAGTTGTTTGATTGTTTGTTTGGTATTACTTCTTTTTTTTTATTGTTATCATTGCTTGGTATTACTTTTTTTTTTTATTGTTATTATTCTTTGGTATTAATTTTTTTATTGTTATTATTGTTTCGGAGCCAGTGAAATTGTAATTGGTACAAAGAAAATAATAATAATAATAATAATAATGAATGAATGAATGAATGAATGAATGAATAATCAGTACTCATTTTTTTTCATATGCTGACAGGATTAAAATTTTAATTTTATTGTATGTATATTTTGTGTGTGTGTGTGTGTGTGAATTTATTTAATTTACCCATCTTATGATTAATACATATAACAACATCATTTTTCATTAATATTCAAGTATGGTTTGTGTTTCTGTCCCTTTGAGTATTACACGTTCATTCAAATTCAAACTCAATATAATATGAAGAATCAACGTATACACAACATGTGGTTTTTATGTAAACAAATGATTTTACCATGATTTGTAGCACTCCACGTCTTTCTTCCAATTTCAGTCTTTACTGGGTCAATAAACCACTCTCATGAAGCACAAGACGCATGTTATCAGTGGCATAAAACTATCATCCATCCACACCAAATCAAAAAAATTCATCCATAATTCATCCGCATCCACAAGAGTAAGAGGGAATCTCATCCAAACACCAGCCAATCACAAGCGCACACTCGTTAAGGTGAATTTGAATTTGGTTCGGATTCCATTTTTACACAACCTGAAGACCGAGGCACCAGGCTCGGTTCCGAGCCTAGGGTCCAAGGCCTCCAGGTCAAAAGGATAATACCCCTTTTCACACATCCCACCAACTAAACGATGCGAAGGACCAGTCTAGCCAACCCAAAAGTCGAATCCAGATCCACAAATAGAATCGCTTCTACATGTGAACGGAGACCAGGGGCGTGTTTACACTTCCGGAGAATATCTCTTTATGCAGGACACTCTTTACACCTCACGGGCCAGTCATTCCCCACCATCGCATTCGGATGGGTGACGTCACTCCCACTCGAATTTATCAGGGAAAAAGCCAAAAGAAAAAGGCAAGAGAAAGTAAAAGGCTTCGGGTGCTTTGCGTGAGCATTAAAACGATTGGCAGCCCTTTCCTATCCCTTCAATGGATGAAATAAAAAATCATCCATTTATATAGTGACCAGCATTGTGCAGGCTCGTGATTCGTCATGGAGCTGGTCGACGTGGACGTGGGGAAGTTGGATGGAGTTTTGTTGATTCGAGGTGACGAATAGCGCCATTCGTTGATTTAATGGATGAAAATTCGGTGCCGCGGTGCCGACGTCGCGAAGGGAGGAGGCCTAGAGTCGCAATCGTGGTGAACAATCGTGCTGCGTTTTTTTTTTTTTTTTTTTTGTATGGGTTTTTTGCGGTTTTTTTGGGTTTCTTTTCTTTTTTCTTTTTTCCTACCGTTGCCGAGGCACCGGATTCCTCCCCCCGATCCTGCCAATAAAAGCCGGTGAAGATCGCGTCGCAGCTCCCATGAACATCCCACTTCCAGCTATTTCCAGCTCGCTCTACCATGAAAGCCCGCTCCCAATCCCAAATGACTGTGTACAACAGTAAAGTATAGCACCCGATCGCATCTAATTTTGTTCCTCCGCCCGCGTTCGTCGCACAGGCTCGAATCGTCCCCGTGGGCTTGAAGTCCCCCGTTCGCTGCTGCCCTCGTCGCTCCATGCCAGGCTGAGAAACCTGCGGACCATGGGGGGTCCAGTTGACTAGGCGAGCCAGGTTCCGCTGTGCCTCGGAGACTGGTCTGGGTTCGTGCCTGATCGCTGGCAGTGTGCGAGAGAGTGGGTGCCGGAGGAATTGTTGCTTGGAAAGAGCGAGAGAGAGAGAGAAAGAGCGATAGGGAGGGGAATGTTAGAAGAGCCAAGACGTGTGCGCATCTTTAGCGCGGCGTTTGATGCTCTTGAGCTCCTTGCACCCGGCTCGAGATGTGATCCTCTTCTTCTACTTGTTCCCTAATCACTGTTTAGCGCCGTCGGCTCACCCTCAGTCCCACTCAGCCTGGCCTCCAGCAAGCTAGTCGCGCATCAGTCTCTGATTCATGGCGCTTGTTAGCATCTGAGTGGGTGGGTGGTGGACTGTCGCGTGGTGGTTTAGGTGATTGGGTCCCGGTTGTGGGCTTGAGGGACGTGGTCTGTGGCAGTTGTAGGGACCAGTGTTTGTGATGGTTCAGATGCAATTCTCGTCTCGATACCCGGATTTTTGGTTATGATCACTGTTGTTTTTTTTCTCTGTTTGCGAGGCGGTTTATTGCTTGCAGTGTGAACCTTTGGTGGCTGTTTTCATCTCTCTCACATTTCGTAGATTCTCTTACTGCCTAAGAATGTGTCGTTACCGCACGAAGAGTCTACTTGATTAAAGTTTTGGACGAGTTCCGTAGTCTGGACAGGGCAGGTTTTCTTCTCGATTCTGGATTTTGGATTTCTTTTGTTTCAGAGGTTGCTGCAAGATCACCACAACGGCACTTATCAGTGCCACGTTCTTGCCTAGTGCCGTCGGAAAGAGATTGAAACGGTTGCAGTTAAAGAATTTGACTAGCTATCTAAAACTATGCCAGTGAACGAAATGGCAATAGAAAGTGTGATCCTATTCTGCAAGGTTCGCGATCGAATCAGTAGTGTTACTATTCACCCGACCCTCTAAGCTCAGGAAGGTATTGCGCTGGCATCAATCGTGCAGGAGGTGTCTAGGCTTCATCCATCTTCAGGAATCTCTGGGAGCGGAGGCAGGAAACTGGAAGCAGCTATCTTACTGACAAGTCAGGAGATGGATGGTACCCATTGTTGTGACTGAATTAGCTCTTCAAGGTTGAATAACAATGCCGGGTCCTTGCTTCTCATGGGCGAAATCTATTTCTTTCAAAGCGAAGTCAATTTCGTTCAAGAGCGATTCTGGCTCGGACATATCGCATGAGTCTCGTTTCGGTTCTTTCTCGTCAACTCCTCTCAGAGGTGATCATCCCAAGTCCCCTTCTCGCAGTAATGGCTGTAGTCAAGGTTGTACTCCTTCGATCGCCAACCTGAAGGAAATGCTGCAAGGGAATAGCACGCTGCTTGGTAGCAGATCTGTGTCTCATCCCTCTACCTGCGAGAGCCTTCCGAAGGACGAAGTGGTCGTCCACAAGACCAAGAACGCTGATTCCCTGCACCGTGCCCCACTGAAAACAAAACCCACCAGAAGTTTCCTGAAACAGTATAGCATTTCCAATGTACAGGAAGCTACCAGGACTTCGAAGGAGCTGGTCAATACTGTCGCGAAATCTAAGGACAATTTGTGTTTCGTGAAAGGTTGTAGCGAGTGTAGCATGCACTGCAATTCAGGTGAGGGTGGGATTGTTATTCGGGATACTCACCATCATGACGCGCTCTCTCCGAAGTGCGTTTATCCGAAGTGTGGAGAGGCTTTTTCCAAGCCCGAGGCGCTGGAGATGCATCAAGTCGTCCGACACGCTGGTATGCTCCCAGATAACCCGTGCCCTGAAACACCTGTTAAGGGTATTGAGTGATTGTCCCTATTTCTCGAATAGTTTTCTTTGAATTTTCAAACTACCTCTCGGGGTTCTCTCTATTAACGAACCCTGATGACTGGGAATCTGCATAACCATGGGTAGTGATTGTTAAAATTTTGGTGGGTGGAACAAGTTGTAGTTCCTCGATGATCATGCTCTCCATGTGCGCCCCTATCTCTGTGTTTGTGGACATACGTCCGGTTTGTGTGTTGCTTCCCCAATAATGGGATGCCTAGCTCACAATTCAATACCTGTTGTAAGCCTGGGCACATAGAAATTTTTCTTCGCTTCTTAGGTAGACTAATTCACTGATTATCCAATTTGTCCATTGAAAGGACGGTATGTAATGAAGTCATGTCTCGCAGCATGTTGTGGAAAGCAAGTTTGGTTCATTTCAGTTACTGATTAAAATCTCTGCATACGGTGTTCAGAATTAAATCAAACTTAGACTCACTTCACCCACAAGTCACGTGACTTCTCTACGCAGTACAGCATCTAGAATTCTTAATGACTACGGCACTTCTGATTTGAACTTACTTGGGTTCCTATATCCGCAGTCTCGGAGCTCGGGAGAGGAAATCCGTCCCTTAACGTGATAGAGATCATATTCAAGACAAGTTGGTCGGTCGAGGCGCCCTGCGTCAGAATCGAGCGAATTCTCAAAATCGACAACACAGACAGACACATATCGGAGTTTCAGAGCTATCGCGACGCTGTGAAGAAGTCAGCCAGCGACGAGGGCATGCAGCATGAGCGATGTCTAGCAGACGGGAACGAACTCCTCCGATTCTACGGCTCCTCGTTCGTTTGTAGTCTAGGAACCAACGGGTCTACTGCTCTCTGCAGCATGGCCTCTTGCAACGTCTGCAGTATCATTCGATGGGGGTTCGCGGTTCGGAATGAAAGAGGAATCTTCACTACTGCAACTAGCGGCAAAGCTCACGAAATCATCACAGCGAGGGAGAAAGAGAATTGGAGAGGGAAGCACGCAATGCTGGTCTGCAGAGTAATCGCAGGCAGAATATGCAAAACCTTAGACAAAGCCTCTAGATTCATCGATGCTTCCTGTCTCCCCGATGGCTACGACTCTGTGTCCCCGGGCATGGCAACGAATCTGGACGAGCTCACTGTTTTCAACCCGAAAGCTGTACTCCCGTGTTTTCTAGTTGTGTATAGTTTCTAAACTCTTCTTCTTCTTCTTCTTGGTGTGATCAGACTGGTTTGGATTGCTTTCGCATTGTATTGCAATCTAGTTAGTGTGAGGCTCTCTCTCTCTCTCGTTGCAGATGGTGATCCCTGGACACAAGCCTAGGTTCCAGTTTTGTAAGATTAAAAAAAAAAAAAAAAAAAAAAAAAAAATGTAGAATAATTTTCATTGATTCATGAAGTGGGCGGTACCCCATTGTGCACACCTGTGTCTACCTGAAAAGGATAACATCAATCCTGATTGCGGAAATCTTCAATATTCAAATAATTATGGTGGCTCTTACAAAATAGAATCAGATTTTTGGAAACCCATAAAAGTCTCCAGAGGATTCTAATTTTTTTAAAAAAGTTCTAAAAGATTATGGAAGCATTTAAAGTATTTTTAAAAAGTAATGTACATATCTAAAAGATTTTAGACAATGCTAATATAAGCTTGTAACAACAAATTGTAGTCATTTGTTAGTAATTTGTTACAATATGTCCTTGTTGGGAGTTAAAATAAACCTCTATTAGTTGGAAGGTTATTCTAGTTCACAAGTGAATTATTATGAGAATTTTAGACATTATAGCTAATAATCAAATCATTCTTTAATCTTCTTCAAACTCACAAATTATTAAGCAAAACCCTGTCATTAACTCACATTTACAATAGAAATTTACTCACCACATGCATGTCCAAAGAATTATTTTTTTAATTCTTAATAAAGATATATATATATATATATATATATATATACTTGTTATTTGTTATTTTATTATTTTTAGTATTTTTATTAAATATTGTCCATTAATAGAAGTCATCCAAGTATAAATTATCATCCATACATAACTTCTCATTCATAAATAATTATTTCATCCATACTTAATTTCATTCTCGATTAAAAACTTCATTCTTTAATCAATCTCACCCAATACAAAAACTCATCCAAAACCTAATTCAATCCACCCTAATGGAGTGCCCTCTGGACCCTAACTCATACTACAACTTGTATTCAATTGGTTTTTTTCTAACTCATACTACAACTTGTATTCAATTGGTTTTTTTCTAACTCATACTACAACTTGTATTCAATTGGTTTTTTTTTAGTAACCAGTAAAGGTCTTGATGGAGGGCCTCTGATTTACTCCTTGTGGTGTCTTAGAACCGTCGGAGATGCTCCAATTGCTTCGCCTACCACTCCTGAACGGATCTACTGATGTCAAAGTATGGATCCTTTCAAAATTCAAGCCAGTACTTGTACTGCATTGATGTCATGTACTTCACCATGGTAATTTCTTAAAATCAGTGGTTTTAACTTAAAACTTCAAATGATGAAGACTTTTGATTATATATGTACATATAATCACCATGGAAAAATAATGTTTAAGTTTCAAACAATGTGTCTTTACAGTCCATATATGAATATATATATATATATATATATACACATACTCTCATGGTCCAAATCTATAGTTCTAATGGTGTGGTAATCTGCACACCAATTCAGAATAACAAATACTTTATAGAATCTGGACGATCATAAAAATTACTGCAAGTTGAAAACAATGACAACAAAATATAATAGTAACATCATATTTGTAGCAAAGAAAAAAAAGAAAAAGAAAAAGAAATGAGACAAAAGGACAAAATTAAGAATAATATTAAAGAAACGGGTACTTCCAGAGAAAAATATGACTGGACAACGGGAGGGCACATTATGTGGCGTAATGCTCCGAGACCAGGACCATCTCCTCAGAAGCCTTCGGGGCAGTGCTGAGCTGTCTGTCCAGCTGGGCCATACCGCCACGGTGGCGACGAGGCTCCAGCCTGGCAGAGAGTTGGCGGGAGCAGGGGCGGGGAGCTGGTAGTGGTGGCCCTCTGAGTTAAAGAGGTCATCGTCCGACGAAAGTAGACGTCATCTTCCGACGTGGCAGGGTGGTGCAACCAAGGCATGGAGCTCTCATCCATTGTGATTAGAGAGAGGGTGGGGGGTCCCTATCTGTAGCTTGCAAGGCGAAGGGGGGGGGGGCTTGCACTATAGTAAAATCTGTCCCTTAAGCACACAACTCCCTGTCCCAAACCCTAAGTGCACCCCTACCCAACTATGTATGTGCATGTGTTTATATATATGTATATATATATATATATATATATATATATATATTACATAGTAATGAGTCTTGTTTATTAATATATACATGTGTGGAAAGGGTTTGATTAATTGTAAAATTAGAATTCAGCATCAGAAAATACATGAATCGCCTTAAATAGAATGTACTGAATAGTGCAATCTTAAAATAATTTATGTATTTGTTGTATATATAGATAATGATGATGATGATGCTTATAATGTTGATTTAACAACAAAATTAGGAAACTGAAAATTTGTACCTTTAATAATAAAGTATCCTTAAATAATCAAAATACTGCATTGTAACTGCAATGTATACATGTGTGTGTGTGTGTGAATTTATGCATGTAGTTGCAATGCATGTAATAACATGATCCTAAACACAAATTATGTCATAAACAAATCATAAAATTCATGCAAAAAAGATTGTGATAGCAGTTTTATACATCATAATACAGTCATTTAACAATGCACCCCTATTATTGAACACACACGCGCACACACACACATATATATATATATATATATATATACTCTACTTTCACTTTCACTTTGAATGTAAGCTTTCTGTGCAAGTTAAAATGGATGTTTTATCTCTTGTCTTATTTTTTATGAACTCATCCTAATAATATATTAATAAACGATGCTCATAGAACACACACATAAATAACATGACTCATAACTGGGCTTTTTTTAAAGCAGAATATGGATTCCCCTTAGAATGCAATAATTTGTTTAATTAAATCCACCATTGAAGTACATAAGAAGCATACTTTTTGGAAAGGGGGGTTGGGTGGGTAATGTACAAATCCTGTGTCTGTAAAACCAACCGGAATCTTCAGTTTCAGAGATGAACAAAAGGATCACAAAACAATGAAGGGTTAGAGCCCGACCAACGAACGATCGATCGAACGAAATATCGAAAGGACGAACAAACGAACGAGCCCGACGGAACGAAGACGACGAAGAGGGCGGCGACGAGGAGGCTGAGCTTGTGCAGTCGTAAGAGCAAATGGAAGGGTTTGGTAGGGGCTTTGTCCACGGCGTCTGGAAGCCAGTGCATCATCATCAACATCAACATTAGCATCAACATCAGCATAAGCATCAGCATCATCATCAGCATCAACATCGTCACCAGTGCCCTCCCTCCAGCTCATCCCCTTCTTTGAAAGATAGTAACCAGGAAATGAACCCTTTACAAAGTGACGCCACCAGAAGTACCTCATATTGACGGATGATCTTTCGTCGCAGCAATTATTCATCGATCCTTCCGTGTAGGAGGGCCATTCTGAAGGGGAACATGGTGACTGCCACGGACAAATGTAGATAAAAAAAAAATCGACGAGCGACGAATGGCATCGGGTCCGTGCCATCTTTATCTTTTTCCCAACGGGTCTTTTAGCTGCCTGGCGGAGGCTTGTTTGCTTGCTGGGAATGGCGATGGTACATTTGTTTCGGCTATGGCTGTGACGTCGGGGAGGCGGAGAGGAGGGGCGTAGCAGTAGTCGTAGAGGCAGTCAGGTACACTGGAGCATGTGCGGAGGATTGTTGGATGTGGCAGAGGGTGCAGTAGTGGGCAGAGAGACAGCGAGTGAGGGGGAGCGAGTATAGGGCGTCGCTTGCGACGGGGTCGCAGATCTGAGTAGGATTCGAGTTGGTTTTGTTTTATTTTTATATTGTAATTTTCTCGGAGGGCGTGAGGGTGTGGGAGTGGCGCGGTATTAGTTGCGGAGACGTTAGAAGGTGAGGTGAGGTGGAGAGAGAGAGGAGGGCTTGTTGTTTATGATGGCTATGGAGGGAAGGCCTGGCGTGACAGGGCCTTCGAGTCCTTGCGCGCAGCTGAGCTTGTTCGTAGGGCAGGGACGGTGACCGGTCGATGGGCGAGGTGTCCTGAATTTTATGCGAGGGTTCGATTTTGGTGGCGTTGGTTTTTGGTTTGGTTTGGATTTCAGTTTTGAAGAAGAGATTTAATGACAAATCAATTCCGACGGTGTGTGTTGCAAGCCAGGGCTGTGTGAGAGGTTGATGTTTTGCTGCCACTGGATTTAGTTCCTATATTGGATGCGAGGGAGTTGAGATTTGGAGCGATGCACGTGTCGACTGGCATGACTGGTTAATGTTTTTTTTGTCCAGTTGTGTCCTTCATCTCTCTGTGAAGTACTTTGCGATTTACACTGAAATTCGAGAGAGAGAGAGAGAGAGAGAGAGCTGAAGTTATCCTCTTACGCTCAGACCATCACAGCTGTAGGTTATGAGCTAGTATGTTTCGGTGAATCAGTGCTTGATCTGCGAGTTGATTGATGTAATCCGTGCCCTCTGTGGATCTTCAAGCTCGGAATTGTCTTGTGGTGTTGTGCAAGACCTAAGTAGGAGCTAGCTGTTCTATTTACGTACATAACGAGTGGTTGCATACTGAGCAAAGAGGCAATCGCGGAGGTTTAGCGGGAGATCCTTCGATCAGCAAGCTGCATCCTCCAGAATCAGATATACTGAATCAAAGGGACCTTCTTGGAGAAATTACTTAATAGTGGTGACGCACTAGGCGGATGGTCTCTCTAAACTGCTTTCTACTCTTCCGTTGTATTTCGACGGTCCGATGATGAGGAGACTTAGCTTTCAAAGTTTCCAAGTCTTAGTCCTCCTCCTAACCTGTATGAGTGCAAACAATTGCCGCCAGACATGCACGTTTGGTCGGCCTCTTCTCTCTGGCTCAGCTGAATCAGTTTCCAATGGAGTGGTAGGAACTACCACTTTATCGACCGGTCACGAGAGTATCTTGAAGGCTGTCGAAGTAAGTCTCTGCCGTTCTTTCCTTGCCTTGATGTTATATTACTTCGGTGAGCTCCTCCATTGTCATTTGGATATGTCTGCTTGACTGTCGTATATAAGGGGAAATTCTATGACTTGTGAGGCTTCTTGTGCTGGCGACACATCTAATCTTTGAATAAGCTTTTGTTTGAGAAGTGCGACAATACATCACGATATTGTGTCTGTAGTTCTAGGCAGCTCTAGGGTCTGTTGTAAAGTCTCTCCAACTGGTAAACGAATGTGCTATTATATCTTTCTAATTTTAGTCTTATCCTGAGACGATGTGCTTCGAATGCTTTCTATTTCCTTTTCTCCTTTTGCACGGGAGAATGATCTTGTATTCTTATGTACAGAAGCTTTTGGCTGAATTTTGTGACTTCCAAATTTTGCAGACGGAGGGAAGTTGTGCTAACAATTATAAAAACTGGAAGAATCGGCCTCATAGTGTTTCCATCAGTGAATTTGGTGCCGTTGGTGATGGAAAAACTCTTAACACGCACGCATTCGAGAATGCCATGTTTTATCTCCGCACGTATGCGGACAAGGGTGGGGTGCAATTATACATTCCTGCTGGACGATGGCTTACTGGGAGCATAAAGTTGATCAGTCATCTGACGCTATTCTTGGAAAACGAAGCTACAATTCTCGGATCTCAGGTAGGGCTTCAGCATTTCTAATGTGTCAACTGGCTTATGGTATACCGATGCTCATTCAGGCGAATACTGCTCGTTTGCGATGACACTACTATGAGTAGAATCCTACAAGTATGTACTTGTTGAAGCTCATACAATATGTTAGCGTCCAATGTATTCGAATCTTTTGAAGACTATTTCAACGATTTTACCATATATGATGAGTGTAGCATTGCGTCATTGTATGTTGAAAGACAAGTAGCATGATTATATTCTACAGTTGATTGACTAGCCCTTAATTTTCGGATATGAAGTAGGGGTTTAATGTACCCTGCATTTGTGTATCCTCCATTGTATGAGAGGTCTTACTTCCGAAGCCTAGGTGCCTCATGCCTCAATCCATTTGTGCTTAACCTCAGGACTTGAAGGATTATCCTATTATTCCTGGATTGCCCTCTTATGGTCGAGGCCGTGAGCTTCCTGGTCCTAGGCATAGCAGCCTCATCAATGGCGAAGGGCTTGAAGATGTCGTTATTACAGGTAGTAACTTGATGCTTTTAAAGCTCCTATCTTTGAAGACCACGGATTTTCAGGCAATTATCGTCGCAGCAGCATATGTAAATTTCAAGGCTGTTCTTTCAGCTGCTTGGTATGTCAAGATGCCAGTCTCCTAGGTGATTAATTGCTCATCTTACTGACTGCGGCAATGGCATTCTCTCCAGGTGACAACGGAACGATTGATGGACAAGGTGCTGTATGGTGGGATGCTTTCTATAATAAAACGCTGGATTATACTCGGGGTCACTTGGTCGAGCTTATTGACTCTAGCGACATCTTAATCTCTAACCTTACTTTTCGAGACTCACCATTCTGGACGATTCATCCGGTCTACTGCAGGTATTCTTGGAGTGAAAAATTTAACATGCTTCATTCTTTTGAAAGTTTCATTGGACCATCTTTTCTCTGAGCGAAATACAGATGTCGTAGGCAATTCAGACTGTCGTTTGTTAGTCTTTGAAGAATATCTATCAAAGCTCTGGTCATCTCATGTGCTAACAAGTAGTCCCTTCGCTGCCACAAGATGTTTTGAAACAGAATGATTTCCCGAAATAGAATGCGTCAGCTTGTGGAACTGCCTTCGTCACTTTTATGTTAGGACTCGTTCATTTACGAGTTAGAGTCAGTACAAGTACATTGATTCCGTGCTACTGGTGGGTTTGCTTAGGAATGTGGTGGTCAAAGATATGACTATTTTGGCTCCTCTCGATTCACCAAACACAGACGGCATTGATCCAGGTACTGAATCGAGTAACTTGATGGCACAGTTTTATCTGCTTAACACTGATGGGTCGTCTTTAGTAATTTCTGGGCTGAACTCTTCATGAAGCACCTCTTTTTGAGGTTAGTGGGATGTGTTTGCTCTTGATATCTGTTTGCACTTTTTCCCACCATTTGTTTATACACATTGCACGGATCCCAGCTACTGACTTTACAAGCCTTGAATAACGTGCGATAGTCAGCTTTGGAATTGGCCTCGTTCTGCTTGTTCTTATTGATGGAAGGATACGTGATCAAATCAATGCGTGGAAAGGTTTCATTGTTTTGCTTTCAGAATTAATGAACTCGAAAGGCATGGTCCCCAGATTCAAGCCATAATGTGTGCATCGAAGACTGCTATATCAGCGTTGGTCATGATGCAATTGCGATAAAAAGTGGTTGGGATGAGTATGGAACCTCATATGGCATGCCTAGCAAACACATTGACGTCCGACGTATAACCGTGCATTCAAAAACTAGTGCCGGAATCGCTTTCGGCAGCGAAATGTCTGGAGGCATATCAGATGTCAAGGTTAGTATATTATCCCTGATGTGCCTCATCGACCGAAGAGATTGCAATTTTTTAAATTTATTACTTCACCCCTCGATAATACTATTGGAGAAGCTTTATATTATGATCAAAATGGAGTTATATTTGTGTCAGTTGAAGGAAGATTTTAGAATCATGAAGGTTGCTCTCGTCTTAATACCAGCAGAAAATTCATAAGCATGTTACTCCAGATAACGTAACTGGTTAGATTTAGTTGTTCAGTTTTCATAAGATTAAGCAGTGCTTCATAAATCGTTACCCTTCATAACCGTTATTCGACGGCGTCTCCAGTCGGGAATATCTACGTTCTATGGATCCAGAAAGTTAATCACCAGCTGAATCTGCCGCGTCCTGTTTTAATTACGTCGTGCAACTTCAGCAGCGTTGAGACTGCACACTCATTCCTTTTATGTTCTTCCGCAGGTTGACCACATGATGATCTTTGGTGCTAGATGGGGCATACGTTTCAAAACTGGACTAGGCCGTGGGGGCTACATAAGAAACGTAACAGTGGACAACGTGGACATGCACTCCGTGGGCACAGCAATCGCTTTTACGGGAAATTATGGAGAGCATCCTGATGAAAACTGGAATCGGACAGACTACCCCGTGATTGAAAATATATCAATTGAGAATGTGGTGGGGGAAAACATAACTCATGCTGGCCTATTTCTGGGACTTCCTGAGTCTCCCTTCCACAACATTCACCTGGCCAACATAGCTCTTGACGTCAAGTCTGAATCCGACGACTGGAACTGCTCATCAGTCGCTGGAACCTACTTCTTCGTTTGGCCCCAGCCATGCTCAGACTTCACTAAGGAGGAGCAAAAGACCTAGATTCCTCACTAGTTCTGATTCCTATAGAGCGCGGATGTGGAAAGGCTGTCGACGTGAATAGGCGTCAGGTGTTGGAGAGTCCAAAGCTGCCCCTAATAAGTTCCTTGTGGAACACTTCCAGGTTTGTATCAATTTATTGCTTAGATATACATTTGTAGGACAATCAAAAGTACGGTCTTACAGATGCATATCCAATGTCCTAATGTGTAGTATATAAGGCTTGTGGGTTCGATGGAGCTCTTGGTATTGATGAGTTGTTGCTTTACTGTATTTAGTGAAGCTATAGGCTGAGTTATTTTTTTGACGGATATCCTGTAATATAATGATTCCAACACTGGTTCCATCTGGACTTTGCCCAACTTTCTGTCCAACTCCCCTTCTCTCTTACATTTTGTGCTGCAGTTTCTTCATAACCGAAATACTCAACCCTTCACTTACAACTTCCAAAAAAATATTGTTTTCACATAAAAAAGCACATGTTTTAATCCTTTTACACACATAAAAAAACAATTAAGAACAGCATGGTGTACAAGAAAACCTAGATTGTCATGGAGAACTGTCTACAAGCAATCACATCGACACCATGTCCGTTCAGTTTTCTAATGCCTGTTGCTAATTTGTTGTAATCTAAGTTGGTTTTGATGGGTCTAGTTTACCTTAAGATATGTTATCCATGTTGAGAGGATATCATTTGTACCATCAATTTTAAATGAATGTCAATCAAGTTATCCTAAAATTAATTACAATGTTCGATTTTGGAAACCCACCAAATTTTAGACTGATAAATTCATTCTTGGAAGATCAGTTTGACATGGTTTGCTTAAATTTATTGATAATGTAATATATCTTTTCTCTGGTGAACATAGAACTCCATACTTATCCTTTTTTTTCTTCTTTATTTTATGTTTCTATTCCTTACAAAGAGAAAAGAAGATTCTGTAATGTTTTCAGCTATGAATTTACTGAATTGTTATCTCTACTTTGTTGTAACTGAAATTGAAACTATTTCGAAAATGATCACTTGCAACTGCGTACTTATTTCAATAGCATTCAAAGATTTGAAGATCAAATAAAAGATAGTATTTGCTCTTTCTTTAATTTTTGGTTTCTATTTATGAAAGTGTCAAAATAATAGGTCCATAACAATCTTAAACCACCAAAGGATGCCAAATTGATACCAAGAGATTAACAATTCAAACCCCAGCAATGAAATCTTCACTAGATGGATGCTAGCACAAAGATAACAATTCTTTAATATGCCAAAAATTAAAATAAAATAATTATCCAGTACCAATATCCATCAAAATAACCCATTATGTACTTATAATGTATTCATTGTGTTTTCAATAAAATGTCAAAAATTATACACAACAATGATTCTTGCAGTTGGTGATAAATGTCTTTATTATCTCATGTGTGAACATTATAAAGTCAAAAAACGCATTACTTAACCACATCTAAGACTAGACATATATAAGCTAAGAGTCTATCACAAATGTAATAGGAGGGTCATATTCACTTTCAAATTGCTTTCTTATCTTGACATTGCACTATTCAAGATGACCAATTGTAATTGAAACTTCAATTAGTCATTAAAGCACAATATGAACATAGAAGGTGGAATGAATACACACATATACACAAATTGACTTAACTAAACTAAGTGGTAATAAAAAAGTAGTAAGAAAAAAAAAAAAAAAATATATATATATATATATATATATCCTTGAATTTAAAATACAAACAGAGTATCGAATTATAAATTCAAATACTTTAGAGTATTCAATACTAAATATTGTGCAAAAAGATATTCATCACACTCATGGTTAAGTATACAATATCTTGAGAAGACTTATTTTATGAAAACATCTTTTAAGATTTTTAAATATCAAAATTGATATATTTATTGGGATTTTAGCTAAATTAACAAGGTTTTGGTCACTTTTTGGCTATACATGATAATATTGAAAGATGTAACCTTGAAGAGAAGTTGTTTTTGCACTACTATGCATATATTAAGGAACCTCTACATCTAAATCTAGGTCATGTTACCAAAACCTAGTCAATTTAGTAAAACCTCCAATCAACATATCAATTCCCTTTAACATACATGTTAGTTTTGGTGTCTTCAAATAGAGTGCTAATAAATGCTTTTCTAAATACCAAATTATAAGGTGACATTTAAATGCAAAGTTGATCTAATTGTTTGTAAGATAGTAGGTTCTTCTAAGATTTCCAATGCTTGTAACATTAAATAAAAAATTGTAATGCAATTCAACACTATTTATACATTCTCATTACATATTTAAAAACTTTTAAGATTATGTACAAATGAAAAGAGGTTAAATTTTAAACCTTTGATATTGAAGGTTTATAATTTTTATGTTGTGTTTATTGTCTACATTGATGGACTTATATTGATATCATCATTAACATTGATTGTTGTGCAATATTATTATATTTTTATGATATTTTAAACATTTATTTTAGCTACACAAATTGTGACCAATTCTTTTCCACCTTATATATTATTGGATATTGTTGAAACTTTGCAAATTTATATTTAAGTTGTTTTAGAAGATGTTTTATAAAAACTACCCTTTTTTCTTATTGCAATTGATGTAGATGTACCATCATCAAACTTGCATTGCTACATGCTTTGTTTATACTTATTATTAGATTCATACACAATTTTCTTTGATGTGGTTGTATATTTATTTTAGTTTTATATATAACATAGGATAGTGGGGCCTTCTTGCTTGTAATGTTTTTGTTCATTCGATGAAATTCCATTTTAATCAAATGACAAATGAAATAAGATATATATATAGATATATATATATTTCTGGTGCATCATTAAACAAAATAAACTATCATTTGTTGTGGAAATAATAGTTAACAGTTATAATAATTTAAAATTCAAATCTAAAAAATATAAAGATAACTAATTCTAATTGAATTTTTTTTTAGCAATAATCTGGTTAAGTTTCAAATGATCAAGGTGAAAAGGAAGTTCGAAACACAAATAGAGAGGAAAAGTTCTAAATTTCAGTTGTTTAATTATATGTATTTATGTATATACATACATATATACATACATATACATATAATATATCATCTTATCATGTTAAGTAATTTTCTTTGAGTTTGTGCAAATAATTTCTAACATTTACTCTAATAAAAAATTTAATTTTTCTTAAATCTATTTTCATAAAAATAATCAAAGCCATGTGTATAGTAAAACAATGCTCTTGTTTATGTATTGTAAATAGATAGGAACTCTTTATGTCTTACAGGAAATTTGGAAAAAATAACTAGTACTCAACTCAGTGTTCAATTCAGTGTATTAATAATCCAAATTAACAATTTTCCTTCATCAGTTTATGTGAAGAAATTCCATGGTTTGCAAGGGAAATCTTGCTTGAATATTTAGCATCAGTAAAATTTACATATATTTAAATTTATGTATCATTTGATTTCATTACAGTAATATTTATAATCTTACAAACAAGAATATGTCTGTTGTCAAATTAAAATTTTCGCTCGTAAATTTTGTAAAACTACTGTGTTGTGTTTCAGTATTGTTTGCATAGGGATGTACAGATTATATATATGTCAATTTTATTTTTTAATGTTTTGTATTCTATTTGGTATCATGTGATTGCTTTCTATCTATCTTATCTTTTAGTTTTTATTACATTTTCCTCTCTATAGAATTTGAAATATGTAGTAACTTTATTTTATTGTAAACATAATGAGGAAATCTTTTCTTAATTTCATTTTGTAATTTCTTACTTATTAATAACAATAAAATTGTGTCAATAAAAATTTGATTGTTGCAAAATAATTAACAAAGGAGCTTCACGTTATTTCAATTGAGTTGGTAAAGATGATAATTAAAAACACATAAATCTATAACTTTACATGTATTATCACAAAAATTAAGTTAGGATTTAACTTAAACCAAGCATCTTTGTAGAGTAAATGAAATAATTTTCTTTTAAAAAATATTAATCTAAATAAAATATAATAAGATTAAAACTAATTATTTAGAATAAATATTCAAGATTTGATCATGTTCTAAATATTGACTTCTATGAAAATGAGTCATAATAATGTTTGTAAAAACTAAAAACCACAAGATCTTAAATTATCTAAGGGTGATGGGTTGGTATCAATAAGTTGGTAGTTCAAACCTCAACTTTAAAATATCCAACTCTACTTAGCACAAAGATAATGAACTATCTGTTGTCTCAAACTTAGCACAAAGACAATGACCATATATCATCTCAAAGTAGATAATTAAATAAAAAATAATATCTATTATATATATATATATATATATATATAGGAGAATGTGAAATGTACCCAAGTTTTTATTAAATCAACCGACCCATCTTAATCATCATGAAAAGTAAAAATGACCTCTACACTTAACATATTTTTTGGGTCTTAATATGGGTTAAGTCAATAATGATAATATATATATATATATATATATATATATATTTATGGAGAAAATTATATACATGAATACATAAACAATTATCTTCATCAGAGCAGGACGATGACTCATGCCCGAATGCTTGAGGAGCAAGCAGCGCCCACTGCCACGCGGCCAGAAAGCCCCTCCATCCCATTACCGCGAAACACATCCATCTTCAATGCCATCGTGGTCCACCTCAGACCACACGATGCGACACCTCATCGAACGATGCTCAGAGCCCCATCACGGTAATACCGCGTGGGAGCAGCTTTGAGATAGGCGGACCCCTTTCTTCACCATCCACTTCCTCTCTCCCTCATTTGTCTTCGTTGTATTGTGTTTTGTTGTGTTGCGAGTTCTTCAATCTCACCACCGAAAATTGTAACCAATTCGTGTGTCCAGGGTGAGAATTCCAACTGCTGAAGCATCCGCAACTTGCTTACAGT
Organism: Physcomitrium patens; assembly: GCF_059467195.1. Lineage (NCBI taxonomy): Eukaryota > Viridiplantae > Streptophyta > Bryopsida > Funariales > Funariaceae > Physcomitrium > Physcomitrium patens. The sequence goes on along the minus strand of NC_143433.1, from coordinate 1,898,671 downwards.
TATTTGTAGCAGTTTTCGCAGTTTAGTGGGAATTTAATCGTCGCTTTGCGGGGGGTCCAATTCAGGGATTAATTCCGCCTGTAGAGGCTTTGTCCTTGAGCGTCGTGCGTAGTCGGCCTGGTTGAACTCAATGTGGAGTGGTGACTTGATTCCGATATTTAGACTCTGAAGTTTGGGGTTGAGGAGTATATTTTTTACTGGGTCTCGAGATTAGAGTATTCTCATGCCTTTTGTTTTTTTGTTTTGTTTTGTTTTGTTTTGTTTTTTTTTTTCTAGCTTTTGCAGCGCTGCTGCATGTTCGTATTGCTTAGGTTTCCCTTGTGAATATTGTGCTCTTCGTTTTGCGCTTGTTGTGTAATATCGAGAGGCAACTCGTGTCTGCTGAATTTTTCCTTTTTTTCCTTCTCCTTGCCATTAATTATTAAATTTATTGCCGCTGATTTCTTTGTGTGTGCTAACCGAATTTTCCATGCAATTCTTTAGTTGTGGGATGAGATTGCTGTGACGTACGCCTACGCTCACCTCGGATTCATGTGCAGAACCAGTAGTTGAACAGCTACAAACAACGCTGGTGCAGCCATGGGCATTATTCTCGGAAAAATCACAGTGGAAACGCCGAAGTACAAATCTGTGGAAAAGAAAGGAGACATCGAAATCAGGGAATACGAGCCAGCCGTGGTTGCAGAGGTTAGCTATGACCCCAAGTCTATGAAAAGTGGTAGAGATGGAGGGTTTATGATACTTGCAAGATACATAGGTGCAATCGGCACACCTTACAATAAGAAGGGATCAGAACCCGGTGAAAAAATCGCCATGACTGCACCTGTCATCACTCAGGAGCACGGTAAGCTTTTTTTGTCCACAGTTTCGTGAAGTCTTGTACACTTTCAAATCTGGCATGGTTCTTCCTCAAAAAACTTGTAGATTGCAGCGGTAGCGGCCAGTTGTTGATCTGGAAAACTCGACTTGAGTCGATCCTTTTTTTGAATGTGTCTCCACTTTGGCTGAAAACCATTTGGTCCTCCTTATGTTTTCTTAAAACAGCGGCCATGATACACTCGCCATTAACTACCTGTTTGGTCTGACCGCGTTTCAGGAGGAGCAGAAAAAATATCCATGACAGCCCCTGTTATTACTAAGGACGGAGAAGGCGACAACGAGAATAAAAGCATGGTGACCATGCAATTCGTGCTACCCGCAAGTTATACTCTCGAGACAGCTCCAACGCCGACTGATGACCGAGTGAAGTTGAAAGAGTTTCCAAGCAAGACATATGGGGTTATTACGTTCAGTGGAACCGTCAACCCCAAGCTGGAAGAGCAGCAGGTGCAGAAGCTGAAGACATCTTTAGAGAGTGATGGATACAAAATCATGGGAGATCACCTGCTGGCAAGGTACAACCCACCGTGGACGCCATGGTTCCTGAAAACGAATGAAGTGATGATTCCCGTGGAGAAAAATCTCTAGACCCACTTGTAGAGCCTTGACGCATTGATGCGATTTCCAGATTTGTGCATACGCCCAGTGTTGAGTTTTCATATCAAAGAATGTATAGAACGAACTGCCGTTCGTTTTTAGTTTTTTCAGTCGAATCTGGCAGTGGTTGCAGTTAATAGTGGTTGGTCAGCCGGGTTATGCTAGATTTCCGAGTGCTGAGAATGTAGCAGTGTAATTAGCTTGTTTCAGATGATTGACAACTCTATAAAACTGGAACGTTGGGTCGGAATAAAATCCAGAGTTTTGCAGCAAATAATCAGAATATTTATACACAATTTTTGATGGAATTATACAGCGAAATGAAATCTACAAAACTTTTGATAGCACTCTTGGAGTAACCTCTGATTCTGATCCTCATTATGTTAGACCAACTACTGTTTGAATTATGCTGTACCGTTCGTCTCGCCCCTCTATACACCCAATACCACTCCTGTTGGCGCAGTATTCATGTGTAATTTAAAATTGACGGCAGTGAAATGTAAAGTCCTGAACTGGTATACGGTCACGTAAATTGAAAAAATCTGACAAATACTCCAACTCTTGCACTACCGATGTCCCACCTAAATGAATATTGACTGTATACACAATCTAATCTGTCTTACCAGTAATACAATTTTGCTCTCGTCCCTTGCAAACGGATGCTGCTTCAATAATAGTCCTATTCTCTCGCTTGTGCCTTAAATTTTTAATGACTAAAGCAAATGATCAGAACTCTAAGCCCTAAACCTGGTATCAAGCCCAACACAAACTAAAAGCTTATCAGGAAGTCTTGATCCTCAAGCATGGTAGAAACTGTAGTTGAAAAGTGAATTGATGAACCACTTGCTCCGACGGTCACATGCGAGCCATAATAAGTGCAACTGGAGACGTCTTTCCATGGTTAGATCAAACGCTAAAGAACCAAAGTCACAAAGACTGGATCCCACTAAGAAATAATCAATATGTGTAACATTCTGACAAACTCAATTATTATTATTATTATTATTATTATGTTTTTTTTCTGGGAACTTAGCCTAAAGTAGGTAAGTAAATTGTTAATCCACCGAAGATACAGCTCCATCAGCCGATCAACTTTGTCAAATTCATTCCCCACAAACACGTCCAACAACTATCCTGGTCTAGAATTTCGTGTCAGACTCCCTGCAAGGGTAACATGCATTACACTCAGCGATTGTAAATGCAGAAACTCAGTTGTTAGTGGAACAAAATAAAAAAAAACTAGTTAATTGTGCAAAGAACAGACCCGTGCGAAAAAAAATTTCCATGCTACTTTAAAATTCTGCAACGTTAAGTGACAACACTGACGAATGCATGCAAAGTAGAACTTTTCCGCATGCTACATGCGGCAATTCCTGATAAACTTTGGTTACTATCACAAACGCAGTTAATAAATCCAATTGTTTCTTACAAATGGATTGTACTTTCACCAGATTGAGAAGAATAAATGGATATCTCTCGCTCAATCTCCTCAAAGGTTCCCGTCCACTCGGTTTCCCCCTTCACTTGTGAAAACCCTGTACGTGAGAAAACCACAATCACCAGCTGAGCATCAGAAATGTTGCATTGTAATGAAAGCTTCCTTCATATTTCTCCCCCTCAATTGATCATCAAAACGGATCAACAATCCACACATGTGTGAAAATAAACCAGTCAAATGAGTTGAAATACCCCACGGTGGCGTTCACCATGAGAGGCGATAATTAGATTATCTCGTTGAACAGTATTTAAGTGCGGACTTATGTGCGGACCTATATGAAAAATATCTCATAACGCGCAAGAGCAGATAAACTGTTCTGAAATAGAACTTCGAGAAATAGTAGTCCGAACTTCAGCAGGACTTTTTCTACTTTATTCTAATAATTATTACAACTATTATTAATCTTTCGGTGCCTAGCGCTTTCACAATCCGGACCTTGTTCTCCATTGACATCACCAGATTTTACTTACTGCTACAGAAGTTTACAAGCTGCCTCATCGCTGTCCATCTCATCCATCCGTCGGAGGTTTTTCACCAGTAGCACCATCCGTTCAATCGATACGCAAAGCCACAACAGATACAGGAATAACAGAGTTATCACTCAGCGTCCAATACGAGCTCCAGATACGAATCAGGAGTGGGAGCCAAGGCACGCAGCTTCTTCGCCTCTCCGTGCGACTCAACGAACTTCTCTAGCTGGTCCACAAACTCCGTGCGCGCCTCCAGATAATCTCGCAGCAGACATGCAAATTCGACCACAAGCTGCTTCAACAGCCGCACGTCGATCACCTCCACCACATCAGCAGAGGTCTCCAGCGACTGCAGGTCGACTGTAGCTGAGAAAGTGTCGGTGTGATGTTCTCCGCTGCGGCTCCTTATGTTGGCGAAGACAGCTACATTGGCAACACCATCGGCATCGCACTTGCGATTGCATTGGGCACCAACCCCCTCGCTCGACTGCTCTTGCAATTGTAATTACAAAATAATCAATCTAAAACATCGAGTAAACCCCGTTCTGTTTTAAAATTATATATATATATATATATATATATATGCATACACTTAAATAGATCGACACAGAATGCACGCAACAGGCACGACGACGAGAAATCGTGACAAACATAAGAGCAAAAACTTTCACGGAGACAACAGCAGAGTGCGAAGCTCCAGGAAGCTTCAAAGACACAATCGCTGTTAATGTGGGCTAAAAATTAGTGTGGTCTCGAATTTGCTTTGAACACTAATTCTTGAAATCATGCAAGATTTCTTCATGGAATGTAGAATTTCTGACAAATGCATGGAACTACATTCTAATTACTCCCTGATCGTAATGCTTGCATGAGATTTCTATGATAGTGTGAGATAAATTATATTACAGTGTATAATATAAATACATTTTGAACATTGTAAATCCAAATATGTTCATATTATATATAGATAGAGAGGGGGAGGGAGAGAAATGCATTACAATTGCTACTAACCTTGTGATGAACAATTTTTATGATGCAGTTTATTCCCGGACCTGATATTATATATAAAAAGAATGCTTTGCCGACAATCTATTATTTATAAAGTGCACTTCAAATTTTTACTTTGTATCTATTTATATTTTGAATTTTTTCTGATCTTATTCAAATGTATAAACATATTTAAGGTTCATGTTTTTATATTTACACACAAACTTTATATATCTTATAATTAATGATTTCAAGATATGTTTTTGATTATTATTTTAGAAATTAGTTTAATAAATATTTGTTCTAAATCATAAGTTGTACAAATCTTGCTTACATTATTAGTATGATATCTTTTTGGTTTACTATTTAGCATTATTATATAGCAAATTTCCTTTGAAATTGACTTTTGTACCAAAAAAATAAATATATATCCTTAATATAATGAATTTAATTTTTTGAAAGTATTTTATTTAAAATATGTAATATCGTAACAAAGTTCTTGTAGCTTATTTTCAAAGACAACATGGTGAGCCATACCAATAGCATTTAGAATTAGAATAGTGAATTTTGCTCTCCATGCCTAGATTATCAGTTTAAATTTAATTTAATGAACTATGTAGTCAATATTTATTTATTTATTTATTTTTCTTTCTTTGCCTTCATAGATTGGTATTATTATAGTTATAGTTTCAAAGAAAATTTTGACCTTTTTTTAGCCATTTTTTTTTATAGTTTATATTTTCACAATTCTAAATGATCTTATATGTATACAAATACAAGTAAGAGAGAATTAAGTCCAAAAGCTGTAGATAACCAAATTATAATATTAAGTTCAATTGTATCAAGTTTTATAACTCTTAGTTTATTTATACAAATCTTAATCAATATCATAGTTGATAATAATAAATATTATAAGATTTGAGAATTAAATAAATTCTAAGGAATTTATAACCATAATTTTTGGCAAATCAAAATGGAAGCTATTCTCTACAGAAAGATATTTTAATGTCTTATTAAAATCAAATGTATCAATATAATTTTTCTAGCTATAATTGATAAAGTCAATTTTTCTACAAAAGAGATGTTTAAATTTGTGAAACAAACAATATATATAGATTTGATTTTGTCCATAAGTTATAATCTTATTATACTTTTTTACAATAAGAATAATCTTACAAACATATTAAACTAGTCTTTTTTACCTATTTGATTTAGCTAATTATTCTCAAGGTTCAAATACAAGGAAGTAGATTGTCAATTAAGCAAGTTACACTAAACAAAGCTTAAAACAATTAGTTCAAATATAAGAAGTAGAATCATCAATTTAAAACTTGTTACTAATACTAATTGAAATTACTATGACATATTTTATATATCTTATATAACTAATACTTTTTTGAATTGTTGTCATGTATTAGACTTAAATCAATTGATATTAATAATCAATTTAGATAATGTTATCATATTATAATTTTTTATAGTATGTAAGAACTAACTAAAACATATGATATATTTATAAGTATTGATGTGTATTAAAGTGGTTAGTAGGTTAATTTAAAGAGAGTTGATATAAGAAAATTTATTTTGAGATTTATCTATTTTGATTATAATGTTTGAATTATATAGAATTTAGATATTTAGTATAAAATTTAAAGAAAAGATTGGAACTCAAAAATGAAGATCCAAACCTTTAAGAAACTTATTTTGAAGAATAAAAGTAGAATAAGGATGGATGATAGCAAGGAGTGAAGATCTTCATCTCTATTGGTCGAATGCCATACCCAATAGGCTCTGAAGAGGCTGTCCACGATTATAACAAGGGTTGTGGTAACTTCAAAAGAGGCATTTAAGAATTAGAAGTAAGATTTGTAAGGTTTAGAATTTGGTATAAAATTTGTATACAAATTTTAGAGGATTTGGAGTTAAGAAGATGTAGTTATATACATTTGAAGTTAAGGTATCTTTTTAAGCCATATTGTTGTTCTTTTAAAGATAAAAGGAGTTTTACAATAGCTTTTGGAGATTAGGAGGTATGGCCAGAAGGGTGATTTTAAGATCTACATCTTTTGCCAAAGAATTCTTGCATTTGGAGTTTGTATGAAGGAGTTATAGAGCGTTGAAGACACCATATGTAATTCAAAGGTAGTAAGTGAGTCATTTTCTTGATAGTAATTGTTGGAGCCATATCTTGAGTTTTTGGATGAATTTTTAGCTTAAAATTTCTAAAAATTTATATTTTTAGGTTAAAAATCTATATATCAAAATTTTATGGTATTTAAGTACTTAGTTTGCGATATATAAAGAAATTTGCATGTAGGTATATACAAACAAGGGTTTGAAGCTACTGTTAGGATTTTGACAATATCTCAAGTTTTGTGATGAATTAATAGTTGAAATTTGTTGTGGTAGTTATTGAAAGTACATCAGTACTTAAAGTAAAATTTTAGTTTTTTTGGACAATCCAATCGTAAGATATGAGCTATTGAAGTTTGAAAAAATTTCACCTTAAGGATATATAAGGTTTTAGAATATTTTTATTACATTTTGGATGATCTTTGATACTTAGGACTTATGTATTGATGTAATTACCTTTATAAGAAAAATTTTATATATAAACTTGGTACTTTTCTATCTTGTGACTTTGATAAGTAATTAGTGATAGATAAAAACTCAGTACTTTCTTAAGGCAAATTCTCTCTACCTTGACAACATGCTTATCTTTTATTATTATTTTTATCTTTTCATAAATTCTTCAAATTAAAAAGAAATCCAATAAAAAAATTATCAACATTAATTTTTATTACAAATTAGTTGATATTATAATTGTCAATATTGATCTTCTTGTTTTATAACAATAAAAAGATTGAACACCATGTAGGCAATCTAATTTAGTTATAATACAATTCTTCTTTTAAATTATAATTTTGAATTGTTATAACATATTAATTAGATATAACATAATATGAATAAAAATTATTTTAATTTTTGATAATATTATTAATACTTATTAATACCAATTTAATAACTTAATATAAAAAAATTATATTAATTTAATAATTATTTATCTGTAATTTGGCGATCCATTTTATTTCAATTGTATCAATTCTTTAAAGCATAAATAATTGAAACAATCAACCTTCTTTTTGAAATAACCTTGTAATCTTAGTCAAATACTTAAAGGTACAAATTCAATAGAAAAAGTTGTTTTTTCCATAACCATCTAACTTGTCTTGTTTGGTGACATCTCCTCAATTGAAACATGTTATCTTCTTCTTCAAATTCAAATACCATCCAACTTTCTTAAAAACCTCTTAATTCACTTTTTTCTTCTCCTAATCCACCACCCATCATATATTTTCATCAAATTAGATATCTAATTTAAAAATTAAATACCTTTATTTTTTGTATATATGTATATTTTTAAAAAAAGACTATATTATTAGGTCTAAAGACTTTATAAAATCAATAAAACATAATAATTAAAGAAATTTAATAAAAGAAGAAATTTATTTTAACCTTGCAAATCAAATATGGATGCTAATCAATAAAATTTTAAAAGAAAAAATAACTATCTATATTATATAAATTTTTATAAAAAAAATAAAGAACTATAAAACATTAACAACCTAAAATTGTAAGTAGTTGCTAAAACAAATGAATAGATCACAAGAAATAATTTTTAATTTTTTTTATTATTCAATAATCAATAATTAGTAGTATTATTGCCTTAATTATAGGCAAAAAATAAAAATTGTAATATTTTAATGTTAATTATTTTTAAAACCAACTTTTAATTAAAGCCTACATAATTACACCTTTTAGCTTTTTAAATTTTGGTAAAATCTCTATGTTACTTAAAACTCTATGTAACATTTGATAAGCTTCTTAAACATAAAATAGCCAAATTGATGTATTTGTTTTTATCAATTTGGATTAACTTTTAACAAAAAGTATTTTATTTTATAATTTAAAATATATAATAATCAATATAATATTATAAATTTTTAAATTAAAATTCTATAATAATTTATATATATTAAAGAACTTATATAAAAAAATAAAAATAAAAAATAAAGATTTTAAAATAATTTGATATGTCCAATTTTTTACTAATATTAGAATCCATGAATTTTAAGATTAAGTTATAAAATTATATTGATTCACCTTATATCAATTTAAAAACTAATCAAACTCTTGTTGATAGAATTGTATCATAAATATATATAATTATTTTAATAATTACCTATATGATTAAATAGAAGTAAGTAAAAATAGATTAATTTCATTATATCTTTTAAAAAAGCTTCCTAGAAGCTTCATATATACTATTTTGATTTTATATGTGTTTGTAATTAATTGATAGGCTAAAAATTTCATCAACTAATTAACCACATGATACATGTGTTAGTAGCTTGTAGAACAAGCTAACTATGTGGCATACATATAGATAATTAGCTTTGCAAGTTAAGTCTTGTTTCTAGCAAAGAAAACACGTGTTAGAGATCTTATAGAATATTATCATGTAACTCTTAATTATAAAGTATATATAGAGGCAAGACTGAAACCTTTTTTTATTCTTGTTAATATTTTTTTAATCTTTAGTCTTGTTTCAAGAACTTCTAGTCTTTTTTTCTTCATCAATAGTCATTCTAGTATAATATATTACCATCTTTGAGTGATTTTCTAATATGTTTGAGTAATACAAGAATGTATTGAGATTTTTTTTCTTTGAGATTTATGTCTTTGATATTTTGATAAGAGTGCTAATTTATTATTCTTGTTATCTATTAAAAGTGAGTGAATTATTCCACTTCTATTGTTGTGTTTTGAAGATTGCAAATTACCCACCTTTAAACAACTTGTTTAGTTTGTAAACACTAATTTTTTTTCTTAAAGAGAGATGTTTACTGTTTTTTGTCAAAATTTTCATTTGATATTAGATGTTGCTAATTACCTTCTTCTAATTTAACTTATAGATTTGTTAAGTTATTCAAAATGGAAGAAAAAATCATGGATACTATACTTGGTAGAAGTGAGAATAGATTTGTAATTATTGCAAATCTTCATGAACTTATCAACACTCTTAGGGTGGAAATTTCATGCATCACTAACATCAACCATAGAAATACTAATTCTATGCCTATCGAAGAATTTTAGAATCTACATTAAGAAATTATATAATTGAAGGAAGCAAGTAGATCAACCTTATGACCAAATCCATGAAATTTTACTTCTTTAAGTATGATGGGAATATAGATTAGTATGCTTAAGAAGTTTGATAGAAGAAGATTAAAATTTTAAAGATTTCTATATTAAATCAAGCTCTATCTAAGGTTGCATCTCTTCCAATATCTTAATGGATTTATTAAAGTTAAATTTATAGGTGCACTTTTATTTTAAAGTGCTCTCTTTTGGTTTGTACCTATGATGAAAAATGATTCGTGAGTCTTTTATAATTTGAATTCATTCTTAGAAGTATTTATAGTCATATTCAAAGAAAGTGATTAAGAAAGGATAGCACAAATGAAGCTCTTATTTTTACAACAAAGATTATAGTCAACCACCATATATAGTATTGAATTTCAAAACATTGCTTGCAACATGGATTGGAATGACAAAGTTCTTATCAATCAATTTCAATATGGATTGAAAGATAACGTCAAAGATTTATTATTGATAATATTGAAAGCAAAATCTTTGAAATAATTTATTACTCCAGCCATTCTATGTAACAATGAATTATTTAAAAGACATCAAGAACAAAGAATTGGCTAAAAAAAAAAAATCAAGTAATGAGAACAACTTCTAAGCTTTAAAAAACTAATTCATGAAGGCCAAAATCAATGCAAATTGATACAATATATTTTAAATCTTTCATAGAGCAAAAAAAGATTTGATGTTGTCAAGAGGGTTTGTACTTATATTATAGAGAAGCTAAGCATAATATTCAACATTGTCTAAAGAAGCAATGCAATCACAAAATAAGGAGCATGATTACCAAAGAAGACAATGTATTAGAAAACAAGTTTCTCTAGCTACAATATAGATCATGCGACTACAATCATGTGCAATACATAGTAAAGGTCCTATTCTTTCTTCAGATCTATTACCTTATTTTACAATAGATGAAAGTTTAAGATCTAAAAATTGCAAAGTCTTTATATTATTAGATTCAAGAGCCTTAGTATATTTTATAAATAAAGACTTTGTCAAAAAAATAAGAAATAATTTTAATCAAGAAAATAAAACATGTACAAGTAAAAATTATAAATAACTGCTTATTATTTTCTAGAGATGCTATCTATGAGCTTGTTCCTTTATTTGTAGCAATTAAAAATCATAATATCATAGTAATTTTTAATGTCATAAGATCTTCCTTTAATCTAATTATTTTAAGATTATTATAGTTAAAAAAATATGATCCTCAAATAGATTAGATTTTTTATAATTTTAATTTTTTTAGTAATTTAATCCAAAATCTTGTTGATCAAGTAAAAATATATAAATTTAATATATCAAAATCCTTATTAGTAGGAGTAAGAGCTTTCATACATGTTGCAAAAAAAAGATCATCTTTTGCTATATATGCCATACCCATTTTTTATGGTGGAAAGATATCAAGTAATAATTGTAGTCAATATCAAGATTTCTAAGATGTTTTTATAAAGAAAAATGTAGATATTCTTGCAAAGCATTAATCTTATGATTATTCAATTAATTTATAAGAAAAAACTCAACCACCATTTAAACTGATCTACAACTTATTGTAGAATGACTTGGATGCACTAAAAGAGTATATTGATGAGAACTTGACTAAAAATTTCATATGTCATTCAAAATTTTTAACATGAGCTTCTATCTTATTCGTGAAGAAAAAAGATGGATCTCTATAGATGTACATAGACTATTGAGGATTTAAGAAGATCACCATTAAAAATAGGTATCTCCTACTTTAAATTTCAAGACTCTTTAATCAATTCAATCAAACAAAGATCTATACAAAAGTAGATCTATAAGAATCCATCACATACATATTTACTCTAATATCTATCTATGTGATTAAATAGAAATAGATAAAAATAAATTTATTCACAATATTTTTTAGAAAAGCTTCATAAATGTTGTTTTAACTTTATATATACTTATAGTTGATTGATAGATTAGAAACTTGATCAATAAATTAACCATATGTTGGTAGCATGAGTAACAAGCTAACTATATGGTGCACTCATAAAAAACTTGCCTTAGAAGTTAAGATTTATGTCTTAGAAAGTCAATACATTTTAGAGGTCTTATAGAATACCACCATATAACTTCTAATTAAGAGTATATATTGAAAAAAGAGTGAAGCCTTCTTCACTCTTGTCAATACCTTTTTAGTCTTTAGTCTTGTTTCAAGACTTTTTAGTCTTCACATCTTTAAAAATAGCCATTCTAATTTAATACTATACCATCTTTGAATGATTTTATAGTCTTTTCAAGTAGTACAAGAATATATTGACATTTTAGTTCTTTGAAGTTCATATCTATGATAGTTTGACAAGAGTCATAATTTATTATTTTTATCTTTTTTAAAAAATGAATAGATTACTCCACTTCTATGATTATATTTTGAAGGTTACAAATTATCTACCTTTAAAAAAATTATTTAATTTTCTAATACCAATTTTTTTTCTTTAAAGAGAGTGGATTATCCTTCTTTGTGCAAATTTTTATTTGATATTAGAGATTATTGATTACTTTCCTCTAATTTGATTTGTAGATTTGTTAAGTTATTTGAAAAAGAAAAAAACATCATGGATACTACACTTGGTAGAAGTGAGAATAGATTTGTAATTATTAAAAATATTTACAAATTTGTTAATACTCTTAGAGTCGAATTTTTATGCATCACTAGTATCAACCATGGAAATACTAATCTTAAGTATATAAAAGAAGTTTAAAATCTATTTTAAGAAGTTTTATAGTTAAAAAAAGTAAGTAGATTGACCTTACAACTAAATCTAGGAAATTTTTCTTCTACAAATATAACAAGGATACAGATTAGTATGCTTGATAAGTTTAATGGAATGAAATCAAAATTTTGAGGATTTTTGTAATAAATCAAGTTCTATCTAAAGTTGCATCTCTTCCAATACCTTGATGGATTTACTCAAGTTAGGTTCATAGGTGCACTTCTATCTAAAAGTATTTTTTATTTTATTTTATTTTTTATTTTTTATTTACACCATTAATAGAAAAAGTTTCATAATTCTTTTATGATTTTAATTCATTCTTAGAAGTGTTTACTATTACATTTGGAGATATTAAAAAAAAGAAAAAAAATAGTAGAAACTAAGCTCTTATTTTTATGACAAGGATGAAAATGAGCTACCATATATGCTACTAAATTCTAAAACCTTGCTTACGATGTCAACTAAAATGATAAAGCCCTCATCAATTAATTTCAATATGAATTGAAGGATAATGTCAAAGTTTTATTATTGATAATGCCAAAAGTAAAATCTTAGGAATAATTTATTCCTCAAGCCATTGCATGCAATAATTGATTATTTGAAAGACATCAAAAACAAAGACTTTATTAGAAAGAAATAAGCCAATGTTAGGGACATAGTCCTTAGAACCTTCTAGAGACAAGTTTCTAGAACCTTTTAGAAGCAAGTCTCTGGAACCTTCTAGAAACTTTCTACTTGATGGAAATTACTTGAGAAGCTTCTTAGTTGGTAGAATTTGTTTGAAAAGCTTTCTAAATAGAAGTATGTATTGGAATCGAGGCTGAAGAGTTCTTCAGTCTCTAACTTCTAATCTCTTGGAGCTCTAGCTCACCTCTCTGGTGTTGTTCTTGTTAGATCTCGAGTCTGTATTTCTATGTCTATGATAGTTTGTCGAGACTTCACTCACCTCAGATATCAAAGCTAGTTTCTTTCGCGTTAGAGTGTAGATTACCCCTTTGCTTGGAAGTGTACTAGCATTTTAGAGGTTGCGGATTACCCTCCTTTAAACTGATACTTCTTTTGTTACAATATTGGAGTCTTATTCTTCTTGGAGAGAGTGGATTATCTCTTTTCTTGAAACTCTTAAGGCATTTTAGAGGTTGCGGAGTACCCTCTTCTAAACCAAAATTGTCTTCTTGTAGAGTCATTTGTGTCCTTCTCTTAGAATGGCTGGAGGCCAAAACATTAGTATGACGGAAAGTTTGGAGTCCAAGTTGGATGCTATCATGAATGCCTTCACTACATTATGGCAAAGAACTGCAGAGATTGAAGGAGTCGTGGCAAGGCTTCATAATGATGGAGCATCTGGGATGGCACAATCTAGGTTGCACCAGCCTCAAACTTCTGCACTTGGAGAAGTAACTTTGCCTCAGGTTCGACAAGCACCTCTGATTCTACAACATAAAGAGCCCCGAGTTAGCTTTCCAGACAAGTTTGATGGTGCGTGTTCTAAGTTTTGAGGATTCGTCAATCAAATCACGTTGATAATAATTTTATAGCTCGAACGCTATCCAACGGAGGAGTCACGTGTTGGGCTTGTTGGAACCTTACTTACAGGGCAAGCTCTATCATGGTTTGTTCCTTTATTTGAGAAACAATCGTCCATACTAAAAAACTTTGAAATCTTTTTAGAGGCGTTTGCGGAAGCATTTGGTGAACACGACAAGATTCGATGGGCTACAACAAAGATCCGGTCACTACAACAAGGGATGCGCTCTACATCAATCTATGCATTGGACTTCAGGCAATTAGCATGCGACATCAATTGGGACAAAGAAGCGTTGATGAATCAATTCTATTGGAGTTTAAGGGACGATGTGAAGGATTTGTTGTTACCTCTTCTTGATCCGTAAATGCTCAACGAAGCTATTAGCCAAGCTGTGAAGTGCGATAACCACCTATTCCAACGCCGCCAAGACCAACGTTCAAGACAACATACGGTTTGCCACGCCCCAATTATGTTGATAAGCAGCGTGAATTCACATTCAGAGGTAGAAGACATGCAAATTGATGTGGTACGTGTCAAATCTCTTACTCTAGAAGAAAAAAAGCAACGTATGGAGGAAGGTTTATGCTTATATTACATTGAAGAAGGCCACAAAGTTGGAAACTACCCCAAGAAGCAAAACCGATGCACTGTCAAGACTATGGGCACGTTTGTTCAGGAAAACAAGAATGTCCTGCCACAATAAGAACCATGCGGCTGGACAATAAAATATTGCAACAACAACCAGGTTTCTTTCTTTCCGCTCAACCAACCCTTTGCTTTACAATCCCTTTGCTTATTGGCCTTCAGAAACTGAGAACCTTAGCATTATTAGATTCATGAGTATCTGCTTGTTTCTTAGACGAAAAATTTGTGAAGCATCATAAGATAGGTGATCTTTATTGTCTGGTAGTGTCACCCTTGAATCAGAACCTATAGAAGTGACGTTTAAGGGCCATAGTAGTCATATTATTTTTAATATTATTAGAATCCTACCAAATCCTATTATTCTTGGTCTTTTCTGGTTGAAAAGCATAACCCATCCATAGATTGGAGGTTGCGGAAGATGACCTTTTCCACAAAACCATCCAAGAACAAGCCTAGTAGAAAACCCCGAATAGAGAAATCCTTATTCATTGGAGCAAGAGCATTTATAAGATCGTCCAAAGAAGGCACACCATTTGTCATTTATGTGGATCCAACTACCGGAGAGAAAATCTTGACAGCAAGTATACCTGAGCTATATATGGATTTTAAAGACGTGTTTCAAAAGAAGAATGCCGACATGCTACCGGAACACCGACCATATGATTGTGCCATAGACTTACAGGAAGGAGCATAACTGCCTTTTGGCCCAATCTACAATCTATTGCAGATGGAGTTGGTGGACTTACGGAAGTACATCGACGAGAATCTAGCCAAGAACTTCATCCATCATTCAAAATCGTCAACTGGAGCACCCATCTTATTTGTGAAGAAGAAAGATGGCTTGTTGCGGATGTGCGTGGACTATCGAGGCCTCAACAAGGTAACAAAGAAGAATCATTACCCGTTACCCTTGATTTTTGGTCTCTTAGAACAACTTGGATGTGCAAAGATCTTTACAAAAATTGATCTAAGAAAAGCTTACAATCTCGTACGAATCAAGGAAGGAGATGAGTGGAAGACAACGTTCCGTACAAGGTATGGCTATTTTGAGTATAATATCATGTCCTTTGGTCTTACCAATGCTCCAGCAGTCTTTCAACATATGATGAATGATATTTTTCAAGAGCACCTTGATGATTTTGTTGTCATCTATTTGGATGATATTTTGATATTCTCCAAAAATGAGGAAGAGCATGAAAAGCACGTTCATTTGGTCTTGGAGAAACTAAGCGAGTGAAGACTATATGCCAAGTTGGAGAAGTGTTTATTTCACAAAATGGAGATGGATTTTTTGGGGTTCGTTGCGACTACGGAAGACTTGAAGATGGACTCTAAGAAGGTGGAAGAAATCGTATCCTAGGAGGTTCCAAAGACGGTTAGAGACGTACAATGCTTTCTTGGTTTTGCCAACTTCTATCGGATCTTCATCAAGAATTACTCTCAAGTTGCTGCTCCTCTCACTCGGTTGACATGCAAGGATAAGCTGGAATGGGGACCTCTAGCAGAGAAGGCATTTCAAGACCTAAAGACCGCATTTACTACGACTGCAATCTTAGTACATCCAGACTTTACAAAGGCTTTTTATTTAGAAATTGATGCTTCGGATTTTGCTTAAGGAGCTGTATTTTCATAAATGGGAGAAGATAAGAAGCTCCATCTGGTTGCATTCTATTCTCAAAAGTTCTCTGCTGTTGAAATCAATTATGAGATCCACGATAAGAAACTTTTTGCTATAGTGGATTCTTTTCAAGAATGGTATCACTTTCTTGAAGGAGCTGCACACTTAGTGACTATATACACAGATCACAAGAATTTAGAGTATTTCATGTCGGCTCGAGTTTTAAATCGACGTCAAGCTCGGTGGAGTATGTCATTATCTAGGTTCGATTTTATTATAACTTATCGACCTGAAAAGCAGCAAGGACTATCTAATGCCTTATCAAGGAGATCGTATCTTATACCAAAGGTTGGAGAAGCAGCGTTTGATCAATAATGTATGACGTTGTTGTAGCCAAAGCAATTTCAACTTTGCGCTACTATTGTGCCAATTGATGTTGACTTCTTGAACCAGATACGTGATGTGACCATTGAAGATTTAATAGCCATTGATATCAAGCAGCGTGCCAATGACGACAAGTTCAAGGTGGAGAGAGATCTTTTATACTTTGAGGAGCAGTTGTATATTCCAAAAGGACCAGCACGACTCCGAGTTCTTCAATCTCGCCATGATTTTCCAACTGCGAGATATTTTGGATTCAACAAGACCTTGGAGCTTATTTCTTGAGATTTTTGGTGGCTCCAAATGTGGAAGGATATGAAAGATTTTGTCATCTCCCGTGACATCTGTTCAAGATTCAAGAATCCTTAGCATCGCCCTTATAGACTCCTACAGCCATTGCCGATTCCACGTTGATGATGGTCTTCAGTTTCGATGGACTTCATCACGGACCTGCCATCATCGAATTCATTTGACAACAACTTTGTCATAGTAGATTGGCTTACAAAGATGGCGCACTTTGTTCCTTGCAAGAAGACATCATTAAGTGAAGTCACAGCAAGGCTCTTTCTCGATAATATGTATCGATATCATGGACTATTAGATGATAACGTATCAGATCAAGGAACCCAGTTTGTATCAAAGTTTTGGAGATCTCTCTTTGAGATACTGAAGGTGGATATCAAGCTTTCTTCAACTTTTCATCCTCAAACTAACGACCAAACGGAACAGGTGAACTAAGTCTTGGAACAATAATACGATGTAGCATCAACTATCAGCAAGATGATTGAACCACATATCTGTCACTAGTCAAGTTTGCATATAACAACACTTTCCATGCGTCGACTCAATACACACCATTCTTTTCTAACTATGGATATCATCCAAAGCTTGATTTATTGAGTCCGTCAACAAATAACAATCCAGTAGTTGAAGGATTTGCGAAACAATTATCAGAGCTTCAAAGTACATTGAAGCTTCAATTACAATCTGCTCAAAAATCTTATAAGGTATCTGCAGATAGATTTTAGAATCAAGCACCTACTTTCAAAATTGGAGATAAAGCATGGCTTCTTCGATGAAATATCAAGACCAAGCGACCATGTGATAAGTTGGACTATCGAAGATTGGGACCATTTAACATTCAGAAGCAAATCAATCCAGTGGCATACCGTCTGAAATTATCGGCTTCTATGAAGGTACATCCAGTCTTTCATGTTTCTCTGTTGGAGCCTTATCTAGAGTCGTCTTTTCCTGGAAGAGTGGAATGTCCACCACCTAGTATTGAGATCGAGAACCATAAGGAATACGAGGTTGAAAAGGTACTAGATTCACGGCAAAGGTGGGGTAAGTTGGAGTATCTTGTTCATTGGTGCGGCTACCACATTAATGAGCAAATATGGGAGCCAGCTGAAAATCTCGCCAATGCATCGCAAATGGTATATGAGTTTCATCAATAACATCTTCATAAACTCAAGTCGGTTCGACGATAGCTTCCTTCTGAAGCTTGCTCACCCAAGAATATAAGAAAGGGAGAGAGCACCACCAAAATTCGTAGTTGATGTAGTGTCACGGCTATAATCATGTAAGCTAATAATTACATATAGAAATAGGTAGAAGTAAGTAAAAGTAGATAAAAGTAAGTTAATTGTATAATATTTAATATAGAAGCTTCCTAGAAACTTCCTAGACGCTGCTTTGACTTCATAGGTGTCTTTAATTGACTTTTTGGATTAGAAACGTGGTCAACAAGTTGGCCATGTGCCACACATGTTATTAGCTTGAAGATCAAGCTAACTATGTGGCCCACACGTAGAAAAACTTGCCTTGTAAGTCAAGGCATGTGTCCTACAAAGTCAACACATATTGGAGGTCCTATAGAACGTCGCCACGTAGCCCCTAGTTAGATAGTATATATAGAGACAAGAGTGAAGGCTTCTTCACTCTTGTCAACTCCTTTCTTGCTTCTAGTCCAGGTTCAAGAGTCTTTAGTTTCTTGTCTTGTGGCAATAGCCATTCCAGTTTCCTTTTAATATACCTACTTGTTTATATTTTGACTTATTATATCGAGATAGCCTTTTGGTGTATATTTTTCCTCATCGAGTCTTTGTCCTTGACAGATTGACAAGAGTACACTTACAATATCAGAGCTTTGTTTTTTCTTGAGTAAGAGTGGATTACCCCTTTCTCTTGACAAGACATAAGCGTATTAGAAGTTTGCGGATTACCCACTTCTAAACTGATATTGTTCTTAGTATCTTCTTTGTTATCAAGTCTTTCTTTTCTTTTGTCTTGAGCAATATCAAACAAATTTTTCTTCTTAGTGTCATTATGGCAGAGCTTGTTGAAATTAAGAGTGCAATGGCACAAATGCAAGAGCAAATGAGGGAGTTAATGCTTGCGATGCATCAACTCAATTCACAAACACAGAAAAAAACAAGAATAGCAGAAAGTGGAGATATAGAGATGATCGGAGCTGCTTCAACATCTACAACAAATCACGTTCCTTCTCCAATTGTACAACACCCTATAAGCACTAGAGAACCAAGAATTGCCTTACCTGAGAAATTTGATGGTACGAGATCAAAGTTTCGAGGGTTCATCAATCAAGTACAATTGGCAATTGAACTTCAACCGCAAAGCTATCCAACTCCAGGATCACAAGTCAGGTTTATTGGCACTCTACTTTCTGGTTCTGCATTATCGTGGTTTTCGTCTTTTCTTGAACAACGAAATCCAATATTGGACAATTTGGAAGCTTTTTTGGCGGAGTTTCGATCTATGTATGGTGAACACGATGGAACTCGTGTTGCAACAAATAAGATCCGAATTCTGCGACAAGGAAATCGCTCAGTAACAGTATATGCTTCACAATTTTGACAACTTGCAATTGACATCAAGTGGGATGATGCTGCACTCATTAGTCAATTTCTTTATGGATTGCAATACGAAGTAAAGAAATTGATGCTCAACTTACCTGATCCTCAAACTTTGAGTCAAGCAATCGATTTTGCGGTAAAATGTGATAATCGACTTTTTGAATTTCGATCTGAGAATCATTCACGGGAACCTCAACGTTATTACTCAATGGCAACATCAACATCTTTGCCAAACGTACATTCGGAAGTAGAAGACATGCAAATTGACGCGGTACGTTTTAAACCTCTAACTGAGCAAGAAAAGATTCGTCGTCGTCAAGAAGGATTATGTTTATATTGCGGAGAACCTAAGCACACTGCTCAACATTGTCCAAAGAAACGACGCAACTATAAAATGAGGGGTACGACGGTCAAAGAAGACAACATGTCGGAAAACGGATTCGTCCAGCTACAATAGGGACCGTGCAGCTGGAACCTTGTACAATTCCTAATGAAGGTCCTATCCTCTCCTCAGAACCCTCTCCTTGTTTTATAATAGACTTATATTTAGGACCTAAGAATTACAAAGCCTCTGCTTTATTAGATTCGGGAGCCTCAGCATGTTTTTTAGATGAACAATTTGTTAAAAGTCGTAAAATACCCTTTGTACAGAAACCTAAACCAGTACATGTAGAAGTCATAGATGGTCGTCCCTTGTCTTCTGGAGATGTCACTCATGAAACTCATCCTATAAAAGTAACAATAGACGGTCATGATAGCTACATAGCTTTTAACATAATTAAATCCCCGTCCAATCCAGTTATTTTAGGTTTATCCTGGCTAGAAAAATATAACCCTCGAATAGATTGGAATTCGCGTAAACTTGACTTTTCCAAAAGCATTATTAATAGTTCTACGAACCAAGTAAAAAATTATAAGTCTAGTACAGTAAAACCCGTACTGATAGGTGCAAAAGCATTTATACACGCAGCAAAAGAAGGATCAACTTTTGTTATTTACGCTGCACCTATTTCTAAAAACGTAAAGACTTCAAGTGGCATTCCAAGTCAATATCAGGAGTATCAAGACGTTTTTGAGAAAAAGAATGCAGATATTCTTCCTGAGCATCGTCCATATGATTGTTCAATCGACCTCAAGGAAGGAACTCAGCCACCATTTGGACCAATTTATAGTTTATCGCAAGATGAGATGGCCGAACTCAAGACATATATTGACGAGAATTTAGCGAAGAATTTCATACGCCATTCAAAATCTCCAGCAGGAGCTCCAATTCTATTCGTAAAGAAAAAAGATGGATCTTTATGAATGTGTGTTGATTATCGAGGACTCAACAAGATCACAATCAAGAACAGGTATCCATTACCTTTGATATCAGGACTCCTTGACCAGTTGAATCAAGCTAAGATCTATACAAAAATAGATCTAAGAGGAGCATATAATCTAGTACGGATCAAAGAAGGAGATGAATGGAAGACGGCGTTTCGAACCAGGTATGGACATTTCGAATATAATGTCATGCCTTTTGGACTCACGAATGCACCAGCTGCTTTTCAACATCTCATGAATGATGTATTTCGTGAATTCTTAGACAATTTTGTCGTCTGCTATCTAGACGATATCCTGATCTATTCCAAGAACGTCGAAGAACATGAAATACATGTTCGTCAAGTATTACAAAAACTTAGAGATGCAGGATTGTACGCCAAGATGGAAAAGTGTGTATTTCACACTACTCAAGTTGACTTTTTAGGATACATCATTTCAAATGATGGTCTCATGATGGATTCTAAGAAAGTCCAAACAATCGTGGATTGGAAGATTCCAAGGACGGTAAGAGATGTCCAATGTTTCTTGGGATTTGCCAATTACTATCGGATCTTCATCAAAGATTTCTCACGAGTTGCAGCTCCACTTACACGCTTGACTAGTAAAGATAAATTTCAATGGAATCAAGAAGCGGAAGCAGCATTTGAAGCCTTGAAGACATCGTTTGTCTCTGCACCAGTCTTATATCGTGTTGACTTTTCCAAGGCATTTTTTATGGAAACAGATGCATCAGATTTTGCCTTGGGTGCAGTTTCATCACAAATGGGAACAGATGACAAACTCCATCCGATAGCTTTTCATTCAAGAAAATTCTCAGCAGCCGAGATCAATTATGAGATCCACGATAAAGAACTTCTTGCGATCGTGGATTCCTTTCAAGAATGGCGTCATTATCTAGAAGGCGCTTCTAGTCCAGTCACTGTGTATACAGATCACAAGAACCTCGAGTATTTCATGTCAGCACGCGTGTTGAATCGTCGTCAAGCTCGTTGGAGTATGTCTTTGTCAAGATTCGAGTTCATTATCACTTATCGGCCAGGAAAACAACAAGGTTTATTCGATGCCCTATCTAGACGTTCTTATTTTGCACCAAAAGAAGAAGATGCAGCTTTTGAGCAACAAAGAACGGTCCTCTTGAAACCGGAGCAATTTCATCTCCGAGCAATGAAATCAACATTGACTGTTGATTCAACTTTTCTCAAGCAAATCCAGTCCAGTATGTCCTCAGACCCTCTTGTTTATGATATCGAGAATAATTCTTCCAAGTCTCATGATCCTTCTAAGTTTGAGTTCAAGAATAATCTATTATATTTTGAAGGACGCCTATATGTTCCAGAAGGAGAAGCACGTTTACGTGTTCTTCAAGCACGTCATGACTTTCCAGCAGCAGGGCACTTTGGATATAATAAGACTTTGGAACTCATATCAAGAGATTTTTGGTGGCCACAAATGTGAAAGTCACTCAAAGACTTTGTACAATCATGTGATATTTGTTCAAGATCAAAAATTCCTCGTCATCGACCTTACGGACTTCTTCAGCCATTACCTATACCAGAACAACCATGGTCTTCTGTTTCTATGGATTTCATCACAGATCTTCCAAGCTCAAGATCTTATGATTCTATATTTGTGATAGTAGATCGTTTCACCAAGATGGCACATTTTGTGCCATGTACAAAATCTATCACAGGTGAAGAAACAACTAAGTTTTTCATTGATAATATCTATCGCTATCATGGATTACCTAAAGATATCATATCGGATAGGGGAACTCAATTTGTGTCAAGATTTTGGAGGACCCTTTTCAAGATTTTAAAAGTGGACATAAAGCTATCTTCGGCTTTCCATCCTCAAACTGATGGACAAACAGAGTGCGTAAACCAAGTCTTGGAGCAATATTTAAGGTGTACTATCAACTACCAACAAGATGATTGGACAACCCTTCTGCCATTGGCAGAGTTTGCTTATAATAATACGGTACATTCTTCCACGCAACAAACACCTTTCTTTGCCAATTATGGCTATCATCCACGACTTGATACTTTTGATTTTTCAAAAGTTGATAATCCTGCAGCAGAAGATATGGCAAATCGGTTGTCAGAGTTACATGCAATAATGAAGACACAATTGAAGGAAGCTCAAGAACGACAAAAGATAAACGTAGATCTATATCGTAAGGAGCAACCACAGATCAACGTCGGTGATAAGGTATGGCTACTTCGTCGCAATATCAAGACTACTCGACCTTGTGACAAGTTGGACTATCGTAGGCTTGGCCCCTTTTCTGTTTCTGAACAGATCAACCCAGTTGCATATCGGTTACATCTACCAGAGTCAATGAAGATCCATCCTGTATTCCACGTATCTCTTCTTGAACCATATAAGACAGTGGATATACAAGGAAGAAGACAAATGCCATCGCCTCCTATAGAAGTAGATAATAATGAAGAATTTGAGGTGGAAGAGATATTAGACTCAAGGCGGCGCCGAAATAAGCTGGAATATCTTGTTCATTGGCGCGGATATGATATTAGTGAACGCACATGGGAGCCATCCAGGAATCTAGCAAATGCATCAACTAAAGTCAAAGTTTTTCATCAACGACATCCATCAAAACCAAGATGAAAATCTCTCTTATAAAAGAGACAAGATTGAGGCAAGATAACATTCAATTTCCTATCCGTGTTTGTAACTTCTTTGCATTTGTGACGCTAATTAGATGGAGAGCCAACAACCAGAAGATTCAACTCAAGAACCTTCGTTTGCTAACCTGCCGGACGAGACATTACGATTGTCACAACCTTCAAGACGACGCAATCGAGATGAAGATCTTCAAGAACGACATGTTCTTCCTCGAACAGATGGTGAGATACAACGCGTTTGGTATCACGATTTGAGAAGGGACTCCCGATGTTTGGTGATTTTGCTAGAGGTAGGAACAACTCCTGATGGTGTTCCGAATATTCTATTCGAAGGAAGTTATGAAGGCCTCAATAATGATCAAATAACTGGGTGGTCTTCTTGCCCTGGTATGGGACACTACCGATGGTTGAGAGGCCCTATCAATCATCTTCGAAGAGAACAGAGATTAGAGTATGTGGCGAATATAATTCGTCGCATCATAGATTTCCTCAACATATGATGACCGCTCCTCGTGGAACTCGTCTCTAGAAGGGGGGGTAATGTCACGGCTATAATCATGTAAGCTAATAATTACATATAGAAATAGGTAGAAGTAAGTAAAAGTAGATAAAAGTAAGTTAATTGTATAATATTTAATATAGAAGCTTCCTAGAAACTTCCTAGAGGCTGCTTTGACTTCATAGGTGTCTTTAATTGACTTTTTGGATTAGAAACGTGGTCAACAAGTTGGCCATGTGCCACACATGTTATTAGCTTGAAGATCAAGCTAACTATGTGGCCCACACGTAGAAAAACTTGCCTTGTAAGTCAAGGCATGTGTCCTACAAAGTCAACACATATTGGAGGTCCTATAGAACGTCGCCACGTAGCCCCTAGTTAGATAGTATATATAGAGACAAGAGTGAAGGCTTCTTCACTCTTGTCAACTCCTTTCTTGCTTCTAGTCCAGGTTCAAGAGTCTTTAGTTTCTTGTCTTGTGGCAATAGCCATTCCAGTTTCCTTTTAATATACCTACTTGTTTATATTTTGACTTATTATATCGAGATAGCCTTTTGGTGTATATTTTTCCTCATCGAGTCTTTGTCCTTGACATGTAGTTATTTTCTCCAAGATAAAGTAGAATTTTTTGAGTAGCCATAGTTTGGTCTTCTGATATGGATAGCCAAAAGATAGGTACTATGCTAGTCAGATTATCTCAACCGACTAGCTTACAAAGGCGACCCCGAGATGAAGAACTACCTACACCACGATGACGACGGAGGATACCAAGTAACCGATCATTGGTGATTGTATTTGAGTTTGAGCCTGCTTACGATGGTCAACCAGAAGGCATGTTTGCAGGACAATATCATAATGAGGACACGGAAGTTCATGCTTGGTCAGAAGTCGAAGGCATGGGCCACTACCATTGGCTTTAAGGGCCAATGAAGCACTTACCTCGTGAACAACCATTGGAGTTTATAGCAGACGTTATGCGACAAATCTTCATTTTCTTGTGTTGGTTTTGATTAACAACAACATTGCTTTTCAGAGACCTCGAAGCTAAAGGAGGGGGTGATGTTAGGGACATAGTCTTTAGAACCTTCTAGAGACAAGTTTCTAGAACCTTCTAGAAACAAGTCTTTGGAACCTTCTAGAAGCTTCTTAGTTGATGGAAATTGCTTAAGAAGCTTCTTAAATAGGAGTATATATTGGAATCAAGGCTGAAGAGTTCTTCAATCTGGACAACACATCTCTTGGAGCTCTAGCTCACCTCTCTGGTGTTGTTCTTGTATTCATCTAATTAATCTAATTCTTGCTAATTTTTCTTGAACTTCTTGTTAGATCTCGAGCTTGTATTTTTATGTCCATTACAATTTCTATATCCGTGACAGTTTGTCAAGACTGAACCGACCTTAGATATAAAAGCTTCCTCGTTAGAATGTAGATTATCTCTCTGCTTCAAGGTGTAATAGCGTTTTAGAGGTTGCGGATTGCCCTCCTCTAAATTGTTATTTCTTTTGTTACAATATTGGAGTCTTATTCTTCTTGGAGAGAGTGGATTACCCCTTTTCTTGAAGCTCTTAAGGCATTTTAGAGGTTACGGAATACCCTCTTCTAAACCAATATTGTCTTCTTGTAGAGTCATTTCTGTCCTTCTCTTAGAATGGCCGGAGGCCAAGACATTAGTATGATGGAAAGTTTGGAGTCTAAGTTGGATGCTATTGTTAAGGACATAGTCCTTAGAACGTTTTAGAGACAAGTTTCTAGAACCTTCTAGAATCAAGTCTCTGCAACCTTCTAGAAGCTTCTTAGTTGGTGGAAGTTACTTAAGAAGCTTCCTAGTTAGTGGAAGTTGCTTGAGAAGCTTTTTTGTTAGTAGAAGTTACTTGAGAAGCTTCTTAGTTGGTAGAAATTGCTTGAGAAGCTTCTTAGTTGGTAGAAGTTACTTGAGAAGCTTCCTAAATAAGAGTATATATTGGAATTAAGGCTGCAAGGTTCTTCAGTCTTGACAACACATTTCTTGGAGCTCTAGCTCACCTCTCTGGTGTTGTTCTTGTATTCATGTGATTAATCTAGTTCTTGCCAGTTCTTCTTGAACTTCTTGTTAGATCTCGAGCCTGTATTTCTATGCCCGTGACAGCTATCATGAATATCCTCGCTACGTTATTGTGAAGAATTGCAGAGATTGAAGGAGTCGTGGCAAGGCTTCATAATGATGGAGCATCTGGGATGGCACAATCTAGGTTATACCATCCTCAAACTTCTGCACTTGGAGAAGTAACTTTGCCTCAGGTTCGACAAGCACCACTGGTTCTATAACATAAGGAGCCCTGAGTTAGTCTTTTGGACAAGTTCGATGGTATGCGTTCCAAGTTTCAAAGATTCGTCAATCAAATCAGGTTGATAACAGTTTTATAGCCCGAATGCTATCCAACGGAGGAGTCATGTGTTGAGCTTGTTGGAACCTTACTTACAGGACAAGCTCTATTATGGTTTGTTCCTTTATTTGAGAAACGATCGTCCATACTAAATAACTTTGAAACCTTTTTGGAGGCATTTGCGGAAGCATTTGGTGAACACGATAAGATTCGATGGACTACAACAAAGATCCGGTCACTATGACAAGGGATGTGTTCTACATCAGTCTATGCATCGAATTTCAGGCAATTAGCATGCAACATCAATTGGGATGAAGAAGCATTGATGAGTCAATTCTATTGGGATTTAAGAGACGATATGAAGGATTTGCTGTTAACTCTTTTTGATCTGCGAATGCTCAACGAAGCTATTAGCCAAGCTGTGAAGTGCAATAATCGCCTATTCCAAAGTTGCTAAGACCAACGCTCAAGACAACATATGGTTCGCCACGCCCCAATTATATTGGCAAGGAGCGTGAATTCACATTCAAAGATAGAAGACATGTAAATTGATGCGGTATGTATCAAATTCCTTATTCTAAAAGAAAAAAAGTAACGTATGGAGGAAGGTCTACGTTATATTGCGCTGAAGAAGGCCACAAAGTTGGAAACTACCCCAAGAAGCAAAATCAACGCACTATCAAGACTATGGGCACGTTTATTCAAGAAAACAAGAATGCCCTACCACAATAGGAATCGTGGGGCTGGACAGTGAAACATCGCAACAACAACCAGGTTCCTTTCTTTTCACTCAATCTGCTCTTTATTTTACAATCCCTTTGTTTATTAGCCCTCAAAAACTACGAACCTTAGCATTATTAGATTTAAGAGCATCTACTTGTTTCTTAGATGAAGAATTTACGAAGCATCATAAGATCCCTTTAGTACAAAAATCCAAACCTGTTCACGTTGAGGTCATAGATGGACGACCTTTATTGTTTGGTAGTGTCACCCATGAAGCAGAACCTATAGAAGTGATGTTTAAGGACCATAGTAGTCATATTATTTTTAATATTATTAGAATCCCATCAAATCCTATTATTCTTGATCTTTCTTGGTTAGAAAAGCATAATCCATCCATAGATTGGAGATTGCAAAAGATGACCTTTCCCACAAAACCATCCAAGAACAAGCCTAGTAGAAAACCCCGAATAGAGAAATCTTTATTCATTGGAGCAAGAGCGTTTGTAAGATCGTTCAAGGAGGGCACATTGTTTGTCATTTATGCGGCTCCAACTATCGAAGAGAAGATCTCGACAGCAAGTATACTGGAGCAATATAAAGATTTTAAAGACTTGTTTCAAAAGAAGAATGTCGACATGCTATCAGAACACCGACCATATGATTGCGCCATAGACTTGCAGGAAGGAACACAACCACCTTTTGGCCCGATCTACAATCTATCATAGATAGAGTTGGCGGAATTGCAAAAGTACATCGATAAGAATCTAGTCAAGAACTTTATCCATCATTCAAAATCGTCAACTGGAGCACCCATCTTATTTGTAAAGAAGAAAGATGGCTCATTGCGGATGTGCGTGGACTATCGAGGCCTCAACAAGGTAACAAAGAAGAACCATTATCCATTACCCTTGATTTTTGGTCTCTTAGATCAACTTGGACGTGTAAGGATCTTTATAAAAATTGATCTAAGGGGAGCTTACAACCTCGTACGAATCAAAGAAGGAGATGAGTCATAGACAGCATTTCGTACAAGGTATGGCCATTTTGAAAATAATATCATGCCCTTTGATCTTACCAATGCTCCAACGGTCTTCCAACATATGATTAATGATATTTTTCGACAGCACCTTGAAGATTTAGTTGTCATCTACTTAGATGATACTCTGATATTCTCCAAAAACGAAGAAGAGCATGAAAAGTACGTTCATTTGGTCTTGGAGAAACTAAGCGAGTGAAGACTATATGCCAAGTTGGAGAAGTGTTTATTTCACAAAATGGAGATGGAGTTTTTAGGATTCATTGCGACTACGGAAGACTTGAAGATGGATCCCAAGAAGGTGGAAGCAATCGTGTCCTGGGAGGTTCCGAAGACAATTAGAGACGTACAATGCTTTCTTGGTTTTGCCAACTTCTATCGGATCTTCATCAAGAATTACTCTCAAGTTGCTGCTCCTCTCACTCGGTTGACATGCAATGATAAGCTGGAATGGGGACCTCTAGCAGAGAAGGCGTTTCAAGACCTGAAGACCGCATTTACTACGACTCCAATCTAAGTACATCTAGACTTTACAAAGGCCTTTTATTTAGAAACTGATGCTTCGGATTTTGCTTTAGGAGCTGTACTTTCATAAATAGGAGAAGACAAGAAGCTCCATCTGGTTGCATTCTATTCTCAAAAGTTCTCTGCTGTTGAAATCAATTATGAGATCCACGATAAGAAACTTTTTGCTATAGTAGATTCTTTTTAAGAATGGTATCACTTTCTTGAAGGAGCTGCACACTTAGTGACCGTATACACAGATCACAAGAATTTGGAGTATTTCATGTCGGCTCGAGTTTTAAATCGACGTCAAGCTCGGTGGAATATGTCGCTATCTAGGTTCAATTTTGTTATCACTTATCGACTTGGAAAGCAGCAAGGAATATTTGATGCCTTCTCGAGGAGATCGTATCTTGTACTAAAGGCTGGAGAAGCAACGTTTGATCAACAATGTATGACGTTGTTGAAGCTAGAGCAATTTCGACTTTGCGCTACTATTGTGCCAATTGATGTTGACTTCCTGAACTAGATATGTGATGTGACCATTGAAGATTTAATAGCCATTGATATCAAGTAGCGTGCCAATGACGACAAGTTTAAGGTGGAGGGAGATCTTTTATACTTTGACGAGCGGTTGTATATTCCAAAAAGACTAGCATGACTCTGAGTTCTTCAATCTCGCCACGATTTTCTAGCTGCGAGATATTTTGGATTCAACAAGACCTTGCAGCTTATTTCTCGAGCTTTTAGGTGCCCCCAAATGTGGAAAGATGTGAAAGATTTTATCATCTCTTGTGACATCTGTTCAAGATCCAAGAATCCTCGGCATTGTTCTTATGGACTTCTATAGCCATTGCCGATTGCATGTCAACCATGGTCTTCAATTTCCATGGACTTCATCACAGACCTGCCATCATCGAATTCATTTGATAGTATCTTTATCTTTATAGATTGGCTTACAAAGATGGCACACTTTGTCTCTTGCAAGAAGACATAGTCTAGTGAAGTCACAGCAAGATTCTTTCTCGATAATGTATATCGATATCATGGACTACCAGATGATATCATATCAGATCAATGAACCCAATTTGTGTCAAATTTTTGGAGATCTCTCTTTGAGATACTGAAGGTGGATATCAAGCTTTCTTTGACTTTTCATCCTCAAACTAATGGCCAAACGGAACGGTTGAACCAAGTCTTGGAACAATACTTACGATGCAGCATCAACTATTAGCAAGACGATTGGACTGCATATCTGTCGCTAGCTGAGTTTGCATATAACAACACCCTCCATACGTCGACTCAATACACACCATTCTTTTTCAACTATGGGTATCATCCAAAGCTTGATTTATTGAGTCCGTCAACAAGTAACAATCTAACAGTTGAAGGATTTGCGAAGCAACTATCAGAGCTTCAAACCACATTGAAGCTTCAATTACAATCCGCTGAAGAATCCTACAAGGCGTTTGCACATAGATTTTGGAATCAACCACCTACTTTCAAAATTGGACATAAAGCATGACTTTTTTGACGAAATATCAAGACCAAGCGACCATGTGATAAGTTGGACTATCGAAGATTGGGACCATTTAACATTCAGAAGCAAATCAACCCAGTGGCATACCGTCTGAAATTATCGGCTTCTATGAAGGTACATCCAGTCTTTCATGTTTCTCTGTTGGAGCCTTATCGAGAGTCGTCTTTTCCTGGAAGAGTGGAATGTCCACCACCTAGTATTGAGATCGAGAACCACAAGGAATACGAGGTTGAAAAGGTACTAGATTCACGGCAAAGGTGGGGTAAGTTGGAGTATCTTGTTCATTGGTGCGGCTACGACATTAATGAGCAAACGTGGAAGCCAGTTAAAAATCTCGCCAATGCGTCACAAATGGTATATGAGTTTCATCAACAACATCCTCATAAACTTAAGTCGGTTTGACGATAGCTTCCTTCTGAAGCTTGCTCACCCAAGAATATAAGAAATGGGGAGAGCACCACTAAAATTCGTAGTTGATGTAGTTATTTTCTCTAAGATAAAGTAGAATTTTTTGAGCAGCCATAGTTTGGTCTTCTAATTTGGATAGTCAAGAGATAGTTACTATGCCAATCAGATTATCTCAACCGACTAGCTCATGAAGGCGATCCCGAGATGAAAAATCACCTACATCATGACGACGACGGAGGATACCAAATAATCGATCACTGGTGATTGTACTTGAATTCAAGCTTGCTTATGATGGTTAGCTAGAAGGCATGTTTGCAGGACAATTTCACAATGAGGACACGGAAGTTCATGCTTGGTCAGAAGTCAAAGGCGTGGGCCTCTATTGTTGGCTTCAAGGACTGATGAACCACTTACCTCGTGAACAACAGTTGGAGTTCATAATAGACGTTATTCGACAGATCTTCATTTTCTTGCATTGGTACTGATTAACAACAACATTACTTTTCAGAGACCTCGAAGCTAAAAGAGGGGGTGATGTTAGGGACATAATCTTTAGAACCTTCTAGAGACAAGTTTCTAGAACCTTCTAGAAGCAAGTCTTTGGAACCTTCTAGAAGCTTCCTAGTTGATGGAAGTTCGTTAAGAAGCTTTCTAGTTAGTAAGAGATGTTAGGGACTAGTCCTTAGAACCTTCTAGAAACAAGTTTCTAGAAGCTTCCTAGTTGATGGAAATTGCTTAAGAAGCTTCTTAGTTAGTAGAAGATGTTAAGGATATAGTCCTTAGAACCTTCTAGAGACAAGTTTCTAGAACCTTCTAGAAACAAATCTCTGGAACCTTCTAGAAGCTTCCTAGTTGGTAGAAGTTGCTTGAGAAGCTTCTTAAATAGGAGTATATATTGGAATCGAGGCTAAAGAGTTCTTCAGTCTCGACAACACATCTCTTGGAGCTCTAGCTCACCTCTCTGGTATTGTTCTTGTATTCATGTGATTAAATTAATATGATATGTTTTAAATCCTTCACTAAGCAAGAAATGACTTGATATAGTTCAAAATATTTATCCTTATATTATGGAAAAGATAAGCACATTTTTCAATATTATCTAAAGAAACAATGGAATCACAAAATGATTAGCATGATTACTAAAGAAGACAATATGTTGAAAAAAAAAAAAAATTCTAACTACAAAAGGAACTATGTGGCTAGAATCATGTGCAAAATCTAGTAAAGGTCATATTCTTTCTTTAGATTTGTCACCTTATTTTACAATAGATGTATGTTTAGGATCTAAAAATCACAAATTTTTTGTATTATTAGATTCAAGAGCCTCGGCTTATTTTATAGACAAAGTTTTAGTCAAAAAATAAAAAATATCTTTAATCAAAAAAATTAAATCTATACATGTAGAGATTATAGATGGTTGTTCATTGTCTTCTAAAGTTATTACTCATGAAATTGTTTCTGTAGATGTAGCAATTAAAGATCATAATAGTATAGTAATATTTAATATGATAAGATCTCCCTTTAATCTAAATAATTTAAGATTATCATAGTTAAAAAAATATAATCTTCAGATAGATTAGATTTTTTATAACCTTAATTTTTTTTGTAATTTAATCCAAAATTTTGATAGTGAAGTAAAAATAAATAAGCTTAATACATCCAAATCTTTACTAGTGAGTGCAAGAATTTTTTGCATGCACTAAAAGAAGTAAAATAAGATTATCATTAAAAATATGTATTTCCTACCTTTGATTTTAAGACTTCTAGACCAACTCAATCAAATAAAGATCTATACAAAAATAGATCTACAAAGAACATACAACTTCATCCCCATCAAAGAAGGAGATGAATAGAAGATTGTTTTTTGAACTAAATATGGATATTTTGAATATAATATCATACCTTTTGAACTCACGAATATACCAACTACTTTTCAACATCTCATGAATGATGTCTTTTGTGAGTTTTTTAATGATTTTATTATCTATTATTTAGATGATATTTTAATTTACTTTTAAAATATTAAAAAATATGAACTTTGTATTCGTCATATGTTACAAAAACTTAGAGATATAAGATTGTATATAAAGATAAAAAAGTGTATATTCCACACTACTTAGATTGATTTTTTATGATACATCATTTCCATCAATGGATTAATGATAGATCTTAAGAAAGTCTAGACTATCATGGATTGGAAGGTTCCAAAAACAATTAGAGATGTGCAATATTTTTTAGGATTTGTCAATTATTATTGAATATTCATTAAAAACTTTTTTCAAGTTGCAATTCTTTTTATACGTCTTACATGTAAAAATAAACTTAAGTGGAGCAAAGAAGTAAAAATAACTTTTGAAGCCTTAAAGACATCATTTTATGCTTGCATTAATTTTATATTATGTTGATTTTTGTAAGGTATTCTTCATAGAAACAAACGCATCAAATTTTTCTATGGGTGTTGTTTTATCACAAATGGAAGAAAATTATTAATTTTATCCAATAGCTTTTCATTCTAAGAAATTTTTAGCAGCAAAGATTAATTATATGATCCACAACAAAGAGCTTCTTGTAATTGTGGATTCATTTTAAGAATAGTATTATCATCTAGAAGGTGCTTCTACTCTAATTATTGTGTATACAGATCATATGAACCTCAAGTCGTTCATGTTGATACGTATTTTGATTTATTGCCAAGTCCATTGAAATATGTTTTTATCAAGATTTGATTTCAAAATCACGTATAGACCTCAAAAACAACAATTTTATTAAATACTCTTTTTGAAAATTCTTATTTTACACAAAAAGAAGAAGATGCAACTCTTGATTAATAAAAAAAATCTTCTAGAAGCTAGAACATTTTTATCTTTGAGCAATAAAATCAACATTGAATTGATTCAACTTTTATCAAGTAAATTCAATCAAGTATATCTTTTGATCTTTTTGTTCATGATATCAAGAATAATTCTTCTAAATTTCATGATACTTCCAAGTTTTAGTTTAAAAATAATCTACTCTACTTTAAAGGAAAATTATACATTCTAAAAGGTAAAGCATGATTACATGTTCTTTAAGCTCATGATGACTCTCCACCAGCCAGACATTTTGAATACAACAAGTTCTTAGAACTAATATCAAAAGATTTTTAATAGCTTCAAATGTAGAAGGTAGTCAAAGACTTTGTATAATCTTAAAAAAATATGTTAAAGATCTAAAATGCTTCATCATCCATCTTATGGATTTTTTTAGCTATTACCTATTCTAAAACAATCATAGTCTTTTGTTTCTATGGATTCTATTATAGATCTTTCAATCTCAAATTTTTATATTTCTATATTCATGATAGTAGATCAATTTACTAAAATAGTACATTATGTACAACGTATAAAATCTTTTATTGGTGAAGAAATGACTAAGTTTTTTTTTTAACAACATCTATTGTATCTTGGATTACCCAAGGATATTATATCAAATAGGGAGATTCAATTTATATCAAGATTTTGGAGAGACATTTTCAAGATCTTAAAGATGGATATAAAGCTCACTTTGGCTTTTTATCCTCAAGGTGATGAGCAAATATAACGGATGAATCAAGTTCTAAAGCAGTATTTGAGATATACCATCAATTATTATCAAGATAATTAGATAATTTTTTTTCCATTAGGAGAATTTGTATACAATAATTTGATACATTGTTTGATTCAATAAAAATCTTTTTTTTTCCAATTATGATTATCATCTATGATTTAATAAATTTTATTTTTTAAAAGTTGATAATCTTATGGCAAAAAAGTTAGCAAATTATTTGTCAGAACTATATTCAATAATAAAGGCACAGCTAAAGAAAGCTGAAGAATAACAAAAAATCAATGCCAATGCCTATTTTAAAGAATAATTATAATTCAAGAAAAATTATAAGATGTGATTACCAAGTTGCAATATCAAAACTACTTATCTTTATGAAAAGTTGGACTATTGTAGGCTTCAATCTTTTTCTATTAGTAAACAAGTCAATCCTATTATTTATTTATTAAATCTATCTATATCGTATTGTAGTTTGGCTATTATATAAAAATATTATGTTTATATATTTAATATATAATTTACTAAGTAATATAGTAAAAGTCATGTTAGTGGATTTTAATTGATTGTAGAATGTACTTTAATTACTTCTTTATAAGGATGTTGTTTAAAAGAACTATTATTAAAATTTATATAACTTTATTTTTTTTTAATAGTAGCTTTCAAGATTAATTTTGGTTGATAGTAAATTTTGCATATTCAAAGTTACCTTTGTTAGATATATTAGTGACTCTTGAAGTCTTATTTTGTTTCTTTTATTTGATGTTTAGGACATATATTATGTAAATCTTATTAGAAAAAGATTAGAGAGTGATCTTGGTAGCAAAAAGAGAAGTTAGGGCATCCATATGAATGAATGGAGATGAATGATGAAAATTCCCATTCCTATTGGCCAAAAATCATACTCAATTGGCTTCAACGAGGCTCCGTGAGGCCTTATTAGGAATTAAGATTATTCTTTCAAAGGCATTTGAATTTTGGAGGCTAAGATCAACAAGTTTAGATTTTTGGCCATGGTTTAGGTGAATATTTTGTATCATTTGGCATTTATATGAGAGTTATATAGATGCTCAAAGTTAAGGTATTGATTTTGTACCTATTATCATTCTTTTGGATGTAACGCACATACAGAAAGCAATAAAAAATTGGCGACAAAAATTGAAGAGAGTAATTTTTTGGCTATACTTTTAGCATATTTTTGATGGATTGTAAGTTGGAATAAAGGAGATATTAGAGGTTGAAGTGAGTGCTTAGAATCTAAGGACAATAAAATACTTAGTTTACTAGTGATTGTATTTTGAGCTATATCTTCAATAATTTGATGAAATTTTGACTCAAAATTTCCAAAAATATATGTGCTTATGTTAATAAAATTTTTACATAAATTTTGTGGTATTTGAATTTTTGATTTTTGATATATGAAAAAAATAGTACTCAGATGCTTGTAAGTTAGGATTTAAAATACGTGCTATGGTTTCTAAGATACTAAAAGATTGGTAGTAAATTTATGGTTTATTTTTTTTAAAATAAAGCTTAAGGATAATAGCTATATTATATAAAAATTTGAGTAAAATTAAACAATTGGATTAAGAGATGTGAATTTTTGTAGTGAAGAAAGAAAAAATTCTTTGTGGAAAAAATATGTTTTAAAGGATTTTGCTACAACTTGGACATTTTATATAAAGTAAAGAAGTTTTTAAAGCCATGACTTTTCATATTAGTTAAAAATAGAATACAATACTTATTAAAGATTAGCCAATAAGTTAAAACTAAACTCTCTACAAGTAGATATTACATCTATTTTTAGTTTGAAAATCATGCCATACAACATCGAAGTCTATAAAGATCCATTCCATATTCATGTATCTCTTCTTGAGCCATATAAGACAATGAATATCTTGAAAAGAAGACAAATACCACCTCTTCTTATAGAAGTGGATAATAATGAAGAATTTGAAGTAAAAGAAGTCTTAGATACAAGGTGGCACTAAAATAGATTAGAATATCTTGTTCATTGGCATGGATATGATATTAGTGAATAGACATGGCAATTAACAATGAATCTTGAAAATTTAACAAAAGAAGTTGAGATTTTTCATCATCAACATCTATCAAATCAAGTTGAAGAATAACAAATTTTTGCTAAAAAAAATAAGATTTAAAAAGATAGTATTTTACTTTTTATTCTTATTTGGTAATTTTGTAAATTTGTGACACTAAGGAAATGGAGAACCAACAACCAAAAAATTCAACTCAAAGACTATCACTTGTTGACTTATTAGATAAAATATTACAATTATTATAATGCTTAAGATAATTTAAACAAGTTAAAGATCTTCAAAAATAACATGTCTTTCTTCAAATAAATAGCAAGATATAAGTTGCACAACTTTGGAAGACACTCCCAATGTTTGGTGATTTTATTAGAGATTGAAATAACTCCTGACAATGTTTTAAATGTTTTATTTGAAGGAAGTTACGATGGCCTCAACAATGATCAAATAACAAGGTATTATTTTTTTCCTAGTATGAATTACTATTGATTGCTGAAAGGACCTATCAACCTTCTTTGAATAGAATAAAGATCAAAATATGTGGCAAATACAATTTACTGCATCTTGAATTTTTTTAACATATGATGATTGCTCTTCATGGAACTTGTCTCTAATAGGGAGAATAATATTGTAGACATATATATTTATTCTAATATTTATCTATATGATTAAATAAAAGTAGATAAAAGTAGATTTATTTTATAATATTTTTTAGAGAAGCTTCCTAGAAGCTTTATAGACATTATTTTGACTTTACATATGTTTGTAATTGATTGGTAGGTTAGAAACTTGGTCAAAAAATTAACCACATATTAGTAGCTTGCAAAATAAGCAAACTATATCGTGCACATATGGGAAACTTGCTTTACAAATTAAGATATGTGTCTTGCAAAGTCAACACATTTTGAAGGTCCTATAGATTAGCACCACATAGCTCTTTGTTAAGAGTATATATAAAAGCAAAAGTAAAGCCTTCTTTACTCTTGTTAATAGCTTTCTAATCTTTGATCTTTCAAAACTTTTTAGTCTTCTTGTCTTTTGTAATAGCCATTCTAGTTTAATAATATACCATCTTTGAATAATTTTTTAATCTTTTTAAGTAGTACAAGACTATATTGATATTTTAATTTATGAGGTTTATGTCTCTAAGACAAGCATACAATCTAATTCGCATCAAAGAAGAAGATGATTGGAAGACTAATTTTTAAACTAGGTATGGATATTTCAAAAATAATGTCATATCTTTTGGATTCACAAATTCACTAGCTCTTTTTCAACATCTTATAAATAATGTATTTTTATAAGTTTTTTGATAATTTTATTATTTTTTATTTAAACAAAATTCTAATTTTTTCTAAGAATAAAAAAAAAATATGAACTTAATATTTTTTTGTACTACAAAAACTTAGAGATACAAGATTATATGCCAAGATAGAAAAGTGTATATTCTACACTATTCAAGTTGACTTCTTAAGATACATCATTTTCAACAAAGATTTAATGATGGATTCAAAAAGGTCCTAACTATCATAGATTAGAAGATTCTAACAATAATAAGAAATATACAATATTTTTTGGGATTTGTCAATTACTACAAGTTCTTTATTAAGAACTTTTTTCAAATTGTGGCTCTTGTTACGTATTTAACATATAAAGACAAACTTGAGTGGAATAAACACAGTGAAGCATCTTTTGAAGTCTTGAATATATCATTTATTTTTATATCAATCTTCTGTTGCATTAACTTTTCCAAAGCATTCTTCATGAAAACATACGCATTGAATTTTTATTATGAATATTATTTTGTCATGAATGAAAGTAGATGAAAAGCTCCATCTAATAGTTTTTTATTCTAAGAAATTTTCAGTAGCCAAGATTAAGTATGAAAACTATAACAAAGAACTTCTTGCAATTGTAGATTCATTTCAAGAATGAAGTCATTATTTAGAAGGCGCCTTAACTCTAATCATCTTATATATAAATGACAAGAATATCAAGTATTTCATATCAGCAAATATTTTGAATCATTGCCAAGTTTGTTAGAGCATTTTTTTTATCAAGATTTGATCTTAAGATCACATATTGATGCAAAAAATAAAAATATTTGTTAAACATCTTTTTTAGAATTTTTTATCTTGCATCAAAAGAAAAGAAAAGAGAGAGAAAAAAAAAAAACATAGCTTTTGATATCAAATATATATATATATATATATATATATATATCTTTTAAAGCTTGAATATTTTCATCTTTGAATAATAAAATCAGTATTAATATTGATTTAATCTTTTTTAATCAAATTCAATCAAATATGTCATTTGATCCTTTGTTGATGATATAAAAAATAATTCTTTTAAGTCTCATGATACTTCCAAGTTTGAATTCAAAAATAATCTACTCTATTTTGAGAGACAATTATATATTAAAAAAGTCAAATTACAATTACATGTTCTTGAAGTTTGTCATGACTTTCTAACAACTGAATATTTTGAATACAATAAGACTTTGGAGTTAATACTAAAAGATTTTTGGTGGCCTCAAATATAAAAGGTAATTAAAAACTTTATACAATCATATGATATTTTTTCAAGATCCGAAATGCTTCATCATGGACTCTATAGACTGCTTCAGTCATTACCTATTTTAAAACAATCATAATCTTCTATTTCTATGGATTTTATCATACATCTTCTGATTTCAGATTTGTATGATTCTATATTTGTGATAGTAGATTAATTTATCAAGATGGCTTATTTTGTACTTAATACAAAATCCATCACAAGTAAAGAAATGGCTAAGTTTTTTTTTTAATAACATCTATTGATATCATGGATTATCTAAAGATATTATATTGGATAAGAAGACTCAATTTGTATCAAGATTTTACAAAACTCTTTTCAAGATTCTTAAGGTGGATATAAAGATCTTTTTGGCTTTTCATTCTTAAACTAATAAATAAATAGAATGAATGAATCAAGTTCTAGAGTAGTATTTGAGGTGTACGATCAACTATCATTAAAATAATTAGACAACTTTTTTACTATTGGTACAATTTACGTATAATAATTTGGTACATTTTTCTACTCAATAAACATTTTTTTATATCAATTATGGTTATCATCTACAACTTGATACTTTTGACTTTTCAAAAGTTGATAAATTTACAACATAAGATTTGACAAATTATTTGTCAGAGCTACATGAAACAATAAGGTGCAATTAAAGGAAGTTTAAAAATGTCAAAAGATTAATGCGGATGCCTTTTGTAAAGAACAACTACAATTCAATATGGGTGACAAAGTATAATTATTTTATCACAATATTAAGACTACTTGTCTTAGTGACAAGTTGGACTATCATTGACTTCAATCTTTTCTTATTTGTGATCATGTCAATTCTGTTGCTTATCAATTATATCTACAAAGTCTATAAAGATCCATTTCATACTTCACATGTCTTTTTTTGAGTCATATAAGATAGTGAATATTTCAAAATAAAATAAAATAAAATAAAATAAAAATACGACTTCTTCTTATAGAAGTAGATAATAATGAAGAATTTGAGTTGGAAGAAGACTTAGTTTTTAGGTGGTACTAAAATAGATTAGAATATCTTATTTATTAATAAAGATATGATGTTTATAAATATACATGGAAGCCAGTAAAGAATCTTACAAATTCATCAAAGAAGGTTGAAAATATTCATTAGCAACATCTATTAAAATCAAGATGAAGAATGAAAAATCTTTATTATAAAAGAAACAAGATCTAAAAAAGATAACATTCTACATTCTATTCTTGTTTGTAGCTTTTGTAGCACTATAGAGACAAAAAATCAACAACGAACATATTCAACTCAAGAGCTATTGTTTGTTGAGTTATTCAGTAAGTGTCAAGGATATAAATCTCAATGAAAAAGAATCCTCAATACACTTTTCTATCATTGAAGAGAACTAGAAAGTCACTCAAAAGGTGATATAATATTAACTAAAATGGCTATTACCAAAAACAAAAATACTAGAAAGTCTTGAAACAAGACTAAGACTAGAAAGGCATTGACAAGAGTGAAGAAGACTTCACTTTTGCCTCCATATATACAATTTAACTAAGAGCTACATGGCGATGTCCTATAGAACCTCCAACATGTGTTGACTTTGCTAGCCACATGTCTCATCTTACAAGATAAGTTATCTATGTATGCGCCACGTAGTTGGCTTGTTCCACAAGCTATTACATGGAGATAATTTGTTCTACAAGCTACCAATACATGGTTAGCTTTTTGGCCAAGTTTCTAACCTATAAACACATCTAAAGTCAAAACCACGTCTATGAAGCTTCTAGAAAGCTTTTCTAGAAGACTTTATGAAATTATTTTATATTTACCTACTTCTACTTAATCATATAAGTAACTATTGAGGTAAATGTATATGTCCATGACATTATCCTCTCTTCTAGGAACAAGTTCCACAAGGAGCGATCTTCATATGTTGAAGAAGTCCAAGATGCGGTGAATTGTATTTGCTACATACTTCGATCTTTCCTATCTTCGAAGATGGTTGATAGGTCCTCTCAACCATCTATAGTGTCCCATACCAGGGCGAAAAGACCACTCTGATATTTGGTCATTGTTGAGGCCTTCATAACTGCCTTCAAATAAAATATTTGGAACATCATCAAGAATTGTTCCTACCTCTAATAAAATCACTAAACATCAGTAATCTCTTCTAAGGTCGTGATACCAAACACGTTGTATCTCTCCATCTATTCAAGAAAGGACATGTCGTTCTAAGGGGTCTTCATCTTGATTTTGTCGTCTTGAAGGTTGTTACAATCACAATGTCTCATCTAATAAGTCTGCAAATGAAAGCTCTTGAGTTGAATCTGCTAGTTATTGGTGCTCTATCTCATCACAAATATACAAAAGCTATAATAAAAGATAGAAGGTGGAATGTTATTTTCTTTTGATCTTGTTTCTTTTATAGCAAAGGTTTGTTATTCTTCATCTTAGTTTTGATGGATGTTGTCGATGAAAGACTTCAACTTTCTTTACTGCATTTGTAAAATTCTTTGACGTTGTCGAATTACGTGCTATCTTACTTGAGAACGTGCCAGGCATCTGGCTGTAGGAGGTAGTATGGTGTTTCGCTAGTACTCAAGCAGTCTATCGTGTTTTGGACTACCCAAATACAATCTATATCGGATTGCAATGTCAAAGCTTAGTTCCAATATAAAATGTCTAAAGACCCTATATAACTTCAATCTCTTTTGTTATTTTTATTTTATTTTATTTATTTTATATTTTTTATTTTATCTTTATCGTTAATTACCTTAATCCTAGACCATGAACTTCAGCAAGCTGTGATCCTCAATCTGTCCTTCCGACTTGTTGTGAAATATCTATCGCTAGTGTCTCTGAAAGCCCTTTCGAATGCTCAAGAAGTTCCAGTTCAACCTCGCTTACAGATTGTGAGGCTATATTGCAATCTGCACCGATGTCCTTTGGCCGCTTGCCGATATTCCTCTTATCCCTATCGATAGATCTCCAGTTATCATAGAAACTCTAAACAAACTCCAACTTGCCAACTCCCAATATCTCTTAAAACTGTTGGCAGATATCTTCTATCCATACAATCAAATTAACACAACCACGCATGCATTCAGCATACTCAACCTTCTAGACAACTCTAAATTTCAACCACAGAAGTATCTCCTATTTCATCAACAATCAAGAGTACTAGCCTTTCCTCTCTTATGGAAAAATCCAGTTCACCAATACAACACTGACTTTCAACAACGATTGCCTCCCTCTTCCCAAAACCCTATGAAGAAAAAAAAAAATCCCCCAATTCTCTGTCTTTTCCCCGAAAGCATGAAGCTAGTTCTCCAACCCCTTAAAATCCTAATTCTCTCCCCTTTCATTTCTTAACCTATCCTCCCCTTTTATCTTGAGAAGATCCTATTCTTTCGCCTTGGACTCCCCGAATTGGAATAGCCGACCTCTCCTTTAACCCTGAGAAGATCCTATTCTTCCACCTTGGACTTTCCGAATTGGAATAGCCAGCCGAGCTTTCTCTCCCATTATTGCCTTTAAGAGATCTTTTTACCAAAAGGACGTTCATGGAATGGTACAAAGAACGAAACAACCTGAAACAAAATCGAAGCCCGTAATCAGACCATATTGAGTTGCTCGACCAAGTCAGGTCTCATATTGGGTAAGAGGCCCATAATAGGACCTGGATTAGAGGTCTTCTGAAACTGGATCTAATTGGCTCTTCGAACCAGGCTCACCCGACGTTGAATTGGTCCTT
Organism: Physcomitrium patens; assembly: GCF_059467195.1. Classification (NCBI taxonomy): domain Eukaryota; kingdom Viridiplantae; phylum Streptophyta; class Bryopsida; order Funariales; family Funariaceae; genus Physcomitrium; species Physcomitrium patens. The sequence continues at coordinate 1,856,258 of NC_143433.1, read as the reverse complement.
TCCCTTCCTACTGACTCCCATTACTAAAATCGAATGGAGCATTTCGTTATTGATGAGTATGCCCCGGCTGACTGTAACGGGATGACTAAACCTGACCTCTCAGTATTTGCACTGGAATTGGACCCCGCTTCTAACACCAAAGGTGACTAAATATTGATAAATCTTTTTCATTTATATTTTCATCATATAGACGTGTTACAACATGACATCAACCCCCTCTGAACCTATGCATCCTCCGGTATGCACCAATTTACTCAATTGTTGTTTGATTTATAATATATTCTCTATATCTTTGTTCAATTTGTCTTCATCACCTTCATTATCCAAATCACTTTCATCTTCTTGCTTCGGAATCTATATACTTTCATTAAGGTCTTCTACATTCATCTCCGCATGTCTTCATTTAAATATTTTTACTCGCTTCCCTGCAATTGGTATTTTCAATTTTGTACCATCTAACTCTAGTAATGAGTAAGTTGCATTATCATGAACAGTTGTTACTACATATGATCCAAACCAACATTTTGAAAATTTCCGCAAAGTACTATGTTGATTATCCAGACTATTGTCATAAATAAGTACCCAGTCACCTTCCTCGATTGCTTTAGATCTCAATCGATGTTGCTTATCAAATCGCGCCTTGTTTTGTAACCTTGTTCTTTTTAACCTTTCCAATGCTATTTGTACATCTTCCGATCTTTGCTCCAATTGTCGAATCCTAATAGCCAAAAGTTCTTCTCTTGTCAATCCATCTTCCCATGGTAGCATACTCCAAGTAAGTACCTTTTCTTCAATCGGCATAATTGGTTTTTGACCTGTCATAAGTTCTACTGGCATATATCCAGTCACCGAACTATGTGTTGTTCGATCAGCCCATAATGCAAATGACAAAAGCCGTGGCCACTCTTTAACTTTCCCATTACAAGCTTTAACCAATGCTTTCACAATCGGCGGGTGACCACGTTCGCTTTTTGCATTTCCTTTCGGATTATAAGCAGTAGTCAGTGATAGTTTAACTCCACATTTTTCAAAGAACTTACGAGCTTCTTGTGCATTTAATTCTCCACGATCTGCAGTGATTTTTCCTACGCACCCGTAACGGCAAATGACATCTTCAAGCAAAAACCTACAAATCTCCTCTATAGATTTTGTCCTCAATGCTCTTCCTTCTACTTGATTTTATAAATCTTCACGAGCTAAAACCAAATATCTCATCTGCCATAACCCAACCGGCATAATAACCAAATCAACAACCCATTTAAAATGAATAGCCAGAGGATACGTAGGATGAAGACCATCTCGATGTCGGATATTAGAATACGATTGACAGATTTCACATGACTCTACAAATGAGAGCACATCTCGATACATATTTTTCCACCAATATCGTTCCTTGAGTTTAGCAAAAGTAGCCCAGATTCCTCTATGCCCTGCCCATAAACTATCATGAAACTCCTTTAATAATTTTAGTTTTTCTTTCCTTTTGCCTATCACTCGTTGTGGCATCCCAATTCCTTTCTTCGGTCTCTTCCATAAGAATCCATCTCGAAGTAAAAATCCATATGCTTTTTTTCTTATTTGTTTGAATTTTTCTGTAGACCAATTCTCCTGCTTAGACAAGGTATTCAAGTAATGACCAATATCCAATAATTCTCCTTCATAAGATTCTTCAAGAAATAGCTTGTCTTCTCTGTTGAGATTTGATATTGAATAGAATTTCAATCCGACATCAGTAATGTCTTCAACCATTTTGTCTTTCCTCTCGTATCTTGCTTGAGATAGCATGTCTACTACTAAATTGTCCTTTCCAGTGATATGCTTAAATTCTGAATTTAGTGACTTAATATAAGCAATCCATCTCAACATTGCAATATCTGGCGTTGAACAGTTAATAATCATTCCAAGCAATCGCAAGCAATCTGTTTCAATTACTACTATTGCCCCAATCAAATAGTCCTTTTCAGCTTTCATAGCCGAAACGACTCCCCAAAGTTCTCTTTTGACTTGCGAATATGCACGCTGACGAATACTTAAAACTTTAGCCCCAAATCGAACTGCAAATCTACTCCCATTCGAATCATCTTGACCCACAGCCCATCCAATGGCAATTGGACTAGCGTCTACAGTAAGAATCACTCGTCTATTGCACTTATAATCAACCTTCCTCAATATTGGAGGTGACATCAATAATTTCTTCAATCTTTGTATTGCCTGAATATGCCTTTCTTTCCATTCAAATCGGTAACCCTTGCGTAACAGTTCATATAATGGATCCGCTATGTGAGCAAAATGAGCGATCCAGATTCGATAAAATACACATGCACCTAAAAACCTGCGAACCTCTGTTAAAGAATCACAATCCTCTTTCATCCTTCCAATTGCATCAATTTAATTCGGATTTGGTTTTCTTCCGTTATCGTATTACATGCTTTCCTGCTCGAGAACGCGCCGGGCGTCTGGCTGTAGAAGGTAGTATGGAGATTCGTCGATAGTCAAGCAGTCTGTCAGTTTTTACTGCTGGAATATAAACGACTGCAACAATGTACCGTAAATCTATACGGATGCTCTTCGACTGCTTGTCGAAGTCCTTTTTGTCCCAGCCGGTAGGTCTCTAGACGTTACAGAGAACCTCGAACAACCCAAACTGTTAATCTTCAATACTGCTTTGTACTTACGATCTTGTATCCACTGACTGTCTTGTTAGATTAACCCAATAAATTTCATTCACTCCGCATACTCAATCCTATAGACGCCCTTTTAATCCTTCAATCACAGACGTAACTCGATTTCACAAAACAGTCAAGAGTATTCAAACCCACTTCATTAAAAATCCCGATTCACCATTACAATACTGACTTCACTAGCGATTGCCTCAGCCTTCCCAAAACTCTACAAAGAAGAAAAATCCAAATTCTCTGTCTTTCCTTCCCCGACCCGAAGCATGAAGCTCCTCTCTCTCTAATCCCTCCTTTGATCTTCAGAAACCTCTAATGAAAACCGAACTAGTAACCTTGCAAAAGCTTGAAAACTAGCTCCCCCCCGATTCCCAGAAAAAAAACCCCCCCCCCCCTCAAAACTATATCCCCCTAACCTTATCCTCTGAATTTCTTCAATCTTCCGTCTTAGATCTAGAATTGGCTCCCACCGTCAAGCTTGGATTCAAAATTGGCTCTCGCCGTCAGAGCTTTCTCCTCCATTTTTATCTTTAAGAAATCCATTTACCGAAAACAACGTTCCCTGAAACGGCACAGAGAACAGGACAGCCTGAAACAGAATCGAACCCCGTAATCGGGACCACATTGAGTCGCCTGACCAATTCAGGTCTCATATTGGATAAGAGTCCAGTAGTAACCTGGATGTTCCCGTAATTGGGTCAAATTGGTCCTCGCGTCAGATTGGCTAAGACCCGTAGTAAGACTTGGATTTCCCGTAATTAGACTGCATTGGGTTGACCGGCCAATTCAGGTCTCATATTGGATAAGAGGATCCGGATTGGATTCTCAAAATTGGATCCAATTGGCTCTTCAAACCCGTCGTGTCAATTGGTCCTTCTCTTCCTGCTGACTCCTGTTATTGGAATCGAACGGAGCATTTCAGTATGCCCCGGCTGACTGTAACGGAGTGACTGAACCTGACCACTCAGTATTTGTACTGGAGTTGGTCGATGCTCCCAATATTCGAGGTAACTGAATATTAATAAAATTCCCCTTTCTTTTTATTATCACTGTATACACGTATTACAACACGACACTATAAGATCCACATAAATGTCCAACAATCACAACTTCTTGTACTCCAAATATCGACTTCATATCCAATAATGTAAGATGAACTTCTCCAAGCCGAATTAAAATCTTTTCACAATCTTGTATATGATCAACAACATATTTGCGACACCCCCTCTTATCTAAAGTTTCATCTTTGTCTCCTTCTGTGCACCCTTTTATAGGAACATCATCCAGAAAAGGCATAGTCTTCTCCAGAATAAAATCTCTCAATACCTTATTCATCCCATTCATCATACACGCAACTAAGTTGGTCACGCCTTGAGAAAGACTGCACATTCTAACCAATCCAAGTGGTGTCTTCATCATTGTCATATCTCTACTTCCTTCGACAAGTTGAAATTGATCATAACTTGAATACAAGTCACCCATTAAATAGATCGCCCTTCCAGCAAACGCCTCAGCAAATTCATCTACAATAGGTCCAATTCCTGCATTCTTGACAGTTACTGCATTCACCGGTTGCATATCTTGAATAAACCATAGTGTCCCATTCTTCTTAGGTACCGTAAACCATCGACTAGAATACGGCGCAAATGAGGGTTCCAATATTTTCATCTTTATCTTTTCTTATAATAGTTCCACTAATTTAGATAAATGTGCCCTCAATACTGGAATCGGTCTTAGATTTCAAGGTACATGCGGTACAGTGAAGATAACCATAGGTGTTATAATATTCGGATCCATACACCCAATTTCATAAGATTCGAAGGCAAATGATCTACCTTGTTTAGCCAACATCTTTTTGAAGCAAGTAATTTCCTCCAGCAATAAAGAACCATCAGAACCAATCTTCAATTCATCAAAAGTCTCTTTAGTAAACTAATGTCCAATACTCATTGGATCTCTTAAACTTGCTTCTTTTGATGCTTCTCCCATTTGTTCCTTAAAATCTTCTGGTAATGATCCGGCAACAGGCTTTACCTTCTTATCTGCCGTTTTATATCTCGTCTCTACAGTGACTTCTAGTGCTTGAAAAGATTCAAGTATGGTATAAACCTCTCTTGAATGAATCTCAACAATCTTATCATTATCTCCTATTCCAATAGATATAATCAATTCCAATGATCTTCTAGTCCATTTTCTTCATAAATACCTAAAATCCTCTCATCATCTTGTAATGTACATAACTTGCGTAATTCTCCTTCAATATTATATAATCTTTTTCTTTCTTTTCTTTTAAAATCATCAACTTTCTTATACATAATATTTCTATTTTCCAAAATATCAATAAAACTCGCATCAAAGGTACCTTCATCTGGCGAGAGTACTTCCTCTTTTGTACCTCCATAATCTCGCTTTATAGTGGTACCTCCCCAAAATCCTTCAATCCTTCAACAATCTTTGACAATGGTTTCTCCCTCAACCTATCTCGATTCCGTTCATGATTAAGAGGTACTATTAGAAATTGTACAACTTTCCTCCCATCTTCGCTACGTACCCTTAGATACGCTCAGCCATCATCAAGTATTTTTGTTTCCATCCGTGTTGCCGTAATATAAGGTTGTCCTAAAATCAATGGATAAGACGTTGTATCTTGAACAAAAAAATGTTGCTCTGTCGCAACATCCTCAATCCGAATTTTGACATCTGGACAAGCTCCATATAATTTGCTCCGTGTGTTATTAGCTGCTCGTATTGCCCATCTATGTTCCATATCAATTGGCCATTTTTGCTTCTTATAAAGATCTTTAGACATAAGATTTATTTCAGAATCATAGTCGACTAAAGCAACAATTGGTTCTTCTATATCTCCTACTTTCACCAATACCTCATTAGTTACCCTTGTCTAATGCTTTCGAGTATAATGGCTCAAAGTTTCTATTTCCTTATCACTATAATCTTCAAAACGTACTCGTTGATTATACCCATTCTTTTTATTTGTTGGTTGCTTGTAACCAATATCAACCTCTTCTTCAGCTTTATATATTCTTGCATCAATAGCATGTCTCATTCCAGTTTCACCCATTAATTGCCTCTTTCGCTTAATGCTGTCAATGATAACATCATGAAACTCCTTCTTTGTAATTCCCAAAACTTCTTTCAATGTGAATTCCACTTTAGCGTTTAATATACGTTCTTCCAACACCCCTTTCAAATTTGTTGCCACTTCAATGTCAGAAAGTAGCTTATAAGCAATTGATTTGCCCTTATCTTTTGTCTCCATTGTTTTTTCTCCCAATGATGCTGAGGTATCTTTTATAGGTAATTCTTGTGAAGCTGCCTCCCGAGCCTTGTTTCCTTGAGTTTGCCTCTTATAAGAATTACCTTCTCTCGTATCATCAAAATTCCCTCGTCTCTTTTCTTCCATCAAAGCTTCACGTTGGCTCTTAGCAATATATGCATGAACTGAAAGAGACTCAATAGGATCCTCCCAACCTATTGCACCTCATATTGTAGCTGGAATCCTCAATAATGCTTCTCGAGGTAATTTCCCTTCTTGCATTGTAGAAATGGCACAAGCCCAAAATTCACTAGTTTTCGTACTTCCACCAAGGTCATCATCTACTTTAGCACCATAACTTACACTTTCTCATGCTGTTGTTTTATGCTCTTTTAAGTAATCTTGAACCAATGCTCTCATTCCTCTCTTGCCAAAATTGGTTTGAAGAAGATCCTCCCTATCTTTTATTGCTATCTTCTCATCTTTCCAGCAAATAATTCCTTGCCATATCATATTATTAAATTCTTTGCAAACTTTCCTAGCGTGTGAAGCGTCATCACACCAAATGCATCTTTGTACATATCCTTGTTTTGAAACATTCTTCAAATTATTTGTAGAAGTATTCTCTTCAAGTCTTGCCAATTTGATTTGAAGATCTCGCATTCCTTGAATAATTTCCTCCATCTCCATATCTGCTTTCTTTGATAAGGATGTCGAAGGTGGAACTGTAGGCATTGTTGGTGGTGTTGTATGTACTGGAGCTTTGGGTGCTTATATTGTTTTCGAAATATTACTCCTATCCTTCATCCTTTCTCTTTTTGCAAGCAACCCCACCGCATCTTCAACGTTCTTCCACTTTGTTGTCAATCCTTCATCTTCTTTTTTCTCTTCAAGAAGGAGTTCCAATTTCCGCTGCAATTCTCCATCAGCAGCTTAAAAAAATAGATCAACTTTGTTCGGCTCCAATGTCAATTTTTCTACCTTCGATAATTGAGAGTACTACCTCTCAAATTCCCTTAGTAGCTCTATTGCTTGCAAATTCTTATTAGGCCATTCAATCCATTCCAAAAACAGCTTCTTAGTAACGCGATCAACATCTTCCAAGAAATATTCATCTTTCAATGCATGTGAAAAAACCTCCCATGAATTCCCATAACGATCTGTAATCGATGTAATATGGTCTCTTATCTCCGGTATTGTGGCAAGTCCAAATAATTCAACCATTTTCTTCTTAGAAACCCGATTTAATTCCATTTCACGAACATAATATCTTAAATACCTTGAAATATTCCTTCCATCAAATTGATCAATTTTATTGACTACTACTTGCAATGCTTTGGTTGCCAAAGCTTCTTTTCGATCATTGCTTTGCTATTGCTACATTGATAATGAGAAGGCTTGAAACATACTAGCAATAGACAGATCCATGTGCATACCTTGTCCTTTAGAAGAACCCCCAGTAGAAAACTCCTCCCAAAGATCCTTCAAAATTTTTATTTTCGTTCTCCATAAAAATAAAAATAAAATCAAACGAAATCCAATACCTTCTACCTCAAGTTTTCACGTCGAGTTCACCACTTATGTCAAATTACATGCTATCTTGCTTGAGAACGTGCCGGGCGTCTGGCTGTAGGAGGTAGTATGGTGTTTTGCTAGTACTCAAGCAGTCTATCGTGTTTTGGACTACCCAAATATAATCTATATCGGATTGTAATGTCAAAGCTTAATTCCAACATAAAATGTCTAAAGACCCTATATAACTTCAATCTCTTTTGTTATTTTTATTTTATTTTATTTATTTTATATTTTTTATTTTATCTTTATCGTTAATTACCTTAATCCTAGACCATGAACTTCAGCAAGCTGTGATCCTCAATCTGTCCTTCCGACTTGTTGTGAAATATCTATCGCTAGTGTCTCTAAAAGCCCTTTCGAATGCTCAAGAAGTTCCAGTTCAACCTCGCTTACAGATTGTGAGGCTATATTGCAATCTGCACCGATGTCCTTTGGCCGCTTGCCGATATTCCTCTTATCCCTATCGATAGATCTCCAGTTATCATAGAAACCCTAAATAAACCCCAACTTGCCAACTCCCAATACCTCTTAAAACTGTTGGCAAATATCTTCTATCCATACAATCAAATTAACACAACCACGCATGCATTCAGCATACTCAACCTTCTAGACAATTCTGAATTTCAACCACAGAAGTATCTCCTATTTCATCAACAATCAAGAGTACTAGCCTTTCCTCTCTTATGGAAAAATCCAGTTCACCAATACAACACTGACTTTCAACAACGATTGCCTCCGTCTTCCCAAAATCCTATGAAGAAAAAAAAAAAAAAAAAAAAAAAAAAAAAAAAAAAAAAAAACCTCCCAATTCTCTGTCTTTTCCCCGAAAGCATGAAGCTAGCTCTCCAATCCCTTAAAACCCTAATTCTCTCCCCTTTCATTTCTTAACCTATCCTCCCCTTTTATCCTGAGAAGATCCTATTCTTCCGCCTTGGACTCCCTGAATTGGAACAGCCAACCTCTCCTTTAACCCTGAGAAGATCCTATTCTTCCGCCTTGGACTCCCCGAAGTAGAACAGCCGACTGAGCTTTCTCCCCCATTTTTGCCTTTAAGAGATCTTTTTACCGAAAGGACGTTCCTAGAACAGTACAAAGAACGGAACAACCTGAAATAAAATCGAAGCCCGTAATCGGACCATATTGGGTTGCCCGACCAAGTCAGGTCTCATATTGGGTAAGAGGCCCATAATAGGACCTGGATTAGAGGTCTTCTGAAATTGGATCTAATTGGCTCTTCGAACCAGGCTCATCCGATGTTGAATTGGTGCTTTCCCTTCCTGCTAACTCCCGTTACTAGAATCGAACGGAGCATTTCGTTACTATTGAGTATGCCCCGGCTGACTCTAACGGGGTGACTGAACCTGGCCTCTCAGTATTTGCACTAGAATTGGCCACCGCTTCTAACACCCAAGGTGACTAAATATTAATAAATCTTCTTCATATATATTTTTATCATATAGACATGTTACAACATCACAACGGCTCCCATGAGCATTCACTAATATCATATCTGTACCAATGAACAAGATATTCCAACCTATTTTGGCACCACCTTGAGCCTAAAACTTCTTCCACTTCAAATTCTTGGTTATTATCTACTTCTATAGGAGGAGGTGGTATTTATCTTCTTTCCAAGATATTCACTGTCTTAAATGGCTCCAGAAGAGACACTTGAAATATAAGGTAGATCTTCATATACTCCAATATATAATTGATAAGCAACAAGATTGATTTGATTAAAAATAAAAAAATGTCCCAAACTATGATAGTATCAAAGATATAAATTAAAAGATGATGCATAAACTAATAAAATTTGTGTCAAAGAAAAAATAACAAAATAAAAATAAAGAAGTATATATATTAAAAAGAAACTAAAATGGCTTATCGCCAAAAGATAAGAAAACTTGAGACTCTTGAAACTAGACTAGAAGTAAGAAAGGAGTTGACAAGAGTGAAGAAGGCTTCACTCTTATCTCTATATATACTATCTTACTAGAAGCTACATAACAATGTTCTATAAGACCTTTAATATGTGTTGACTTTGTAAGACACATGCCTTGACTTACAAGGCAAGTTTTTCTACATGTGGGCTACATTGTTAGCTTGGTCTTCAAGCTAACAAACATGTGTGGCACATGGCCAACTTATTGACCACTTTTTTAATCCAAAAAATTAATTATAAACACCTATGAAGTCAAAATAGTGTCTATGAAGCTTCTAAAATTTTTTTATAGAAGATATTATAGAATTAATTTACTTTTATCTACTTCAACTTACTTCTATCTATTTATGCAAGTAATTATTGTCTTACATGTGTATATTCATGACATTATCCCCCCCTTCTAGGAACAAGTTTCATGAGAGGCGGTCATCATATGTTGAAGAAATCTATGATGTGATGAATTGTATTCACCTCATACTCAGATCTTTATTCTCTTCTAAGATGGATGATAGGACCTCTCAACCATCGATAGTGTCTTATACTAGGGAGGAGAAACTACCATGTTATTTGATTGTTATTGAGGCCTTCAGAACTTCCTTCAAATAAAATATTTGGAACACTGTCCAGAGTTGTTCCTACCTCTAATAAAATTATCAAACATCGGGAGTCTCTTCTAAGGTCATGATATCAAACGTCTTGAATCTCGCCATTTATTCAAGGAAAAACATATTGTTCTTGAAGAACTTCATCTCGATTGTATCATCTTGAAGTTTGTGACAATCACAATGTCTCATTTGACAGGTCAACAAATAAAGGCTCTTCACTTGATTCCATTGGTTGTTGATTCTCCATCTCTTTAGTATCATAATTACAAAGAAGTTAAAAACAAAGATTAAAAATAGAATGTTATCTTGCCTAGATCTTGTTTCTTTTATAAGAAAGGTTTTATCTTAATTTTAATAGATGTCGTCAATAAAAAGCCTCCACTGCCTTTGTTGCATTTGCAAGATTCTTAATGGCTCCCATGTACATTCACTAATATCATATCCATGCCAATGGACAAGATATTCCAATTTATTTTGACATCACCTTGAATCTAGGACTTCTTTCACTTCAAACTCTTCATTATTATCCACTTCTATAAAAAGACATGGAGCTTGTCTTCTTTTTGGTATGTCCATTGTCTTTTATGGTTCAAGAAGACACACATGGAATATTGGATGGATTTTCATTGACTCTGGTAGGTGTAAATGATATGCAACTAGATTGGTTTGTGCAAAAATAAGAAATGGTCAAAGCCTACAATAGTCCAACTTGTCACAAAGACGAGTGATCTTGATATTGTAACGAAGTAACCATATCTTATCACCCATGTGGAATGGTGATTATTCCTTTTGATAGACATCTGCATTGATCTTTTGTTGTTCTTGAGTTTCTTTTAACTTTGCTTTTATTGTTGCATATAGCTCTAACAAATGATTTGCCAAATATTTTGCCTCAAGATTATCAACTTTTGAAAAGTCAAAAGTATCAAATCATACATGATAACCATAATTGGCAAAAAAAGGTGTTTGTTTTGTAGAAGAATATACTATGTTATTATAAACAAACTTTGCCAATAGCAAAAGAATTGTATAATCATCTTGTTGGTACTTGATGATATATCTTAAATACTATTTCAAAACTTGATTAATACACTTAGTTTGTCTATTAATTTGAGGATGGAATGCCAAAAATAGTTTTATATCTACTTTTAGAATCTTAAAAAGAGTCTGCCAAAATCTTCATACAAACTAAGTTCCCTTATCGGATATAATATCCTTAGATAATCTAGGATAACGATAGATATTGTCAAGAAAGAGTTTAGTTGTTTCTTCACATGTGATAAATTTTGTATATGGTACAAAATATCTTAATAAAATAATCTACTATCATGAATATAGAGTCATAAGAACCTGAGATTGAAAGATCCGTGATAAAATCTATAAAAACAAAAAATCATAATTATTTTGGAATAGATAATGGTTGAAGAAGTTCGTAAGTTGATAATGAGGAGTTTTTGATCTTAAACAAATGTCACATGATTGAAGAAAGTCTTTCATACTCTTCCACATTTGTAGCCACTAAAAATCTCTAGATATAAGCTCCAAAGTCTTGTTGTATCCAAAATGTCCTACTACTAGAAAGTCATAATGTACTTGAAGAACAAGTAATCGTGCTTCTCTTTTTGGAACACATAATTAACCTTCAAAATAAAATAGATTATATTTGAACTCAAATTTAGAAGTATCTTGGAATTTAGAAGAAGGATTCTTGATACTATAAAGAAAAGGATCAAAAGACATACTTGATTGAATTTGTGTCACAAGGGTTGAATCAACAGTCAATGTTGATTTCATTACTCGAAGATGAAAATGCTCTAGCTTCAAGAAAATTAATCTTTGCTAATCAAAAGATACATCTCTTTTTTTTAGTGCAAGATAAGAACATCTCGAAAGAACATCCGATAGACCTTGTTGTTTTTCGAATCAATAAATGATCTTAAAATTGAATCTAGATAAAGACATACTCCAACAGGCTTGATAAAAATTCAAGACACATGCTGACATGAAGTACTCGAGGTTCAAATGGTCTATATACACAGTAACTCGACTTGAAGTGCCTTCTAGATAATGACGCCATACTTTAAATGAATCCACGATTACAAGGAGTTCTTTGTCATGGATCTCATAATTAATCTCGATTGCTGAAAATTTCCTCAAATGAAAAGCTATTATGTGAAGTTTGTCATCTATTCCAATTTGTGACAAAACGACACCTATAGCAAAATTTGATGCATCTATTTCGATTAAAAATACCTTGGAGAAGTCAATGCAATATAAGATTAGTACAAAAATAAATTCCTTCTTTAAAGTATCAAATGATGCTTTTGCTTCTTTATTCTACTCAAATATGTCTTTTAAGTTAAACCTGTAAGTGGAACTGCAACTTGAAAAAAATTCTTAATGAAGATTCGATAGTAATTAGTAAAGCTTAAAAAGCATTGCACATCTCGTACTATTCTTGGAATCTTCCAATCTACGATAGATTGAATCTTCTTGGGATCCATCAGAAGGCCTTTGTTGGAAATGATGTATCCTAAAAAGTCAACTTGAGTAGTGTGGAATATATACTTTTCCAACTTGGCATATAATCTTGCATCTCTAAGTTTTTGTAACACGTGACAAACATGAAGCTCATGTTCTTCTGTGTTCTTAGAGTAGATTAGAATGTCGTCAAACAACAAAATCATCTAGAAACTTACAAAAAATATCATTCATAAGATGTTGAAAAGTGGCCAGTGCATTTGTGAGTCCAAAAGGCATGACATTATATTCAAAATGTCCATACCTAGTTTGAAAAGTAATCTTCTATTCATCTCCTTTTTTGATACAAACTAAGTTGTATGCTCCTTGTAGATTTATTTTGGTATAGATCTTTGCTTGATTGAGTTGGTGAAGAATTCCTGAAATTAAAGGCAAAGGATACCTATTTTTGATGGTGATCTTGTTGAGTCCTTGATAATTCACTTACATTCGCAGAGATCCATCTTTCTTCTTCACAAATAAGATAGGAGCCTTGACTAGAGATTTAGAATGGTGTATAAAGTTCTTTACTAAATTCTCATCAATGTACTTCTTTAATGCAACCAACTCATTTTGCGATAAGCTATGGATTGATCCGAATGGTGGTTGAGCTCTTTCTTGCAGATCAATTCAACAATCATAAGGTCGATACTTGAAGAGAATATCTACATTTTTTTTTCACAAAACGTCTTGGAATTCTTAATATTGCTTAGGAATACCACTTGATATTGTTTCACCATTAGAAATAGGTGTAGTATATATAGCAAAAGATCCTTCTTTTGCAGCATGCATGAAAGCTTTTGCACCTACTAGTAAAGATTTGGATGTACTAAATTTACGTATTTCTACTTTGCTAACTTAATCTTCGATTATACTATCATGAAAGTTAAGGTTACGAGAAATCTAATCTATTTGAGGGTTATATTTTTCTAGCCATGATAATCCTAAAATAACTGGATTAGAGGGAGATTTTATTACATTAAATATTATTACGTTGTTATGATCTTTAATTGCTGCATCTAAAGGAATAGTTTCATAGGTAACATTTCTAGAATACAACGAATGACCATCTATGACTTCTACATGTACAGACTTAACTTTCTTTACTAAAAGTATTTTTTTATTTTTGGCAAAATCTTTCTCTATAAAACATGTTGAGGCTCCTGAATCTAACAAAGCAAAGACTTTGTAATTATTACGTCCTAAATATAATTTTATTATAAAATAAGGTGATGGATCTAAGAAGAGGATAGGACCTTTATTAGGTCTTGCACATGATTCGAATCGCATCGTCCCTATTGTAGGTGGAGAAAGTTGTTTTTCAACACATTATCTTCTTTGGAAATTATGCTCCTCATTTTGTATTTGTATTGCTTCTTTCGGCAATATTGAGCAATGTGCTTAGCTTCTCCATAATATAAACACAACTCCTCTTAGCAATGTCGAGACTTTTCCTGCTTCATGAGAGGTTTAAAACGTATCATATCAATTTGCGTTGGTTCTGGCTTTGGCGAATATGTTTCAGAAAACTTGGGAGCTGCCACTATTACTTGACTTGTTCTTCTTCAACCAAATCTTTGTTCTTGATGCTTTTTAGATAAATGATTGTTGCATGCAATGGCTTAAATAATAAATTATTCCAAAGATTCTACTTTTGGCATTGTTAATAACAAATCTTTGATGCTATCCTTCAACCCATATCAAAATTGGTTGATAAGTGCTTTGTCGTTCTAGTCTACATCGTAAGCAAGGTTTTGGAATTCAACAGCATATATAGTAGCTCATCGTGATCCTTGTTGTAAGGATAAAAGCTTGGTCTCTCCTACTTATTCTCAATTATTTTCTCTAAATGTCATAGTAAACACTTCTAAGAATGAATTCAAATCATAAAGGAATTGTGAATCTTTTTCCATTAAAGGTACAAACCAAGAGAGAGCACTTCCTGATAGTAGTGCACCTATGAATCCAACTTGGATAAATCCATCAAGATATTGGAAAGGGTGTAATCTTACATAGAGCTTGACTTGTTGCAAAAATCTTCAAAATTTTGATCTTATTCCATCAAAATTCTCAAGCATACTAATCCTTTTCCTTGTCATACTTGTTAAAGCAAAACTCCTTGGATTTGGTTGTGATGTTGATCTACTTGCTTCTTTCAACTGTACAACTTCTTGCCGCAAACTTTAAACTTCTTCCATAGGCATAGGCATAGTACTTCTATGATTTACATTGGAAATACGTGACATTTCCACTCTATGAGTTTTGACAAGCTCATGAAGATTTGTCATAGTTGCAAATCTATTTTCACTTCCGTTGAGAGTAGCATCCATAATCTTTCCTTCCATAGACAACTCAAACAAATTCAAAAGTTAAATTAGAGGAGGATAATCCACAACCTCTAAAAATAAATCCTACAAAGAAGAGTAATACATTCTCTTTAAGAAAAAAATCAGTGTTAGAAAACAAGATTTTTTGTTTAAAGGTGGGTAGTCCACAATCTTTAAAATACAATAATAGAAGTGGGATAATCCACTCACTTCTAAAAAAAGATAGAAATAATATGTTAACACTCTTGTCAAACTGTCAGGGATATGAATCTCGAAGAAAGAGAATCCTCAATACACTTTTCTATCATTGAAGAGAACTAGAAAGTCACTCAAAAGGTGATATAATATTAACTAAAATGGCTATTGCCAAAAACAAAAAAACTAGAAAGACTTGAAACAAGACTAAGACTAGAAAGGCATTGACAAGAGTGAAGAAGGCTTCACTCTTGCCTCCATATATACTATTTAACTAAGAGCTACGTAGCAATGTCCTATAGGACCTCCAACATGTGTTGACTTTGCTAGCCACATGTCTCATCTTGCAAGGTAAGTGATCTATGTATGCACCACGTAGTTGGCTTGTTCCATAAGTTACTACATGGAAATAACCTATTCTACAAGCTACCAATACATGGTTAGCTTTTTGGCCAAGTTTCTAACCTATAAACACATCTAAAGTCAAAACCGCATCTATAAAGCTTCTAGGAAGCTTTCTTATAAGACTTTATGAAATTATTCTATATTTACCTACTTCTACTTAATCATATAAGTAACTATTGAGGTAAATATATATGTCCATGACAGTAAGATATTACAATTGTGACAACCTTTAAAACAATATAATTAAGATAAAAACCCTCAAAAATAACATATCTTTTTTCAAATTGATAGATAGATATAACTTCTTTAGTATCACAACCTTGGAAAAAATTCCAAATGTTTGATGATTTTACTAGAAGTAGAAATAAATCCTTACAATATTCCAAATGTTTCATTTGAAGGGAGTTATAAAAGTCTCAACAATAATCAAATAATAGGATGGTCTTTTTACCTTAATATAAGACTCTATTGATGGTTGAGAGAACCTATCAACTATCTTCAAAGAAAACAAAGTTTAGGATATGTGGCAAACACAATTCACCACAACTTAGATTTTTTTAATATATGATGACTGCTTCTCATAGAATTCATTCCTAAAAAATAGAATAATATCATGAATATGCATATTTATTCCAATAATAATCTATATAATTAAGTAGAAGTAAATAAAAATGGATTAAATTCATTATATCTTCTAGAGAAGTTTTATAAAAGCTTCATAGATTCTACTTTGATTTTACATGTGTTTGTAGTTAATTGATAGATTAAAAACTTAGTCAATAAGATAGCCATGTAATACACATATTAGTAGCTTGTAGAATAAGGTAACTATATGGTGTACATATAAATAACTTGCCTTGCAAGTTAGGTCATGTGTCTAAAAAAATCAACATGTATTAAAGAACTTATAGAATATTGCCACATAACTATTAGTTAGAGAGTATATATGGAGGCAAAAGTGAAGCCTTTTTCATTCTTATCAATGTCGTTTTAGTTCTTAGTCATGTTTCAAGACTTTCTAATCTTTTTGTCTTTAGCAATAGCCATTCTAGTTCAATATTTTATTATATTTGAGTGATTTCTTAGTATTTTTAAGTAGTACAAGAATGTATTGAGATTTTTTTTCTTTAAAATTCATGTCTTTGAAAAATTGCTACAATCATCAAATGGAATATATAATTTGTTATCAATTTTGTTTTTAGATGCCTCATAAATTCTTAGTTAGAACACTTTATAGTAATCAAATTTATTCTTAAATATCTAAAAGATACTTTTTATCACAATATATCTATCCAATATACAATCTTTATCAAGTCAATTTTTTATATCAATACTAACTAAATAAAAGACTCTGATTTTTAATATTCAACTTTATATATTTTATACAAACTAAAAAATGTTATAATAGCTTGGTTTAGCAAATTACAACATATTCAAGCTCTTTTATCAACCAAATTTGAATGCATAGTATTGTTAGAAACAACATATAATATCACTTATCTTTATTACATCTTCAAAGAACTCTAAATCAAATTTTAAGGATCAAGAATCAATATTTGTTACAATATTAATAGCATTTGTCTCATCCAAAATTTAATCATGCATATACAAATTAAATATTTTGAAATCTAATATTATTAAATTTTAAAAAATCTAAAGATATAATAATTCAAGTAAATTTTATTTTATCAAAAAATCAACAAATGCACTTATTTACAAAGTCCTTAGGTTATTAAAAAAATCCTATGTGATAGAATTCTAATTGGCCCTATTGTAATATCTAATATATTTTAATTATCTCTTAGCCATCTATTTGTTTTTTTTTACTTGTCTAAAACTTCTATATTTTGCCCCTTTAGAGCTATTGACTTATTTTTCACAATCTACCTATGTCCAATAAAGCCTTGGTTTATACTCTTGTTAAATAGCTTATACCTACTTTGCCTTATGTAATGTCAATCTATAAATATGTTGAATTTGTCTTACTACTAATTATTCTCTCATTCAACACATATCCTAAAAAAACTTTGTACTAAATTTTTGCCATCATCTATGACAAAAGAATAACAATTGCACAATGTTACAAAAGCTTTAATATCAAAAAGAAGATAAATATCAATTGGAGCAAGAGCTTTATATTGTTTATAATAAAATGCTTCTTGTATGTTTGTTTGTTTGTTTTTGTTTTGTTTGGTTTTTTTTTTTTTTTTCTTAAAAATAAAATTTAACAACCATATATATATATATATATATACAAAAGCTAACCACAACATTTATCAAAGAAAGAAGCTGCATATTGAAAACCTATAAATTTAGTATCAAAACTTATATTACAATGAATTCTCTCATTAAAGTTGTAACAACAAGACTCTTATGTGCATTCTTACCATTTTATCTTTCAACTTCTAATTCTTTCAAATTTACTTGCAAAGTTTGAGAGGAATTATTGTAATTTATAGATTGTGCAAACTATACTTAAATCATTAGCTTGATATATTTTAGGTTTATTATTTAGTGTTACTATATATTGAATCTCCTTTGGAATTGACTTTTGCATTGCATAAGGAATACTCTTAATTCAAAAAAGTCAATTATTTGAGAGAATTTTGTTTGAAAGACACAACAATATTTAGGATATTATAGTTAAAAGTATAACTTAACAAAGTTGGATAACAATTTTTATTAAGTTCAAACTATATGCCATTGAAAATTTGTACATAAAAGGATCCAATTTTGTAAATTTAATATTGGTACAATATATATATGGTAAAATTTATCATATAGTTGATAAATCTTCTTGTATGTATATATATATATATATATATATATATATATATATACAATAATTTTTTTCTTTTATTTTATACAAATAATTAATAATATTTTTTTAGTAATTTTTACCATCTTTAAGCAAAAAAATATATCCATAAGTAAACTATCAACTTGTGCTGATAAGCACTATAAACAACATACAAAAAATCATGATGAATAATTTATGATGCATTTTTTACTTAAAAAATACTATATAGTCTTGAGGTATATACATAAAATCAGTGCCATTAATTTGATTTTAAACTTAGAAATGCAATGAAACGAACTTAAAGAAAACATCATATTCAAAAAGACAATCGCAACAAAGAAAACTTGTAAATTTCATCTCCAATTACCAAAGTGATTTCCACCACTTCATCCATATATCCATTAATTCATTCATCTACTGAATCCGTTTCATTCATCCACCCATCCATTCGCTCAGCACATCCTTGACATCCTGCTGAGATGCATTTTGAGCATTTTCGGAGAGCAAGAGTCTCTGAAACGGAGATCAGAGATATCATCTTCTGTGCCATTTGGTCCCATCACACCATGCTGCGCAATCTTTGTGGATTGCTATCGAAGCTGCAGGCCACTTTGTCTCCGCGCACGCTCAAAGTAATCTCGGGGCGCTTCTGAAAGCTTATCGCGGAATTCAGCACATCTCACGACATGAAGACAGAGTTGGCGGCTATCGGACTGATGCGTGGATTGCACGCATTGAATCTGCAACTTGTGACGAGTTCAACGGAGCCTGTGGACTAAGTCATAAAGAAAGCAACCGCTCCAAATTTCGCCTCCACTGAAAGCAATGCCCCGCGTGCAGGACACTCACGATATGTAGAGAAACAATAGCATGTGAATTCGCCGCCACTGAGGGCTGTGCTCTCCTTGCAGGACACTCACGCTACGTAGAGAAACAAAAAAGCACTTGAAACGCGGTGCAAAGGACTCACTGCACCCACGAACGCAATCTTCACAGGATAGGGGTACTTGAAATTGTGCAAGGATGAAACAAGAGGCTCGCGAGTGCTTGAGAACACCAAGCGTCTTTAGGCATCATTGCACGAGACTCTGAAAACGTGATAATCTCCATGAAATGACCACGTACCGGAATGCTGATAACTAACCCTCTGAAACCCACACAAGACTAGGACGCAACAAGTACAAACAGAGCAGAGTACACCCTACAATCTAGTAGGGCACGAGGGTCAATAAATTAGGGCACTTATTGAAACCAGCCGATCATATTTCAAAAGCGAAGTTGCGTTGGCGATGGCTTGCGATTTCAAAACTCCAACCACATTTTCATTGCGCTTGTTGAAACCACGTCAGACTCGTGGTCGACACTGATGGTGCGGTTCGCGGAGGATCTCATCGCAGGAAACAACGAATTCCTCGCTGCAATCCTTCCAGTACGATTCAGCGTTGTCAGAATAAAATCTTTTCTATTTTTTAAATTTATACATAGATACATGGAATGTTAAATAGACCCAGGATTTCACTACATATACACATCAAGGGTCTGCTTAACATTCCCCTTTAGTTATACCTACTCAACAGAGTAATGAAAGTGGACGAATGAGGACTATGCATCATATTTTGGGAGCGGGGCTCTTGTTGGAAGACTAGGCCCGGAGTATGCCGGAAGTATACCTGAAGTATGCCCCTCCGTAGATGCCCGAAGGCTTGGAAAAAGCACCTCCTCTTTTCCTGACACGCCGGGATGTGGGAACTGTCCCCTTCTGCCCCCTCGTCTTCCCACTCACTTGAGGTGACGTTCCGCGTGCAAATCGTTCTTCTGCCCACGTCAGCCAGGTCCGATTTCCGTGGAATGTGCGTAGCTAGTCCGCGAAGTCTCCTAGGAGTGGTTGATCTCCCCCCAGAATAGAACGTGCGACGAGAGAGTTTGGGAACGTTAGAACCATCTGGTGGCATACTGCGCCTTGACTCCCCCAAACATGCTGTTCTCTGTCTGCTTCTATTCATGAGCGATTCAGTACAAGCCAAATTATATTGTGGGTTTCGATTGATTATAAAATTCGCTCTGAAAATTCCCTGGGTCTACTTTTGATTCCGTTTTCTGCTCTTGTTCACTGTAGAGTAGTGTTAGTGTCCTGATTTTCTTTAAAGTTGTTGTGTTTCTGGTGGTGTCGATTGAAAACAGTGCATTTTAATTAAGTATTCTGAGACAAACGTGATTACTTTTACAAAGTTCCGTGTTGAATATGTGAACACGCTGTTTGGTATATAATCATATACATGTTATATATATATATATATATATATATATATATAGTTACGTGCTAAGAGTGTTTATGTATTTATGTATATGTACATATACCAAATAGAGTCTACAAGCATATACCAAAACTTGCTCAAAACCAAAATGATGTAGATGCAATGTTATGACTTCCCCACTTTTAGTGAATTGGGGAAACGAGATTCATATGTTTACTTTTGCAATTAATGAATTGAAAAAATATCGAAATTAAAATTGTGTATAATTCTTGCATACATACATACATAACTATTTCAGTTTCCACTGGTGGGTTCTGTGTTTTTTTTATGTAGTCATTTAAACTCAAAATTTCAATTGAAACGGAAAAGCTTTGACACACCTTGAACTAACGAACCAAACACTTTTCCGCATCTCACTCTTATTTTTACGAAACAGGAAAAAGGGGAGGAACCTAGAAGTCAATCTTGGTGAAGCTTCCGATGAGCCAATCATGCAAAGGAGTAGGCAGAAGGGAACAAATTAAGGTGCCTTTACTCTCCCCTAAAGCATATCCCAAAATCATCCATCCATCATACATGTAAGTCGTTGGCTTCAATTTCCCTCCTCTCTCTAACTTGTGGAGTCCCCCACCATACGCAGTGAGACAGATGACAACGTGGATATCCAATGAATCATGGTAGTTGAGATACGTTTATGGAGACTGGGAGTGCAAGTCAAGGGAAAGGGAATATAAGAACGAATATTCAAAATCTGTATCGTAGGGCGGGGTTAGAACAGAACCTAACCCCGGTGTGAGAGAGTAACCGCTCCGGGGCGGGGTAAAGCCGGGACGAAGGAAGGAAAGAAGGAAGGAAAAGGCTTTACGAGGGAGTGAGTGAGTGAGTGAAGGAAGGTGCAGTGCAACGCGGAGGAGGAAGAGGAGGCACAGCGAGAGAGAGAGCGAGTGAGAGATGCGGGGCGGGGCGGCAGCTACCCCGCCATCTTCCTTCCCATGTCGTGGTAGTGAGTTTTCCTGGCGGGACAGCTCTGCTCTGCGCCGTGTGGTCCACAGCTCCGCATCGAGCCATCTCGCTCACCAAATCGACTCTACACCGAGGTGGATTTTTAGCGTCTGTTAGGAAATACGAGGTGAGCGCGGGTGAGTGAATACACGACGGGGTGAAGGTGGACCCCGAACGGCATTGCGGTTGGGGTTGTTTGCTGGATCGCGTGCGGCCGGAGGTGTGTCGTCAATGGCGGAGAGTGTGGAGGTGTCGGTGTGAATGCTTTTTTTTCGGTGCAGATTATTGAAGTTTTTTCGCAGCGTATTTGTGGCGAGGAGGAGGTGTTGAGTGAGCAGTCTAGTGGATGGTGCTGGAGGTAGTGGTGATGGTAGAGAGGTGGTGACCGATGGATGAAGAGCGAAGGTAGGGAATATTGGAAGGGTTGGTGGTACGTTGGCCAGGGGCGTGGGTGAAGGGAGGCGGGGAAAAGGGATGCATGCCACCTGACGAGCTTGAATGCATTCGCTGTGCTGCATCGCGCCTGTGCCCATGGAGAACGAGGAACCGAAAGGGGGAGCGGGCAACGGCAAGGTGTTTTTGTCTTCGTCCGAGTCCAATACTGCGCAGCGATCCTTCAAGGACCGCCAGAATGCGATTTCCTTGGCCTCTGGTAACTATCAGCAAGGGGGAATGAATAATAGCAGTAATCACATCGGGCACAGCCTTCCGAATTCGTACCGAGCTTTGGCGACCCCAGCACCTTTGCCGCCCCTTAGTTGTTCGAAGAGCAATGGATGGGGAACTCGTAGTGGCGCACAGCAGGTTGAGAAGAAGGTGGATGGAAGTGGTCGTGTGCATCATGATCGGTCAGTATCGGATCTTCCGCCTGGGACGGGAAAGGTCTTCAAAATTACTCCGGAGGGGGGCATGAAGACTGCTACCAATTTCTCTGGAGAGCTCTTTCATGTTGTTGACACAGTGGCGAGCGCCACACCACCAGGGGGTGTATTGAACAATGATGTGGTTGGAATTTTATACAAGTGGGTGAATTTTGGGAAGGGATGGCGTCCTCGCCTGTTCGCATTGAAGGAGGGCGTGTTCTCATACTACAAGGTTCATGGTCCAGAGAAAGTCACGTGTAATGATGATAGATTTAAGAATTTCCGAATTATGGGGGAAGAGGCGCAGAGATTCGTGAAGAAGCAAAAGCCTTCGCACACACATCCGCACAGTGGTGATTTAAGCCTATCAACAGCGTCTGGAAAGATCCACCTTAAGGTATGCAGATTCAGAGAGAACAGTATTTACCTTTTCAATCTTTTGAACGCGAGTGATATTGACTTAACATCAGTTTTCAAGGTCACATTGCCTCCTCGGATGTTTACATTGCGAGCACAAACCTTGGAAGAGCTAATTTATCCGTGCATTCAATCGTGAAAATATGTTGAACCTGACAAACCGTGTATTCAACCGTGGACATACCTGGCATATGTGGTTGGAAAGACGGTGCTAAGATCTCCGGGGCTAGCCGAAGTTCGTCGTTCGATTGTGTTTTCAATAGTCTGGTCCGACACTCCACTGCGAGAAGCGCTCGGAGCAGTTTATTTTCTAACCATCTATTGTTTGACTTTTCGACAGTTGTGTTAGTTGACCTATGAATTGCGTTCAACGCCGTGGTCTGCTTCGTAGAGGTCAGGTTACTTCGTCAGTTTAGTCGTTATTTTGAACTCCTTTTTACGTGTTAATTTTGTGGCATTTTAGTCTTTTATTCGTCTTGTTTTTCTTAACTATAATTTTTTTGGTGTCAGTTTGGAAGAACCCGTTGTCGCCTATAATTAGATGTGCTTTTGTTTGTTTATATATTCATTTGTTTCTTATTTTAAGATGATTTATCCGAGGTTTGGCCAGAAATTGCGGTTTAAACTCCATTTTGAATCTTAAAGTAGCTGCATTTTTTAATATTTATTTTCCTGTCGGTGTTGTGGTAATGTCAATTTGGCCATACATGCACAAGTAGAGTCAGTTGTCTCTCAAGTGTTGTCTCAAACCGAATTTTGTGCCTTAGTTGTGTGCGTGAGTGGGCTCAGATTATGTAAGTCGTTAGTTCGACTTGTTCCCGAAATATGTCGATTTCTTTGATTTTGTGATGATTCCTCCGTGTCGTTCTGCTGTCTTGAGAACCATCTTACTGACGTGTGCCGGGATTTCCGTCAATTGTGTCTATGTCTAGGTGGCTTCCCTACGCATGAGCCGGTCAGACGATAAGAAGTTTTATATCCACACGGGAACGAAAACGCTGCACCTCCGAGCAGAGACCAGCACTGACAGGAATGACTGGGTAATGATGTTGAACGCGGCCAAGGAAATGTTTCCTCGGGATTCACAGCTCATTGGTGTAGTGACCCCATCAGAAGAAATTACAATTTCTACTGATAAGTTGAGAAAAAAGCTTCTGGAGTTTGGAATAAGCGAAGAGAAGGTGAAGGAGTCTGAGGATGTAATGCTGGCAGAATTTTCAGTTGTAAAGGAACAATTGAAAGTGATGCAACAGCGACGTCTGACTCTGCTCGAAAGATTGAAGCTGCTGGAGGTACATTACTACATCCTTTACTGGGAATTACAGATATGTTATAGGATTCGATCAGCACTGTTTTCGATGGACATAGATATGGCATTGGATAGCGGTGGATTCCACAAACTCTTCTGTCGACCAATGAATTTCATGATGCCTTATGCACTCGATGCTAGGGTGACTTAGTCGCATGTGCACCTGGGATCTTTGGTGCTGGTGGCACTGCTGTTGTGGGATTGTAAATCTGGAAGAAGACAAAGAGGTAGATATGGGTGTTGGAGGATTTCATTCGTGAAATCAAGTTCTGTTGATGGCCAAGACTTTTGCTGTACAGGCTGAGAAAGTGGAGTTGGAGAAAACCGTTGTGGATGAAATGCAAAGTCAAGCAGGCGAAGTTGGGCTTCATGAACTCAAGTATTACGGTATATATATATATATATATTTATTTATTTTTATTTTTATTTTTTTCTTACTTGTATTCTTTTGCCCACTGTCCCGCGACTGCTCTTGTTTGATTTCTTTCTGTGGGGTTTGAAGCAAATGGCTACTGGATGCTGTGCTGGGTCTGAACTAGAAGTATGCAAGTGTTTGAACCTTGTTTTGTTACCTTGTGGTGTTCAATATTCCCTATTGAAGCTGTCTTACAGCGCCTGCTCCCATGTCCTTTGCAGACCATTCCACACCTATAATGGTTATGTAATGTTTTGTTCTCTGAACGCACGCATTTTCCTGTATTGTAAAGGGTGCAGTTTTTAAAGTAATAATAATGATAGTTCTATATTTTAAATATTTTAAATAAAAATTCAACCTTATTGCAGTTTTTGAATGTCGGTGCAGGTCATCATTTAATGGAAGTAGTTCGTATTTTGAATCAACAGCTATCGTTGAATGTAGATTGGCCTGTTATAATGGAGTGGTAACTTTTTCTTTTGCGTCCTTTCAACAGGAGGAAGCGATTCTGAATCGGACGACGACACGGACAGTCACAAGGGTGGCGTTGAAGTAGACTCTGATGATGAAGATGATATCTTCTTCGAAGCTAGGGATACTCTTAGGAACCCTGCGAATTGTCAAAAAAACCTTCCAGAGTCTCCTACAGACAGTGAAGTTGATATGGACATGGTGGGTTTTGATTACCCAAAGGTGGCTCGACGAAAATCTTTACCTGAACCCAAGGAGAAGGAGAAGAGTGTGAGTTTGTGGGCCATGATCAAGGATAACATTGGTAAGGATCTCACGAAGGTCTGCTTACCAGTCTTCTTCAATGAGCCTATCTCATCTTTGCAGCGGTGTTTTGAGGATGTAGAGTATTCTTACCTCTTGGACAGGGCAGCTGAGTATGGGAAGAGGGTGAGATATACTTCTACTGTCTACTCATCCCTCATGCAGAGTAAAGTGGTTGATTGAATTCTTGCAATCATTTAGTTACTCCTTTGCTTATTGATCTGCTCCGCCTCTCTATCTTGTCCTTTAAACTAACTGGAAAGTTCTCTGTATGCAGGGAAATAGCCTCATGAGGCTTCTATATATAGGAGCTTTTGCCGTGTCAGGTTACGCCTCAACAGAGGGTCGTACTTGTAAACCTTTCAATCCCCTACTTGGAGAGACTTACGAAGCTGATTACCCTGATAAAGGTCTTAGGTTCTGCTCCGAAAAGGTGTGATATGGTTTTTGTTTTCAATTGTATGATGCTTTTTTGTGTCTTATGGACCTGTCGCATCTATTAGCCTTGTAGCTGAATTTTGAAATCTGTAGATGTTAGTATGTGCTCCTTGTCTCTCTCTTATTAGAAATTTTAGGTCCGGCTGAACCGAAATGATCTGAAGTTCTTTGTTTTTATTTTTCATCTCTCAGGTGAGCCATCATCCAATGATTGTGGCATGTCACTGCGAGGGCAGAGGCTGGAAATTTTGGGGTGACAGCAACTTGAAAAGCAAGTTTTGGGGCCGTTCTATTCAGGTGGATCCTGTTGGTATTCTGTCACTGCAATTCGATGATGGAGAGCTTTTTCAATGGACGAAGGTATCTACTTGTTTCTGAACCCTCGATACCAATTTCTTTCTCTTCTTTGTTCTAAAAAAATACCTACAAAGACTAAATAGAAATTTTCCCCACTACTTGGTGGATACCTAGAGTCGTAACGCTCAGCAAGGCTGACTCATGAGTGTTGGGCTTGTCCGTGACTTGAATTCGTAAGGTTTTGCTGATCCGCGTCGTGTGGATGTGTTTTGACATACATGTGCATTCATATTAGAAGATCTTCTCATTATTAAAATTTCATATTCCTTACCTGTTCTAGACACTTATGATAATGTTCAGGTCACAACATCAATATACAATTTGATTTTAGGGAAGCTGTATGTGGACCATTATGGTACAATGCGCATACAGGGCAACCGGGAGTACTCGATAAAATTGAAGTTCAAGGAACAATCAATAATTGATCGCAACCCTCATCAGGTTTGTTATATTTCTGCTGAGCTTGCTACACGCATTAGCATGTGATCATCCAAGTTTGTCGTGTCCAATCTCATTTTACAGTTTGATGGACTTGACATTTCGAGATGGCTAAACTTTGCATCTTTTGATTTGAATTTCTGTTAATCTGTGCTAGCGAATTTGATGTTGGCAGGTTCAAGGGTTTGTACATGACAGAAGTGGAGCGAAAATTGCAACCTTGTTTGGCAAATGGGATGAGTCTATGTACTATGTAATGGGAGACATATCAATGAAACCCAAGAGTTATGACCCTATGTCTGAGGCTGTTTTGTTGTGGCGTCGCGCTGATCCACCCGAGAAGATGACTCGTTATGGTCTGACAGCCTTTTCTATGACTTTGAATGATATCACGCCTGGGCTTAGGGTAAACATCTGAACTGTCAAGACCTGCTAATCATCTCAAATGTTGCTGCCATTTCTGAATTCTTGACAGATATTCCGTTGATATTCGTCAGTCTGCTGCAATTCGTTTCTGAGGTCGAACAAAATGGTAACTAGACAGGTTTGTCAATGTTTAGCTATTTATGGAGCGTGCTTCTCGTTTTGCAGGATAAATTGCCACCCACAGATTCAAGGTTGAGACCCGATCAGAAACATCTAGAGCATGGTGAATTTGATGCGGCCAATTCAGAAAAGCTGCGGCTTGAACAAAAGCAGCGACGGGTAAGTCTTGCTGGAGTTTTATTCTTGAATGTGTTGTTGCGACTTCTCTTATGTGCTGTGATTCAGATCTAAGTAGACAGTGCATGTAGGTACCGACTGGTTTGTGTACGATTCAACCTTCTTTGACTGGCATCATGGTATTTTCAAAGGTTAATCCGGAAGCTGATCTCAGAATGTTGGGTGTAATAGGCACGGATCCTTCAAGAGAAAGGCTGGCAACCACGTTGGTTTCGTAAAGAAAAAGGGAAAGACACTTACGAATACATTGGAGGCTACTGGGAAGCACGAGAGCAAGGAAGGTGGGATGGCTGCCCAGAAATTTTTGGCCCAGATTCTCAGGACGAGATTGCCCTTATTGATTGAAGATAAGGAGCAGTAGTGCGATGATCAGACGTAGGTGCCCGCTGTGGGAAATTCAGTTTTGTAATATTATTGCCACAACCTCCTTTGGTTGCGGGCGTCGAAGGAGGATTTGAGTGTCACGTGTTGAGGTTGCGTGGCTAGTCGTTTACATGGGTTATTTATCTAAGTTTTTTGGTCAGAAGCAGAATAGATTATGTGCAATCCCACAGAAATCAGATCCAGCCTTAGAGTAGGTGGGATCGTGGCTTTATTCACAAATAGGATATCATTTATCCTCAACTCCGGTGCTACGGCGCATTGAATACTTGTGTCTATGATTCAGAACTCAGTAAATATGATCTCATTTTTTCTGCAACTGCAGACTTGCATGATTCGTCTTCTGTCCTGAGCTCTATCATGGTTCTCAGGCCCTATCTACAAATCTCTGAATATTTTAGAAATTTCTTTTCTTGCCTTAAATTCAACCACACACTTTCTCTAAAGAAAGAACCAAAGTGGATTTCTGTTCCTCCAGGGATCTATTCCTTTTTGTTCAAATTCTAAGTCAAAGTTTGTTCTGCGATGGACGTTGTCCAGCATCCCCACAGGTACGCTGTCATTTCGTAACCTCGTATTTTGAAGTTTGTGCTACATGTGTATTAGGCTCAGATAACTCGAGTTGAAACACTAGCAATCTGGACAAATTGATTGATGGAACGTGAAGGTTTTTGACAGGTGAGTTTTAAGTGAGGGAATAAGGACTGGGCATGGGTTGTCGAGCCATCTGCGTTTGAGGTTTGTTGACGTTTCCGGCTAGACCTCGGTTGGTTCCATAGAAGCTGTCTGTCGCTGGACTGGAGTTCAGTCCCCGAGAGTCATCACTCGCAAGTGCGTACGGGCTCGGCATTGACCTATTGGTACCCGGCCCTCCGCTACCGCCTCCACCGCCGCCGCCTACCCCGTCTCTCCCTTGCCAGTGTGACTCGGTGACACTTCGGCTTGTCACCAAGCAAATGTAGTAAAGCTCCCCAGTTAAAGCTGAGAAGAAGGTAAATGCCGCGGCCGCACCGAATATTCCTCGGTGCATGTTCTCGCACGTCATGTACTTGTCGACATTTGAATATCCAGTTACGAATTCTCGTTGTCGAGACCTGAGCGCATTCTTGTTGGCTCCGGCTAAGAAGCATATCTCAGATATTATAAAGCTAAGCCTGCAGAGATTGTTGATTCCTCAATATGGTTCAGCTTCGCTCTGAATTGGACCGCGAAGGTGCACCTTATACATACGACACAAGACGTAGGTTGAGGGTTACCAGAGAATGATAAAGGAGACGACGGCGCACGATTTCGTGCTCCCAGGCTTGTGTTCGCCATCGAAGCAGAGGCATTTGGTCAAACCCATGACAACCACTTGGGATACTGCGAGGAAGACAAAGGCAGCAACAGCATACGATGATGAAACGTCGGAGTCATATTTGCAGTAGTAGTATCCACTGTATTGCGTTCCGTTGTTCATTGTAGCGTTGGAGTAATCGAACACCCAGCTTACGTTTCCACCGGACGAATTGAAGCTGACGTACGTCACGGTTGCCTGCGAAGTTTGTCACATGGAAGTGAGTTTTAGGTGACCATTCTTATTGACATGAGTCATTACGATTATGATTCAAATGTTTGTGCATGTCAGCTCTGATCGGATTTACGGATGAATTGGAAAAAGTTTCAAGCTTGATGGTCAGAAGACAGTGGAATCCTTATCGGGATATTTGGTAGCTTACATCGCAAACCCCTAATCTGCACATATTATGGCCGTTTCTCTTACTTGTTTTAAATTTTTGCAGAGATCGTTATGATCGAAATTATATGTTGGGCAAAATCCAGCATAACAGAGATTCATGGAGGTAAGAAGTCAACCTGGGCCCGGCGTTCCTCTGCCCCAATGGCAAGTGCGAATGCAATGATGTAGCATGTGAGGAGCAGCACCACGACTGACCAATTCACTTTGTTTGCGGCCATACTTTCAAAGATGGATATTGTACTCGAATATGGGGGTATTTTCCAAAAGTGCGTCCACGCGAACTTATTGCCGGGTGGTTTTCATTACGCTCATGTTCGGTGACTTCAGTGTGAAATGCTATGTCTCCAGAGCCCTATTTCTTGATGAATCTCGCTGGTCATGGCAGGTAGGGCTCGTTTCAAGCGGTGAAAGCGATCATTCTGCTAACATTTGTCAATGTGGCTTGGATAGGAGCAACCAAACATCTCACATTTTTGTATGCGCATTCTTGTTTTCATCAGTTATCATAAATGGTAACCCCAATAATGTAAATTGCCTAAGTTGCTGGACTTTGACTGCATCACAATTGATGTCTCTCTGAATGCCTACTCTATCTGTCGTAAGTTTAAAGTAGCATCAATTGCTGCAGGTTACTACATAGTGACAAGCTCAGTTTCAGACTCCAGAGATCATCCCTGGCAGAAGAGCATGCAACTGTGTCCCATGCATTCCTAATCTCCAGAGTATTCTACTCCACACATACAGACGATTCGCAAAACGCAATCATCCGTTGTGTTCAACTTACATTGATTGAAGAAAAAGGAATGAAGACACTCTTTAGTTTCTGTGTAGGTTACTCTGCTCTGACAATAATGCAATTGCGTGATGCAGCTTGGGTCTAGTTGGGGTTGAGGAGAAGACCTTTGGGGTTGCTGCGAGATTCCAACCAACGCCGTAAAAGCATGATGTTGGCACTTGGCACTAATGGCACTTCACACCACTTTATCTCTTGGTACCTAACTTTGACCACCGTATATAACTATCTATACATATGTGTATATGTATATATGTATATGTATATATGTATATGTATATTGTGTACATAGTTGATCCATGTCACTTCAGAATGCCATGACTTGTAAGTATCACGTCAACCTTTGCTTCACAGCTTTCTCAAAACTTCCGTTCCATGTCTCATAATATTGTACTGTAAGTTAAAGTACCACCCATATCATCAAAACCCTGAAAGTTAATACAATCCCATGTAAATATGTTGTGCCTTTGTCAAGTGGTTGTCAAATTTTGCGCATGAATGACTTCCAAGCAGTAACCAGAAGAGAGAAAACAGAAGCCAAGAAGAACTGACTTTCATTTAGAACAAATATGTGCCGTTCATTGTACTACAATGTTGATAAATTAGATTTTTTAATTGCAGACACTCCCAAAGGATAGACACTTGTAATGATTCAACTACGGTATCTGTCCCTTTCTTGTGTTCTGTAGTTTTTGAAGTGAATTCATTAAAATTGTAATAATCAACATAAGTATCTATCTATACAAAAAATTGACCAGTCTATGTTTGGTTGGAGCATCAAAAAATCCCATTGATTGGAGTAATAGGATGGTTAAATCCATTTATTCCCAAGTTACCCAATTATTGCCAAACTATTGGAATCAAAAGATGGGACAAGCCAAGTTGGTGGTGGAGGTGGTTCAAATGAACCCAACTTGCACCCTGCTTGCCAAAAACGTACTCAACATTGGTTTAATCACTACACTATATATATATATATATATATATCTATATATATAGTTTTGTCTATGCTACTATAATTTTTGCTATTGTTTTTTTTTTGTTTTTTTCAATCAAATAATTTGAAAAGTATTGAATAAAAAAAAGTTAAAACGTATTAAACAAATGTCATATGTGATAGATGCGGAGTTGTGGTGGCAGTAGCAAAATTTGTGGTGCCATTAATAAATATATATATTTATATATATATATATATAATTGTGTGTTGAAATGTCACATAGAACATACATGTAGAATGATGGTTGGATTCAACATAATATTTTTATTTTTAAAAAAAAAATAGATTAAAAAAATGAAGTATAGTCTAAAAACGGATTTAGTAACAATAATGTGTAATTTTTATTCTTCAAAGCTTAAATATTCTGAATTTAAAAAAGTCCATTTGAATTAAAAAAAATACAATATTATTTGATATTTTCATGTTCATAACCTATTTGTAATATGTGCATTCATTCACAAATATATATAAATGTGTTTTACAGCTTAAGCTTTGAACTGTTTACCATATTAGCAAATGTTTACAGAATAATTCATATATATATATATATATATATATATATATTTCATATTACTTTAGAAAACATTCATGGCATGTTGGAGCCATTATCTGATTTCCAAAACTTGGTTAAAAGTTGATGATTTGTATAGTAAAATTATATTAGTTTGTAATAACAAATAATAAATACAAAGGACACTTTTTTAAAATAAAAATCACAAACGGGTTTGAAATAGTATTTCCGTCTTATTTGTTAGAATTGTCATGTTTCATTATATAGATGGTTTAGAGTAATGAAAATAATCACATTCATATTAACAATTTATTTTGTACTTCTTTTTTAAATCATCCATTTTAATATAGATGATTCGTTTTTGAAATCAATAACTCATATATCAAAATAAATTTCCTCGACTACTTTGTGTGATGTTGAGTATTTTTCTCTTAAAGTAAACATACATTAATAATCAATTAGGTATATTGGTGTTCAATAAAACATTGTTAAATTGGTAAAAACTAATATAACATCAAACTAGATTTTTACATCAAAGAGTGAAACTCAGCAAAGGCCAATTAATCAAGGCAACTCAAAGGCTCTCATAAATCAAACAAGTCACAAGACCTACCCACCAAGACTCGCAACATTTATGGACAATAATAATATAATTATAATAAGCATTAAAATGACGAGTGAAAAAGTAAACGTAAAAAGTGGGAGCGAGGGAAAGCAACGAGATGCCCGATTAAAGTAAAAGCTCCTCGCGGGGGCCTATTCCCGCGAGGCAAGAGCATTCACACGCGAGCATCGAGCTTCGAGCTTCGACGCTTGAACCAGAGCTGCGTCGTGGTCGTGCTCGTCGCTTTCGCCGCTTCCTCTCCGACATGGTGCAAACTGCACGTCGATTCCAGCATCATGTGTGTCTCCGTGCTCCTTTTCCGATTCCGTAGAGTGTTTTCTCACGCGAAACAAGCAACTGTAGAGCCCGAACGGCTCGTTTGATGTTTCGGTTTGTGTCGGGCAGCCCCTTCGTTTGACGTATGGTCTTCGCAGTTTCTGAATCGGGGAATGACTTTTTCTTTCTCTGCGAAATCTCTGTTGGATTTTTTCCAAGGCAATTGTTCGAGTCTGCGACTTGAAGAAGCTGTACTCGGGTTTATTTACGATGTATGGAGGGTTTTTGGAGGGTTTTTCGTGTTTTTTTTTACTCTCTTCTTTTTCTTCTTGTGTTATGTTTGAGGTTTCGGGGTCATGTGAGTGTGCATTATGATTTCGTTCAGCCCAAGACGGTCTTGGATGGTCTCGCAGAGGGAGGAGAACAATGGGGAGGTTTTTACACAGATCATTAAATTGCAACAGCTAGATTTTGGAGCGTGTGTTTAGGGTCGGATGATAGATTGGGACACTGTGCGTATTTCTAAAGGGAGCCGAATCCCGATTGCTGAAGCGTGGGTTAATTCTCGGGATTTGAGTGTTTTGGTGTAGGTTTAGAGCGAGAGAGAGAGAGAGAGAGAGAGAGAGAGAGAGAGAGGGTGGCAGTAGGAATAAATCTGAGGACTAGGTTCGGTTTAGTTGAGATCAGAGCAGTCAGTGCTTCTCGATAAAGGTTCGGGGATCAAAGTAGGATTCCTCACTGTAGTTCAACTTCGGAAAAACATATTTATCAGAGTTAAATTGCGAATGATTCGTAACATCACATTTCTGTAGTTGTAGTAGCTTTTGTAGCCAGCAATGCATGTTGACAGTTCGATGAAACGTTCAAGATTATCAAGAAATCTTCTTTTAAGCTTCTCTAATTTCTTTTGGAGGTCCTTTTTCTAACCGCTCAAAATTTTCACTTAAGCTAAGTAGAGGCAGTGATGTACATTGTATTTACATGGAGATGTGCTCTTTTCAGGGCGGCAGATACGAACACTCTACGCATTTTGGTGGCGACTGATTGTCATGTAGGCTATCTAGAAAATGATGAGATTCGTCGCTTCGACTCCTTTAATGCCTTTGAAGAGATATGTTCCATTGCCTCACAACGTCAGGTTTGGTTCCTTTCATCTGTGAGCTTGGCCTTAAGTTTTATTCGCCTATTGTGCCGTTCATCTCTCTGAATTTAAATTTTAAAAAAAATATCATTATGGCACAACTTGCTGTTGGAAATCATCAGAGGTTACAGTGCTGGTGAGATTGAATTGAGCTTAAGGCTTTGAACAAGGTTAGTATCTGTGCGTACGAATGCAAGGAATACAATGCATGATTCGATAATTTAAGATTTGATCTTGCAATCTGCAGTAGTGGGTAGGAAGAGGTGTTATTATGGAAGTGACTTGTAGCGCTTCTTTGTCTATGTCTTCAGGTGGACTTTGTGCTTTTAGGAGGAGACTTATTCCACGAAAACAAGCCCTCTCGCTCGACCCTAGTGCGCACTATTGAAATTCTTCGTAAATATTGCATGAATGACAAGCCAATTCAGTTCCAAGTTGTTAGCGACCAAACCATCAACTTCCCCAATAAGTATGCTTCCCACTTGCAGTGCCACACTGTATCCCTCTCGGTTCTGTCTTGAGCGTGTCCAACGTTGCGTGTCGCTGTTTCTGTTTTCTTCCTCTTATGTATGAAACGTGGTCTAGCTCACGCACAATTCTGGATTCACTAGATAGTTGCATCATCTCAATGCCCTTTCCTTCGGAGAAGTGCTGCAATTATAATTTTGAGTTGAACAAAATATAGAATAAAAAGAACAGAAGCAGCAGGAACCTGTTGTAACAGGATTCAATACATCACAAACATTTGTTAGCAACTTCTGTTTATGACCTAAGCCAACACACCTATATCTCATGGAAATGGCTCGACTAGAGGTTGTGTAGGAATATCCAGCCATGACTTAAGATTGACGGAAAAGCATGATATAATATGAGTGTGGCGTGAACTGATACTTGTGTGCGGGTGATTTCTAAGATTTGGAGTTGTCAACTATGAGGATCCGAATTTCAATGTGGGGTTGCCGGTTTTCACTATTCATGGCAACCATGACGATCCAGCTGGTGTGGTATGTTTGGTTTCCTTTTTCCATCTACGTGCTTTAATTTTGTAATTGTTCGTTTCTCTGGATGTACTCTAGTCAGAATCTCTTATTGTGGGTAGTTTACTAACTCGTTGACGATAGACTTCCGTGCTTCTGATGTATCACTATTTCTCTTGGTGAGAGTTGTCCCTGGCATACTTGGTCTGGCCTTTATTATTCTTATTGCACCTATTGTCTCTAATGCATGCTTTGCTCTGTGGTTGTAGGATAATCTGTCTGCAATTGATATCCTAGCAGCCTGCAATCTTGTTAATTATTTTGGAAAAGTTGCCCTTGGAGGTAACGGCGTAGGCAACATTGCCTTGCATCCAATTTTGTTGCGAAAGGTAAGTGGTGGCCTGTAGCTGTCCAACCACCAGCCGAGTTTCTATTGTATGCATATATGTGGATGGGAGATGTGACGTGTGCACCATTTCTCCATCAAGGTTTCCTTACAGCTGAATTATTTACTCAGGGCTCCACCAATGTTGCTCTCTATGGTCTTGGGAACATTCGAGATGAGCGCCTAAATCGTATGTTCCAGGTGAGTCAAGTAATGTAGAAGACAAAGAACTCTGAACCTAGGCAGCTTGTGAGCTGGAAGTGGGAGGATACGGGCACCTATGTTCTTGTTATTTCTATATCTATGCCTTCAATCTTGTGATGCCTTTTTAAATTATTCACTATAAAATACCTTTTAGTACTATCTATTCGAGTGTGGGGACATATTGTGGACACCGTAGATATGAATACGGGAATCAGCATTAACATGTAGGGTTAGGACATTTATCTACTTTTGGTTTCAAATGTCAAAAACTGGTGCACAAGTGTGCTCTCTTCTGCAAGCATCAGTTGCCTATTGATCAGCACGAACGTATAATCTGCCCAGAAGTCGACCTAATTTTGCAGACAACCTTCAGCAACTGATTTTTACGCAAGTTTAACTTCAACTGGCACTGTTTCAGTGCAGACTCCACATGCTGTACAATGGATTCGCCCTGAAAGTACCGACGACTGTCCTTTTTCCGATTGGTTCAACATCTTTGTTCTGCATCAAAATAGGTAAGCAAAACTTATCTTCTTGTTTAACCATTTTTGAGCCTCATCTCGCGTTATGAGCATTGTTTTCATCGGCCGTGGGATGACGCTTTTCACGCAGGGTAAAAGCCAACCCGAAAAATGCTATAAATGAGCATATGTTGGCTAAATTCTTGGATTTTGTGGTATGGGGTCATGAGCACGAGTGCCTCGTGGATCCACAGGTGCTTTCACAACCTCATGTGAACTCCTCTAGATTGTTGGTTCAAACTTCTGACTCATCAGTAAATGACTTGAACGCCGCAGTATTAGCCAGGAGGAGAGTTTTTCTTTTTCTTTTTTGTTTTGTTTTATTTTATTTTTTTGGTTTTTTTTAGTGATTCTGGTTTTTTGCTGAATCTTGTGGTAGCGTGCAGGAAGTATTGGGGATGGATTTTCATATTACACAACCTGGCTCATCCGTGGCTACTTCGCTTATTGATGGGGAATCTAAACCTAAGCATGTCCTCCTCTTAGAAATCAAGGTACTTGTGATCCAGATTAGATGTGGTTTTTTATTCATCTTTTTATTAGAAGTTAATCTTTTTTATTTGCTTCTTTGTTTATTGGAACTTACTACTAAGATGTGGAATATGCAACTTCAGTCAAGTACAGGCAGGTGGTTGGGAATGTTCCAATTGACTTTTGAGGAAGTGCCAAGGTACTGAAAATTGTAGATGTATTATATTTGCTGCAGGGTAATGAGTACCGGCCAACAAAGGTCCCTCTGAAATCTGTCAGACCATTCAAGTATAAGAACGTAAGTAATAGAGTACATCAGTAAAGACATCGTCTTACTTCTAAACTATTCTCTTTTCACATAGTTGGTCTATAAATCGTCTATTTTTTTGGTCTATGAATATGTAATACTTTTACAGTAGTATGGAACGAATATCTCACGGTGCAGAATTTGTACTTCCCCGCTGCTATTCTGGCTTGGGGTAGAAGATTCTATGTGACGATGGCACAACATCGATCATAAGTTGGCAACGCACGCCCTTTTATTTTTGTTCTAAACTGCTGACTCTAATATTCTTTGTTTCGGCGACTTTATTCCTAGAGCATTAGGATTCTTACAGAGTAGTTACTCTACATGATGCATTGAGCAGAAGAGTGTTTTTTTTGTTTATGAGAAAAAAATTGAATCCCTACTTGTGGCTTGTTTTCAGGTGTCCCTGCAAGATGCTGCGGATCTGGATGCAAATGACGTACAATCTGTTATGGATCACCTTAGTCAAATGGTGTGTGATAATAATATTCTGTCCTCTCTCGATTCTGTCTCATTTACATATGTAATTTGCAACGTTGAGATCTGAATCTAGTTCAAGTAGGTGGTTCAAGTTTTTTGCTGTGGATGCACGGCAAACGAATGAGAGTTTGGATGTACCCTTCTTCTAGGTGCATGATCTGATAGCAGAAGCTGCGGAGGAAGGACACCCTGACCCTATGCTGCCCTTGGTGCGTTTGAGGGTAAGCATTTTCACGATTCCTCGAGTGTTTCTGCGGCATTGGCGGAATATTTATCACGATTCTTACAGTTGTGTTTTTACTGGTATGACATTTGGTGCGTGCTTTGATGGTTCAGCAGTGTCATTAACTTCACTGGTTTCCTATGTATCTTTTACAGGTAGATTACACAGGCTTCACAACAATCAATCCACAGCGGTTTGGACAGAAATTTGTTGGAAAGGTTGATCAATTACACTTTTTCTCTTGTCGATTTGATTGGACTGTTTCTCTTTTCTGCATCGCTTTGCTTTCATCTGGATCACTTTTCTGGTGCTCATGAGAGGGATACCTAAAAGTCTAATCTGATGTTTTTAGGTGGCTAATCCTCATGATATTCTTCTATTTACAAAAGCTGTGAAAAGGCGACCTACTGCTGATGGTTTGATTCCTTTCTTCTCATGGTCTTGAAGCGGATTGTCAAGCAAGTTATTTAATTAATACCAATCTGGAATTGGAATCGTTTTTGGAAGACATTTTGTTTAAACTTGTTCCACATTAGATACAAATCGGTCTTGTGTATAAACAAAATTTGCTCTGTTCAGGTCACAGTGTGCTGTGAAAAGTTATAGAAACTCGTATGACTTGATGTATTCAGGGAAAATTGAAGATGAGGAAAAGCTACGGCCTGAAGAGTTGAACCAACAAAATATTGAGGCTCTCCTTGCTGAGAGCAATTTGGTCAGTACTTATTTCTTGTATTGCTTTGAATGAACCTGATTGCTTAACATGAGCTTTGCTGAAAGGATTAGCAGGTGCTTGTCAGTTATGGCGGATGATAGGCAAATTGAAACTTCGGTTGCATTAGATGGTTGGACCTATGTTTTTGTGATGCTATTGCGTTGTCACTGTGGCAGAAAATGGAGATTCTGCCTGTCTCTGAACTAGGCTTGGCGCTACATAAGTTTGTAAGTAAAGATGACAAGCTTGCGTTCATCGAGTGTGTTCAAGAGAATCTAGATGACACACAGGTACATCTTGCAGCAATTACATTTTTTAAAACTCTTGTTGGGTATTGTAAAGCACCCGTGTTTTAAATTCTACCATTTTATGTATATATGTGGCAGTACGTTCACTTGCGAAAATCTTGTAGGATTCTAAATTCTAGACTAGTTTGCGTGTGTTGAGTTACCATCGTGTGCCCACTAAAGAGATTGGAGTCTCTTGCTACCAAATCGATTGACAGATGCAGAAGTGCTGCAATGTTAGTAGAACTCGAACAGTAATTTGAGTGCAAATGCAGGTTTTAACATAGGTTGTACTTCACAACACTGATCTAACATGGTGTTTTACAGAACAAGCTT
This sequence comes from Physcomitrium patens, assembly GCF_059467195.1. Classification (NCBI taxonomy): domain Eukaryota; kingdom Viridiplantae; phylum Streptophyta; class Bryopsida; order Funariales; family Funariaceae; genus Physcomitrium; species Physcomitrium patens. The sequence continues at coordinate 1,817,602 of NC_143433.1, read as the reverse complement.
GCTGAGGAAGCCCTTGCTGATAAGCTCCAGGAAGACGATGTGATTGTGAAAGTGAGCGAACATATGCAGGTACAAGGCATTGTTTAGTCATTGCTAGATCAGTATAATTTTCAGAGCCAGTGTTACTGCTAATGCCAATGATATCTGGAGTTGAAAATTGCACTTGATCCTACGATGTTGCGCTTATAATTATTGGCTTGATCTGCATTTTGCAGTCGCATTTGTCTTCGGTTTGTATTAAAGTAAACTAATTAGCTGATTGACATGAGATACTAGTTCAAAATAATAATATTGCATGGGCCTGTTGGATCTACAGCAACGTGAGAAAGAATCAATCCCTAGATATAAAGAAACGTTGACTTCCGTTTCTTCTGGTGACCCTCTTTCAAGTGTACAGCACCGGACGTCCCAGGTAAAGTTCCTTTTAACCAATTCGACAGTGTCGGTGCTCTCAAGTCACCTATAACTTTACACTTACCATCAATTCCTATTTGCAATGCCTTTTCTAGTACCAGTTGTGATAACTTGTGAGCTGATTTATATCCTCGATTGGCGTGTAAGCTTACGTCCCCCACGGGTAGCCTGATCTAGTTCTTACATATGCTCCGACATGTCCAATTAACTTGCCATCTGATATTTGAACTTTCAAGCAGGGAGGTACAAGCAGGAAAGGGAATGACGACGATGAGCCTTTTGATGACGACGATGTTCCGGAGAGTTCAACACCAGCAAAACGAAAAGCACCTGCCAGCAGAGCTGTGCAGAAAGATACGGAAACCCCCCGCGGTCGAGGCCGGGGTAGAGGAAGAGGAAGAGGGCGAGCCTCTCAAGGAGGTCTTACGCAGACAACGCTGAATGTCGTTCCAGTGCCCCGACCTCCTAGAAGGTGAGAATTTGGAGTCCGAACTAGTATCATGCTTTGGATCATAATCTTTCCCCATGTTGAGCTGAACAAAAGTCTTGGGACCTCAGTATAATGTAAAACCCTAGATGCGTCTGTTTTTAGTGCTAGACTGTCAAAGCAGCTTGCCCGCTTGCAGGTGCTGAGAGATCCTTGAATGTTTTGTATATACCGGAGTTTTATTGTCAAAAGCACTCGACACCACATTAGTTATGATTGCTTAATGAAAGCGTTGGTTTGTGTTTACAGGGCTTCACGAATGGAAACCATCAGCGATGATGATGATGAAAACAATGAGGAAGAAGAGGATGAGGAACCAGCCCCTAAAATTGTAAGTAAATGATTGCTGCAGCTAAGATAAAACTAATAAGACGGTTGGGAATGTCAATCTAATTATTGCCCTTCCATGAAATAAATCTAACCTGGGAGGTTAATCTGCAGAAAAAAACGAACTCAAAAACATCCCAGAGGGGAAGAAAAGGTGCTGCTGGTTCTAAACGAGGAGCAGCATCCAGCTCGTCCTCGAGGGGAGGACGTAGTACTTATGTCGACGACGACGTTGAGGATGATGACGATGAGGCAGATGCAGGCCCAAAGAAAGCAACAGCTACACCATCATCTCAAGTAAGTCGGCGTGCTTTGTGTATTTTATCGCATTGCAAATGGCCTTACGTGCAATCTAGACAAGACTTGAATCTCTTCAATGCGCTGTCCTGTTTACGCATAATTTGTGTTTCTACGAAATTTGTAGACCATGCAGGTACTAGTTACCCAGTTCTCCAATTTTCCCATTTTGCTGTCACACCCACTTCTACAAATGTACACGTCTTGTCTAAAATCAAGAATAAAAGCCTGAGTTTCGCTATGTTTGGTCTTTCAGAAGCGGTCCAGCTGGGGTTCTTTACGAGGGTAAACTCACCGAAACAAAAGTTCAAATGCTTCAGCGTCATCTACGCCAATTTTTAAATTTTCAAATATGATCTTGGTATACACTAGCATCACGCTTGAACGAAACCTTCTGTCACAAGCTCATGTAAGACGTGGTAGATATTGGGTTCTAGGGTGATGGAAATCTTACTGAGCGTAGAATTTACTGAATATTGGTGCAGTAAAATATTCAACTGTGGCTCCCAGGTTACATTTCTCTACATCTCCAATTCCTCACCAATCAGATACTCAGGCCTCTAATTCAAACTAAGCTTTTTGCACCTTCCTGAACACCTATACCATTTCTCATGTAACAAATTAGTTGTTTCTATTTCTCATACCCGTCATCCCAACATGTGGGGGCTTACAGAGTACATTGCCTTTAGCTAGCACAATAAAACTTGTATTTTTCCACTTCTCATGTCTACGAGGTTAAGATCGCAACATGTATACCTGTAAGAAAAGATATAATTTCATGAGGGAAAGCTGCTGGAGTATGTTCCCGTAAGCCCACTTCGTTGCTTCTCCAAATTTTAATTGAGAACATATGTACAATCAGTGCCATTGCAACTTGTTTTCATAATGAAAATTGACAGTAAAATTGAAATTTCTATTACAAGGTTGAGACGTTAAAGTGAAACATTGTTTTATCGGTTCCATGCGTCGGCAGTGTCCACCTATCCATTGTACAAAAGAAGAACAAGCTGCCAACGTATCCACTGAGCCCTAAATCAGCATCAAAGTAGTTAATCCACAATAATTCTTTGTCACCATAACTGAACGGAAAAATCTAACAGGATTTCATTGCTTTTGGTATATCATGTAACACATTCATCTCAGCTCATCGATGCTCGAAGCCGCAAAAAATGGAAGAGCACTTTCACATCGTTGAACCTCATCAGAAATAACAAAACTGCAACACAGCGTGGCTTTTCCGCTCGACAACCTGAACCCAACTAATCCGGAGACTGGTCCAATGTGTTATCTCCACGACACTCCAAAATGGAGCAATGGGATGATAGTAGAAGTGCGACACCCTACTCCGTTATGGCGCCCGGGGCACCGCCACCGAACCCTCCACTTCCACCTCCACCTCCACGTCCGAAACCACCTCGTCCACCTCTGAACTCTGGTCGGTATTCACCGGGAGCCCCACCTTTGTCTCCACCAAACCCACTGTCACCACGGCCAGCGCTTCTGTAACCCTCCCTATCACCGAATCGTGGTCTGTCTCCATCTCTGGGAGGACCACGGGGAGGTCTATCGCCACCCGCACCTCCCATTGGCCTGCTTGGGGGACGAGTAGACTTCTTCAAAGTAGCGGGGACAATCTCAGATGGAAGGTTGAGGTAAGTCCGGAGGTGCTCAATGCCGTCATTGGTCAAGTACCTGCCAAAGAGGATAACGAACCACTGCAATGAGATAAAGGACAATGCCTTCTAGCACCCAGCAGCACTGCGATCATAAGAATTAGCGAGTAATCCAATGTTTTAGTCATCTCGATAGATAATCATTTGAACTTAGAGTCTAATCGTGTAACCATCAGTTGCAATGATTAAGGAAGGCAAATTTATGATAATAACCTGGCATGAAATATCAGGGGTGAACCCAAACAAAGAACTTGAATCAGCCATAAGGTATGCCAAAACCCTAAAAAAGTGAACATAACTTTTCTAGCATACACTGGGGGTCAATTGACCACCTCTCCTTATCTAATCCCAAACCCTAAAATTTTGCATCCAAGTCACTGCTTCAAAGGCATCATGCAAAGCAGACTGAAATTCTAATACATCCAACAAAGCTCACCAACCCCACCAACAAGATCAATGACCTCCGTTAGGTTCGAAGGATAAGCTTCCAGGTTTCAGAAGCCGTGCAACAGAAACTTTCTAAACCCGTATAATCTACTCGCAGACCACCCCTCGAACCGCCAACAACAGAGCACTCACGAACCCATCGTGGGGGCCGGGGGTGCAGTAGGCAAAAGATGACCAAACCACAACCACAAGAAAGAAAAGAAACTACAACGCTCCAGAACTATGTCACGTATCCCAAGGCGCTTAAAGGGAAAACGACACATCTTACCAGTAGTAGTGGCGCCAGGCGAAGTTCTCCTTGACGTACTCCTTAGACTTGAAGCTCTGCATGAGCTTGATAACCTGGAGGTTAGGCACATCGATTTCGGGGTGCTTGGGGGCATTGTAGTCCTTCTTAGCGTACAAGACGCCTTCCTTGAAGAGGTACTTGTAGATCTCCACACGGTTCTTCTTGGGGATCAACATGGCTCCGAGCGGCTTCGGTCGCGCGAGGCGATGGCGAAGGCGATGGAGCGTCAGTGCTCGAGAAGATGCGTCGAGCGAGAGGACAAAATTCCGGCGCTTTGCTCCCCTTGTACCTCAATGACAGGGGTCGATTGAGAACCGCAATTCACAAGACCTGTGTATGTCCAAAATGAGTTAGTTGAGAACCTCCAGTACCAAGTCTAGACTATATCGGGGTTGAGTCCATTGAGAACTTTCACTCGAAGATCTGACCAAGTCTGGGATGAGTTGATTGAGAACCTGCATTCACAAGCCCTGGTACGTCCGGGATGAGCTTCGGTGTATAACAAGGCCTATACCCCACATATATCCGTTTGGAATTGGTAGATATCCGAATGGAGCCCGAGGACAATGGTCTCAATGGGGCAGTGGTTTGGATCGCGGTCAGTCGTGTTACTACCAGTTATCGGTTGGTGTCAACACACTAAACATGATCTAAAAGGATCCATTAAATGAAATAAAAAATATTATTTATTTATTTTTTATGTACATATTTTATAAGAATACTAGAGTGATTGTATTATGATTGCAATAACCTGAAATCACTGATTTTATATGGTGCCAATCACTAATTTTAAATGATGTTAACAACCACAGTATACCAATATCAGTGATTTTACTAGACACACAAACACTATATTTTTAGGGAAATGTGAAATAGACCCAAATTTTTACTAAATAAATCCACCCATCCTAATCATCATGAAAAAAAATAATGATTTTTAGATTCATTTTCCCATTATTGGATCTACAACCAAAAAAAAACAATCACATTCATCATGATTATCATATTCTTCATCATGGGTGGATCTATTTAGTAAAAGCATGAGTCTATTTAACATTCCACTATTTTTATATGGAGTTGATAGGTAGTTTTATTCTTACTTTTTATCTTTTATCTCTTAATTTTAATTTTATTTTATATAGAATTGAATATAAATTCACATAAATAAAGAATCAAATTATTGAAGTATGATGTTAAATTATTTATATTTATCTAACCAAAATATTAGAAAATATATGTAAGATAAAAATAATCTCACAAGGATTTTTTTTGTACTATGTTATAAATTGGTATAAATGTTGAACAATTTTATGTGTCATTTCTTTATTGAAAATTTAACTACTTTCAAACTAGGTTTACAAATTATTTGAAATGTTTTTCTGTTCAAACAATCTTTCAAAGAATTGTGTTATTTTGTATATACTTCTATCACTTATATTCAGAATGTCATCATAAAATATTTGTGTGTCTCCTGTTTGTAGTCCAATTATTATTCAAAATTAACTTTAAAATTGTGTATATTCAATGTAATAATTATTTATGTTGATATTATAGGTTTTTAATCGTAAATATTGATGATTTTTTAAAATTTAAATATTGATTATATACTCTTAATAATATTTTACTAAATATTTTTTATTGCAAATAAATACAAAGATACTACAAGAAAAAAAATTTACATCATAGATAATGATAAATGTTATTAATAAAATTAAAAAAAAAAAAAACATAATTATGACAAACTATAAATAATTGACCAAGAACCTTCATCAAAATATAGAAAGACTTTTATGCAATAAGTCAATAATATTTAATCTATACTTGCCAATTTAACAATCTTTACGAGGATTAGAGCATGTATAAGAAATTGCTATTGTATTAAAAAAAATTATAAACAAAGAATTTATAAGATCCTATAAAGATCTAGAAGTCATAATTTGTGATATCTTTTTTAAGATTAGTATAAAAATTCAAAGAATAAAATAAATTTTATCCATTTATAATTTATAAATAGAAATTTATATTTATTACATATAATCAAAAATTAATTTTTAAAATATGTATCTCTAAAATAATTTATCTATATGTATTATTAATGATTTCTTTAATGTTAAGATTTGACAATCTTTTGTAAATTTAGTCTAAATTTGTATATTTATAATTATTTTTAGGCATTATTTAAATTTTTACTTAAAAAATGAACTATACTAATTTAAATTAAAATATAAGAAAGACCTAGCATAATCATGTAAATGTGGTTGAAAAATCATTTTGTCCAAATCTTCTTGATTAATAAAGACAAATTAATTTATATAAAATATTTTTAAAAAACTAGCTTATATAAACTTTGGTTTTTGGTTTTTTTTATTGTTATAATATATTTTTGACTTTAAAGTTAAAATATAAAAAAAATATTCAAATCAACAATTGGTATGATACTTTTAAAACTTACTATAATTATATTTTGTGTCTTACTAGATTCAAGAGCCTCAACTTGTTTTTTAAATAAAGAGTTTTTAAAAATTCATAGTATACCTTTAATAAAAAAAAACTAAACTTATTCATATAGAAATCATTGATTGTCGTCTATTATCTTTTAGAGATGTTACTCATGAAATCTTTCATATAAAAATAGTAATTAATGATTATAATATCTTGGTGATATTTAATATAATTAGATCTCTTTTATCATTTCAAATTTATTGTAGCTAGAATAATATAATCCTTGAATAAATTGGATTAATTATAGTATTGATTCTTTTCAAAGTTGTTAAAGTAAAATTAAGAGTTTTTTCAACAAAGTAAAAATTCATAAGTCTAATACAACCAAATCTTTATTTGTAAGTGTAAGAGCTTTCTTTCATGGTCCATAAGAAGGATCACCTTGTATTATTTATCCTACACCTATTTTTAGTAATAAAAAGACTCCAAGTGGTATTTCAAGTTAATATTAAGATTATCAAGATGTTTTTGAAAACAAAAATGCTAATATTCTTCCAAAACATTGTTCTTATAATTATTCAATTGACCTTCAAGAGAGAGCTCAATTGTCATTTGGATTAGTCTATAGTTTATTATAAAATGAGTTTGCTGAATTCAAGGAGTATATTTAAAAAAACTTGGCCAAGAATTTTATATGCTATTCAAATCTCCAAAAAGAACTCATATCTTATTAAAAAGAAAAAAACATAGATTATTGCAAATGTGTGTAGATTATTAAAGATTCAATAATATTTCCATAAAAAATAGATATTTTCTACCTATGATATCTGAACTTTTTGATTAATTGAATCAAATAAAGATCTATACAAAAATAGATCTTTGAAGAGTGCACAATCTAGTATGCATCAAAGAAGGAGACGAATAGAAAGCTACATTTCAAATTAGATATGGTCATTTTGAATATATTGTCATACCTTTTGGACTCACAAATACATCAATTATTTTTAAATATCTTATGAATAATACTTTTTTTAAAAAAATTAAATAATTTTATTATCTTTTATTTAGAAAATATTTTAATCTATTCTAAGAGCATAAAAGAGCATAAAATATATATTTATATATATATAAACATAAATATACATACATATTCTAATAAATACCTATATGATTAGATAGAAATAAATAAAAGTAGATAAAAGTAGGTTAATTTCATAATACCTTCTAAAGAAGCTTCTTAGATGCTTCATAGATATTACTTTGACTTTACATATGTTTATAGTTGATTGGTAAGCTAGAAACTTGGTCATTAAGTTAATCACGTATTAGTAGCTTGCAAAACAAGCTAGTTATATGACACACATATAGAAAACTTGTCTTGTAAGTTAAGATACGTATCTTGTAAAGTCGACACGTTTTAGAGGTCTTATAAGATATCACCATGTAGCTCCTAATTAAGAGTATATATGGAGGCAAGATTGAAGCCTTCTTCATCCTTTTCCATGCCTTTTTAGTCCTTAGTCTTGTTTCAAGACTCTTTAGTTTCTTATTTTTAGTAATAGTTGATAAGAGCTTTGTCATTTCAATTCTTCGAGATTCATATCTTTGACAATTTGGTAAGAGTGCTAACTTACTATTTCTATCTTGATTTAGAAGTGAGTGAATTACCTCTCTTCTATTATTATATTTTGAAGATTGTAAACTATCCACCTTTAAAAAAAAAATAAAAAATAAAAAATAAATCTTATTTTCTATCACTGATCTTTTCTTTAAAGAAAGTGGATTACTTTTCTTTGTAGAAATTCCATTTGATATTAGAGGTTGCAGATTATCCTCTCCTAATTTAACTTATTGAATTTATTTGAATGTCTATGAAAGGAAAGATTATGGATGTTACTCTCAACAAAAGTGATAATAGATTTACAACTATTGTAGATCTTTATGAACTTGTCAATACTCTAAGAGTAGAAATCTCACATATTTCTAATGCGAATCATGGATGTACTATACTTACATTTCTAGAAGAAGTTTAGAGTCTACAGCAAGAAGTTGTGCAGTTGAAAAAAGCAAGTAGATCAACTTCACAACCAAATCCAAGGAATTTTGCTTCTACAAGTATGATAAAGATAAGGATTAGTACACTTGAGAGATTTAATGGAACAAGATCAAAATTTTGAAGATTTTTGTAAGAATTCAAGTTCTATCTAAGGTTGCATTCTTTCCAATATCTCAATGGATTTACTCAAGTTGGATTCATAGGCACACTTCTATCAGAAAGTGCTTTCTCTTAATTTGTATCTTTAATAGAAAAGAATTTGTATTCCTTTATGATTTAAATTCATTCTCAGTAGTCTTTACGGCCACATTTTGAGAAAGTGATAAAAAAAGAATAGTAGAGACTAAGCTCTTATCTTTATAACAAGAATCACGATCAACCACCATATCTGGTGATGAATTCTAAAATCTCGCTTGCAATGTGGATTGAAATGACAAAGCCCTTATCAATGAATTTTGATATAAATTGAAAGATAATATTAAAGATTTATTACTGACAATATTAAAGGTAAAATCTTTAAAATAATTTATTACTTAAGCTATTCTATGTAAGAATTGATTATTTGAAAGATGTCAAGAAAAAATATTTGGCTAGAGAAGAATAAATCAAATAATGATGGTAGCTTTTAAGTTTTCAAAAACTTATTCATGAAGGCCAAAACTAATACAAATTGATACGATACGTTTTAAATTTCTCACAAAGCAAAAAAAGACTTGACAATGTCAAGAAGGCTTATACTTATATTATGGAGAAGCTAAATACATTGCTCAATATTGTCCAAAGTAACAACGCAATGACAAAATAAGAAGCATGGTTACTAAAGAAGACAATGTGTCAAAAAATAAGTTTTTCTAACTACAATATGGAGTGTGCCACTGAAATCTTGTATAATTCCTAGTAAAGATCATATTCTCTCCTTAGATCTTTCACCTTATTTTACAATAGAAGTTTATTTAGGACCAAAAAATCACAAAGTCTTAGCTTTATTAGATTCAAGAGTATAACAAGGTATAGATAAGATAATTATATAGATAGTTAGAACTATGAAAGTTTCTAGAAATAGGATTAGGCTAGTAGACCAAATAAGATCCACTATAGAATATTTTAGAAAGTATTTAGGGGGATTACCTAAATAGGATCCACCATAGAACCTTCTAAAAAAGAATTTAAGGTAGTTATCTAGATGAAATCCATTACCTAGGAACATTCTAAAAATTCCAAGGTGGTAGGATAAGGTATAAATAGGACTAGCCAGGGCTTTTTGGAGCATCTAGTTAGGTATGGCTTCAAATTCTTTCTTTTAATAAAGTTTGGTTTTGTATCTTTTTGTTCAATTCTGTTTTGTTCTGTTTCCATTTGCTTATTTTTGTCTTTTATGTCCTATTCTGCTTAATTCTATTTAATTCTATTCTGATTTGTTTTGTCCTATTTTGTGATAAGGTTTTATATTGATATGGATTAAAAGGATCTTGGATTTTTGAAATAGTCTAGTTTTATTTCAAAGAACCTCAACTTATTTTATAGACAAAGATTTTGTCAAAAAATAAGAAATATTATTATTCGAATAAACTAAACTTGTACATGTAGAATTCATAGATGGTCATTTGTTATTGACTGAAGATGTTATACATGAGACTATTTCTTTAGATGTAGCAATTAAAGATCACAATAGCATATTAATATTTAATGTCATAAGATCTTTATCTAATCCGATAATTTTAGGATTGTCTTCATTATAAAATTATAATCTTCAGATTGATTGGATTTTCTTGTAACCTTAATTTTTTTGATAGTTTAATCCAAAATCCTATTAGTCAAGTAGAAATACATAAGTTTAATACATCCAAAGTCTTACTTAAATTGTTCTTACTTAAGTTGTTCTTACTTAAATTGTTCTTACTTAAATTGTTCTTACTTAAATTGTTAGATGCAAGAGCTTTTTTACATGTCGCAAAAGAAAGATTATCTTTTGCTTTATATGCCATGTCCATTTTTCATAGTGAAAAGACAACAAGTGGTATTCCTAGTCAATATCAAGATTTCCACGATGTTTTTTAAAAGAAAAATATGAATATTCTTTTAGAGCATCATCCTTATGATTGTTCCATTGATCTTCATAAAGGAGCTCAACCACCATTTGGACCAATTTATAGCCTATTACAAAATGAATTGATTGCAGTTAAGGAATATATTCATAAAAACTCGGCTAAGAATTTCATATGTCATTCTAAATCTCCAACCAGCGCTTCTATTTTATTTGTGAGGAAAAAAGACAAATCTCTGCAGATGTGTATGGACTATTGAGGACTCAACAAGATCACTATAAAAAATAGGTATTATCTACTTTTAATTTCAAGACTTTTGGATCAATTGAATCAAGCAAAGATCTATACAAAAATATATCTACAAGGAGTATATAATCTAATACACATTAAAAAAAAAAAAAAAAAAAAAAAAAAGAATAGAAAATTGTGTTTCAAACTAGATATGGGCATTTTGAATATAATGTCATGTCTTTTGGACTCACAAATGTACCAGGTGCTTTTCAACATCTAATGAATGATGTCATTTGTTAATTTCTTGATGATTTTGTTTTCTATTATTTGGATGACATCTTAATCTACTTTAAGAATACAAAAGAATATGAAATTCATGTTCATCATGTATTACAAAAACTTAGAGATGCAGGAATATATACCAAGTTAGAAAAGTGTATATTCCACACTATTCAAGTTGACTTCTTAGGATACATCATTTCTAATGAAAAATTAATAATGGATTCAAAGAAAGTCCAAATTGTCATAGATTGGAAGATTCTTAGAATAATAAAATATATGCAATGTTTTTTGAACTTTACCAATCACTATGAAATCTTCATCAAGAATTTTTTGAAGTTGTAGTTCCACTTATATGTTTGACTTGTAAAGACAAACTTGAGTGGAATAAACAAGTCAAAGCATCATTTGATGCTTAAAAAAAGGAATTTACTTTTGCATTAATCTTATATCATATTAACTTCTCTAAAGTATTTTCTATGGAAACAAATGCACAAGACTTTGTCTTGGATGCAGTATTATCACAAATGAGAGTAGATAATAAAGTCCATCGAGTAGCTTTTTATTCTAGAAAATTTTTAGCATCCAAGATTAATTGTAAAAACCATGACAAAGAGCTCTTTGCAATCATGGGTTCATTTTTAAAATAGCATTATTATTTAGAAGGTACCTCAATTCTAGTCATTGTGTGTATTGATTGCAAGAACCTCAAGTATTTCATGTTAGCACATGTTTTGAATCATTGCCAAACTCGTTGAAGCATATCTTTATCAAGATTTGATTTCAAGATCACTTATCAACTTGAAAAATAATAAAGTTTGTCAGACACTTTTTTTAGACATTCTTATGTTGCACCAAAAGAAAGAGATGCATCTTTTGATCAATAAAGAATAATAATCTTAAAGTCAAAATATTTTCACCTTTAATCAATAAAATCAACATTAATTTTTGATTCAACCTTTGTCAAGTAAATTCAATCAAGTATGTCTTTTGATCCTCCTATCCATAATATTAAGAAGAATTCTTTTAAGTGTCATGATACTTCCAAGTTCGAGTTCAAGAACAACCTACTCTATTTTGAAGGACGATTATACATTCCACAAGGTAGAGCATAATTACATATTCTTCAAACTTGTCATGACTTCTCAATAGACAAATATTTTAGATACAACAAGACTTTGAAGCTAATATCAAGAGATTTTTGGTCGCATCAAATATAGAAGGTAGTCAAAAAATTTATACAATCATGAGATATTTTTTCAAGATCCAAAACTTCTTGCTATCAATTTTATAGACTTTTTGAGCCATTACCTATTATAGAACAACCATGGTCTTTTATTTCTATGGATTTTATGATAGATCTTCTAGTCTTTCATTTGTATGATTCTATATTTGTGGTAGTAGATTATTTCACCAAAATGGTACATTTTATACTATGTACAAAATCTATCATAAGTAAAGAAATGGCTAAGATTTTTTTTTAATAACATCTATCACTATCACAGATTACCTAAAGATATTATATCATTTAAGAAGACTCAATTTATATTAAGAATTTAGAGAATCCTTTTCAAGATTTTAAAGGTGGATATAAAGTTTTTTTTGACTTTTCATCCTCAAATTGATGAGCAAATGGAATGAGTAAATCAAGTTTTGGAGCAATACTTAAGGTATACCATCAACTATCATCAAGATGATTGGATAACTCTTTAATCATTAAAAAAATTTACATACAATAATTTAATACATTCTTCCACTCAATAAACACCTTTCTTTACAAATTATAATTATCATCTATAATTTGATATTTTTGACTTTTCAAAAATTAATAATCTTGAGGCAAAAGATTTGACAAATCGTTTGTTAGAGCTACATGCAACAATGAAGGCATAATTAAAGAGAATTCAAAAATGATAAAAAATTAAAACAAGTGCCTATTGCAAGAAACAACCACAATTCAACGTAGGTGACAATGTATGATTATTTTATTTTAATATCAAGACTATTCATCCTTGTGACAAGTTGGACTATTGTAGGCTTGGACCTTTTTTGATTAGTGAATAAAAAAATCTTATTTCTTATTAATTATATCTATGAAAGTCTATGAAGATCTACCTTGTATTTTACATATATCTTCTTAAGCCATATTAGACAACAAATATCTTGAGAAGAAAAAAAATATCACTTCTTCTTATAGAAGTAGATAATAATCAAGAGTTCAAGGTAGAAGAAGTCTTAGATTCAAGGCACCACCAAAATAAGTTGGAATATCTTGTTCATTGGCACGAATATGATATTAGTGAATGCACATTTGAGCCATGAAAGAATCTATTAAATTTAGCAAAGAGAGTTGAAGCTTTTGATTAATAAAATCTATCAAAATCAAGATAAAGAATAAAAAAATTATTATAAGAGAAATAAGAACAAAAAAAGATAATACATTATCTTTTATTCTTTTTTGTAGCTTTTGTATATTTGAGATGCTAACGAGATAGAAAACCAAAAACTAGGAGATTTAACTCAAGAACTCTCATTTATTAACTTAATAGATGAGACATTATGATTGTCACAACTTTCAAGATGACGTAATTGAAATGAAGATTCTCAAGAGTAATATGTCCTTTGTTGAATAAATGGCAAGATATAATGTGTTTGATATCATAACCTTGGAAGAGACTCCTAATATTTGGTGATTTTATTAGAGATAGGAACAATTCTTGACAAAGTTCTAAATGTTTTATATGACGGAAGTTACAAAGCCTTTAAGAATAATCAAACAACAGAGTGGTCTTTTTGTCCTAATATAGGATACTATCAATAGCTTAAAGGACTTATCAACCATCTTCAAAGAAAACAAAGATCAGAGTATGTGACAAATATAATTTGCTACATCTTGAATTTTTTCAACATATAAAGATTAATCTTTGTGAAATTTTTCTTTAGAATAGAAGGTAATGTCATGGATATACATACATATTCTAATAAATATCTATATGTTTAAGTAGAAGTAAGAAAAAATAGATAAAAATAAATTAATTTCATAATATCTTTTAAAGAAGATTTCTAGAAGCTTTGTAGATGTTTTTTTGTCTTTACATGTATTTGTAGTTGATTGATAAACTAGAAACTTAGTCAATAAGTTAATCACATGTTAGTAGTTTGCAGAATAAGCTAACTATGTCACATACATATAAAAAACTTGTCTTGCAAGTAAAGATATGTGTCTTATAAAATCAACATGTTTTGGAGGTCCTATAGAATATCACCGTACAGCTCATAATTAACAATATATATGGAGACAAGAGTGAAGCCTTCTTCACTTTTGTCAATGCCTTTCTAGACTTTAGTCTTATTTTAAGACGTTTAGTTTTCTTATTTTTAGTAATAGCCATTCTAGTTCAATATTATATCATCTTTGAGTGACTTTCTAGTTCCTTTGATTGACACAAGAGTACATTGAGAATTTTCTTTCTTCAAGATTCATGTCTTTGATAGTTTGTTGTATATTACAAAAACTTGGAATTATAAGTCTATATGCCAAAATATATATATATATATATATATATATATATATATATATATATATATATATAATTTAATTTGAATTTTTGAAATATATCATTTCAAATGATAGACTCATTATGGATCCTAAGAAATTTCAAAATATTATGGATTGAAAGATCTCAAAAATAATATTATATTTTTAATATTTTTTATGATTCATTAATTACTATTGAATCTTTATTAAGGATTTTTTTTCAAATTATGGCCCTACTTATATGTTTGACTTATAAAAACAAAGTAAAGTGGAATAAAGAAGTAAAGATAATATTTGAATATTTGAAGATAATTTTTATTTTTAGACTGATCTTATATTGTATCAATTTGTTCAAAGCATTTTTTTATAGAAACAAATCCATCAAACTTTGTTTTAGATGCCTTATTGGTAGAAATGGGAGTAAATAATAAACTTAATCCAATAGCTTTTCATTCAAAAAAAAATTAGTAGCCAAGATCTATTACAAAATCTACAACAAAGAAATTTTTGCATTTATGGATTCATTTTAAGAATGGCATTATAATCTAGAAGGTGCTTCTAATACTGTCACTATATATACAGATCACAAGAATCTCAAGTACTTCATGTCAATATATGTTTTGAATTATTGCCAACTTTATTAAAGCATGTCTTTCTCAAGATTTGAATTCAACATTACTTATCAACCAAGAAAACAACAAGGTTTATTAGATGTCCTTTCTAGATGATCTTATTTTATACCAAAAACAAAATATAGCTTTTGATCAATAATAGATTATTTTCTTGAAGCTAAAATAATTTATATTTAAGTAATAAAATCAATACTTATTGTTGATTCAATTTTTTTAAAGTGAATTCAATTAATTATATCATCTTATTTTCTTATTTTTAATATTAAAAAAATTGTAATATTTTCAAATTTAAATTCAAGAACAATCTATTTTATTTTAAAAAATATTTGTATGTTCTAGAAGTGTGAAGCACAATTAGGTATTTTTTAAGCTTGTTACAACTTTCTAGTAATAAGATACTTTGGATACAATAAGACTTTGGAACTAATATCTATAGATTTTTGGTGGTTTCAAAATATAGAAAGAAATTAAAGATTTTGTACAATCTTGTAATATTTATTCAAGATCAAAAACTCTTTATCATTGACCTTATGGATTTTTTCAACCATTATCTATTCTATAATAACTATGGTCTTTTCTTTTTATGGATTTTATTACAAATCTTTCAATTTTAAAATACTTATGAATCTATATTTGTGATAGTAGATTATTTCATTAAGATGGCACATTTTGTACTATGTACAAAATCAATTACAAGTTAAGAAACAACTAAATTTTTTCTTGACAATATCTATTGTTATTATAGAGTATCTAAAGATATTATATTACATAGAGAGACTCAATCTGTATCAAGATTTTGAAGAACACTTTTTAAGATTTTAAAAGTAAACATAAAATTATCTTTGGCTTTCCATCATAAAATTAATAGATAAATGGAATACATGAATTAAATTTTTGAGCAATATTTGAGCTGTATCATCAATTATCAATAAAATAAATAGATAATTTTCTTATTATTGGTAGTATTTTTTATAATAATACAATACATTCTTCTATTCAAGAAACAACTTTCTTTGTTAATTATAATTATTATCTATAACTTGATACTTTTGACTTTTCAAAAGTTAAAAATCATATAGCAAAAGATTTGGTGAATTATTTATCTGAGTTACATACAATAATGAATACATAATTAAAAGAAATTCAAAAACAACAAAAAATCTATGCACATGCCTATCACAAAGAAAATCCTTAATTCCACATTAATAATAAGATATGATTACTTTATTATAATATCAAGACTATTTTTTCTTATAAAAAATAGGATTATTATAGACAAAGACCATTTTTTAAATTTAAACAAATTAATCTATTTGCTTATCAATTACATTTACTAGAATCAATAAAGATGCATCCTATATTTTATGTGTCTCTTCTTGAGCCATATAAAACAATGAATATCTTGGAAAGAAGACAAATACCACCACCTCCTATAAAAATGGATAATAATCAAAAATTCAAGATAGAAGAAGTCTTAGATTCAATGCAGTGCCAATTTAGGTTGGAATATCTTATTTATTAGCATGGATATAATATTAATGAACGTATATAAGAGCCATTGAAGAGTCTTGCAAATGAAACAAAGAAGGTCAAAGTTTTTCATCAATAACATCTATCAAAACCAAAATAAAAAGTCAAACAAATCTTTGATATAAAAGAAAAGATGTTCAATAAAGATTTCATTCCATCTTCTATTCTTTGTTATAATTTCTTTGTATTAGTATTGCTAACAAGATGAAAAATCAATAGCCAACAGATTTAATTCAAGATTTATCTTTTGTTGACTTACTAGACAAGACATTACAATTGTCATAGTTTTTAAGATAATATAATAGAAATAAAGACCTTTAAGAATGACATATTTTTCTTTGAATAGAAGGCAAGATACAATACATTTGATATCATAGCCTTAGAGAAGACTCCCAATATTTGGTGATTTTATTGGAGGTAGAAATAATTCCTTATGGTATTACAAATGTTTTGTTTGAAAGAAGTTACAAAGACCTCAATAATAATCACATACCAAGGTTGTCTTTCCATCCTAGAATGGGACATTATCAATAGCTGAGAGGACTTATCAACTACCTTCAAAAAAAACAAAGATTAGAGTATATGGCAAACATAATTTGTCACATCTTGGACTTCATCAACATGTCATCATCACTCCTTGTAGAATTCGTTCCTAAAAAGGAGAATAATATCATAGATATACATATTTATTCTAATAATTATCTAAATAATATAAATAAATAGAAATAGATAAAAAAATAAATAAATCTAATAATAGCTTATAGAAAAGCTTCTCAAAAGCTTTATAGACATAATTCTACCTTTATACATATTTATAGATAAGTGATAGATTAAATACTTGACCAACAAGTTAGTCACATATTGCACATATTGGTAGCTTGTGGTATACATATAAGAAACTTGCCTTCTAAGTTAAGATACATGTCTTGCAAATTAGACACATGTTGAAGGTTTTATAGAATATCGCTATATAGCTCCTAATTAAATAATATATATGGATGTAAGAATAAAGCCTTCTTCATCCTTATCAAGTATTTTCTTATTTCTAGTTTAGTTTTCAAAGGTTTCTAGTTTCTTTGTCTTTTGGCAATAGCCATTCTAGTTTCTTTTTTAATACACATATTTTTTTATTTCTATTTTTTCATCTTTCTTTGAGAAAAGTTTTACTTGTTTATTTACCTTCATTGAGTTCTTGTCCTTGATACTTGAATTCCTATATTACCAACTAATTGAATTAAAATTTATAACATAATCTCAACACTAATATATGCATAAAATTTAAATTTTTACTTGTAGATATGCTATAAAACTCACAATTTTTTTTCAAAGTAGGGATTCTAATATATTTTTCTAAAATAAAGACATCCAAATCCAATCCTAACTTAGCATAGTTGTTGCAAAGTTATTACAATTTCAAAGAGCTCAAAACTAACATACAAAGTACATCCTTGAAGTTTGATTTCTAATCCTTATTTCTAATTGACATTAAAAAAAAATTTTAAAAAAAAAAAAACTTGTATGACTTGCAAGCATGCAATTTTGTGCCTCAAGGTTTGATTTTGGTCTTGGTCCACAATCACTCTTCTTGATGTATCAATCTAAGATTTTCTTAGGTAATTTTTGTTATAAAATACCCTTTAATTTCATCTTAAGATGTTTGTAGAAAGTTAAAGTCTTTTTAACAAAAGAAAAAAATATAGATACTATTTTTTGCTTTGTCTTATCTTTTACTTATGATATCTATAGGAATTTTTTTTACTAGGTCTTTAATTAAACTCTTCTTAAACATGAACCTTTCTTTACTGTTTCATCCAATAGTCATATTACAACTCAGCAGGGCAACTTCAAATTTGGCAATAATTGCTAATGGTCTAGATTGGGTAAAAGTCAAACAAACTGGATTGAACCGATTTGGACGAAAATCAAAATTGATAGAACCGGTGCATGTCAAAATCCCAATAGGTTTTGGTGGCTAAACCAGTACAATCCAGCTGCAACCAGTTTTGGTTCTAATTGTTACCATTTCCAAATAAGAAAACAGAAGGAAGAAGTAGAAAAGTAGAAGGGAAAATAGACCACGAAAAGTAATAGAAGAAACCAAACTTGCTGACGAGAGCTAGGACTTGACGGACTCCACGAGGCGTCATGCGGCGATTTTTTCAAAAAACTGCTTCGTTTTCCAATTGTAGCAGTTGTTGTTGCTGATTCCGCATATCTACGGAACAAGGTGTTCAGTCCATCGTTGTCGCACGCCTTTGAATTGGAGAAGACAAAGCCAACTCTGCGGCGTCGCAGAAATGGCGCCGATAGGAGAGCTGGGTTAGGAAGCCTGCAGGCATCTAGTTGTCGAGAAAGTTGCCGCCAGAGCCAGAGAGAGGATCGAGCAATGGAGGAGGCTTAGAATGGAACAGGGTCGTTACACGGAGATGATGATGAGGAGGATGTGGATCCGCAGACCAGTACAGCTACTTGCGAGATACAGTGTCACCTACACGACCATTCAATCTCCTAGTACCGTGCTGTGTGTGACGGCACTGCAAGGGACCCAGGGTAATAATCCCCCTCGTGCCACTGCACAAGTACGTCCAAAGCGGGCTCCTGAAGAGTAGCCATTCCCATGTGTGAGAAGCAAGGTACTGTGGTTATTCAACTCCGCTGGTCTCACTTACGGCAAATTGCCGGCTCATTTAGGCGGCGCGAATAGGGGAGCCCCGAGAGACGCCTGAACCGCGGAAGCGAATTCGTAGCACGAAGCAGCAGCAGCAGGAGGGGAGCAGCATCCGCCTCTGGAAGAACCGCCGGATAGTCACGCGCACCTCCATGCAGAATTCGGAACAATGCGTAGCCCAACTGTATACACCGTAGGGTTTCGCCTTTCTCCTCTACGATCTCGAGGCGGGGGCCGGTATTTCGGGGGCCGACGAGCTGCAGAAGACCTGCCCTAGATAGTAAACAAACAGTAGCGCCGCATCATGACTCCAATCAGTGGCCGAGACTTTCCGGTACATTAACGCTCGTCGCTTCGCACCTCCTAATTATTTTCTGGGGCACTCGACAAGCCAATCGCGACCTGGTTGAGTGCACCTTCATTCGTTCCTGGTGTCACATTGTGGTCCATAAGGCCAAATTCCCTCAGTTCTATCCGTCCACATGCTATTCTCTGATTAGTGGGTCCTGTTCGCTACTTCCTCCTCGCGCAACTGCCCAGCGAACGTCAACTTTGCCGACTAAAAGTTTGCCTATTATCTTGCGCATTACTACTGTAACACGTCTTTACACGAGATTTCAGCTCCTCGTTTAACTTCGAATTAGTTAACGAAACGAATCTTTCCCAGTTCGTCACCGATTTGCAGTGCAACAGCAGCGGCAGTCACCTGATCGCGCGGTGACAGCATTCAAACCTCCAGGCATCGCATTTCCATTCAATGCTCGCCACGCCGCATTCTCTTCTGCACTTTGCCCGATGGGATGTATGCGTTCATTCATCGATGTCCCTCCCTCTCTTCACCCCCGTATGAGATGACC
Source organism: Physcomitrium patens (assembly GCF_059467195.1). Taxonomy (NCBI): domain Eukaryota; kingdom Viridiplantae; phylum Streptophyta; class Bryopsida; order Funariales; family Funariaceae; genus Physcomitrium; species Physcomitrium patens. The sequence goes on along the minus strand of NC_143433.1, from coordinate 1,797,390 downwards.
GATTCCTATTCAGAACTGGGATGGCACGCCATGTCGATTCTGTGTGGAATTGTCCAGAGTGGCGCTCCTCCCGGTGCACTCTCTTCCCCTGTTTTTCTTTGTCTTTCACTCTGCTGTCTTGTCTTAATCTTTACCTTTTCTCACTGTTATCCTTTTTCCTTTTTCGCCTTTTTCATTTTTTTCATCCATGATACTTACTTTTGGAAACGGATTCATTCATTCATTCATTCATTCAATATATGCTTCAAATATATATATATATATATATATATATATATAAAACAATTATAACTAATATATGTTAATTATATTAATTCATTATAACTAATTAATTCATTTTTACATATCTTTCAAAATGTGTTAAGGTGTTGAATGATGTATAAATAAAACATTTAGAAATATATATATATATATATATATATATATATATATATAAATGACCATTTTCTTTGTAAACTTAATATTTGTATGTTTTGGAAACCTCTTTAAGATTAGATTTTTTTAATGATTTTAAAATGATGTCAGATGACTTTATTTAACATCTTTATGCACTGTACATATAGAGTTGCAAAAATATTTTAAATTGGAGCTCAAATTGATACACAAAATGATATGAAGTTCTACTCACATTTGTTTTAGAAAAAATAGAAGCTTTAACTACAGAAATATGTATGTACAAGGGGGCGTCTTTGTGTGTAACATACTTTCTTCAAATATATGTATCTATATCTATATATATATATATTGTAATTTTCCTGAACTCACTATTATTATCAATAAATAAATAAAAACTTGTACCTTAGAAATAGTATTTCAATAATTGATCCAAATTTTATTTGATTTTTGTTGTTGGCTTAAGTTCTTATTATGGAATGACATATTTGATTTCAGTATTTCTTTTCTCTCCATTTTGCAGAATCAATGTAAGTTGTTAATTTTTAAAAAATACAATTGTATTGAAATATGTATAGGTCAAATTTTGATGAAAATGTTTCTGTTGGTATGTTTATTTTGTATTTTTATCTTTTGTTTTAAATTGTTTATAAAGGTACTCAAATAGATTGAATGATATTGTATAACCAAAAGTATGTGAGAGATTTAGTTGTCAATGCCAACCGCACATGAAATCTTATTGATTCTGGTAAAAAATTTTGTTCTAAAAATACATTGTTACAGGTATTTGGACATAAATTCTATGATATTAAATTATATATTCTATTCTGAAATGAATGTTTAAAATTGTGGACACCAGTTTTAAATATTAATTTTATAATATCAATGGCTATGAGTATTAAAAAAATATATAGAAAAACATTGTATATATATATATATATATATATATATTGTAAAATCAACTACCTTCTTTTATATGAATTAATTATTTTATTATAAAAACATTTATTCAAATATTGTTCTTGATACAGACATTAAATAACCTTGATAATTGAGTTTAAAGTATTTTATAAAAAATATTTGAGTTTAAGTCATGCGTAGAATTTCAACATTTCACTAGTAAAAGATGTCTTTAATAAATTTATATATAAATTTGAAAGTATTTATTTCAAATATATATATATATATATATATATATAGAGAGAGAGAGAGAGAGAGAGAGATTTATTGTTTTTGTGTCTAAACTAGGATTATAATATGAAAGTTAGTTAAACTTGAAGATAAAAAAATAGCTCAAACTTTGGATGATTAATAATATCTCCATTTGAATCTTAAATAAATGCATAACTTGAACATAATTCTGATTTAGATGTGTCTTTCTATTCTAATTCATGTACTTTGAATATCATAAATCAAACACCTTAAATTTTATATTTTGATAATCTGATATTGAACTTAAATTATCATTTTCATTCTGTGAATATATATGAAGAAAACAAATCCTTAAATAACATAATCTACTTTAATAATTCTTAATTATTACATGAAATAAATTTTTTAATTTTTTTAATTTTAATTTATCAAATATATGAATGAAAAGTGGTAAAATAGCTATAATAATCAAATTAGTTTATGTGAGCCACCAATTTATAATATATAATTTATAAAACAATTTAAGAAATCGTAATTATTTAAGAAGAATTGAACCAATTTATTTATTTTTGGGTCCAAAGAGAAAGTTGTAAAAAAATCACTTTTAGAGACTTTAAAATCCAAATTTTATTTATTTTAAAAAGTTGTCCAATATATTTAAAAAGAGACTTACTCCATTTAACATAAAATAAGAATTTTTGTTTATTTTTCAAATAAAAAAATTCTTTATATCTAGTTTTGTGACATTAATTTAGTTGTTTATAAAATAAATAAAGCAACTAATGTTTTTGCAATTATAAATTCAAAACTTGCAATGTAATAGTCATTTATTTTGTATGCTGATATAGCATTTGTAATAAAAAATTATTATCTAATACAAAAAATTATATGAAAAAGTTTTTTCTGAAATAGATAAATATTTTTAATTTTTTAAAAACATCTTTTAAAAAAATCCTAATTAATATAAAAATAATATAAAATTTTAATAGTTTTTATATAATTTTTTAAAATATAGATGACTTCTATATCATATATTATGTAAAAGTAAATTTTCTTTTATTTTTATTATCTTTTTGAAAATAAATATTGCTATATATTTTTAAAAAATACACCTAAAAATAATATAATTACATTTAACTATGCACATGTTTATGTTACTAGTATACAAAATTGTGCTTACATTAGTTACATGATCTGAAAATATAAGTATAACTTAAAATATTATTTTATAAAATGTTTAAAAGTGTTTTTTCAAAGTATTTATCTAAGTGTTTATCAAAACTCATAGCAGAATTAAAATCTTTAAGACCAATTAACAAAATATTTTGATATTTTGACAAAGTTTGATAAATTTTTGTGTAGTCATTTGAATGGCATTTTTGAATAAATCTGTAAATACAATGAGAAGCATCTACATATATATCTTTTTCACATTGATATTTTGAATGATGACTTTAGTGTGTCTGATGTTATAAAATTTATTGAATAAAATAAAAAATAATAAAATAATAAAATTGACATCTATGTCTTTTGTATTATTATTTATATTTTATTTTTACTTTTTGGATTTATTTTTACTTATTTTTAATTTTTTAAATGTTATTTCAAAAAAATCGATTTAGATTTCATTAATAAATATATATTAAATTTTAAATTTAATTATATATATATATATATTTATAATATTCAATATACTCAATGCATTTTTTATGTTTTTTATATTTTGAGATTGTTTAAATAATATTTAGTTTAAAATGCTTCATACATGTTGTACTGTAAAAGATCAAGGGCATGATTTTATTTTTAAAAGTTGAATCTCAAAGAATCTCACATTACTATGATTTTTTTTTCTACTTTCAATTTTTTAAATATATTGTATATTGTAAAAATCAAACTATGACTTGGTTCTTTGAATACTGATTTATTTCGTATTGTAAGATAATTGAATAGTGATAATATATTGATTTTAATTCACAATGAAAAACATCTGAGATTAAAATTCACTTATTGAATCAGCAACCATAAATATCAAAATACGGAAATCTTTTTTTAAAAACAATTATTAAACAACTGAATGTTTAGTAACAATGCTAGTCATACAATAAAGTCAGAAAATTTTATTAAATTTAAAAATTAAATCTTTTTTTAGTCAGTTGGAGTTAAAAATAATATTTAACAAATAATTAAGTGGATTTCAAAATACTATTTCTTTAAGTACTTTTTAAATGATTGTAAAGTGGTGACTACTACTTGCAAGACGACAGAATATTATCTAAAGATAAAAAAATATTATACTCTTAAAGTAACTAAACAGCATAATTTGCAGCTTAAGAAGAAAAAACATTGCGTTTAATGTGTTTCATCTTTTTATTCTAAATTTATTATTATATTATTTGTTATTTGAAATTGCTACCATTCTCACACATGACATCTGTTGCCCAGTGTGAACAGAGCTACAACTTCAACTTGTGAGTGACGTGTCTCCTAATTTCACGGAGATAAAAAAGTTAACAATGGTAAGAAATGATTCGCAGGCTAAATTCTCCACTGGTAAAAAGGCTTCCGTGGTAAAAAGGGATATGCGGGAAAAATGATGCATAAAAGTTACTTAGCGAACACCAGAAAAGCAAACGGGGAAGTAAAAAGGTAACTTGAAGACACAGTGTTTCTAATTACCGGGATGGGTCTACAGAAGGAAAACCAGGTCTAAAAGCGGGAATGGGTAGGCAAGGAATGGGGACGTGCGGGGGGAAGGCCCATTTGGAAAGGGGGGGGGGTGTGGGATGCCGCTCCAAGAGCGCCCCCGCCCATAACGTCGCCGCTGATGGAAACCTCCGGCGACGTGACCGGCTACGACCGACGGTGAAAAGTGGCCCGGCCCGACCCGGTGGAGCATTGGGTACGGTCGGGATGCCGTATGCAGAATAGAGTATAAATATATGGGCGAACTGAACCCTGAGAAGTAGAAAGAAATCGTAGACGACTGCCTTGTTCATCTTTACTTGCCTCCGCCACTTTCTTGCTCATGTGTCCTGCACAACAGGACGGAGACCGAATCGCAGGCGGAGCTTTCCCGTCCTCGCTGCACCTTGCCGGCCGTGCTCTGCCCTGCTCTCTGACATCCCCGACGTCTTTGGGCCTTGACGATTGACACCGGCATCTTTCTTCATCGCAGCTTATCTTGCTGGTGCTGGTGGTGCTGGTGCGGCTTGGGTCCTCTTACCTGCGCCTTGTCCATTGACACCGGCATCTTTCTCATCGCAGCTTCTCTCGGTTTTGGTCCGCCTGGCCTCCAGGCGAGTTGTGGCTACTTTATCGCAGTACGTCGGCTCGTGGTCCTTGGGTCGAGTCGGTATCGCCGTGCGGTTGAGGTGAGAAGGTCTGATGCTGATTTCCAGCATGTGGTGATGATGGTGACCTCCGCATGGTCCTTGGGCACCCGAGTCCCGGGCTGATGCCGGTTGTCAGGAAGGCGAGCTTCCGCAGCACATGCACCAGGTGCTGGCTGACAGGCAGCTAGCCTGGGGCGTGTTTTATACTTTCTTAGGCGTTATCATGCGCGAAGAAGGTGGGGGAAAGAACCTTCGGCTGGAACCGAGGATGATTTCTGACATTTTTTGGAAATATTTATGACTGTTTCAGTGGCTGCGACCCTCGGACAATCCGTCTGAAGAGTTCCTTTCTGGGTGTGGATTTTTCTGAAGCCGTTGTTTCTTTGAAGGGGAATTCTATACACTGCAATTTTAAGCCTCATGAGTTGCAATTTGGTTTTTGAAGGTAAGTATGCATTTTCAGAGTTAGTCAAGGTAATTCTTTACCTGCAAGATGAACACATGAATTCAGAGGTTGTTTGGTTTCCTTGTAACTTTAACCCGACACGTTCCCTTCAGATTTTGTGCTGTTTGTGTCCTAATTCGAGAAAGGAGGATCGCGAGTTGAAAATACGTTGATTCGACACATGTTTCAACTGCCATCTCCGCAGGCGTGGTGCAACGATCCGATTCCTTACGGAACTCTTGTTCAATACTTTCTGATCCAGACAGTCTAAACAACAATAGTAACAAAAAGAGTCGAGCTAGCTTTGCTGTCTTGCCCATATATCTGAGCATCGAAGACATTTTTGCTTTCATCTTTTCTTAAATCTCTTACTTTGACTATTCCTACACCCCTAAACGCATGCACTGTTGAAGCAGCCTAATCATCGTGCATGCATGGTGTTGCAGGTATTTCGTGTTAAATCAGAGCGTTATCAGTGTTTTCAAGTTACTCCATCCTTTTTAAATGATCAGCTCATGGTGTATGGCTGGTTTTGCACAATTTTCTCACTCATGCTGGGATCAGAAGAGAGAGAGTACAGCCCAACGGCCGATGTTCAGTTGGAACGGGCTGTGCTCTCTCTCTTCTTGTTCCAACCTGGGTGCATTTCCGTTCTAGACCAGAGAAGACCACAGCAACACAATAACTGACCAACGTGGCAAGGAAGCTCGGCACCGCACACCGGCATTTTGGCTCACGACACCAACTCACCTTTTTCTACATTCAAGCTGGGGTTCGAAGAGAGAGAGCACAGTCCCAGACTTTTCACTCACGACCACTTTGAGTGTCTTATGGTGAACAGTAGTCGGGCTGTACTCTCTCTTTTCCAGTCCCTACTCGAATGTGTTTCTATCGCTGACGACGAGAATATGCGTAACGCGGCATGCGCTTTTAGAATCTACAGCTTGTTAACCAAACAACGAAACATCTCTCAAATGTACGGAAAACCTCATGGAGACTGCTTATGCCTCACTGATGGAGCAGCATTTTGTATGCTAGATTTTTTTACTGTTTCTGCTTCGTCGAGAGACCGTATCCTCTGGTATCAGATGGCGAAGGATGATCAGCTAGAAATTCCACAGTGTGCGGTCTGCGTCCAGCACTTAGCTACGACCATAACGATCGTCAACTAGTCTCGACCTTGTTGCCATTTCAGTTAGATAGTGGTGATCTGAGAAAATTTTCATGCATCATACTCTTAAGCATTTGGATTCTTTTAAATTTTGCTTCGGTAGTCATATTCTAATTTAAATGTTCTTTGAGAATGTAGTTACCATGTGTCATGCTGTTCTGAGGGCTTTGTTACTGAATGTAGAGGTTTGTGAAATCACAGGATTAGTAACAATTGATTAAGTTCGGTGCCAGGATCAGGATTCTTCTCCTTTTAGTAGAGCTGGTCTCTAGCTAGATTCTTCGATAGTTCAACAAGAATTTCTTAGACGGCGACTGAAGAGCAATCTTCGTGTAGAGGCAACTGCTTTGTTGAACATGGAACCAGTTCTGAGCATTCGCATGTAGTTCGTCCAGATTAGTGATCCAAGTTGAAGTCAGTATCCATTTAGAAGCGCCGTTCTGATTTCGGAGGAGTCGGACTTATGCAACTACTCTACTTTCTTGCTTTTTTCTTTTCTTCTTTGTTGTTTTTTCGAGAGCAGTATTCATACACATCAGAATGCACGAGTGAAGCGAATCATAATGTTACGTCTGCATCATTGATGCTTTAAACTCAAGGACAGCCAGTTGCTTGGCTACTGTAAGTATCAACCTTGATTGGTGTGCTGTGTGCATGTTATTTGATTGTATATAATTCCTGGATGGACAACAGTCACTTCATAACACTCTATCGCGTGGTAGTATGGCGGAAGTATATCCGCATCTGTTAGTGGTCGTACTCCCAATCATCAGTCAACGTGCATTATTATTAGATGCGTTGAAGGTCAGCAAGGTATTTGTGATCTGAAAAGAGTACAACTTGCAATTAGTAGGCATTTGTAGTCGTTCTTGAGATATTCCTTAGCTTTTTATCAGTAGCTGCGGAAAGAATAAACTCCATCTGCCGTGGTTTTAGTGCGAAAAATCACTTCGCTCGATATCAAAGATCTCATCATCTGTACTGCATGCATCAGCTTGGCGGTGGAAAAGAGCACTGGTGAAAGTTACGCAGGTATGTATTATTGTCTAGAAGAATTAGATTCTTTGAGATCTGTCGATCTACAAATTGATATCGTAACTTTCTGTGGTTTGTCGTAGTGGTTCAAAGTAATGTTTGATCTTGATCTCTAGAGACCTGAAGTATTTGGCTATGTGGTAACTTCATTATTGGCACAAAACAAGGCAATGATGTGTCACCAGGACTCTAGTGCCACATTGGAGAGTGTTCAAATTTTCTAGTATCTTCTATTCTGTATTTCAGTTGTGATAATGATTTACTTCTTCGTGGAGGAAATAAGGTCATGAGTCTCTCATTAGTAAACATCGCATTGCAATACTGAGCTGTTCCATGGTAATTAGGTGAATCCAAACTGGCAGCGTCCGCCAACGATTGTTGGCAAGAAGGTGTTGCCGGAAGTACCTCCTGTGAGCAGATTGCGTTTGAACAACATCGACTTAGCGACGAGGTTGACCTCTGAATGTTAGTCTTAAAAGTGCAGATAATTGTGTCTACGTTACATTTGTGTGCACCGCCTATGTATATTTTCTTGTGGTTAATGCATTCGTCAACATGAAGTATCAAGCATTGCACTGTAAGAGCTCTTTACAGTAGTGAAAGGGAGCGATTCAGAGTAAAAGAACTTATCAACTATATCAAGCTTAGAGACTCCCGTAGTCACTGTCACCTAAGTTGCAATCTAGGCATCATCAGCAAGAGGAGTTTGGAAGGGACATCATATCAATTTGATTGTCATTCATGAATTTCTGTACGTTTCTCTTAGTGTAACTACATAAATACAATGCATGATTACACCTTTAGAAATGCATTTAAGGGCTTCTGTCGCCAAGGATAGCTGTGTAAGAAGTATCTATGTCGTGTCATCAACATTAGACGTTGAAACAACCCCTTCTGAAAAATTCACCGGATACTACAACCAGAAACTAGGTTAACTAGTAGGTGCATGTTACTCTTGCTTGATACCTTCATGGAGAATGCTGAACATTAATACCTTGTACAATTTTTCGTGTAATTACGAGGGATACAGGATTAGAGAGAAACAGGGCTTTAAAGGCTGACAGTCTTGCTCATGTCAACACCTGGTTACGTACCTCACGTCTGGTGGAAGACTACGTAATTTGATGCGAGACTTACATTACGAACTTGGACGTTTCATATCGCGAGATGCTGGTATTTCTTTTTGCAAGATTTTAAAACTCACGGGATATTCAATTTGCGCCATGTAGTCTAATTATCGCCGTCACAACATGTGCAGGAACACAACTGCGAAGATGATTGTGGTGTTAGAGCAATTCATAACGTATGCTTCTCGAAGAGGTCATGACGAAACCCGTGGTTGGAATTTTAATGGAGATTTCCAGATTCCTTCAAAACATGGTTAATGCATTCCTAGTTCAAAATTCCTTTCGTGCATTGTCTGCCTAATCTTGTCTACTTGAGGAGTCACGTTGAATGCACATGGAGACGCTTTCAGACTTTACAGACCCTGAAAAGGCGATTGCGTCACTGCAGTCTGTACATTCCCTTGCGTATTAACATGTTTAGTTATATAATAATAATAATAATAATAATAATAATTTTTCTCAATAGCGAAGTATTTCGCTAGATTACAACTTCTCTGGAATGATCCTCTCATGTTACTGACACGTAACGTAAGTTTCCTAAAATCAAATGCTCTAGTCACCGAACTCCAACCGTTGTCATTATGATAGCACTGCACTCTGCTTCACATTAGATAATATGATTTTTTTTCTTTTTTCGTCACAGTAACAGTTTTATTGATATTGTTCGCTGATCAACTCAATTATCTCAAATAACATTCTCGCAAACTGCAGCTATAAAATCTGTCTTCTCTTTTACTGAACCCCTATGAAGAAGTCTTTCGTTACAAAGGTCGTTCTTATAGTTTTGACTTTGTGTCCAGACAGTGATGGCTTACTTTAACAGTACTTTGTCGATAATTCAGACTATTCTTTTATGTCTTCTCATACTGTTCTTTGGTTAGATTTGTTTTCTTCACAAGGTTTATCTGTTATTCACCATTATGCAATATTTTTCTTTCTGGACGAACCTCACAGAGCAGTATAATTAACTGACTCCAACAGATTATTTGGCAACTTACAGGTGAAAGAGCTTCTCCTGCGCTTCCTTTTCTGCAACTTATATGCACAACTTCAATGGTGGAGATGCTGTTTCGAAATGCAGAGGAGCTTCTCCACTATTGAACCCGTACACAGGGGATCACAGGAGATGCTGTAACACCTGCATGTTGCCAAAAACTTGTAACAGATACTTCAATGTACCGCCTTGTTCAGAGATCGTATTAGTACCTGCCAGTACTTTAAACCAACTGCAACAGTGGTTAGAAACGTGTACACATGCGTCGTTAGGAATTCTGCAAACATTCTTCAGAAACTCTGAGGTCCTTACCTTATTTTCTTTGGTCGACTGGAGAGCCGTTTCAGATGCTGTCGCATTTGAAAGGTAGAACTGGAATGATACTATTTCTTATTGTTGTAATCTAGAGGTCCACGAATTTCTGTAGCTTAACAGTTTTAATTCAAACGCTTTTCTCTGTAATTTCAATGTATTAAAACATCAGTACTGACATGTAATCATTTTTCATGGCTATTTAGGTGTTCATCTCCATTGTATGGCATTGGATCGAATCAAGTTGCGAGTGATAAACAGGCTATTAAGATGATCACCTCGTATCCATGGCACTGGGCCGAATCAAGTTGCGAGTGATGAACAGCGAGGTTTGTCGAGAGCTATTCGAGGATCCTGCAATTTAAGTTGCTTTATAAAACGGACCTAAATAAACCCATCTTCATTATCCAGTTAGCTCCCGAAAATTCCACTGACACAAATAGTTAGTGTTAATTTTGCAGTACATTCCAGCATTATGGTGACCTTAGGACTTTGCAAGTAAGGACTCCTCAGGCATGAGGACAGTGTGAGGATCTGAGAATCTGTAACGATGTGCTGCTCAACTAGTTTATCGGCAGGGGATCAGTCCTCTCGCTTGAAAAGTTCTGCAAGGGGCAAGAAGCATTTAGTTGGACAAGCGAAAACTTTTCAAAGAGCTTTAAGTGGTGGTTTATCGGCTCCTCACCATGGAATCAGGGATCTGTCCCCCCCTCCCCCCCGTACGAGGGGCTGCGGCGATCATCTTCTAGGTGACAGTACGAACATCTGTTTTCAGCTGCACGGCATGCCAGGGATTCTGCACTAGTACCACTCAATGAATCAACAAAAGAACAGTCCTAACAGCAGTTCTTCAAGACAGACGACGCGAATCATTTGGTTGCCGTCCACGAATGGTGTATGCTGTTATGTCTGGAACTCCAGTCGAATGAGTGGATTGGACGTGTATGCTCTCTCTATGGTACGTGTTCACAATCAGGGATCTACTCAAAGCTTAAGGTGTTTTTCCTGTCATTCAAAGTTAATTTTTAATGCCATGACGCGGTTACAAACCGACAGAGCCCCTGTTCTCCATGTCATGGTGGTAGCTCCTTCACACTACCTGGCTGAGCAAGTTTCAGGTGTAGCCACTTGGTAACCGTCTCCTCAGCATGTACGTGGCATGGAAATTCAATCCCTGACTGATACTAAGGTCAGCAGGTTTGAAGTGCGACGTTTGAAGCCTTTAGCCGTTACTGGCTTCTTTCATACATACCAGTACCGTATTGGACTTTGTATATACTATGTACACTCAATTGGCGGTGGTGGGGTATATTTAGGTACTCGTACCGCCACATCGTTGCCAGTAACGGCCAAGCACTTTGGGCCCCAGCATTCAGGCTATCGTCGGCGGAGAGTGTGATGGACTGTGTTGACTATTCCACCTTCCTAACATATTCTCTAAAGTAATATTTCATGTCGTGTTATAAAGCTTCACTGCCGACCTCTTGCGAGGTAAATGGATCAAATGACTAATGTGTTGTAGTACAAATGTTTGATATTACAAGGGAGTTTTCTGAGTTCGTTTAACTGCCCAATTCCTGTGCAAAGGCATGCTTCTACAGTTGTAATGCAGTTGCGCAGGTTTTCTTTTCGAGAGTGAGATTTTGTAACTCTGGATTTATTTACAGTAGTGTGACCAGTGTTCACAAGGTTGTGGCGATTCTACTACGACGGACTCGTCAACCTCCTGAGAAGCGGTAAGCCTATCTGAAGCAATGCATGCTCACACATTTCCTCAATTGTTCTATTTTCTATCTGTGTGTTATCCTGAAAAAAGTAAGTAGATTGTTTTTCTTATGTGATAATACTCTATCTAACCTTCCAATTCCTTGATTGTGGCGCAGGTGGCACACTCCACCGCTTGTGTTTGGATGAAAGTAGCCCACAGATATTCTAAGTGAATAGAGCTTCAGATCTTTGGGAGAACCTAACCCGTAACTTGATTTCCGAGACTCCAAAATCAGATAGAAGGATTCTCTATATGCACAAAATAGGAGGAAGATTTTTGTCTCTTTCACTCCATGGGAATGGGTGTGGGTTTGTCAGATCAAAAGTATACGAACCTTTTTTGACTAGTGCAAGAGTGACGAGTGCAATGGAATATTTGGTCCCAACAGACAACATGGATGCCGATATGCTATCACAATGAAGAGTGATGAGGTAAGTGCTAAACTAGTAAGTCTCACTGTGGGGGCCAACAGCTCAAGGAAAAAGGTTGAAAACAGAGACTAAGTACTAACAAAGAGATTCAAAGAAGAAGGGATGATAACCTAACTAACAGAGAAGAAAGAATAGTAAAGAGGGCAAGATCAGAGAGTCTCCCCCATGATTGAAGCAGCCTCCCTTTCATTGTTGGTATAGAGAATGGTGAGGGGTCAATTTGCATTGTGGTTGTCCTTGTGGGCATTGTTGGAGATGCTTTAGTGTGGAATTGCTTAGATGGCAAGATATTTGGAAGTTTGTTTGTTTGCATTGGTGTAGGAGGTTGTAGACCATGTCATGCAAAAAGGTGAATCAAGTAGTTTTGCGAGAGAGCAATTTGGTAGAAGTGCCAAGTTGTCTTGGGAGGATTTTGGAGGTTTGAGGTAGAAGTTGAAGAGAATTTTTAGAATAGAGGAGTCATTAGAGGGTTGGTATTACGCAATATGAGTTGAAATTTGTCTTGGAGTGTATACTAGTTAGAAAGGTTGTTTATAAATGGTCAATGGCTACAAGTGTGCAGTTTATAAGAGTTTATAAAGCTTACAAGAGGCACATGAGTTTGTAAGAAGGTACAAAGAGAGGTATGAGAGATTTGAAAAGAATTAAAGGTTTAAGCAATCCCTAGCAATTTTGAGTTTTGTTTTTTTTGCAAAGATTTTGTAAGCATATTCGTTGCATGTTGATAATTTGTGTGAATGTATACTACTTTCATATTATTTGACTTAATCCTTCATCTAATGAAATACTCGTTGATTTTGAAGTGTTTTATTTTATTGCAGAAGATAGAATTGTAAGCAATTTTTATTATGCTTTAGTTGTTATAGTTGAAAAAGTTAATGTAGGAATAATTTGTGTTAATTCTTGAAATAATCTTTGTGATCAAATAGCTTTGTAGGTATATTGAGGGAAGGTTCTATATTTGGCTTTGCATAAGAATCACAAGGTAGAAGATTGCTTCTTTAAATGCTATGAAATTGAAATCTTGGCAAGTAGAGATATGAATGTTGATATTGAGATGTGACCATCTAGGTCTTGGTTATAATTTGTGTTAGAGTAGGAGGTGAAATAATTCTCTTTTTTATTACAAAGAAAATACTCAAGTTTGGATGATAGCATAGATAATGAAGTATGCCTTGGGCTGCTTGTAAATGAACTTATTGAAGGTGATTGATGTAGTGACTATAGAGTCCAATGACAAAGACAATGTTGAAACGAGTTTTTGTTAAGTAGTAGATATATCTTACAAAGATTTGGTATAGATGAAGATTGCATAGTGGTGTGTTTGTGTCTTACGACAATTAGACTCTTTCATTCAAATATATGTATGAGAGGTGAGCTTCTTCTATGTCAAATTTTTGCAAAATGAATTTGGTGTATTTGCATTAGTGCAATAGAATGCCAAATTTTGTTTGCATGTATTGTACTCTTAAAAGTTTCTTAATTTTTTCTGATGTTGGTCATGTAAAATTTTCTTATGAATAGCTATTTCAAGATTTTAATGAGATCTATGCTATTTCTTATAAATTTGAGGTTATTTATATAGAAAAATAGAATAATAGTTCCATGATAGTTATATTTGAAGTAGAGGTTTAAATCTGTTGTGGATTTCATCATGCATTTGCTATAAAAATAGCAATTAATATGATAATACTAGACATGAAGGCTTTGTTTTAATCTATAGAGATTGAGATGTAGCTTGTAGACATTAGATTTGTAATTATCAATAACAAAGCCTTTTAGTTGAGAAAGATATATTTTTTCAAAGAAGCTACTTTTAATAAAGGCAATTTGTATGTCTATCTAATAGGTAGATCAATTGCTGTAGATGGCAATTTTTACTACTATACGGATTATTTTCCATTACATAAAAGAAAAAAAATTATCTTGATAATCAATTCTATATTTTTATTAGAAACCTTAGAGAATCAATTCAACTTATATCATATAAAAGAAGTAGCAAGGCTTAGTTTGAGTTTGAAGATCTATTTAGTTATAATGAATTATTTGATGGTGTCATATTTTATGAAGTTTTCTTGAGAATGCATTAGGCACTTGGCTATAGAAGGTAAAATTAAACTTACAATAAGAAGATCTTAACAATTCTAATAGAATCTTAAGTAAATTCTAATTAAATTATAATAATGCTAATCAATCTTTAATTAAATTCTAAAAGAAGTCTCAAAGAATTTACAAAAAAAAACATAAATAAATCATAAATTAACCTTAAAAGAATATATATAATAAAATACTAAAAATAAAATACTAATTGAATCCTAATCAAATTTTAACATAATCCTCAAAAAATCCTAAATAAATTTTAACCAAATCTTAATGAAATCCTAAAAAAATCTTAATAAAACCTTAACAAATCCTAATAAAATCCTAAATCCTAATCCTAGACCAAGTTCTAATGAAATCTTAATAAAATTTTAATCAAATCCTAATCAAATCTTAAATCCTAATCTTAGATCAAATTTTAATAAAATCTTAAATCAATCCTAACAAAATTTTAAACCTTAATTAAATCCTAATAAAATTATAATAGAATCTTAAATCAATTCTAATTAAATTCTAATTAAAATATAAATCCTAATTAAATCTTAATTAAATACTAATAAAATCCTAAATTCTAATGAAATTCTAATTAAATCTTAAATCCTAATCAAATTCTAAATAAATCCTAAATAATCTCAAAAAAATCCTAGATAAATCTTAATCAATTATTATAGTTGTTTTGAAACCTCAATAAATATTAATTAAACCATTGTCGTATTATGTATGTTCTTGCTTGAAAATTCATTAAATACTTAGGTGTAGAAGGTAAGTAGAAATGCAACAATAATCCTACAAAGTCTAATAGAATCTTAAACAAACTTCAAATAAATCTTAATAATCCTAATCAAACTTTGATCAATCAAAAATAAATTTAAAGAAATTACAAAAGAAATAAAAAAGTCCTAAACTAATTTCAAAAGAAAAATAACAAAAAATCTTTCAAAAATATAAAAATAAATATTTAAAGAAATAATAATAATCTTAAGGAAATACTAAAAATTGTTTGCACTTATCAATTGAGAAAAATGCATGATAATCCTATTGGATATTAGATGGCTTCTTATTCCAACTTAGATGTTGAACTTTGAACACCAATACTTCCTTCTTGAACCATTGAATTACTTTCAAATTACATTTAAATGTTAGAAATTAAATTTAATATCCAAAAAAAAAAAAAAAAAATCACTTCAATTCAATTGACACATTGTTAAAGATCTTAAAAACAATTATTAACCTTCAAATTCTAATTTCTAAGATCTCAATCCACAAAAATCTTTACACATTTTGATCTAATCATTTGATTGAGCTCAAAATTTGTATACATATTTACAACTAGTACACCAATGCAATATCCAAAATTCATTAATACATATACTACAAAACTCAAGAAACTTTTAAATTTATAAACATATTTTTATTTTTTAAAATCTAAATCAACCGAGAGCATCACTAACTTTAAAAATCCTTCAAAAAATCAATATTGATTCTATTGACATAAAATCAATGCTTAAAAATCTTTTTTCCAGTTTGTTCTTGAATCTTATTCTTCAATCTACCAAAGAATCCCAAAGCTGTTGTATAAACATGGTTTTATGCCTTAAGCTTTGATTTTGATCCAAGTTCACAAGTAGTTCTCTTTGAGTATTAATTTTTGATAATTTGGGATAAATTTTGCTTTATCCTATTATTAATTCTTTTCTAAAAATGTCTATATTAATTTCTTATCTTTTTTGATTTGATTTGGCTCATTTATCAAAGTAAATAGAAGTTCCTTCTATAATTTTTTAAAAAGAATCAAACTCACTAATTAAAAGAAAATCTCTCAAAACCTCTTAGATGTTGATTGCCATCATTTTCTAACTTAAATTTTAATCTTTTAATAAAGTTTTTTTGAACTATTTAATTATTCCAACAATTGGCTAGTGAGTAGGTATTAAAGTTTAAATTTCTTTCACCAATTTTTGCTTCAATCAAACTAGCAGATATTGCAAGATTGTAAAAACCCTCACTAATCCTAAATTTTAATTATTTAATACTATAATCTAAAAAAAATCTCATAAACTTCAATCTAACCACTTAATTGACATAAAAAAATTTACACATATTTACAACAAGTACAATGACAAATTGATTAATTTTTACTTCTAAATATGTAATGATATTTATAAAATTATCAAATTTTTGTTTTTTTTTTTTAATTTCATAAAATCTAAATCTATTGAATACACCTCTCACTTTAAAAAGCTCTCAAAATCTCTATATATCTTTAAAATGACATAAAATCAACTTTCAAAAATCCTTTCATAAGTCTTCTCTGAAATTCCACTCTTTGATTGATTAAAGAATCTTGGAGTCATTGCAAGTACTTGGTTTTGTGCCTTAGGATTTGATTTCGACCTTGGTTTACAACCAGTCCTCTTTGGGTATCAATTCTTGATATTTTAAGATATTTTTTTAAAACCTATTTTTAATTCTTTTTTAAAGATATCTATATTAATTATGTATTTCATTTATTTTGATCTGATTTATTTATGCCCCAATAAAGTGAGTATAAGTTTCTTCTATAAGAAGGTAATATTAGTACTTATTAACTTTTATTACTTTTTTTTATCTATTATTTATATTTTTAAAATAATTTTTAAAAATATTTTCATTTAATCTCCTCTATAATAAAATGTTTCCTTTATTCTTTCACCTATAGTCATGTTACTATACAACAATAGGAGGATATATTCACTAAATTTTATGTATTATTTTTTTAAACAAAATCATATTCATTATGCATAGCTTGAGGCCAATATACAGATTTGATAACTTAAAAAAGGATTAAATTTGTGCCACCTTCTATGAGCCCCACAAAAATTATAAGTAATTCTATAAAGGCATTTGAGTAGGAAAGATGCTTCTTAAAGCATTGGCATTAGCAAAGAAAGATGAGAGGTGATGAAGGTGATGAGGAAGAAGAGGATGTGAAGCTAGTCATAATTTTAGAGCAAGAGGTAAGTTTTATAGTGAAGGGAAGATGATTGAAATGAATGAGCTATAGTATATGTATAGATGAAGCTGCGACTAAATAATATGATTGATATTACTTTAGGTGTTGGTTTTGAGTGATTTTTATCAATTGTGTAGTTTTACAAAAAAAACCAAAAATATAAAGTTTAGAGATGTTTGATTTTTTACCAAAAAATAGTATATTTAGAATTTTATAAGGTATTTCTTTTGTAAAATAAAGCTTAAGAATAATAAATTTCATCTATATTGCATTATTTCATAATGCACTTAAATTTTTTTTGCCAAATAGAAATCATCTAACAATATCTTGCAAGAAATATATATATATATATATATATATATATATATTAATGATGTCATTTTGATGTGGTTTGTAAGCTTTAAATTTGCATTGAATGCTTGCTTGTGAAATAAAGTCATTGAATGTATGACATATCTATATATATATATATATATATATATATATCTATTTTTAATTCTTAATGCTTGGATCTTTTTACATGTCAAATTCTTTACTTTGGCTTTAAATAATTTGAATTTTATTAGCATCTAATTCTTCTGTTTTAGAAAATAGGTCGAAATTTAATAGAAAAAAATTTCTATAAAAAATATAATAATATTCCCTTTTAAAGGATTTTATCATAAAGAGACTACATAAATTTGAATGAATAAGCTTTAAAATGGATTTGAAGATATAGTTGAAAGATTTTGATAACTTTTTCTTTGTCTATTTTCTTCTTAAATATGTTTTGCAAGTAGACTTGGATATACAAAAATTGGTCAATTTTAGGACTATATTGTAATGAAGCATTCAATATAATTTCTATAAGTTAAAATTTCCTAAGTGGGTGTGCCAAAAGTTGGTTGTAGAACTAAATTTATTGATATAAGCTAAGACTTTGACTATCATATTTGTTAGATTTAGGTCTGTTATGCCTATGATAGTATCTAAGGAATATAAATCATTGTATTTGTCTTTTGTTATATATGCAATAAGTTAACTAGTGTAGCATCAGTTGACTAAGAATTCAAGATTGAAATTTTTATCAATTATATATTCTATAAAATTTTAAGAAGATTTAAATCATAATTATTCTAGACCTTAAGATTTAAATCACAATTGGTATGTTGATGCTCCTTTCTACCCATGCATTAGATGATATATATTATATTGATATTATCTTTGAAAGTGATGTTGTTGTCAAAGCTATAGGCATTGCATATAAGTTTTTTTATTAGTTGAAATGTGATATTTAATATTGTTAGGGCACATAGCTAAATTTACACTAATAAACTTTTAATTGATATTTCTATCCATATTGATGGCTTAATTGGTATATATGACAAGAAATGTATGTATTGTTTGGAATAAATAGGGCTTTACTAATACAATTTATTCGATCTAATTTTGAGCACATTTCTATGCTTATAAGTTTAGACTCTAATTCATCATAATTTGATAGTTTATTACCATCTAGGATCGTGCACTTAAAAGATTTTATATTGACTTGATAAATAACAACTATATAATATACAATAATTACTTCCAATAATTCTATATTTATTTCTTTAAATAAAATTATTATCTCTTTCACTCAAATTAGATATATATTTGTTATTACATTATTAGACTTCTTCATTTTAAAAAACCTATCAATTAGCATGATAATTCTAAGTCTATTACTAACCTCATAATGATTCTTCAATCATATCCAACAATGATAAGATTTGCAATATCTTTCAAAAAGCCTAAAAATTATGTTTTTTTTTGAATTATTGTTAATCGCAGCCAAATTTCTCTCTTTCAATTTTTTTTCCTTTTAATATTATTATAGGAAATAAGATTATGTAATATACAAATAAGTCACTTGTTTATATCACTTTTTGAAAGGTATTTTTCTTACTCTTGAATCCTTGTCTTATATACAAACTCTAATAGTTTATTGAGATTGCCATAAAATAATATTTGAAGTTTGGTCTTCCTTGACACAGAGTAGATTACCCTCTCATAGACTAACATTGTTCTTTTCTTAATATTCTTTTGGTTTTTTTTTGGTTTTTTTTATTTTTTGTTTTTTATTATTTTTTTATTATATATATATATACTTTAGATTAGTTTTTATTTATTTATTTATTTATTTTTATTTGTTTATGCATGAATTTCTCTGATTTTCTATAGCAAAAAGTGAAAAAATCAATATGATAGACTCCAAAGAGATTAAATTAGATTCTATTATTAATACTCTTAAAACATTGAAGATCAAGACAGAGACTTTTTTGAAGAAAAATAAAGAACTATATATGACCATATATAATGGTTAAGGAGCAAAAGTGCCTCAACCATCACATCAAATGGCAATAGAGGTTCCAAATTTTCAACAACTATATCTGCTTCAATAAACATAGGAGGTGCATCCACTCAATGCAATGATCTGATAACAATAACAGTAAAAGAATCAAGGATCAATCTTTCAAAAAAGTTCAATTGCACCCTCTCAAAATTTCGTGGCTTTGTAAACCAAGTACAACTAATCACCTTGCTTCAACTTCAAAAATATTCTACCAAAGCATCTCATATTGGTTTGGTTGGAATCTTACTCTGAGGTCAAGCTTTAACTTAATTTGCTCCATTATTTGAAAAGATTTCTCTTAAATTGCACAATTTTGTAGCATTTTTGGTAGCATTTGAGGAAGCATTTGATAAACATGATACGGTTCATTCTTCAATAACTGAAATTCAAAGCATTTGATAAAAAATATATTTTGCATCAATGTATGCCTCAAATTTTTGACAATTAATATGTAATATAAATTGAGGAGAAGATACATTGATGAGCCAATTTCATTGGAGATTAAAAGATAATATTAAGGACTTATTGTTGTCTATGCTAGATCCTCAATCACTCAATGAATCCATTAATCAAGCTATGAAGTAGGATAACCATTTATTTCAACAATGACAAGATAAACATTCTTCAATTATGCCACATGTATACATTAATTATTTTTTAGCTTCTTCACTGTCTAATTCTAATCAACATTTGGAAGCAAAAGATATATAGATTGATGCAATTTGCTTGAAACCTCTTTCTAAATAAGAAAAAAAAAATGTCAAAGGAAATTTGGCCTATGCTTATATTGTGAAAAATGTGGCTACAAGGTTGATAAGTATTCAGAGAAACGCTAGTATACATATCGAATGACGAGTGCAATCACATCATCAAAAGCTTTGTAGGACAACAAAGATGTTCAATTATAATAGGGACCGTGTGACTGAATTCTTGACTATCACAAACCAAAAAATGTCATGTACTTTTTTCCAGCCCTTCCCGTTGTTTTACTATACATGTATAATTAGGAGTCACAAAATTAGAATGTCATGCATTACTTTACTTAAGAACCTTTGCATGTTTTATTGACAAAGAATTTTTTAGATCATACAAAATTTGTACGGTAAAAAAATCCAAAGCCATACATGTAGAAGTAATAGATGGTCGACCTTTATCCTTTAAAGACATCATTCATGAAATGATTCTATTAGAAATAACCTTTGATAATTATAGCAGCCAAGTAATATTCAATATCATTAGATTACCATCAAGTTCAATCATTTTAGGACTCTCATGGCTTGAAAAATATAATCCAAGGATAGATTGGATATCCCAAAAGTTAGAATTTCTTCTACTAGATCATAGAATCTCCAGATCTATGAAAAAGCTTCTAACGCCCGAGAAGCCAAAACTTAAATAACATTTATTTATTGAAACTAGAGCATTTGTAAGGGTAGCCAAACAAGGCACTATGTTTGTTGTCTATGCAAATCCACAATCAAAACCTGTAGTTGCTACAACAACAATTCCAAAGGCATATAAGGATTTTATAGATGTATTTGAAAAAAAAAATGTGGACATCTTAATAAAGCATCGCCCTTATGATTGTACGATTGACCTTCAAGAAGATACTCAACCACTGTTTCGATCCATCTACAATTTATTTTAGAATGAGCTTGCTATTTTAAAGGAATATATTAATGAAAATCTAGCTAAGAATTTTATTTGACATTCTAAGTGACCAGTTGGTGCTCCAATATTATTTGTGAAGAAGAAAGATGGATCTTTATAGATGTATGTCAATTATTACGAACTTAATAAAATAACAATAAAGAATTGATATCCATTGCTATTGATATCTAGACTTTTTGATCAACTTAGCTAAGTAAAGATCTTTACGTAGATTGATCTACAAGGTGTGTATAATTTGGTACACATTAAAGAAGGAGATGAATGGAAGACAATATTTTGCACCAAGTATGGATATTTTGAATACAATGTCATGCTTTTTGGACTTATTAATGTACCAACCATATTTCAATACTTTATGAATGACATATTTTGCAAGCATCTTAATGACTTTTTTGTGATCTATTTGGATGATATTTTAATCTTTTCCAAGAATCTGGAAGACCACAAAAAATATGTCCGCCTTATATTGGAAAAGCTATAAAGGCTATATGCAAAACTGAAGAAGTGTATATTTTATGTACATCAAGTTGAATTTGTTGGATATATTATTTCGAAAAAAGACCTTTTTATAGATCCAAAGAAAGTACAAGTAATCATTGATTGAATAAAGTCAAAAATTGTATGTGATGTCCAATGCTTTTTTAGATTTGTAAACTTTTATAAAATTTTTGTTAGAAATTATTCCAAGATTGTTATTCTACTTATGCGGTTGACATGCAAGAACAAGCTAGACTAGGGCCTCAAAGCAGAGAAAGCTTTTTAAAGCTTAAAAGATGCTTTCACAACAACTCCAATTTTGATACATTTAGATTTCAACAAGCCTTACTTTATGGAGACCGATGCCTTAGACTTTCCATTGGGAGTAGTCTGTTATAATATGGAGAAGATAACAAATTTCATCCAATTGCATTCTATTTTAAAAAATTCTTAGTGGCAAAAATCAACTATAAAATCCACAATAAAGAGTTGCTTGTTATTGTGGATTCTTTCTAAGAATGGAGCCATTTTCTTGAAGGCACCTCCCATCAAGTGATTATATATATATAAAGATCACAAGAATCTTAAATACTTCATGTCAGCCCAAATCTTAAATCGTCACTAAGCGCGTTAGAATATATTTATATCACGATTTGACTCTTGTATCACGTATTAATCCAAGAGCCAACAAAGATTATCAGATGCATTATCAAGATGTTCCTACCTTGAACCAAAAGAAGGTGAGGGAGCATACGATCAACAATGGGCAACCTTGTTGAAGCTTGAGCAATTTCATCTTTGAGCAACCAATATATCAATGCCTCTAGATTTATCATTTTTTAATCAGATTTGTAAAGCTTCAACCACAGACCTTCTTGTTCTTAATATCAAGTGTCTTGTCAATAATCTTCTTGAAGAGTCTTGTAAATTCAAAGTTGAAGACAAGTTCTCATTTTTGAAGAACGTTTTTTGATTCTTAAAGGACCAATTTGCTTATGTATTTTTCAAACACGCTATGACTTCTCTACAACCAAACATTTCAAATTCAATAAGACCTTGGAACTTTTATGTAGAGACTTTTGGTGGCCTAAAATGTGGAAAGACGTTAAAAAATTTGTACTATCATGTGATACTTATTTAAGGTCAAAGAACCTTTGACACTAGCTATATGGACTTTTTCAATCCCTTCCTATTCTAAGACAACTATGATCATCTATTTCCAAAGATTTCATTACAAATCTTCTATTATCAAGCTTATTTGACACTATCTTCACTCTTAATTGATAATTTCTATTGTTATCATGGATAACCAAATAATATTATATCAGATCATAGGCCAAAATTTGTATCAAGGTTTGGAAGGCACTTTTTAAGATTCTTAAGGTTGACATCAAGCTTTTCTCTACCTTCCACCCTTAAATTGATGGCCAAATAGAGTAGGTCAATTAAATTCTTGAGCAATATTTGAGATGCACCATCAACTATCAACAAGACAATTACACTTTCTACTTGTTGTCAGTGGAGTTTGCATATAACAACATAATGTATACATCTATGCAACAAATGCCATTCTACTCAAACTACGGTCATCATCCAAAGTTGGATATAATAGAGTCTTCAAAGTCAAAAAATCCAGCAACAAAGGAGTTTACTACAAATATGGTCGAACTTCAAGCAACTATTAAGATTCACCTAAAAAGAGCTCAACAATGATATAAGCTAGTGGCAAATGAATTTAGGAAGGAACACCTTTCATTCTAAGTTGGTAACAAAGTGTGGCTTCTTTGGTACAATATAAAAATGAACATGCCATATGATAAGATGGACTATCAAAGGTTAAGACTATTTGTGATTCAAAAATAAATCAATAACATAATTTATTGCTTGGAGTTACTTTCATGTATAAAGATTCATCCAGTCTTTTAGGTTTTACTCTTGAAAAGTATAAAGAATCAAACATATCAAGTCGAAGATAACCACTACTTCCTATGGTTGAAATCAATGATCATGTTGAATTTGAAGTAGAAGAGGTATTAAATTCAAGGATAAGATATAGAAGGCTTAAATATCTGATCCATTGGCTTAGATATGATATCAACAATCGCACGTAGGAATTAGTTGGCAATCATATAAATACACAAATGAAGGTTAAAAAGTTCCATCAACAACATCCATCCAGACCAAAAGTAGCGAAATAAAGAATAGTAGCTTAATAAAATGGCTTCGCCATAAAGATTTTTAGTTCTTAGCCTCATAAAGAAGGGAAGGAGGAAGCCTTTGAAGATGCAGTTTTTTTCAAATTTTTAGAATAATATAAGTCAGTAATTCAAGTTCATGACCATAGCTTATTTATATTCTTTTGGTCTTGTCTACGTTGTGTGATATAGAAAATCAAGAGATAAATACCTTGCCGATCATACTATCTCAACCAAGTAGCTTGGAAAGACGATTTCAAGATGAAGAGCCTCCTGAATCACAAAGACATAAAAAGATACCTAGTAATAGGTCATTGGTAATTATATTTGAGGTAGAATCTACCTATGAAGGACATCCAGAAAGAGTGTTTGCAGGACAATTCCATAACAAACATATCAAAGTTCATGCTTGGTTAGAAGTAAAAGGCTTGAGATATTATCGATGGCTACATGGGCCTATGAACCATTTGCATTGCGAAAAATAATTAAAATGTATAGTGGATACCATACAATAGATCTTCAACTTCTTGTACATATATTGACTTGTAGTAAGATTGCTTCTTAGAGACCTTGAAGCTAGAGAAGGAAGTGAAGTCAAAGACATATAACTAAAGAAGATTTGAGAAGATTGTAGGAGGTTCAAAAAGATTCTAGGAAATTTTAGAAGGTTTTAAGAAAGTTTTAAAAGGTTCCAATATATTTTAAGAAGGTTCCAAAAGATTCTAATAGATTTTAAGAAAGTTCTAGAAGATCATAAGATATCCTGGAAGATTTTTGGAGGCTTTAGATGATTTAGGGAGTTTCCAAAGAAGGATCTTAGGCTTGTTTTATTTCCAAGTCTCATGAAAATTTTTCAAGAAGCTTCTTAAGACCTAGTATAGATAAGAGTCAAGGCTGAGGGGATCCTATGTTTTGACAACTCACTTCTTATGGTCTAGCCATAATCTTCTTGCCTTAGATCTATTTATTGTTTTAATGTCAAGTTAATTCCATTCTTTAGTCTTAAATCCTTGTCTTTTATATGGTCCCTAATATGTGTCATGAATATACATACTTACTCTAATATTTACCTATATGATTAAATAAAAATAAGTAAAAATATATTTATTTCATAATATTTTTTAAAGAAGCTTTCAAGAAGCTTCATAAATAATACTTTGATTTTACATGTATTTGTAGTTAATTGGTAGATTAGAAACTTGGTCAATAAGTTAATCATATGTTAATAGCTTATGGAATAAGCTAATTATATGGCACATATATAAAAAGCTTCTTTTGTAAGTTAAGAAATATATCTTGTAAAGTCAACACATTTTGGAGGATCTATAGGACACTGTCACATAGCTCTTAGTTAAGAGTATATATGGAGATAAGAATAAAATCTTCTTTATTCTTGTCAATGCCTTTTTAGTTCTTAGTCTTGTTTTGAGACTTTCTAGTCTTCTTATCTTTAGCAATAGCCATTTTAGTATAATACTATATCATCTTTGAATGGCTTTTTAGTTCTTTTGAGTAAGACAAGAGTGTATGAAAGATTTCTTTCTTCAAGATTCATGTCTTTGATAGTTTGATAAGAATGTTAATTTATTATTCTTATCTTATGTTAAAAGTAAGTAGATTATCCTACTTCTATTATTGTATTTTAAAGGTTGGAGATTATCCACCTCTAAATAAATTATTTAGTTTTCTAGCATTGATATCTTTTTTAAAAAAATTAAATTATCTTTTTTTTAGAAATTTTTATTTGATATTAGAAGTTACAGATTATCTTCTTCTAGTTTGACTTATTAATTTGTTAATTTTTTTGAAAGGAAATAAAACATCATGGATGCTACAGCTGGTAGAAGTAAAAATAGCTTTGTAACTATTGTTAATCTTCAAGATCTTGTCAATATTCTTAGAATAGAAATTTCATGCATCACAAGTATCAACTATAGAAATACTAATCCTATGCCTATAGAAGAAGTTCAAAGTCTATGTCAAAATGTTATATAATTGAAAGAAGAAAATAAATCAATCTCTCAACTAAATCTAATTTTTTTTACTTTTATAAGTACAATAGAGACAAGGCTTAGTATACCTAAGAAGTTTGATGGAACAAGATCAAAATTTTGAGGATTTTTGCAATAATTCAAGCTCTATCTAAAGTTGAATTCCTTCCAATATCATGATGGATTTACTCAAATTGAATTCATAGGCACATTTTTATCTAGAAGTACCCTCTTTTGCTTTGTACCATTGATAAAAAAATGATTCATAATTTTTTTATGATTTGAATTTATTTTTAGAAGTATTTATTAATGTTGAAAGCAAAAATTTTAAAAGAATTTATTGCTTAAGCCATTGCATGCAATAATTGATTATTTAAAAGGCATCAAGAATAAAAACTTGCCTAAAGAAGAACAAGCTAAGTAATGATGGTAGCTTCTAAGTTTTTAGATACTTATTTATCAAGGCTGAAACCAATGCAAATTGATACGATATGTTTTAAATTTCTCACTAAGCAATAAAAGACTTGACGTTGTTAAGAGAGTTTATGCTTATATTATAGAGAATGTAAGTACACTGCTAAACATTGTGCAATGAAGCAATGTAATTACAAAATGAAGAATATAATTGCCAAAAAAGACAATGTGTCAAAAAATAAGTTTTTGTAGTTACTATAGAAACTGTGCAGTTAGAATCATATATGGCATTTAATAAAGGTCCTATTCTCTTTTCAAATTTCTTACCTTGTTTTATAATTGATGTATGTTTAGGACCTAAAAATTACAAAGTCTTTGTATTATTATATTTAAGAGCCTTAGCTTGTTTTATAGACAAAGCCTTTGTTAAGAGATAAGAAATATCTTTAATTAAGAAAATTAAACTTATACATATAGAAGTCATAGATGGTCATTTATTATCTTCTAGAAATATTATTTATGAAACTATTCTTTTAGATGTAGCAATTAAAAATGATAATAGTATAATAATATTTAATATGATAAGATCTCTTTTTAATCCAATTATTTTAGGATTATTGTGGTTAAAAAAATATAACCTTCAAATAAATTAGATTTTTTATAACCTTAATTTTTCTTGTAGTTTAATCCAAAATTATGATAGTAAAATAGAAATAGATAAGTCTAATATATCCAAATCCTTATTAGTAGGTGCAAGAGCTTTTATGCATGCAATAAAAGAAGGATCATCTTTTGCTATACATGCCACATCCATTTTTGATGGTGAATAGATATCAAGTGATATTTCTAGCCAATATCAAGATTTCTAAGATATTTTTGAAAAAAAAAATGTTGATATTCTTCTAAAGCATTGATTGTTCAATTAATCTATAAAAAAGATTTCAACAGCCATTTAGACCAATCTAAACCTTATCGCAAAATAAGTTGGTTGTACTAAAGAAATAAATTGAGAAGAATTTAGCTAAAAACTTCATACACCATTCAAAATCTAAAGCACAAGCTTTTATCTTATTTGTAATGAAAAAAGATAGATCTCTGCAAATGCATATAGACTATCAAGGACTTAACAAGATTACCATCAAGAATAGGTATTTTCTACTTCTGATTTGAAGACTTCTTGATCAATTCAATGAAGCAAAGATCTACATAAAAATAGATCTATGAAGAGCATACAACTTGATCTACATTAAAGAAAGAGATGAATAGAAGATTACTTTTCAAACTAAGTATGGACATTTTGAATATAATGTCATGTCTGTTGGACTCACAAATATAATAACTACTTTTCAACATTTCATGAATGATATCTTTTGTGAGTTCTTTGATAATTTTATTATCTATCATTTAAAAAAAATTCTAATTTATTTTAAGAATATAAAAGAATACAAATTTCATATTTATCATGTGTTACAAAAATTTAGAGATATAGGATTATATGCCAAGATGAAAAAATATACATTCTATACTACTTAAGTTAATTTTTTAAGATAAATTATTTCTAATGAAGGATTAATGATGGATCCTAAGAAGGTCTAGATTATCATGGATTAGAAGGTTCCAAAAAAAATTAGAGATATGTAATATTTTTTAAAATTTGCTAATTATTATCAAATCTTTATCAAGAATTTTTTTCAAGTTGTGGCTTTTCTTATACATCTAACATGTATAGACAAACTTGAGTGGAGTAAAGAAGCTAAAATATCTTTTAAAGCCCTAAATACAATATTTATTTCTACACCAATTTTATATCATGTTGTTAGGGACATAGTCCTTAGAACCTTCTAGAGACAAGTTTCTAGAACCTTCTAAAAGCAAGTCTCTCGAACCTTCTAGAAGCTTCTTAATTAGTAGAAGATATTAGGGATATAGTCCTTAGAACCTTCTAGAGACAAGTTTCTAAAACCTTCTAGAAAGAAGTCTCTCGAACCTTCTAGAAGCTTCCTCGTTGGTAGAAGTTGTTTGAGAAGCTTCCTAAATAGGAGTATATATTGGAATCGAGGCTGAAGAGTTCTTTAGTCTCGACAACACATCTCTTGGAGCTCTAGCTCACCTCTTTGGTGTTGTTTTTGTATTCATCTGATTAATCTAGTTCTTGCCGATTCTTCTTGAACTTCTTCTTAGATCTCGAGTCTGTATTTCTGTGTCCCTGATAGTTTATCGAGACTTCACTCACCTCAGATATGCGAGCTAATTTCTTCCTCATTAGAATGTAGATTACCTCTCTGCTTAGAAGTGTACTAGCATTTTAGAGGTTGCGGATTACCCTCCTCTAAATTGATACTTCTTTTGTTCCAATATTGGAGTCTTATTCTTCTCGAAGAGAGTGGATTACTCCTTTTCTTGAAGCTCTTAAGGCATTTTAGAGGTTGCAGAGTACCCTCCTCTAAACCAATATTGTCTTCTTGTAGTCATTTCTGTCCTTCTCTTAGAATGGCCGGGGGCCAAGACATTAGTATGACGGAAAGTTCGGAGTCCAAGTTGGATGCTATCATGAATGTCCTCGCTACATTATCGCAAAGAACTGCAGAGATTGAAGGAGTCGTGGCAAGGCTTCATAATGATGGAGCATCTGAGATGGCATAATCTAGGTTGCACCAACCTCAAACTTATGTACTTGGAGAAGTAATTTTGCCTCAAGTTCGACAAGCACCGCTGATTCTACAACATAAGGAGCCCCGAGTTAACCTTCCGGACAAGTTTGATGGTACGCGTTCTAAATTTCGAGGATTCGTCAACCAAATCAGGTTGATAATAGTTTTACAGCCCGAACGCTATTCAATGGATGAGTCGCGTGTTGGGCTTGTTGGAACCTTACTTACAGGGCAAGCTCTATCATGGTTTGCTCCTTTGTTTGAGAAACAATCTTCCATACTAAACAACTTTGAAACCTTTTTGGAGACGTTTACGAAGGCATTTGGTGAACATGATAAGGTTCGATGGGCTACAACAAAGATCCGGTCACTACGACAAGGGATGCAGTCTAGATTAGTCTATGCATCGAACTTCAGGTAATTAGCATACGACATCAATTGGGACGAAGAAGCATTAATGAGTCAATTCTATTGGGGTTTAAGAGACGATGTGAAGGATTTGCTGTTAACTCTTCCTGATCCGCAAATGCTCAATGAAGCTATTATCCAAACTGTGAAGTGCGATAACCGTCTATTCCAACGCCACCAAGACCAATGTTCCAGACAACATATGGTTTGTCATGTCCCAACTATGTTGGCAAGCAGCATGAATTCACATTCAGAGGTAGAAGACATGCAAATTGATGTGGTACGTGTCAAATCCCTTACTCTAGAAGAAAAAAAGCGGCGTATGGAGGAAGGTCTATGCTTGTATTGCGGTGAAGAAGGCCACAAAGTTGGAAATTGTCCCAAGAAGCAGAATCGATGTATTGTCAAGACTAGGGACGCATTTTTTTAGGAAAACGAGGATGCCCAGCCACAATAGGAACTATGCGGCTGGACAGTAAAATATCGCAACAACAACTAGGTTCCTTTCTTTCCGCTCAACCTGTCCTTTGCTTTACAATCCCATTGCTTATTGGCCCTCAAAAACTGAGAACCTTAGCATTATTAGATTCAGGAGCATCTACTTCTTTCTTAGACAAAGAATTTGCGAAGCATCATAAGATTCTTTTAGTACAAAAATCCAAACCTGTTCACGTTGAGGTCATAGATGGGCGACCTTTATTGTCTGGTAGTATCACCCATGAATCAAAACCTATAGAAGTGACGTTTAAAGGCCATAGTAGTCACATTATTTTCAATATTATTAGAATCCCATCAAATCCTGTTATTCTCAATCTTTCTTGGTTAGAAAAGCATAATCCATCCATAGATTGGAAGTTACGGAAGATGACCTTTCCCACAAAATCATCCAAGAGCAAGCCTAATAGAAAATCCCGAATAGAGAAATCCTTATTCATTGGAGCAAGACCATTTATAAGATCGTCCAAGGAAGGGACACCATTTGTCATTTATGTGGCTCCAACTATCGAGAAGAAGATCTCGACAGCAAGTATACCGGAGTAATATAAGGATTTTAAAGACGTGTTTCAAAAGAAGAATGCCGACATGCTACCGGAACATAGACCATATGATTGCGCCATAGACTTGTAGGAAGGAGCACAATCGTCTTTTGGTCCAATCTACAATCTATCGCAGACGGAGTTGGCGGAGTTGCGGAAGTACATCGACGAGAATCTAGTCAAGAACTTTATCCGT
Organism: Physcomitrium patens; assembly: GCF_059467195.1. Classification (NCBI taxonomy): domain Eukaryota; kingdom Viridiplantae; phylum Streptophyta; class Bryopsida; order Funariales; family Funariaceae; genus Physcomitrium; species Physcomitrium patens. The sequence continues at coordinate 1,766,727 of NC_143433.1, read as the reverse complement.
CATTCAAAATCGTCAGCTGGAGCATCCATCTTATTTGTGAAGAAGAAAGATGGCTCATTGTTGATGTGCATGGACTATCGAGGCCTCAACAAGGTAACAAAGAAGAATCGTTATCCATTACCCTTGATTTCTGGTGTCTTAGAACAACTTGGACGTGCAAGGATCTTTACAAAAATTGATCTAAGGGGAGCTTACAACCTCGTATGAATCAAAGAAGGAGACGAGTGGAAGACAACGTTCCGTACAAGGTATGGCCATTTTGAGTATAATGTCATGCCTTTTGGTCTTACCAATGCTCTAGCGGTCTTTCAACATATGATGAATGACATTTTTCGAGAGCACCTTGACGATTTTGTTTTCATCTATTTAGATGATATTCTGATATTTTCCAAAAATGAGGAAGAGCATGAAAATCGTGTTTATTTGATCTTGGAGAAACTACGCGAGCAAGGACTATATGCCAAGTTGAAGAAGTGTTTATTTCACCAAATAGAGATGGAGTTTTTAGGATTTGTTGCGACTATGGAAGGCTTGAAGATGGATCCCAAGAAGGTGGAAGCAATCGTGTCTTGGGAGGTTCCGAAGATGGTTAGAGACGTACAATGCTTTCTTGATTTTGCCAACTTCTATCAGATCTTTATCAAGAATTACTCTCAAGTTGCTGCTCCTCTCACTCGGTTGACAGGCAAGGATAAGCTGGAATGGGGACCTCTAGCGGAGAAGGCGTTTCAAGACCTGAAGACCACATTTATTACAGCTCCAATCTTGGTACATCTAGACTTTACAAAGGTCTTTTATTTAGAAACTGATGCTTTGGATTTTGCTTTGAGAGCTGTACTTTCACAAATGGGAGAAGACAAGAAGCTCTATCCGGTTGCATTCTATTCTCAAAAGTTTTCTGCTGCTGAAATCTATTATGAGATCTATGATAAGGAACTTCTTGCTATAGCAGATTCTTTCCAAGAATGGCATCACTTTCTTGAAGGAGCTGCACACCCACTGACCGTATACACAGATCACAAGAATTTGGAGTATTTCATATCGACTCGAGTTCTAAATCGACATCAAGCTTGGTGGAGTATGTCGCTATCTAGGTTCGATTTTCTTATCACTTATCGACCTGGAAAGCAGCAAGGACTATCTGATGCCTTATTGAAAAGATCGTATCTTATACCAAAGGCTAAAGAAGCAATGTTTGATCAACAACATATGACGTTGTTGAAGCCAGAGTAATTTCGGCTTTGCGCTATTATTGTGCCAATTGATGCTGACTTCCTGAATCAGATACGTGCCGTAACCATTGAAGATTCAGTAGCCATTGATATCAAGCAGTGTACCAATGACGACAAGTTCAAGGTGGAACGAGATCTTTTATACTTTGAGGAGCAGTTGTATATCCCAAAAGGACCAGCATGACTCCGAGTTCTTCAATCTCGCCATGATTTTCCAGCTGCGAGACATTTTGGATTCAACAAGACCTTGGAGCTTATTTCTCGAGATTTTTGGTGGCTCCAAATGTGAAAGGATGTGAAAGATTTTGTCCTCTCTTGTGACATCTGTTCAAGATCCAAGAATCCTCGACATCACCCTTATGGACTCCTACAGCCATTGCCGATTCCACGTCGACCATGGTCTTCAATTTCCATGGACTTCATCACGGACCTGCCATCATCAAACTCATTTGACAGCATCTTTGTTGTGGTAGATCGGCTTACAAAGATGGTACACTTTGTCCCTTGCAAAAAGACATCATCAAGTGAAGTCACAGCAAGGCTCTTTCTCAATAATGTGTATCGATATCATGGACTACCAGATGATATCGTATCAGATCGAGGAACCCAGTTTGTATCAAAGTTTTGGAGATCTCTCTTTGAGATACTGAAGGTGGATATCAAGCTTTCTTCGGCTTTTCATCCTCAAATTGACGGCCGAATGAAATGGATGAACCAAGTTTTGGAACAATACTTATGATGCAGCATCAACTATCAGCAAGACGATTAGACCACATATTTGCCGCTAGCCGAGTTTACATATAACAATATCCTCCATGCGTCGACTCAATACACACTATTCTTTTCCAACTGTGGGTATCATCCGAAGCTTGATTTATTGAATCTGTCAACAAATAACAATCCAGCAGCTAAAAGATTTGTGAAACAACTATCAGAGCTTCAAAATACGTTGAAGCTTCAATTACAATCTGCTCAAGAATCTTACAAGGCGTCTGCAGATAGATTTCGAAATGAAGCACCTACTTTCAAAATTGGAGATAAAGCATGGCTTCTTCGACGGAATATCAAGACTAAGTGACCATGTGATAAGTTGGACTATCGAAGATTGGGACCATTTATCATTCAGAAGCAAATCAATCCAGTGGTGTACCGTCTAGAATTACCGGCTTCTATAAAGGTATATCCAGTCTTTCATGTTTCTTTATTGGAGCCTTATCGAGAGTCGTCTTTTCTTGGAAGAGTGCAATGTCTACCACCTAGTATTGAGATCGAGAACCATAAGGAATATGAGGTTGAAAAGGTGCTGAATTCACGGCAAAGGTGGGGCAAGTTGGAATATCTTGTTCATTGAAGTGGCTACGACATTAATGAGCAAACGTGGGAGCCAGCTAAAAATCTCACCAATGTGCCACAAAAGGTACAGGAGTTTCATCAACAACATCCTCATAAACCTAAGCCGGTTTGATGATAACTTCCTTCTAAAGCTTGCTCACCCAAGAATATAAGAAAGGGGGAGAGCACCACCAAAATTCGCAATTGATGTAGTTATTTTCTCCAAGATAAAGTAGAATTTTTTCAGTAGCCATAGTTTGGTCTTCTGATATGGATAGCTAAGACATAGATACTATGCCAGTCAGATTATCTCAATCGATTAGCTCACGAAGGTGACCCCGAGATGAAGAATCGCCTACACCACAACGACGACGGAGGATACCGAGTAATCGATCACTGGTGATTGTATTTGAGTTCAAGCCTGCTTATGATGGTCAGCTAGAAGGCATGTTTGCAGGACAATTTCACAATGAGGACATGGAAGTTCATGCTTGGTCAGAAGTTGAAGGAGTGGGCCACTACCGTTGGCTTCAAGGGCCGATGAACCACTTGCCTCGTAAACAACAGTTGGAATTCATAGCAGACGTTATGCAACAGATCTTCATTTTCTTGCGTTGGTACTGATTAACAACAACATTGCTTCTCAGAGACCTCGAAGCTAAAGGAAGGAGTGATGTTAGGGACATAGTCCTTAGAACCTTCTAGAAACAAGTTTCTAGAACCTTCTAGAAGCAAGTCTCTCGAACCTTCTAGAAGCTTCTTAGTTGGTAGAAGATATTAGGGATATAGTCCTTAGAATCTTTTAGAAACAAGTTTCTAGAATCTTCTAGAAACAAGTTTCTAGAATCTTCTAGAAGTAAGTCTCTGGAACCTTTTAGAAGCTTCCTAGTTGGTAGAAGTTGCTTGAGAAGCTTCCTAAATAGGAGTATATATTGGAATCAAGGCTGAAGAGTTCTTCAGTCTCGACAATACATCTCTTGGAGCTCTAGCTCATCTCTCTGGTGTTGTTTTTGTATTCATCTGATTAATCTAGTTCTTGCTAGTTCTTCTTGAACTTCTTGTTAGATCTTGAGTCTGTATTTCTATGTCCGTGACACATGTCAATTTTTTTAAGATATTTTTTATGGAAATAGATATATCAAATTTTATTAAAGTTGCTATTTTATTAAAAATAGAAATAAATGATAAGCTCCATTTATTCACTTTTTATTCCAAGAAATTTTTAGTAGTCAAGATTTATTACAAGATCCATGACAAAGAGCTTCTTATAATTGTGGATTCATTTTAAGAATGGCATCATTATCTAAAAGATGCTTTTAGTCCACTTATTGTGTATATAAATCACAAGAACCTTCAATATTTTATATAAGTATGTATTTTGAATTGTTATCAAGCCTATTAGAATATATCTTTATTAAAATTTAATTTCAAAATCACATATAGATCCATAAAATAACAAGATTTATCAAATGCTATTTTTAAATATTTTTATCTTGTAGCAAAAGAAAAAAATATAACTTTTGATCAACAAAGAACAATTTTTTTAAAGTTGAAGCATTTTCATCTTTGAATAATAAAATCAACATTGACTATTGATTCAACCTTTATTAAGCAAATTCAATCAAATATGTCTTTTGATCTTCTTATTCATAATATCAAGAATAATTCTTTTAAGTCTCATGATAATTCGAAGTTCAAGTTCAAAAATAATCTATTCTATTTTAAAGAATAATTATATATTCTAAAATGTGAAGCATAATTATATATTCTTTCAACTCATCATGACTTTCTTGTAGCTAGATATTTTGGATATAACAAGACTTTGGAGCTAATATCAAAAGATTTTTGGTGGCTTCAAATATCAAAGACAATTATAGACTTTGTACAATCATGTGATATTTATTCAAGATTCAAAATGCCTCATCATCAATCTTATGGATTTTTTCAGCCATTATCTATTACGGAACAAGCATAGTCTTCTATTTCTATGGATTTTATCATGAATCTTTTAATCTTAGGTTTATATGATTCTATATTTATAATAGTAGATTATTTTATCACAATGGCACATTTTGTATCTTGTACAAAATCTATCATAGATGAAAAAAGAGCTAAGTTTTTTCTTGATAACATCCATTGCTATCTTAGATTATCTAAGGATATTATATTAGATAAGAAGACTTAATTTATATCAAGAATTTAGAAAAAAATTCAAAATGTTACAAGTAAATATAAAACTTTCTTTGGATTTTCATCTTCAAATTGATGGACAAACAAAATAAATGAATCAAGTTTTAGAGTAGTATTTGAAGTGTACCATCAATTGTTATCAAGATGATTGAACAATTTTTTTGTCATTAGCAAAGTTTACATATAATAATTTAGTATATTCTTTTACTTAATAAATATCTTTCTTTGTCAATTATGGTTATCATCCATAACTTGATGCTTTGACTTTTAAAACTTAATAATTCTATAGCAAAAGATTTGACAAATCATTTGTCATAGCTACATACAAAAATGAAAACAAAGTTAAAAGAAGCTCAAGAATAACAAAAGATCAATGCGGATGCCTATTACAAGGAACAACCATAATTCAACATAGGTAATAAGATATGATTACTTTGTCATAATATCAAGACTACTTTTTCTTGCGACAAGTTGGACTATCATAGACTTAGACCTTTTTCTATTAGTAAATAAGTCAATTATATTGCTTATTAATAACATCTATCTGAGTCTATGAAGATCCATTCTATATTCCATGTATCTCTTCTTCAACTATATAAGATAATGAATATCTCAATAAAAAGATAAATGCCACTTCTTTCTATAGAAGTAGATAATAATCAAAAGTTCAAGGTAGAAGAAGTCTTAAATTTAAGGTAATATTGAAATAGATTAGAATATCTTATTCATTGGCACAAATTTGATATTAGTGAATACACATAGAATCAACAAAGAATCTTGTAAATACAAAAAAAGAGGTTGAAGATTTTAATTATCTTATTTTAATTATAATTTGAGGCATCTAAATATGGCTTTTATAAAAGCCTCTTAGGTTATTTTTTTATCTTAATAATTAGTAGATTGAAGATTAGTTAGTAATTTTACCTTTTAGGTTGTAGAGACTCTTCTACTACCTTAGAAAGACCATAAATTGATAAAATCAGGGTAGAAGAGATAAATGGTTGGTATGGTTGATACTAAGGTCAAGTTAAGGATAGAATTGGGCTAAAAAATCCTTAGAATAAGTTAGATTGATATCCGAGGGTCGACCATTTGTGAGACAGGGTCGAAATCAGACCTCTGCTCACTAAAACGACCGCTAAGAGCAAGTTAGGGATTCATTCAAAGATTGGAGGTTAAGATTTAAGAGCTAGCTTGAAGTTCTTTTCAAAGACGTAAGAATTGTTTTGGGAGGGTTTTTGAGGACTTAGCAATTGTTGTTCAAAGTTAGGGTTTGTATCAGTGATTTGGATTTTAAATAATATAACTAAGACTAGTAATTTTGGCTAATTCGTGCAATTGGTGTAACATCTATAATTGAAAATTTGATATTATTTGAACTATTGGGTGTGCTAATAGTATATAAAATTGTGTGATAATCTAACAATGTGGTTTTGAGATATCTAGTTTTTAGCACAAGAGGATTTTGGAAGATAGCAGTTTGAGATTAGATAGGGTTTCTATGATATTTGAAGATCTATTAGTTGGATTAAGGTGAAAATTGGCATGGACTTGAAGGACTTGAAGATCAAGCTACATAAAAAATTTGAGACAAAGTTAATAGTTAGAAAGGGAGAAATCACTTCTTGGATTTCTGCTTCACTTTTCAAGTTGGTAGCCGAGTGACATCAATACAATTTTTGGAGGTTTTCTCACAATTTATAAATTGGATTGAACTAAAAGTTCTTGAGCATATAGAAGACTTACATTGAAAATTGCATGCAAAATTCCACATCAAGTGGATAGTCGGATTGGATGTTACAGCTTGTTAAAGCTCACTGATTTAGATTGGGGCTTACTAGAAAAATCTAAATTACTTAAATATGAAAGTAACAAGGTAATTGGAATTTGTATATGATTAAGACTACTAAGAAGAGTATTTTTTAGCACTTTTGAATTGAAATTCAAATTATATTCTTCTTGTATGGAAAAAATCTATTAGGATTTCTTGGCTACTTGTGAAACACAATCTCATCTTCCACAGCTAGGTGCCTGGTGCATTTGTGAGCAAGACAACATGTAATACAACAATGTTTTAGAGATTTTATAAGATATTGCAACATAGCTCTTAATTAAGAGTATATATGGAGGCAAGAATAAAGCCTTCTTCATTGTTCTCAACATCTTTTCAGTTCTTAGTCTTGTTTCAAGACTTTCTAGTTTTTTTGTTTTTGATAATAGCTATTCTAATTTAATATATTATTTTTTTTCGTGATTTCCTTGTCTTTTTTAATAACACAAGAGTATATTGAGGATTTCTCTCTTTAAAATTTATATCCTTGATATAAAGTTGGATCTACAGTTATTATTACTTGTCATTGTATTTTAAAAATTTGTACTTATAATATTAGTCATGTTGAATGGATTAATCTATCTATAATTGTCTATTATATCTTACTCTTATGGATTTATATTTGGAATTATTACTTATGTTTGTAATCACTCTTGAGAGTATTTTCCTTCAAAAGTAAGCTAATATTATAAAATCTTTATTTTGGTACCATATTAAAGTAGTCACAATCTCATTATAAAGGCTAATTAAATTTAAAGTATTGATCATATAAGATTCAATTAAGACTATTTTACAAAGGCTTAGGCTATAAGAACACCTTAAATTGCTACATAGACATATACTTCATATTATTATATGTACATTTAAAAAATATAGAATCTTGTAATTAACTAAGAATTTTTATGTGAATCTTGCTATGTGATATAAGTGTAGAGGGATTAAAGAGCAACAATCTCTTCTCTAGTGGTCTTGTTGACTAATCAACAAATAAGATTAAAAAATAGCTTTATTTATAAGAACCTTTATAGCAAAAGTGTATAAAAGAAAATTTGAAATCTATACTTTACACTAATAATTTTTTTACTAATTTTCACTACACCATATCTTTTATTGACTTCATTGTACCATGGTACACTATAAAAATATTGCACTCAAATTTCCATCTCATCTCAATATAATAAAGATAAATGAGCATTAGTCTTATAGTTCAACTCTGCCATCCTTCTAATCTTTATGAAAGTAATGATCTTCAAGAAATGATGCTAAAGATTAACAAGCATATGTCACTTTTAAGAACATGAATTTCAAAGAAAGAAATCTTCAATACACTTTTGTGTCACTGAAAAGAACTAAAAAGTCACTCAGATGATATAATATTGAACTAGAATAGCTATTGCCAAAAACAAGAAGATTAAAAAGACTTGAACAAGACTAAGGACTAAAAAGACATTTATAAGAGTGAAAAAGGCTTCACTCTTATCTCCATATATATTCTTAACTAAGAACTATGTGGCAATGTTCTACAGGACCTCCAAAATTTGTTGACTTTGTAAAATATGTATCTTAACTTATAAGGTAATTTTTCTATATCTATGCCACATATTTAACTTATTTTGCAAGCTATTAATACGTGATTAATTTGAACAAGTTTCTAACCTATCAATCAATTATAAATACATGTAAAGTCAAAACAGTATCTATAAAGCTTCTAAGAAGCTTTGTTAGAAAATATTATGAAGTTAATTTATTTTTATTTATTTCTATTTATTTATATTTAATTATATAAATATCTATTAGAATACATATATATACTCATGAAATTACCTCCCTTCTAGGAACAAGTTTCGTGAAGAATGATTATCATGTGTTTATAAAATCTAAGATGTAGCAAATTATATATGTCACATACTCTGATTTTTATTCTCTTCAAAGATAGTTGATAAGTCTTTTGAGCCATCGATAGTGTCTCATACTAAGGTGAAAAGACCACCCTATTATTTGATCATTGTTGAGGCTTTTGTAACTTCCTTCAAATAAAATATTTGGAATATTATCAAGAGTTGTTTCTATCTTTAATAAAATCACCAAATATTAGAAGTCTCTTTTAAAGTCGTAATACCAAAGATGTTGTATCTTGCCATCTATTCAAAGAAGGATATATCTTTCTTAAAGATCTTCATCTCTATTATGTTGTCTTAAAGTTTGAGACAATTACAATGTCTCATTCAACAAGTCAATAAGTGAAAGTTCTTGAGTTGAATCTACTAGTTGTTGGTTCTTTATCTCCTTAGCATCACAAATACACAAAAGCTACAAAGAAAGATAGAAGGTAGAATGTTATCTTCCTTGAATCTTCTTTCTTTTATAATAAAGATTTGTTATTCTTTATCTTGGTGTTGATAAATACCGTCAATGAAAAGCATCAACTCTCTTTATTATATTTATAACATTTTTTTTTGGCTTCTATGAGCATTCACTAATATCATATCTATACCAATGAATAAGATATTCTAACATATTTCAATGTCGCCTTGAATCTAAGACTTCTTTCACATGAAATTCTTGATTATTATCCACTTTTATAGAAAGAAGTGGCATTTTTCTTCTTTCCAAAATATTCACTGTCTTATATAGTTCAAAAAGAGATATGTGAAATATGAGGTGGATTTTCATAGACTCCAATAGATATAATTGTTAAGCAATAAAATAGACTTGTTGACAAATAAAAAAAGGTCTAAGCCTAGGATAGTATAACTTGTCACAAAGAAGAGTAATCTTGATATTGCAACAAAGTAATCATATCTTATCACTTATGTTGAATTATAATTATTCCTTGCAATAGGCATCTGCATTAATCTTTTGTTATTCTGGAGCTCTCTTTAATTGTACCTTTATTGTTGTATGTAGTTCTAATCAATGATTTTTCAAATCTTCTATTATAGAATTATCAATTTTTAAAAAGTCAAAAATATCAAGTCATAGATAATAACCATAATTGAAAAAAAAATGTATTTATTGAAAGTAAGAATGTATCAAATTATTATAAACAAACTTTATCAATGGTAAAAGAGTTGTCCAATCATCTTGATGGTAATTAATAGTACATCTCAAGTACTACTCCAAAACTTAATTCATCTATTTTGCTTATCCATCAATTTGAGGATGAAAAGTCAAAGAGAGCTTTATATCTACCTTTAAAATCTTAAAAAGGGTTTTTCAAATTTTTTATATAAATTGAGTCTTTTTATCCAATATAATATCTTTAGGCAATTCATGATAGCGATAGATATTATTAAAAAAAAACTTAGCTATTTTTTCACCTATAATAGATTTTGTACATAGTACAAAATATACCATCTTGATAAAATGATCTATTGCCACAAATATAAAATCATATGAACCTAAGATTGAAAGATCCTTGATAAAATCCATAGAAATGGAAGATCATGATTGTTTTGGAATAGATAATAGGTGAAGAAGTTTGTAAGATCAATTACAAAAAATTTTGAAACTTAAACAAATATCACATGATTGTACAAAGTCTTTGACTACCTTCTATATTTGATGCCACTAAAAATCTCTTGATATTAGGTCCAAAATCATATTGTATCCAAAATATCTAGTTGTTGAAATGCTATGACAAGCTTGAAGAATACGTAATTATCTTCTATCTTTTAGAATATATAATCATGTCTTGAAATAGAATAGGTTATTTTTGAACTTAAATTTAGAAATATTATGTAATTTAGAAGAATTATTCTTGATATCATAGAAAAGAAGATAAAAAGACATCCTTGATTGAATTAACTTAACAAAGGTTGAATCAACAATCAATGTTGATTTTATTACTTGAAGGTAAAAATACTCTAACTTCAAGAGTATTATTCTTTATTGATTAAAAGATATATTTCTTTCTTTTGGTGCAAGATAAGAATGTTTATAAAGAATGTACAATAAACCTTATTATCTTTTGGATTGATAAATAATCTTAAAATAAAATCTTCATAGAAACATGCTCCAATGAGCTTCGTAACAATTCAAAACATGTGCCAACATGAAGTATTTGAAGTTCTTGATATCTGTATATATAGTGACTAGATTCAAGGTGCCTTCTAGATAATGATTCTATTCTTCAAATGAATTCACAATTACAAGGAATTCTTTGTTGTGGATCTTATAATTAATCTTGATTGCTGAAAAAAATTAGAATAGAAAGCTACTGCATGGAATTTATCATCTGCTTCCATTTGTGATAATACTACATCTAAAGCAAAGTGTAATGCATCTAATTCCATAAAAAATACCTTTGAGAAGTCAACACAATATAAGATCGATGTATAAATAAACTCCTTTTTTAAAGCATCAAACAATGTTTTAGCTTCTTTATTCCACTCAAGTTTGTCTTTATAAGTCAAACGTGTAAGTGGAGCTACAACTTAAAAAAAATTCTTCATAAAGATTTAATAGTAATTAGCAAAGTCAAAAAAGCATTGCACACCTCTTACTGTTCTTTAAATCTTCCAATCCATGATAGTCTAGACTTTCTTCGAATCCATCATTAACTCTTTGTTAGAAATGATTTATCTTAGAAAGTCAACTTGAGTAGTGTGGAATACACACTTTTCTAATTTGGCATACAATCCTGCATCTCTAAGTTTTTGTAATACATGACAAATATAAACTTCATATTTTTTATGTTCTTAGAATAGATTAAGATGTCATTCAAATACTAGACAATAAAATCATTAAAAAATTCATAAAAGACATCATTCATTAGATGTTGAAATGCAACTAGTGTATTTGTGAATCCAAAAGACTTGACATAATATTCAAAATGTCCATACTTTGTTTGAAATATAGTTTTTTATTCATCTCCTTTTTTAATGCAACCAAATTATATGCTATTTAAAGATCTATTTTTGTATTGATCTTTGCTTGATTGAGTTGATTAAGAAGTCTTAAAATCAAAGGTAGAGGATACATATTCTTGATGGTGATCTTGTTGAGTCTTCAATAGCCTACATACATCTACAGAGATCCATCTTTTTTCTTCAAAAATAAAATAAGAGCCTTGGTAGGAGATTTAAAATGATGTATAAAATTCTTAGCCAAGTTCTCATCAATGTATTCTTTGAATGCAACCAATTTGTTTTATGATAGGCTATAGATTGTTCCAAATGGTGGTTGAGTTCTTTTGTGAAGATCAATGGAATAATCATAAGGATAATGTTTTAAAAGAATATTTGAATTTTTTTTCAAAAATGTCTTTGAAATCTCAATATTAACTAGAAATATTACTTGATGTCTTTTTACCATCAAAAATAGGCATAGAATATATAGCAAAAGATGATCCTTTTTTTATAGCATGTATGAAAGCTCTTGCACCTACTAGTAAGGATTTGGATATATTGAACTTATATATTTTTACTTGACTAATAAGATTTCGGATTAAACTATTAAAAAAATTAATGTTACAAGAAATCCAATCTATTTAAAGATTATATTTTTTTAATCAAGATAATCTTAAAATAATCAAATTAAAAGAAGATCTTATTATATTAAATATTACTATGTTATTATGATCTTTAATTGTTACATTTAAAAGAATAGTCTCATGCGTAACATCTCTAGAAGATAGCGAACAACTATTTATGACTTCTACATGTATTGGTTTAGTTTTCTTGACTAACAATATTTCTTATTTTTTGACAAAATCTTCATCTATAAAACAAGCTAAGGCTCTTAAATCTTAAAAAACTAAAACTTTGTGATTTTTTTTGTTCTCAATAAATTTTTCTTGTAGAATAAGATGAGAGATCTAAGAAAAGAATAGGACCTTTCTTAGAAATTATACAAGATTCAAGCCGCATTGTGTTGTATTACGTGCTTTCTTGCTCGAGAACGCGCCGGACGTCTGGCTGTAGAAGGTAGTATGGAGATTCGCCGATAGTCAAGCAGCCTATCAGTTTTTGACTGCTGGAATATAAACGACTACAACAATGTACCGTAAATCTATACGGATGCTCTTCGACTGCTTGTCGAAGTCTTTTTTTTTTTTTTTTTTGCCCCAGCTGATAGGTCTTTAGACGTTACAGAGAACCCCGAACAAACCAAACTGTTAATCTTCAATACCCCTTTGTACTTACGATCTTGTATCCACTGACTGTCCTATTAGATTAACCCAATAAATTTCATTCACTCCGCATACTCAATCCTATAGACACCCCTTTAATCCTTCAATCACAGACGTAACTCGATTTTACAAAACAGTCAAGAGTATTCAAACCCACTTCATTTAAAAATCCCGATTCACCATTACAACACTGACTTCAGCAGCGATTGCCTCAGTCTTCCCAAAACTCTAGGAAGAAGAAAAATCCAAATTCTATGTCTCTCCTTTCCCGACCCAAAGCATGAAGCTCCTCTCTAATTCCCTTGATCTTCAAAAACCTCCAATGAAAACCGAACTTGTAACCTTACAGAAGCTTGAAAATTAGCTCCCCCCCCCCCCCGATTCCCCGAAAAAAAAAAACCTCCCTCCTCAAAACTATATCCCCCCTAACCTTATCCTCTGAATTTCTTCAATCTTCCGTCTTAGATCCGAAATTGGCTCCCACCTCAAGCTTGGATCCAAAATTGGCTCTCGCCGTCAAGCTTTCTCTTCCGTTTTTACCTTTAAGAAATCCATTTATCGAAAACAACGTTCCCTGAAACGGCACAAAGAACAGGACAGCCTGAAACAGAATCAAACCCCGTAATCAGGACCACATTGAGTCGCCCGACCAATTCAGGTCCTATATTGGGAAAGATGCCCGTAGTAACCTGGATGTTCCCGTAATTGGGTCAAATTGGTCCTCGCGTCAAATTGGCTAAGACCCATAGTAAGACCTGGATTTCCCGTAATTAGACTGCATTGGGTTGACCGGCCAATTCAGGTCTCATATTGGATAAGAGGACCCGGATTGGATTATCGAAATTGGATCCAATTGGCTCCTCGAACCCGTCGTGTGAATTGGTCCTTCTCTTCCTGCTGACTCCCGTTATTGGAATCGAATGGAGCATTTCAGTATGCCCCGGCTGACTGTAACGGAGTGACTGAACCTGACCACTCAATATTTGTACTGGAGTTGGTCGATGCTCCCAATATTCGAGGTAACTGAATATTAATAAAATTCCCCTTTCTTTTTATTTTCACTGTATACTCGTGTTACAACATGACATCCACCCCCTCTGAACCTGTGCATCCTCCGGTATGCACTAATTTACCCAATTGCTGTTTGATTCAGAATATATCCCCTACGTCTTTGTCGAGTTCGTCTTTGTCACCTTCATTATCCATATCACTTTCATCTTCTTGCTGCGGAATCTCTGTACCTTCATTAAGGTCTTCCATATTCATCTATGTGTGTCTTCGTTTAAATATTTTTACTCGCTTCCCTGCAATTGGTATTTTCAATTTTGTACCATCTAACTCCCGTAATGAGTAAGTCGCATTATCATGAACAGTTGTTACAACATATGGTCCAAACCAACGTTTTGAAAATTTCCGCAAAGTACTATGTTGATTATGCAGACTATTGTCATAAACAAGTACCCAGTCACCTTCCTCGATTGCTTTTGGTCTCAATCGATGTTGCTTATTGAATCGCGCCTTATTTTGTAACCTTGCTCTTTTTAACCTTTCCAATGCTATCTGGACATCTTCCATTCTTTGCTCCAATTGTCGAATCCTAATAGCCAGAAGTTCTTCTCTTGTCAATCCATCTTCCCATGGTAGCATATTCCAAGTAAGTACCTTTTCTTCAATCGGCATAATTGGTTTTTGACCTATCATAAGTTCTACTGGCATATATCCTGTCACCGAACTATGTGTTGTTCGATCAGCCCATAATGCAAATGACAAAAGCCGTGGCAACTCTTTAAGCTTCCCATTACAAGCTTTAACCAATGCTTTCACAATCGGCGGGTGACCACGTTCGCTTTTTACATTCCCTTCCGGATTATAAGCAGTAGTCAATGATAGTTTAACTCCACATCTTTCAAAGAACTTACGAGCTTCTTGTGCATTTAATTCTCCACGATCTGCAGTGATTTTTCCTACGCACCCGTAACGGCAAATGACATCTTCAAGCAAAAACCTACAAATCCCCTCTGTAGATTTTGTCCTCAATGCTCTTCCTTCTACTTGATTTGATAAATCTTCACGAGCTAAAACCAAATATCTCATCTGCCATAACCCAACCGGCATAATAACCAAATCAACAACCCATTTAAAATGAATAGCCAGAGGATACGTAGGATGAAGACCATCTCGATGTCGGATATTAGAATACGATTGACAGATTTCACATGACTCTACAAATGAGAGCACATCTCGATACATATTTTTCCACCAATATCGTTCCTTGAGTTTAGCAAAAGTAGCCCAGATTCCTCTATGCCCTGCCCATAAACTATCATGAAACTCCTTTAATAATTTTAGTTTTTCTTTCCTTTTGCCTATCACTCGTTGTGGCATCCCAATTCCTTTCTTCGGTCTCTTCCATAAGAATCCATCTCGAAGTAAAAATCCATATGTTTTTTTTCTTATTTGTTTGAATTTTTCTGTAGACCAATTCTCCTGCTTAGACAAGGTATTCAAGTAATGACCAATATCCAATAATTCTCCTTCATAAGATTCTTCAAGAAATAGCTTGTCTTCTCTGTTGAGATTTGATATTGAATAGAATTTCAATCCGACATCATCAATGTCTTCAACCATTTCGTCCTCCCTCTCGTAGCTTGCTTGAGATAGTATGTCTACTACTAAATTGTCCTTTCCAGTGATATGCTTAAATTCTGGATTTAGTGACTTAATATAAGCAATCCATCTCAACATTGCAATATCTGGCGTTGAACAGTTAATAATCATTCCAAGCAATGGCAAGCAATCTGTTTCAATTACTACTATTGCCCCAATCAAATAGTCCTTTTCAGCTTTCATAGCCGAAACGACTCCCCAAAGTTCTCTTTTGACTTGCGAATATGCACGCTGACGAATACTTAAAACTTTAGCCCCAAATCGAACTGCAAATCTACTCCCATTCGAATCATCTTGACCCACAGCCCATCCAATGGCAATTGGACTAGCGTCTACAGTAAGAATCACTCGTCTATTGCACTTATAATCAACCTTCCTCAATATTGGAGGTGACATCAATAATTTCTTCAATCTTTGTATTGCCTGAATATGCCTTTCTTTCCATTCAAATCGGTAACCCTTGCGTAACAGTTCATATAATGGATCCGCTATGTGAGCAAAATGAGGGATCCAGATTCGATAAAATACACATGCACCTAAAAACCTGCGAACCTCTGTTAAAGAACCACAATCCTCTTTCATCCTTCCAATTGCATCAACTTTAGTCGGATCTGGTTTTCTTCCGTAAGATCCGCATAAATGTCCAACAATTACAACCTCTCGCACTCCAAATACGAACTTCATACCTGATAATGTAAGATGAACTTCTCCAAGCCGAGTTAAAATCTTTTCACAATCTTGTATATGATCAACAACATATCTGCGACACCCCCTCGTATCTAAAGTTTCATCCTTGTCTCCTTCTCTGCACCCTTTTATAGGAACATCATCCAGAAAAGGCATAGTCTTTTCCGGAATAAAATCTCTCAATACCTTATTCATTTCATTCATCATATGCGCAATTGAGTTGGTCGCGCCTTGAGGAAGAGTGCACATTCTAACCAATCCAAGCGGTGTCCTCATCGTTGTCATATCTCTACTTCCTTCGGCAAGTTGAAATTGATCATAACCTGAATACAAATCACCCATTGAATAGATTGCCCTTCCAGCAAACGCCTCAGCAAATTCATCCACAATAGGTCCAATTCCTGCATTCCTGACAGTTACAGCATTCACCGGCTGCATATCTTGAATAAACCGCAGTGACCCATTCTTCTTAGGTACCGTAAACCATCGACTAGAATACGGCGCAAATGAAGGTTCTAATATTTTCATCTTTATCTTTTCTTTCAATAGTTCCACCAATTTAGGTAAATGTGCCCTCGGTACTGGAATCGGTCTTAGATTCCAAGGTACATGCGGTACAGTGAAGATAACCATAGGTGTTATAATATTTGGATCCACACACCCAATTTCATGAAATTCGAAGGCAAACGATCTACCTTCTTTAGCCAACATCTTTTTGAAGCAAATAATTTCCTCCGGCAATAAAGAACCATCAGAACCAATCTTCAATTCTTCAAAAGTCTCTTCAGTAAACTGATGTCCAATACTCATTGGATCTCTTAAACTTGCTTCTTTTGATGCTTCTCCCATTTGTTCTTTATAATCCTCTGGTAATGGTCCGGCAACAGGCTTTACCTTCTTATCTGCCGTTTTATATCTCGTCTCTACTGTGACTTCTGGTGCTTGAAAAGATTCAAGCATGGTATAAACCTCTCTCGAATGAATCTCAACAATCTTATCATTATCTCCTAACCCAATAGATGTAATCAATTCCAATGAATCTTTCAGTCCATTTTCTTCATAAACACCCAAAATCCTCTCATCATCTTGCAATGTACCTATCTTGCGTAACTGTCCTTCAATATCATATAATCTTTTTCTTTCTTTTCTTTTAAAATCATCAACTTTCTTATACATAATATTTCCATTCTCCAATATACCAATAAAACTCGCATCAAAGGCACCTTCATCTTGCGAGAGTACCTCCTCTTTTGTACCTCCATAATCTCGCTTTACAGTGGTACCTCCCCAAAATCCTTAAATCCTTCAACAGTCTTTGGCAATGGTTTCTCCCTCAACCTATCTCGATTCCGTTCATGGTTAGGAGGTACTGTTAGAAATTGTACAGCTTTCCTCCCATCTTCGCTCCGTACCCATGTATAAGCAGAACCATCGTCAAGTACCTTTGTTTCCATCCGTGTTGCCGTAATATAAGGTTGTCCTAAAATCAACGGATAAGACGTTGTATCTTGAACGAAGAAATGTTGCTCCGTCGCAACATCCCCAATCCGAATTTTGACATCTGGACAAGCTCCATATAATTCGCCTCGTGTGTTATTAGCTGCTCGTATTGCCCATCCATGTTCCATATCAATTGGCCATTTTTGCTTCTTATAAAGATCTTTAGACATGAGATTTATTTCAGAACCATGGTCCACCAAGGCAACTATTGGTTCTTCTATATCTCCTACCTTCACCAATACCTCAGTAGTTGCCCTTGCCCAATGCTTTCGAGTATAATGGCTCAAAGTTTCCATTTCCTTGTCACTAGGATCTTCAAAACGTACTCGTTGATTATACCCATTCTTTTCATTTGTTGGTTGCTTGTAACCAATATCAACCTCTTCTTCATCTCTACATATTCTTGCATCAATAGCATGACTCATTCCAGTTTCGCTCATTAATTGCCTCTTTCGCTTAATGCTGTCAATGATAACATCATGAAACTCCTTCTTTGCAATTCCCAAGACTTCTTTCAATGTGAATTCCACCTTAGCGTTTAATATACGTTCTTCCAACACCCCTTTCAAATTTGTTGCCGCTTCAATGTTAGAAAGTAGCTTATAAGCAATTGATTTGCCCTTATCTTTTGTCTCCATTGTTTTTTCTCCCAATGATGCTGAGGTATCCTTTACAGGCAATTCTTGTGAAGCTGCCTCCCGAGCCTTGTCTCCTCGAGTTTGCCTCTTAAAAGAATTTCCTTCTCTAGTATCATCAAAATTTTCTCGTCTTTTTTCTTCCATCAAAGCTTCATGTTGGCTCTTAGCAATATATGCATGAACTGAAAGAGACTCAACGGGATCCTCCCAACCTGTTCTTCCTCGTATTGTAGCTGCAGTTCTCAATAACGCTTCTCGAGGTAATTTCCCTTCTTGCATTGTAGAAACGACAGAAGCCCAAAACTCACTAGTTTCCATACTTCCACCAATTTCATCATCTACTCTAGCACCATAACTTGCACTTTCTCGTACTACTGTTTCATGCTCTTTTAAGTAATCTTGAACCAATGCTCTCATTCCTCCCTTGCCAAAATTGGTTTGAAGAAGATCCTCCCTATCTTTCAATGCTATCTTCCCATCTTTCTAGCAAATAATTTCCTGCCGTATCATATTATTAAATTCATTGCAATCTTTTCTAGTATGTGAAGCATCATCACACCAAATGCATCTTTGTACATATCCTTGTTTTGAAACATTCTTCGAATTATTTATAGAAGTATTCTCTTCAAGTCTTGCCAATTTGATTTGAAGATCTCGCATTCCTCGTATAATTTCTTCCATACCCATATCTGCTTTCTTTGACAAGGATGTCGAAGGTTGAACTGTAGGCATTGTCGGTGGTGTTGTACGTACTGGAGCTTTGGGTGCTTGTACTGGTTTCGGAATATTACTCCTATCCTTCCTCCTTTCTTTTTTTGTAAGCAACCCCACCGCATCTTCGACGTTCTTCCACTTCGTCGTCAATCCTTCATCTTCTTCTTTGTCTTCAAGAAGGAGTTCTAATTTCTCTTGCAATTCTCCATCAGCAGCTTGAAGAAATAGATCAACTTTGTTCGGCTCCAATGTCAATTTTTCTACCTTCGATAATTGAGAGTACTGCCTCTCAAATTCCCTTAGTAGCTCTGTTGCTTGCAAATTCTTATTGGGCCGTTCAATCCATCCCAGAAACAGCTTCTTAGTAACGGGATCAGCATCTTCCAAGAAATATTCGTCTTTCAATGCATGTAAAAAATCCTCCCATGAATTCCCACAACGATCCGTAATTGATGTAATGTGGTCCTTTATCTCCGGTATCGTGGCAAGTCCAAATAGTGCAACCATTTTCTTCTCAGAAACCCGATTTAATTCCATTTCACGAACATAACATCTTAAATACCTTGAAATATTCCTCCCATCAAATTGATCAATTTTATTGACCACTGCTTGCAATACTTTGGTTGCCAAAGCTTCCTTTCGATCATTGCTTTGCTGTTGCTGCATTGACAATGAGAAGGCTTGAAACAAACTAGCAATAGACGGATCCATGTGCATACCTTGTCCTTTAGAAGTCTCCCCACCAGAAACTTCTCCCAAAAATCCTTCAAAATTTTTATTTTCATTTTCCATAAAAATAAAGATAAAATCAACCGAAATCCAATACCTTCCACCTCAAGCTTTCACGTCGGGTTCACCACTTATGTCGTATTACGTGCTTTCCTACTCGAGAACGTGCCGGGCGTCTGGCTGTAGAAGGTAGTATGGAGATTCACCGATAGTCAAGTAGTCTATCAATTTTTGACTGCTGGAATATAAACGACTGCAACAATGTACCGTAAATCTATACGGATGCTCTTCGACTGCTTGTCGAAGTCTTTTTTTTTTTTTTTTGCCCCAGCCGATAGGTCTTTAGACGTTACAGAGAACCCCGAACAAACCAAACTGTTAATCTTCAATACCCCTTTGTACTTACGATCTTGTATCCACTGACTGTCCTATTAGATTAACCCAATAAATTTCATTCACTCCGCATACTCAATCCTATAGACACCCCTTTAATCCTTCAATCACAGACGTAACTCGATTTTACAAAACAGTCAAGAGTATTCAAACCTACTTCATTTAAAAATCCCGATTCACCATTACAACACTGACTTCAGCAGCGATTGCCTCAGTCTTCCCAAAACTCTATGAAGAAGAAAAATCCAAATTCTATGTCTCTCCTTCCCCGACCCAAAGCATGAAGCTCCTCTCTCTAATTCCCTTGATCTTCAAAAACCTCCAATGAAAACCGAACTGGTAACCTTGCAGAAGCTTGAAAACTAGCTCCTCCCCCCCCCCCCCCCCGATTCCCCAAAAAAAAAAACCTCCCTCCTCAAAACTATATCCCCCCTAACCTTATCCTCTGAATTTCTTCAATCTTCCATCTTAGATCCGGAATTGGCTCCCACCTCAAGCTTGGATCCGAAATTGGCTCTCGCCGTCAAGCTTTCTCCTCCGTTTTTACCTTTAAGAAATCCATTTACCGAAAACAACGTTCCCTGAAACGGCACAAAGAACAGGACAGCCTGAAACAGAATCGAACCCCATAATCGGGACCACATTGAGTCGCCCGACCAATTCAGGTCCTATATTGGAAAAGATGCCCATAGTAACCTGGATGTTCCCGTAATTGGGTCAAATTGGTCCTCGCGTCAGATTGGCTAAGACCCATAGTAAGACCTGGATTTCCCGTAATTAGACTGCATTGGGTTGACCGGCCAATTCAGGTCTCATATTGGATAAGAGGACCCGGATTGGATTATCGAAATTGGATCCAATTGGCTCCTCGAACCCATCGTGTGAATTGGTCCTTCTCTTCCTGCTGACTCCCGTTATTGGAATCGAATGGAGCATTTCAGTATGCCCCGGCTGACTGTAACGGAGTGACTGAACCTGACCACTCAGTATTTGTACTGGAGTTGGTCAATGCTCCCAATATTCGAGGTAACTGAATATTAATAAAATTCCCCTTTCTTTTTATTTTCACTGTATACTCGTGTTACAACACGACAACGGTCCCTATTGTAGCTAAAGACATTTGTTTTTTGACACATTGTCTTCTTTGGCAACCATGCTTCTCATTTTGTCATTGCATTATTTCTTTAGACAATATTAAGTAATGCATTTAGCTTCTCTACAATATAAGCACAAGTCGTCTTAATGTTGTCAAATATTTTCTTACTTCGTGAAGAGTTTAAAATGTACCATATTAATTTGCATTGATTTTGGCCTTGATGAATAAGTTTTTGAAACTTAGGAATTGCCATCATTATTTGACTTGTTCTTTTCCAATCAAGTCTTTATTCTTAATGTCTTTCAAATAAACAATTTTTGCATGCAATGGCTTGAGCAAAAAATTGTTTCAAAGATTTTGCCTTTGGTATTATCAATAACAAATCTTTAATATTATCCTTCAATCCATATCAAAATTGATTGATAAGGGCTTTGTCATTCGAATCCATGTCGCAAGTGAAGTTTTGGAATTCAGCAATATATATGGTGGCTGATTGTGATTCTTATCATAAAAATAAGAGTTTGATTTCTACTATTTTTTTTTTATCACTTTTTCTAAATATGGCCGTAAATAATTCTAGAAATGAATTAAAATCATAAAAGAATCACAAATTCTTTTCCATTAAAAGTGTAAATTAAGAGAAAGCACTTTTTGATAGAAATGTACCTATAAATTTGACTTGAATAAATCCATCAAGGTATTGGAAAAAATGCAATCTTAGATAGAATTTGACTTGTTGCAAAAATTCTTAAAATTTTGATATTTTTCCATCAAACTTCTCAAGTATACTAATCTTTGTCTTTGTTATATTTGTAGAAGCAAAATCCTTTGGATTTGGTTGTGACGTTGATCTACTTACTTCTTTTAACTACACAACTTCTTGACATAGACTTAGGACTTCTTCTATAGATATAGAAATAGTACTTCTATGACTTACATTGAAAATATGTGAAATTGGTATTCTTACAATGTTAATAAGTTTGTGAAGATCTACAATAGTTGCAAATTTATTTTCACTTCCATTGAGAGTAGCATCTATAATCTTTCTTTCCATAAATAATTCAAACAAATTCAAAAATTTAAACTAGAAGAGGATAATCTGTAGCCTCTAATATCAAATAAAAATTTCCATAAAGAAAGATAATCCACTCTCTTTAAAGAAAAGATCAGTGTTAAAAAATAAGATTATTTGTTTAAAGATAGATAGCCTATAATTTTTTTATAATACAATAATAGAAGTGTAGTAATTCACTCATTTTTAATATAAGATAAAAAAAATAAGTTAGCACTCTTATCAAATTGTCAAAAATGTAAATTTTAAATAAATTTTTTTTGAATATATTCTTGTATCATTAAAAAGAACTAAAAAGTCATTCAAAGATAATATAATATTAAACTAAAATAGCTATTATCAAAGATAAGAAGATAAGAAAGTTTTAAATAAGACTAAAGATTAGAAAGGCATTGATAAGAGTAAAGAAGGCTTTATTCTTGCCTCTATATATACTCTTAATTAGGAACTATGTAGTAATGTTCTACAGGACCTTTAAAACATGTTGACTTTATAAGATACATATCTTAACTTACAAGGCAAGTTATATATATATATATATGCCACATTAACTTGTTTTGCAAGCTATCAAGGCGTGGTTAACTTATTAATCAAGTTTCTAACCTATTAATCAAGTACAAATATATATAAAGTCAAAGTAGCATCTATAAAGCTTCTAGGAAGATTTTCTAGAAGATATTATGAAATTAATTTATTTTTATCTATTTTTTCCTACTTATATCTAATTATATAGGTATTTATTAGAATATATAAGTATATTTGTAATAATTACTTTTATTTAAAAAGTTTTAGAAGAAAAAAAAAAAATCACCTCTTAAATTGAAACTAACTTTTGCCAATGTTACAAATTGAGGGCTAAAGAAAAATTTTCTTGTAGAGCAAACTTGAAGCAATGATCATTGGAATCTCAAAATGTTAGACAAATGTGTAGATCGAGAAAATTAGAAAGAATACATAATGGCTCAAGTGCTTTTTTAAATTTAAATTTTAGAGATATAAAATAAAGAGTAATTCTTTACAATTTTATGGTATAATATTTCAATTAAATGGAAAATGGAATACTCAAATATAATATAAACATTAATATAATTTATAATGAATAATCAATAAAAAAAAAAAAAAAAAAAAAAAAAAAAAAAAAAAATTACACATGCATATAACACTGCTACTATCAAATTTTGTGGTTGTAATGCAATGACTAACTTTTGGCTAGTTACAAATTCAAAATACAAATCTGAATTCTACATCTTTTTTAACTAAGAAAAAATTATAGAAATGTTGAAATATTATACATATAATTAGGAGCTTGATCAATACAAGGTCTTAAACATGGATGTTGTTGCAAATCTTATTAGTACACAACATCAATCTCTTAAAATGTATAAATCATTTAATATATGAAATCATCTATTATTAACAATAGTTTGTATATAGATAAAAGAAAAAAAATTGAATATTATTGGCTTATAAAGACTATTATAATAGATTCGAAATATGCTTATAAAAGCTCAAAATTTTCAAGACTTATGAACTTATTTCAACATATATGCAAATTTTTAAGTTTCATTCATATAATTTATACTTTTTTATCAACTATATTACCATTAATAGAATCAATTTTTATAACTCACATAATACTATAATATAGTATATACATATAGCAAAAAATAAAATTAAGAAGAAAAAATTAAATTTAAACCTTTTTATATTATTATATGTCTATATTGTGGGTACTTACATTTTGTTCACCAATGTCTAATATCACAATATGCACCACATGATATTATTAATACTTTGCACTAGAAGTATCTAAATTCAAATGAATCTCTTCTTATATCATTTTTTTATAATATATATTTTATTATTTATACCATCTATAATTCATTAATAGATTGTAATTGTTATTGTGATATAATTTAGAATTTTACAAGTGTATATATTTTTTGATATGGTAGATGGCTATTAATGGTTATTAAAACTTATTCCAATATATTAGATAAGAAATTTAGTACATTCTCAAGAAAATAAGGAACTACAATTGATTTTGACAAGTGTCAATGGTAATTAAAGTTGTTGAAATTGAAGCGTTGCTCTTCACGTAGCATAGTTTGAATTAGATGTAATCATGGTAGACTAAGTATTTTGATAAAAGTCCCTTTTTATAGCTAAATATTGCTTATGAAATGCAAATGTGTAAGTTTAACTTGTTGTAGATCTTCTTCAATATATAATGAGAGATTAGTTAGTTGACAACTTAGAAAATCTCACTATTAGAAGTTGGATTGGCAAATATTAAGATGTACATATTTTTACAAGAGAGTTATGATACATTTTTTTTTTTTTTGCATATTCTTAATACAAAGCTCAATATATTGGTATATGCCAAGCAAATCAAATTTAATTGATTTAAGATATTACTTTATTTAAGATATTACTTGAGCATATGATGTATGCCTTCTATTGCAGAGGTTATATAGTAGCTTAAGTAGCAAAACTTGTTTGTCCAAGCGATAAATAATATTTCTTTACATACATCAATTCACTTATTTTTAATATATGTAATTGCATTGAAAAAATTGATAATCCAGTTTTCCATAAAGATGCTCTATTGTGCTTTAAAATTATCCTTGGAATGCATCAATACTATTAAGTGTCAATCTTATAAAAATTATTGCCATTACTTGTTAATAAATTCTTACTTATAATTTTTTACAATATTCTTATCAATATACTAAAAGCATAGAAGATTAGTTAAAAATACAAAGATTTCTTTGATTGCATTAATTAGAATCAATTTTTAATCCATAATAAAGACGCTATGCAAAGATAATTGAATAAATAATTATTTAATCTATTTAAGCACAATTTAGTAAGATCTAAATTCTTCCAATGCCATGAAGACAAGCACCACTATAAAAGACCTATTGAAAGCAATGTATCTAACAACATGTAGGATTTGCATCCAATACTTATTGATCTTATAGATAGCATCAATCAGTAACACTCTATAATTGATGCAAGGTTGATTGAAATAGGATGAGAAAAATAATGTATGTTACTATTCAATCATATGTTATTATATGTATTATCTAGTAAAGTCATCAAACAAAGCTTTAAACAATATACATCCATTGAGTAGTATTTTAATAAACCTTTGACATGTATTATAGATTGTCTTTTGCTTAGCTATAAATCTTTTATCTTTTTGGCACATTATTGTCAAAACTTCATACAAGAAAATATTTCCAAGCAATAAACTATCAAAATATTCATTCTTAACCACTATTAGCTTTTTATGTGCCATATGTCTAAAATTAGCCAATGATAATTTATAGTTGTGTTCAAGATTGGAAACCTTGAAGTATCAACAATTGTCTTTCTTTTCCAATTAAGTAATAATTTCAAATGGATAATAAGTTTTTTGAATTATTATCTCTTAATTTTGAGAAAGCTCAAAAATGGTGCTTCTACAGCTATTGTTGTGACCACAATAATACCACATGTTACAATTTTTTTTTAAGTGTTTATTCATAATAGTATAGCTGCAATCTACTACATGGATTTTGATATCTATAAATAATTCTTTTTATGAGTTGTATATTTTTCTAAATCTAATAAGAATAGATTCATTATAAAAGAGATAGAAAGGTTATGAGTATTAAAAAAAATAATAATAAAAAAAAGACAAAATTTGAGACAAAATTTAAATTCAAATATAATGCAAATATTGTGAATTGCTTATTTTGAAGTTGTACATACCACTTAAGTAAAAATTCTACATTATCAAATATAAAAAATAACTAAAACTTAGAAACAAGTCATATAGTATGAAATCACTTCAGATAATCATTTGAAGAAAGAATTATGTATGTATATATGTGTGAATGAGAGAAATTTCTATAGCAAGAATAGAGCTCACTTGGCATATGAGCTAGTGTAGTCTTTGCATTTGTTGCACAAAAGACATGTATTGAAATTTGGCTTATTTATTATACAAAATACTTATAAAAAAACATTATCTACTATTGTATGTGAGCTTTAATTTAGATTCTACCGTAGTACTAATAAATTCTTATAAATTTAAGTTATAAATTTGTATAAATCACACCTTCACACTAATAAATTCTTATAAATTTAATTTTTAACTTATAATATTATTATTTCATTATTTCTTTGTCATTTAGATATTAATAAAATATTTATTTGTTTTATATAAATTCTCTTAGAAAATTCATGGTCTAAACTTTTAATATTTCTAAAAAATATCATAATTTAATAATTATGCCAAATCACGACTACATTTTCAATCTTTTATTATTAATCTTTAAAATTATTTTATATAGAATATTCTTAAAAATTAATAAATATATAAAAGAATGTATTACATAAGATACTTGAATACATTCAAGTTTCTATGCAAGACTATTTTATTTTGAATTACACTATTTATTGTGTTATTTGCTACATCTATTCTCATTTCAATATAACAATGTATTGTTGAAAGTTATATTATTGCACACTTTCTTCCTTCTCTTTGTAGTATATGCAATGTTGTTACTTATGTGGTTTTTTTGCATAATTGGTCCATTAGTCTTTAATTGGAAATGATATGCTTCTTTCTTTTGTACCATAAATCATTTGCAATTCACACTATATCATTGTTCTTTCAATTATTGGTTCTTCCATATTGAATTATACTTAAGTTTCTAAAATGTTTGAATTGGAGATGCAACTATTGTAAGAAAAAAAGTTAATAGAGTTGAATAAGGCATTATAAACTTTCTACAAGACTAAAAAGAGACTAGATAACTATATTATTGCAAAGAATTGGTGTATAGAGATCATGTGCAAAGACAAACACATTGTCATATGGCATAATTTTCTATTTGAAAATATACTAGATACTTAGTTGTAGAGAGTTTAGCTTTAACTTATTGGCCAAGCTCTAATAAGTGATTTATTCTTATTATAAAAGATAAATAAATGTAACAATATAAAAAGATATTCTACTAATAAAAAACTTTTATATTTAAAAATATTTATACACAAGGTTTTTTTAGAACATCTAGAAATTCCTTGACATTCTTTGCTATACCAAATCATAACTAACCATTTGCTAATAAGTTAGATTTTTAATAATTTTAAAGAAAATCCATAATCTCCTTTTAAAAATCCATCTTTATATCATAATTTTTTATAGCTCCATATCTCCATCTTCAACATATATATAATTCTTGGCTCCCAAAAATCCGTTTATTTTGCATAAAATGTCCAAATTATAGTAAAATCCTTTCAAAATATTTTTTTCCAAGGGATTTTTTTTTTTCCAGTAAACTTTAGAATTTCATATCTCTTTATCCAGTCATTCAATATTTTTAAAACTTTTAGATAATGTATCCTTTGTTCTTAAGCTTTACTACAAAAAAATGAACCATAAATCTATTGCCAATCGTCTGGCATCTTAGGACCTTGATAGGTTCTCTAAACCCTAATTTATAAGCATCTGAGTACTATTTTCTTCATATTTCACAAATTCCAAGCTCAAATTCCACAAAATTTGGTATATAGCTTTAAAACTTGGAAATACACATTTGTAGAAATATTTAGCCAAAGAATTGTCTAAATGGAAAAATTATGGCTAAAACCAAATCCCTCATGAAATTAATTTATTGACAAACCTCAATTTGGGAGCATTGTCTTCATGTAGTCGTTGCTTCTCTAAATCAATTCTAAACCTTTTTTTTTTGCATATAAAATGTAGTCTTTTAAACCAACTTTCCAACCTCACAATCCGATCCTCAAAAGCTCTTCATATGCATGTGCTATGCTCCAAAGAGTGACAGTAGCTACAAAATTGACACTTTAATTTTGAGCGCCTATTTCTCCTTCAAAAAAACTCCAAATTATACAAAATTTTCACCAAAATCATATTCTAAACTCTAAACTTAATAGCTCTAAACTTTGATGTTCAAATGGTATCAAAATAGTATCCCTAATTCTTGATAAGGCCTCAGGCAGCCTTCTTAAAGCCCATTGGACATAACCTTTGGCCAATAAGAATGGAGATTTTCATTATCCATCTCCATTCATCCATATAATTGGCCTAACTATCCTTTTTATACAAAAACCCTTCTCCAATCTTTTTTCTAATAAGTTTTGTATAATATGTATCCTAAACGCCAAATAAAAAAAATAAAACAAGATTTTAAGAGTCACCAATGTCTAATAAAGATAGCTCTAAATATATAAAAACTATTATCAATATAAAATCAACTTCAATAATAGCTCTTTTAAATTGACTACTTCAAAGTAATAATCTAATTATATTTTGTAACCAACTAAAATCTAATAACATGGCTTTCACTACATTGTATAGTAAATTATATATTAAATATATATATGCATTATTTTCACATGGTAGCCAATTAACAATACAACAACATCTCTTTAGATAATGATACCCAGCTCAAAAACTACAAGAAGTTAATAGTCAACATTGCTCTTATTTTAAAGAAGATGAAGCTTGGCCTTAGGACCTCCTCTACTATTGGAGCAGGTATGTTGTTATTAAAAAATATCCAACCTACTATTTAGTTTCTAGAAGATCTTTCATCTTTTAGTTCTTTTTATCTTCATTTTTTTTTTTTTTTTTTTTTTTTTGAGAATTGCAAAGTTTTTCTAATTATCACCTGTGTAACATCCATGTTTTTTCAATAAATAACTTAGTTTAAATTTTTCTTACTTATAAAGTAATAGTCTGAATTTAGGTCTTTATCAAAACCAAAACTTTTCAAGCAAGTTATTCTAAAATTGTGATTAAACAAATAAAGAATTTGTAAAGAGTAAGTAAGCATACAAAGACAAGACAAAATTTACTATGCCATTGTGTAAACTAACTTTGTGCTTCACATTTGCTTCACTTTGGGGAAGATAAGAGGGATGGAGTTAAACAATGGAATTAGCACCCACTTATTCTTGGTTTGTTAAGATGTGCATATGGCAATATGTAGCAATATGAGGTGTACGTAATAGCTTAAGGCATGCTTGAACCTTTTACAAATCATTTCTATGAAATGGCTTTAAAATATCTAAATAGCTTCAATAATGGACATCATTAATGTATAGAAACAAAACTATGAACACAAACGTTCCAACCGGACTTCTTCAGCAAGTTATCTTTTCCAACAAACAGGACCAAACATGCTATATAAAGTATAAGCACATAACTACATCTTTTGGAAATTGAACTAGAATATGAAGCAACCTTACCTAGATCAAAGGGAATATCAATAGGGATTTTCACAATCCAAAAAAGTTCACGAAGGAAAAACAAAAACAAGCAAGATAGCAAAGCTTGCAAGGTAGGTGGATTGCATCGAAAAACGTCTTAGCACCTCAAAAAACCATAGTTAATTTATGTAAATACATAATGCGTGCAAATCGTCGCTTACCTTATCATAGTGATATTCACTGTACAAGATAAACGTCAACTATACACTCATTAAGGTGATGGCGTGTTAAGATCCTGAAATTGCCCTCAAAAGTTTGTAGAATCTGACAAGTTAGAAAGAGTATTACTGAAAGAAACTAAACTTTCGAACTAACATTACGTATGTATGCCATGATTATGTCGGATTAAGAATGCTCGAAGTCTACACTCTGGTAGTACAAGTGGAGAGAGACTCCAGATGACTCGTTTCTGGTGCTTGCAAGACGCAGAGAAGTTAGCTTCTATCACCTTCATCATTAGCTGGAAGGTTTACTTTTTCATTATTCACCGCTTCTTGAGCAGCTCGGATCTGTTTAACAACGTTAACTCCCCCAGGATTATGAAGTCGAGGTAGATGTGAAAAGCGGACCTGGTTCACGTCAGGAGAGGCGCTTTCCATCTGATTCGTAGGAGCAAATTCCACGTTCGCCGAATCTTTATCCATGGGCCTCGACACACCAGCTCCTCTAGGATCAAACCTGTGCTGTGGCAGTTGTGCAAAACTTGGGCTAGTGCTACTATCTCCCAGCAAGTTGACGTGATCTTTTGGCTCTGGTTCAGATTCTTCTGTTACTCTTAAGTTGTGGGATTCGGGAAGATTGCAAGATTCAGGCAAATTCGGGACTCTTGCTCCCTGATGAGAAATACCTGCTCCTCGAGGATTGCGAAGGCGTAGCGGCATATGCATGAAACGAGGTTTGCCATGATCGGCGTTTGCTTCGACTTCCTGGTTAAGCTGGGCACACATGTCGAGATGTTGTTAGATTGTAACAGTGAAACACTACGCTTGATGGCAGGGTTGCTGTAAACAACGTGCATACAAGTGAAGCAAAACATCGTGCGACAGCAAGGCCAATTCTGATAGGTGACATGAAATCATAAATAAAGTGATCACATCAAAATATCTCAAGCAAAGTTTGAGCTCGTTTGAGCGCAGCACGATTCAACTTCAAG
This sequence comes from Physcomitrium patens, assembly GCF_059467195.1. Classification (NCBI taxonomy): domain Eukaryota; kingdom Viridiplantae; phylum Streptophyta; class Bryopsida; order Funariales; family Funariaceae; genus Physcomitrium; species Physcomitrium patens. Next base: position 1,736,070 of record NC_143433.1, on the reverse strand, counting down.
CCAGATAGGACCAATCCAACCATATCAAGGGCTAATTGTTTACACAAGACGAAGAAACTTAAAAGCCTGTTATTATTTGAATTGGATGTGCTCCATCAATTTCCATTCTTCCACTTTTTTGGGAGATGATTGACAAAATAATAACTCACCAGCATTATCGTTAAGGCACAACAGAAAGAAATCGTATATATTTTCTTAACAATGATCTGCCAACAAGCCGTGAATACTGTTTGTTAGTTTTACCAGAACATCTATACTGAGAAAAGGACAAGTTCACTGTATTAAACACACTGAATATGTACGTATTCATTCTCCGTCAGTAACTCCTTTTACTGTTTGACCTGAATCGAATTGACGTTATCGAAATCAAGAATGTTCTATCCACAGAGATTGTTTACGTTGATGCATGTCTTAAGTCGGCATGTCTTGCAAACCTACAGAATTCTGTGATTTATTGGTTTGTATGGCCCGCGTCGACAATCGTTAGTGACCACTAACCTACTGTTCACAATTTTTTCGTTCAAAACCATCGCGGAGGAATCTAAAAATCTTGAAGCAAGCGTAATCTGAGCTAAACCAACGTAGAAAGTAAATGGCAGGCAAATTTATGTTCCTGTTCAGCCCAAATTTCGGTAGTACAAAGCTACCACTGGCCTTCACAGCAGTACTTACGAAAACGATATCAATCTCTGCTTTAAAAGGTGCGATCTGCATGCCCGACTTCATTGAACATGCTGGACGCCCATATGTTAAGACACATCAGAGCGAATGAATTTAACGCCGTACCACTCCGTAATCTTCAAGGAAATGCAACTAACAAATCCTCCTCTGGAACTGGCTTGTGTAACCAGACTGCATACAGTGACAATTTCATGCCAAAGTTGCCCCAAACCCTTAACTACCGTATGAGGAGCCCACTCCAAGCAAACATTCTCGAGAATAAGAGGCTCTCGGATGTTGTGCATAAGAAGTCAAACTATACATGTGGAGCTTTAAGGGAAATTGAACACAAGCATAAAGGCCCCTGACCTGTCCAACGCCTATCTTTGGTTTGCTTTCGTCAGACGCCATGCCTGAGGTAGACAGCTCTCCAACGGGTAAAGAGATCAAAATCTACAGAAGCAACATGAGTGCATAAGTGGAGCTTTAGTCATCCATGCCTATGCTTACCCGACCATAAATTTACTAAAGAGGTAAGGAATGGTCCTCGCAAAGACACTCCTAATAACAATCTTATCTCCTGACCTGACCAGAAGCACATGCGTCAAAAACATTTTAAAATAAATAAATAAATAAAAACCGTGCCATCCAAATCGAACAATACTTATCGTATCAAGAATACGATAATCATTGTATTATAAAAGAGTGAATCCCAAGCCAAATATTTACAAAGAATAAAATATTTCTTTTCGTGGGTAAAATATTTACAAATTTTCTAAATGTAAAAAATTTAATATTGGAATCTTTATGATTGTTGTTGTAATTTAGGTACTTTGTACTTCTACACTTAAGAGCATCTGTTATTATTTCATTAAAAATAACAACCTGAAAGAATAAAAATGTGCTTATGAAATCAAGACCATGCTACTCTATTCAAATAATGATATTATTATATTATTTAATAAAATCTATGATTATTTATTTATTTATTTTTAAAAATCATTGTCTTTGAAAAATAATTGTAAAATGTATGACATTACAAGGATAAGATTTTTAAAATGCTTTTGTATCACCTTAACATAAAAATATTTTTTATACCATCTTTATACTGGTTATTCAAAAATTTATATCAATTACACATATTTTGAAAAAAAACACATAAATAAACAAATGATTTAAGAACAAGAAATTGATATATTATTTGATTGAACCTTATGTATGGTGTGAACTTGGATAATCAATATATAAAAAATAAAAAAACGAATAAAAAAAGATCATTTTTCAAGAAAATTTATTTAAAATAAACTTCAAAGCTGTAACTTCAAAGCTGAATTTCAAAAATGTTTTTAAATCTTTAAAACTATATATAATAATACACAATGATAAAAGGTTATAAACGAATTAGTGAAAATATCACATAATTAGAATCCATATAAACTTCAAGACTCAAATATTGAAAAACTACAATTGACTTGGATTTTTTCAAGAATGAATGTATTTGAGAGAAAAACATTGTTAGTATATAATATAAATCTGTTTCAAAAGAATAAACTCACCAATTTCTTATGTTCCATTAAATATATGAGTATTTCTATTTCCCATATGCCAAGAGTTGAGAAAGAAAAAAAAATGACATATATTTTTGAAAGATATCAAATTTTCAAATCATTATAATTAAATATTATGGATTTTGTTTAAATTTTCAAATATCATACAATTTTCACCTTTAACTTTTCCAACCAATATTTTAATCTTTAATTCTATATCAAAACCTCTAAATTTATTAATCTATCTTTAAAATTCTATTTGGTTTATTAGTTTAGTTTAGTTTTTTTCTCATAATTTAAGATTACTTTATACAATCAGTTTTTAATAGGCTCATATTACAAGCACACTCCAAGTTGCTACATGCACATCCCAAATTGCCATACACACTCTCAAGACAGATAAAGATCTTTGATTGGCTTGTTATTGATGTGGAAAGCTTGACACCTTCAATGACTACAAGAGGGCCAATAAGAGTGGCAAGTGCTTGTATGAGTAAATAGGTCTAGACATCTTCAAACAACTCTTTTGGTGACTTGTAGAATTTTTTTAGCATAGTGGGAGAAGGTTCACTATGAAACAGAAAGAGATAGCAAAAACAAAAGAGAATAAGAGAGCAAAAAAGAAGAGAGAGAGGAGAAGGGAGTCAGGGCATAGAAAAAATAAGAAAGATGATGAGAATGATGAAAGTTGAATAATTGGTAATTAATTACATATTATACATAAAATAAAAAACATAAATTTGATACAATTTTATTTTGATTGGCGTTGACATAATAGTTGTAATAAAAACGACTCTAATACTATGGCAAAACTATACTCTTTTTGAAATTCTTCTCATATTTCATCAAAAATGTAAGTACATTTGACTGTATTTGAAATGATTGATTAAACATAATAGTTTTATACATGAACATGCTTTAAAAGTATGAATAACAAATATTTTATCAAAGTAGAACATAAGCTGCTGGTTTATAACAAATATTGGAGCATTGGATTTAATACAATATTTTGTAAGCATTACTAATTTGGGCAATAATTTATTCTACTATCATTTTTAAAACACGCATAATAAGTAATAAATATGTATTTATTTATTTTCAAGATAACCTTACAAAATAGGTTTTAAGTCCTATCGTGATAGGTATAAAATTTAATTGATTCAATAAAATATAATTATTATTCTACTAGATATTTTATAATATAATTGTTTTAAATTAACTTCAAAAAGATACATCTATTTAGAATTTATTTAAAACAACATAGTTCTGAAGGGCTCTATATTAATCATGATGTTATTTGAAAATATTATAATCAAATATATCATAGATAATATATATATATATATATATATATACACACACACACACACATATATATATATATATATATATACACACACACACACATATATATATATATATATATATATGTTCTCCTTAAAAGTATTCTTTTACAATTATAGTTTTTATGAAAAACTCATATTTTTAATTTTTTAAAATTAATTAGCTAATTAATTAATATCAGATTCTTAGATTGATTCCAAAATTCTTAGATCCATTTGCTGTTCAACTAAGCATTGCGTGTTTTCAAATAAAATCGTTTTTACATAGTAACTATAATAAAAAGAAACAAATTATTAAAATGATGCAAACATTAATTTCTTTTAAGCTTTGAAAATTCTTAAATATATGTTTCTTGCTATATTATATAAGTAAAGAAGTAATGATTATTTTCCATAGTTGTAAAAAAATCTAAGATAAATATTGTAAATTAAGTTATATATATATATATCATAAAATCGATATTTTATATATTTTTTTAAAATATACAACCAGCAAGATTCAACTCATCTTCAAAGTAACATTTTTTTTTACCAAATAGATTAAAATAAAGTCTTTTAAAATAATTTTGCTTAAAAACATAAATTTATATATGTTATAATTAAATTTAGTTAAGAAAAAAAATTAAAAATAACTATCAAATTTTGTAAAATTTATTTTAATACTTTTTTAAAATGATATACCAAATATTACACCCAAAATAATAATAAAATTATAAATTTTAATTATTAAATTGATATCTAAAATAGAATACTAAAAAATTATAAAATCATAAAATTTTAATATTAACATTATGACTAAAAGATATCTAAATGTGCAGAATAAATTCAAGTCATTAAGTCTATAAAGTATTAAAATATTATGAATTAATTATTTTTTATAAAAAATAACTTCAAATTTTTTTTATAGTTTTCTAGAAGTTAGTAACACCTTTCCATTTAGAAAGCTTCTACAATCTTTTATAACTATTCGAAGACTTTTTGTAGTTTACAAAACAAAATCTACAATTCTTTCTTTTAACTTCTAAGATATTCTATAGGCCTCAAAACCGCCTTTAGAAATTTCTAATAAAAAAATTATTATCTTGTCCTTGGTTTTATATTAAGTTTTTTTTCTAATCTAAAATTTTATTTATTCTTATTTATTTATATTTTTGTGAGTCTTCAATAATTTCATAAGTTCTTTGATAATTTTAGTTCATAAGTTGTTGCATGTGGCAACTTATCCTATTAAAAAAAATTGAAACAATTTATATATATATATATATATTAAAAAACTAAAAATTTTAAAATTTACATAAAAGTTTAAATCCAACATAAAAATATTTTTCAATTTTAACCGATCAAAACAATTCAAAGTTGTGGCCTCTCATCTTATTTCCCAAGTGTAGAGTTTATTTAAGTTTCTTCACAACTTTATGACATTTATTTTTATTTGATAGTTTTTTAACAAAATAATTGAGTAAAAAATTGGCAAATATATCATAGATATTTTATAGTAGTAATTAAAGGTCACCAAAATAATTTTCAAACAACAAAAAATATATATATTAATTTTTTATATTAATTTTATTTAATAAGAAATATAATTTGGATTTTTTAAAGATAATAGGAGTATTTTTAAAATATTATTAATTATAAATATACATTTCTTTTTATGAATTCAAAAGTTTTATTTTTATTTTTATTTTATATTAATTTAATTTTATTATTATATGAGTTGCTTTTGTATAATAATAATAATTTATTTGTTACAAAAATTTTATTAGAAAAAATTAGGCATAACAAGAGATTTAATTAATTTATAAATAATAATAATATATTTACATACGAAAAAAATAATTTTTGTTTATTGGTAAATAAATATTGCATTGGAAGCATTTTTATCATTATTTGCAAATCAACTAATAATCCCAATAAATTATACATTCAATACACATGCTTTTGCTTTTTTAGATATATCTAATAATATTAAAATACCAATAATCATAATAATAATATTAATTGGACTTAATTTTAATTATATATTGGTATTAATAGAATTGAATTAACTTTATTAGTATATATTTTTAAAATAAAATTATTTTAATTTTTTAAAATACATATTATAACTTGAATTAGACCTAAATATAATGAATAATAATAAATATTTTATAATAGTACATGGTTTTAGAAATATAAAGCTAAAAACAATCATAGAAGTAAGAGTTGGTTAGGAATTAAATATCAAATCTTTGTAACTTCATAAATTCTTTCAAATAAAACCATATCAACAATAGTATAAAAAATAAAATTTACACATTAATATATATTATTTGACTAGTTTTTTATTTAAATATATGAAAATTTCTAAATATAGTAATTAAATTTCTTACTAATTTTTAAAATAATTTTATACTCTATTACAAGCATTATTTTTGAAGTATATTTAATACATTTCTATTATTTATTGATTTAGAAATAATGAGTAAAAGTTATAATAAAAAATAAAATATCTAAAAAAATTAAATCCTAAACTTGTTACAAATAATTCAAAAAAAAATGATGCTTATAAATAAACCATGATGTAATTAGATGCAAAAACTATACCAAATTGCATAAGAATATGACGTTTTATTCTACAAAAAATTAGCTTTCAAATGAATAAGCCAAAGATATAAAATCCAATTTAAATATTTTATGATTTCTTAGATAAAAAATAGACATCTCCAATCAACTTAAATATTACTTAAATTTTGAATAAAACTCTAAATAGATGGAAGATGAAATTATAAATAGGTAATAGATAATAGAATATGAATACTAGACAAGACTAAAAAGTAAAATAAATAGACGAGTAATTACAATGACAATAGATAATGGGACTAAAAGATTTTGAGTTTAAAGCTATCTAAAGTAGTTGGAAGCAAGTTCTACTTCTTTAAAAGATACATCCTAGTTCCAACTATACATGTCAATATCAAAATGTTGCAAAACTATATTCTAATAATTTTTCATACTTAAATTATTGTTGAATATTTTATTTTGTATAATTTTTTTGAATCTAAAAAGATTAAAATTAAAAATTAAAAATCACTTTTTAATATTACAAAATAAGTTTATGTAATTAAAATAGACATTTATGTATGAAATGATGTATGAAATACATACATACATATATAAATAAATACATATAAACCTAATTAATTGTACATCCAAAATGCTCTTGTATTTGAAGATATATATATATATATATATAATTTTTAAAACTTTATAATAAAACTTCTATAATATACATAATTTCATTTTAAATATTGTATGTATTTTCTCTTATCATACATAATAGAAAAAATAGTAATATATATAAGCAAGTAAATCTCTCTTTTTAAGTTCAGTCTTATGTTATTATATACAGAGATAATAAAAAAAAATATATTAGAATAAATAAAACTAATGAATGTAACATAATTTGTTATTATTACTTATGTATGTATATATATATATATATATATATATATATATATAATAAATTTATTCTAATTTTTTTATTTTAAGAAATATAGAAAATAAAATAAAATAAAAAACACTCTACTGAATCCAATTCTGTGGATTATATCCACCTATTCAGGCAATTAAAATGCTGTAAATAATTTAAAATGAAAATTGACATCTAGACAACTTGCAGTTAAACAAATAAAGAACAAATCTCAAAACATTCTCTTAAACTTTGAAAATTCATGGTCACATTCACATGCACAAAAAAAATATTAATGGGACTCTATTATTCAGGAGAAAGAGCTTTCCTAGGATTTTGTTGAGATTATTAAATGTAGCCGGCGCTTTCCATAATATTTAATGTAAGATATATTAAATACTATAATTACAATATTTAGAGTCTAGTGGAGAAGTATTGTTTATCCTCTCCTATTTTTTTTTTTGTATACGAGACACAACCAGATCAATAGATTTTTATGTGTGAAGCTCTCTCTCCTTAGAATCCCTCTTGTGTGTATGACTTACTACTACTCTTGTGTATGTGTATTACTTACTATTACTCTTGTGTCTTTCTAAACATTCTCAACACGTTATCAACAAGACTCTCTTCTACACACTATCACAATTTTTTTTGCTTTAGTCTTGACTCTTCAAACCTATTGCTACTCTTGCTCAATGTCTGTCTCAGGATCTTGCTAGCCCCTCACACATTAGTTGCTTGCTTAAAGCACTTGTTCCACTCTCTGCCCTACTTGCTTAGAATACTTGCTTAGAATACTTGATCCATTCCAGCTTCACTCCAGCTTGCTTCGTACTGTGCCTTGTGCCTGCCGCCGAGCTACTATCAAACTGCCGCCAAATCCGCCGTTGCTGCTGCTACTACTGCCACTACTACCCGGCCACTGACGCTGCGGTTGTCACCCACCCTGCTGCCTCTGTCTGCCATTGCAACCCTGCCGCCCTACTGTTGCCGCCTGTCACTGCTTGCTGCCGCTGTCCTACAACTATTTTGCTGCCTTAATTCATAATCTCTTTTATATGATAAAAAAAAATAATAATAATATTTTTGTTTTTTAAATTCAAGTTTATTATTTTATTTGACTTTATATTTTAAGATATGTTTTACTCAACTTTTCTACTTGATTTTGTATTTACTTTACACATTTATTTATAATGAGTGCTTCAATATCTTCAATTGCTTCTACTATGGTTCCAACTATACCAGTGCATCCCAACATTTTCAAGTTCTTTTATTTCCACCATTATCTAAAGATGGAAATAATTATGTATTATGGGCAAAAATGGCAAAAACAAATTTATTTGCAAAACAACTCTCGGATGCCATTATGTTTGAAGAATCTCTTATAATAAGTATTTCTATTCTTCCTGCTATTCGTTGGAAAGCACTTCTTCTCTTTCATCATCATCTTGTACCTGCGTTACAATATCAATACTTGGAAATGGAAGATCATCCAAAACTTTGGAAGAATCTTAAATCCAAGTTTGATCATCAAAAGACCATTTTTCTTCCACGCGCATGTCATAATTGGACATATTTACGTATCTTAGATTTTTCAAATTTAAATGCTTTTAATAGTGAAATATATAGTATTATCTTACAATTACAATTATATGGAAAAAGCATCTCTAAGAAGAAATGATTGAAAAAACTCTCTCTACATTTCCTCTTGTATCTGCTGTGCTTACACAACAATACATGAACATGAAATTTCAGAGTCATTTTGATATCATGTCCTATCTATTTCTTGTGGAGAAGCAAAATGAGCTACTCTTACGCAATGCGGAAGCTCATCCTATTAGAACTACATTTCTAGAATCTCATGCACATAATATTTCAAAATCTAAGAAAAAATTATATACACATGGAAAACATGCTTATAAGTATCAAGGTAGTCATAGTCATGACTATTTCTACTCATATAGAAAGAATAAATATTCTACTATTAATTATAGTAGAAAAAAAAAATCAGAGATGCATTCTTGCCATAAGTGTGGAATAATTGGACATTTAGCACATGCATGCCGTACTTCAGAATATTTTATTAAAATATTCTAAAAAAATAAGAAACTACGAATTGAGGCTCGTGAAGTTCATGCCATGGATGCGTCCATGGATTCAATTGGTGTTGATGACTTAGGAGCTTATATGAATGATAAAACCTCTAATGATGAATCAAATGATGCACTCATTGATTCTACAACAACACATATTATCTTGCGAGATAAAAAATTTTTTATTAGAAAATCTTCAACTTGGCAAACTAAAAATATGATGACCATGGCTGGAGCAAATGCATTTTGTTTCGAAGAGTGCACAGCGATGGTAAAATTACCTGCGAGTTCCATCATAAAATGTAAACATGTGATGTTTGCATCCTTTGCACCTCAGAGTCTAATCAGCTACCGAGATGTGCGTATTAATGGTTATCACCTCTCGATCGCTATTTTAAATAGAAAAGAGATTTTGGTTCTTGCAAAGAACCATAAAGTTGTTGAAAAAGCTCTTGCTATAAAAAATGATTTATACTGAATTGTGATTCAACCTCCCATTATATTTAATTTTGCATCATCTATTATAAAGAGTCGTGTTTCTCTCTGGCATGGACGATTAGAACATCCAAGATCTACATTATTTAGAAAGATTATTTCATATATAACTGGACATAATTTAAAGCCTATGGATGTAGACTCTATAGAATTATGTCGTGCATGTGTGCAAAGTAAAATAATTACTCTGCCTTTAATTTGAAAACTTCCACAAGAATTACTACCAATGCTTGAAAGATTGCATGGTGATATTTATGGTCCTATTAATCTAATATTGGCACCATTTTATTATTTTTTAGTCTTTGTTGATGCATCAGGTAAACAATCACATGTTTCATTATTATTAACTTGAAACATGGTGTTTGCCAATCTTATATCTATGCTTATTTGTTTTTGGGCATATTTTCCTGATTATCCTATAAAAACATTGCGAATGGATAATGCAAAAGAATTCACATTAAAGTCTTTTGAAGACTATTGTATTGTAACAGGAATTGAATTGACATATTGTATTGCATATGAACATTCTCAAAATGGACTTTTAGAGTCATTTATAAAGCGTATACAACTCATTACTTGGCTCCTCTTCCTTCTTGCAAATTTATCTACATCTATGTAGGATCATGTAGTTTTACATGCTACAGTATTAATACGCCTCCGCCCTTCTTCTCTTGAAATTATTTCACCACATGAGCTCATTTTGGGTTGTGTTTCAAATATATCTCACTTATGAGTATTTGGTTGCCATATTTGGATTCCATTACCAAAACCTCAATGGCGTACCATTGGAGCTCATCGACAAGAAGGCATATATATTGATTTTGATTCACCAAGCATTACTTGTATTGTTGATCCATCCATTGGCACATTATTACGTGCACGTTTGTAAAATTGCCATTTTAAAGAAAATATATTTCTATTTCTTCAAGGACTAATATCCAATCAACAAAGAAATAAAATATTCATATTTGAAGCACCAAAAATATTTACAATGAATCCCGATCCTATGACATCTTTGGTAGAAAGTGAAGTTGCAAAGATTTTACATCTAAAACAGATTACAAATGAAATACCTGATGGCTTCAATGATTCACCTAGAATTATAAGAGTTCCTATTAATGAGGCTCAGAATGCACGTACTCATATTGTAATGCCATTGATTATAATACCTCAAGTTATAACAACAACAATTAAAAGAACTCGTGGACCAGATAAGCAACTATGTAAGAAGAAAGCTATAAAATTAACTAATCCTGGTATTATTTCTCAAGAAATTGCCACTCATCTTACATGACTACCAATTCATGATGATATATCCATGCATAATATACCTTCAATTCCTATGAAAAACTAATCTTGGAATTAGAAAGAATAAGAACAAGTTGAATAAAGAATTATCTATTTTGTATTGTGCTAGAGATGATATTTGGGACAGACCATCTATTATGGTAGATGAATCATTTGCATATATGATTATAGAAGCCCTTTCTTGCGACAAAGAGGATCCTGAACCTCAAACCATCAAAGAGCTCTGATTGGTCAAAATAGAAAACTGCTATTGAGGAAGAATATGCCTCTTTACATAAGAAGAAAGTCTTTGGTCCAATTGTGGATACTCTTACATCTTGCCCTATGGGATATAAGTTGGTATTAATACACAAGCAAGATGCTCAAGGTCAAATAACCCGCTATAAAGCTCGTCTTGTTGCTCAAGGAATTAGTCAACAATTCGGCATTGATTATGAATCTACATATTGTCCAGTCATGGATTCGATTATATTTCGATATATTATTGGAATGACAGTTCATGCCACCCTTGAGATGCATCTCATGAATGTAGTAATTGCATATCTATATGGTTCTCTTGATGCAAATATTTATATGAAAGTTCCACCTGGCTTAGAAATAAGAACTCCAAATGGATCCGCTCTAGGACAATATTGTGGTATTAAATTATGTAAGGCCTTGTATGGTTTAAAACAATCTAGATGCATGTGGCATGAATGTCTTCGAGATTATTTAATTACAAATAATTTTATAAGTGATCCACTAATTCCTTGTTTGTTTATGAAACGAGATAAAACTTGTTTTGTGATCATCGCTATAGATATTGATGATCTTAACCTAGTAGGCACTACATCTGCATGTGTTACAATTGCTAACCTACTTATACGTGAATTTGAGATGAAAATGCTAGGAAAAATAACTTTTTGCATTGGTCTTCAGATTATGCATCTAACAGATGGTAGTATTTTTCTCTACCAATTAACGTATATTAGACAAATCTTGTGAAGATTTAATATGATTGATGCTTATCCATTGTCCACACCAATGGTTGGATATGGTTATGATGGTCATGATCCATATCGTCCATGTGAGGAAGAGGAAGAAATATTGGGAGATCAATATCCATACCTTATAGCAGTTGGAACACTTTTGTATTTAGCTACATCTACAAGACCAGATATTGCATTTGCAGTTAGTATTTTTGCAAGACATAGTGCTTGTCCAACACTATGACATTGGAATGACATCAAATATTTATTACATTATTTAAAAGGTATTGAAGACTTGGGATTATACTACACACAATTTACAGATCCAAAATTGATTGGATATTGTGATGCAGGATATAAATCTGATATTGCAACAGCTAAATCTCAAACATGATATATATTTTTAAGACATGGAGCTGTAATATCATGGAAATCAGTGAAACAAATAATAACTGCAACTTCATCCAATCATGCAGAATTTATTGCCTTACATGAAGCATCTTGAGAATGTATTTGGTTGCGATCAATTAATAAATTCATTCAAACAATCTGTGGATTTTCATATGATGATTCTCTAATTATCTTGCATGAAGATAATAGTGTTTGTATTGCACAGATGCAAGTTGGTTTCATTAAAGGCAACATGACAAAGCATATTGATCTAAAGTATTTTAGTTATACCCATGACTTGATTACTGATCAAGCACTTATAATTAAGAAAATTGAATCTACAAATAACCTTGCTGATCTCTTCACCAAAGTTCTCCCATTAAGCAACCATCATCGACTTACTTATGGCATTGGTATGCAACGACTTGCTATTCTTGAATAAGAAACTTAATGAGCTCTTTAAATAATTAAAGAAAATGATGTTGTACTCTTTTTCCTTCATCTATGGTTTTGTCCTTAAATATAATAAGGTTTTCCTAGATAAGGTTTTAATGAGGCAACAATTGTTGAACTTGAAAGATCACAGAAAAGTATAGATCATAATTCTATACAAATTTTATATTATATAAATATTATGATGAGTAAGGAGGAGTGTTGAGATTATTAAATGTAGCCGATGCTCTCCATAATATTTAATGTAGACTATAGTAAATACCATAGCTATAATATTTAGAGTCTAGTGGAGAAGTACTGTTTATCTTCTCCTCTTTTCTCTTCTTGTATACGAGACACAACCAGATCAAATAGATTTGTGTATATGAAGCTCTCTCTCTCTCCTTAGAAACCCTCTTGTGTGTATGACTTACTACTACTCTTGTGTGTGTGTATTACTTACTATTACTCTTGTATATTTCTAAACATTTTCAATTGATTTCATTCTCTCACCATAAAAAAAATCTATTCAATATACTTATTCCCGTTTCTATAGGCTTCTTTTTATGTTGACTATTATCAAGCTTTCATTATTTGACATTTTAGTTATCAATATAAAAATAAAAACTTAAAACAATAACAAATTTTATTTAATTCAAAAGACTTATTCAATTAAAGTAGAGAAAACTTGTTTAGCAAGCTAAATGATTGTATAATAATTGCAATAATATCAAATCACTAATATTTGTATATAATAGAATTTTTTTGTTATAAAAATTTAATTTAAAAATTTACCAAAAAATATTATAGTCTTAAAAAGTTGTACAATATTTTTTTGGTTGAGAATGATTCAATATTTTACAATTCTTATGTGTAGCACGTGACCACCATACCTTAACCACTTCAAATAGTAATGGATCTTAAATTATTCATAAATATAAATATAGAAATATATAGAATATAAATATAATAATATATATTTTTATACAAAACCGGTGATTCTTTTTACCCCAACAGGTTAAACCAAGCACAAAGGCGCTCTAAACTTGAATGGGGACGGGGGACAATTGAAGGTGAAGGGTAGAACTCATTTTAAACGCTCTTGATCTGTGATTTTGCACGGTGCTAACAGCCTTAGCCAATTGCTGATTTTTGTGGACAGACACCTTTTTATTTTTATTTCTAATGTGAAAGCAGATATCCCACTGAAAAGAAGACCAAGAAAGAAAATAAATCAGTTGTGATGGGGACTAAAACTTACAGATATAACATTACTTAGAGTAGGGAACAATATCCAGCGGAGACAGGCGCGAGAGGTCCTACATCCGCGCTGCCAGGGTGGCAACTCTCGTGACCGTCCCGTTAGGTTTGGCGTCGATTGCGCGGGCACCCATCGCCGTCGTCGTGTAGGTGTTCTTCGTATTTTTCTTCGTCTTCTTCTTCACAACCAACAACGACGCGGGGCGCGTGCCCAGTCGGTCGGAACACAGTATGGAGTCGAACTAGGATTTTAAGCTTCGAGCTCCCTGCTTCAACAGAACGGGACGCAGCGGAGGAGAGTGATTTGTTAGGGCTCAGGGAGGGCTTCCGTATTCGCGTTCTAAGAGCAGGCAGGCAGGCAGGCAGGCAGGGTGTTTGACAAGGCGGGCTGAGTGGTGCCGAGGCGGACGGAGTTTTGTGCTTTCTTTTCTGGTGAAGATTTTTGAGCCTTAGAGTGGAAGCGAATAGGATACACCATGGGAGTCCCGGCGTTTTACCGATGGCTGGCTGACAAATATCCTCTTACGGTGGTAGATGTGATAGAGGACGAGGTGCAGGTGATTGAAGATGTTAAGGTTCCGATTGATACTACGAAGCCGAACCCTAATAAATTGGAGTACGACAATTTGTATTTAGATATGAATGGGATTATACATCCTTGTTTCCATCCCGAGGATCGGGTACGTGCACGCTCGAGGGAGTGTGATTTTGTTTTTTGGGAGGGGGGTGTGGTGCCTCATGTGGCCTAGCAGAAATTGGGCCTCGTGCATGGGAGAAAGCATGCTATATCTTATTCGTGGTTTTGTAGTGGTTGATGAGTTGTGGAAGTATTTAGGATGCTGATGAAGTTCCAGAGTTGACTTTTGTCACGTGAGTTTTTTCTTATGAATGTTTCTTGTTGTTAATCATTTTGTCTGAACTGATTTGGGCCTCATCTCTGAGTTGTGTCACGTTGTTTATGTGCAGCCTTCACCAAGTACCTACAGCGAGGTGTTTCAGTGCATGTTTGATTACATTGACCGTCTTTTTTCGATAGTGCGGCCCAGGAAGCTTCTATTTATGGCTATAGGTACGCGAATCCCTCCTTTGTATTGTGTGCTTGATAGTAGTTTCACGAATAACTGAAATCTTTAAAATTTAAAGAGTAGATTGTGTAACTCGAATAAATTACTGTGATGGGGACTTCCTTACAACTTGTTGATCTTTTTCTGTCTACTGTTACAATTTAGGCACACGGTGCTCATGCTCTTCGTTCTAACAACGGAAACGCTGTATTGTTGTCTTAAAATTTGAAGATGGTGTGGCGCCGAGGGCTAAGATGAATCAACAAAGGTCTAGAAGGTTTAGAGCTGCAAAAGACGCAGCTGACGCGGTATGCTTTCCATTCATCTAGTTTCATTGAGTTGTTGAAGTCAGTGTACGTCGTAGTTGGTGTCTAACCCGGTTGCAATATTCTCAAGGCATAAAGCGCGCGCGTGCGCGTGTATGTAATTAAATGCTACCTATTCCCCAAATTAAGTCTGTGTAATTTATTGAGGGGCTTAAGGTCTTCCATATTTTGAAAATGCTTCCGATAGGTCACTTTCCAAATTTTGCATATCCTTCTCGTTACGTTTTGAATTTTTGTGTTCTGAGTCTTCCTCGTGTGTCCCAGGCAGCTGAAGAGGAGAGATTAAGATCTGAGTTTGAAGCGGAAGGAAGAAATATTGCACCCAAGGTCGCGAAAGACACAGTTGACTCTAATGTTATCACCCCTGGGACTCCTTTTATGGCTAGTCTTGCAACGGCTCTCCAGTATTATATACACTTACGCCTAAACTATGATGCTGGTTGGCAAAACATTAAGGTACATGATGTTTTCATGATTTACATTCATACTCACTGCCTTTGTAGAGAGTCTAATGAAGTTGGTGATGTAGGGATGTACCCATGCTCTTCACCTAGAAAACTCTTTCAATAGAGAATAAGGGTTTGATTTAATTTGTAGTTTGTGTTGGACAGCTACAGGTGTTCTCAGAGTCAAGCATTCAAGTTAGAAATAATAATATTTCAACGTTACATTGTCCTAACCATTTTTTCAAGGGCTATACCTTTTTTTAGAGACCATGGCCGTAAGTGAAACTAACTACTTCAGGTGAGTGCTTAAAACAGGTCATTTTATCCGATTCAAATGTTCCTGGAGAGGGAGAACACAAGATAATGTCTTACATCCGTCTCCAGAGGAACCTGCCTGGTTTTGACCCCAACACGCGCCACTGTCTGTATGGTTTGGTATAATTTTTTTGGAAACGACTATCAAATTCGTGTTCATTTTCTGATATCTTTTATGATGAATCTCGTCTTATAGAAAGTATTTAACCGTCAAATGCATTACAGGAATTCAATTATCATGTTTTGAATAGCGTTTAACGCCTTTTTAAAAAAAAAACTGTCTGCAGGATGCTGATCTGATTATGCTGGCTTTGGCTACACATGAACCTCATTTTTCCATTCTAAGAGAGGTACTGTTTGTTCCTGACTTGTAACTGTACTTTCTGTTATTCAACTTGGATATGAAAGTTTTGTTAATCAATCTCAAGTTTTACTTTCAGGATTAATTGTCATATTTCATATCTTTTCTGTTTGAGCAACGCGCAGGTTGTATTTACCCCCGGGCAGCAAGACAAATGTTTTTTGTGCGGACAGGCTGGTCACCTTGCAGCCGATTGTGAGGGTAAGGCCAAGAGAAAGAGGGGTGAATTCGATGAGAAAGGTGGAGAGGATGAAGTTCCAAAGAAGCCTTTTCAGGTATTTGACTAAAATTCGATTCTACTCCTGTATGTGCTTTACATTTCATTGAAAGCTTTGTTCGATTTCCAGCTTATGTAGTTTGTGTACTTTTGCGCTAATATTTTTATCTCCACTGGGATGCGTTGCAGTTTCTGCACATATGGACTTTGCGAGAGTATTTGGAGTTCGATTTGACGATACAAAATCCACCATTTGAGGTCGATTTTGAACGGCTTGTTGATGACTTTGTCTTCATGTGTTTTTTTGTGGGCAACGATTTTCTTCCTCACATGCCAACGTTGGAAATCAGAGAGGTTTTCTCAACAATCTTATTGTGTATCTATGAAGTCACTATTTGGGTTTTCGTGTTTGCTTACCAATTTATCACTAAGCATTTCTGCAAGTATATCTCAGTGGATGAATTTTACTCTGCATATTCCTTTAAACTGTTCACTTATGTCTGAAAGATATGTTGAGTTCAACACTATGTAGAACTTCGTCTGTTTTATCTATCTAAGCGTCGATGTTTCTGTTGACGTTGTTGGTATCTGTTGTATGGAACCACTCAGCATTTATCCTGTACATCTACTCTGTTGCTAACTTCTATTTTTTTTCCTGCAGGGTGCTATTAATTTATTGATGACCACATATAAGAAACATTTTAGGACATTTGGTGGTTATCTCACAAGAGATGGGGAGGTACGCTCTTAGAAATAGGGATTTTCGGTAATTTTGCATTTTCCTTTTGGGCATTTACAGTGTCGTTTGGATAAACTTGGTGTGGTCGAAACTTATCAGTTATGTTTCTATATGTTTTACCTACAGGTTAACTTAAAACGGGTTGAACAATTTATTCGATATATTGGTGCTATGGAGGATACTATTTTTCAGAAAAGAGCTCGTATACATCAGGTGAATATCATATTATACTTGGTATAATTTTCACTTTTAATGATTGTAATTCTGATTTCCTTGGCTTTTCCTTTTTTAGACATGATGATGAGCAGCCAGATCAATTTGAAAGTTGAATCATAAATTGTACATGCATAGCGACCAGTTTGAGTTTGTGTTCTTAGTGCCGCTCGTACCTTTGCTTTGCAACAGAACAAGGCCTTCTTGATTGTTGTCTGCGTTACCATGACTTTTGTCTCTTAAATTCCTATTATCTCATTCACAAATAATTAAAAGATCACATGTTGTATATGGGTCGGGTAGCGCCAATCAGATAGGCGTAAACGAGATCAGCAAAACAAGCAGAGACAACAACGTGGGAGAGGAGATGATGCGCAACCGACTAATATGCCGGACACTTTATATGCAGTACAGCGCAACGATTCCGCACGACTTGCTAACGCCCCTCAAGCGCCACAGCAGATTCAACAGAGGCCCTCTAGCGCTCCACCTGATGTTGGTACCAACAATAGACAGGCTGCTCAGCTATTGCGTGCTTCTCTTCAAAGAAACAAGAATCAAGCAAATGGGAAAGGTGGTCACACTACTGATGCAGAGGATGGCCCAGAACCCAAACTTGCACGAGTGGCTGATGCAGATAGTATTAGTGACGCTGTGGTTTTAAATGAGGTTGAATTTGAGAGAAACGCAGAAGATGAGGCTGATAATGCCGAGGATTTGAAGATAAAGCTGAAGACTGCTTTGCGAGACAAAGCAGATGTACTGAGCAATGGTGGAGAGATGGAGGATTCAGTGAAATTGGGTGAGCCTGGATGGAAGGAGCGCTATTACCAGGAAAAGTTTGAATGCAAAACTCCTGAAGAGATGGAGGCTGTTCGGAGGGATGTGGCCCATAGGTTTACCGAGGGTTTATGTTGGGTGATGCGTTACTATTATCAAGGTGTCTGCTCATGGAATTGGTATTACCCATATCATTATGCTCCATTTGCCTCTGATTTAACAGATCTGGACGAGATGAAGATAGAATTCAATCAAGGACAGCCATTCAAGCCTTTTGACCAGCTCATGGGAGTTCTACCAGCTGCCAGTTCGAAGGCTCTCCCGGAGCATTACAGAGCGCTGATGACAGATCCTGATTCTCCTATAATTGATTTTTATCCTGGAGATTTTGTGGTTGACATGAACGGAAAGCGTTTCTCTTGGCAGGGAGTTGCCAAGTTGCCTTTTATAGAGGAGGAACGCCTATTAACGGAAATAAAAAAGGTTGAATGGACTCTTACGCCGGAAGAAAAGCGGCGGAACTGTGTTCTAGCAGACTTATTATATATATCTTGCTGCCATACGTTGGCACCTTCTGTCTTCTCTTTTTATGACAAGCATTCGCACCTGACTGGGCCAGAGCGCAGTGGAGTGAAGGAGGATATCGATCCCAGGGCCAGTGGAGGGATGAATGGGTCCATGTACCTATGTGAAGGCGAAGCGTGCCCAGCTATGTTCACTTCTCCAGTTGACGGCATGTCTAATATCATTAACAACCAAGTGTTGTAAGCATTTGGCCATTTGTAAATACCCCAAATTGATGATGCGTCACATTTGCATTGTTTTTAGGATGTTTTGAACGTCAAGCCCTAACACGTATATGTATAGCTTCTCCTGATGTTCTTGGCTTACTTTCAACTCTTTGTTGATTGTCACTGAGCTGCTGTTGGCTGAACCTCGATGGATGCCAAAAGCGTGACGTATTCTCCATTTAAGCAATGTTGTAGTGTGAGATTGGAAGGATCCCTCTTCTCCGTCTTACAATTGATAAATTAGGCTGCGGGGAAGTATTTTTCATGATTTTGATTATTGAATGTGACCGAAAATTTTGCATACACACTTCTGACTTGGATTACTGAATTGTAGATCGTTTATCTACAAAAATCCTTCACTTCACAAGCACATTTGTCAGCCTCCAGCTGGTGTGATTTGGCCGAAGAGGGTATGTCTTTTCAACGTTTTTTTGAGGTTCATATAAGTTGATCTTTGACGCTTCTCATTGTTTGAATTTTTACTGTACAGATACATTGGCTTGTTTTTGAGGCTTATGAAAGATTTGGTATGGCTTGTAATGCAGACTATATCGGAACAGGATGTAAAGATGCAGCCACTGTGGCATGAAGACAATGGACAAGGACACAGGAACTATGGTGGAGATAGGCAACAAGGATATGATCGGTGAGTACATGTTTGTCCTTATTCGGTTTTTCAAACTAATTAAATTACTCAGAATGAACTATCGGCTCTCTTGTTTTATTTATGTTTTTCCACCTTGGACTTAACACTTGACTTTTACCACTGCTGTGCTGATTTGAGGTTGGCTTCATTGAAACCCAGTTGCTTGTCTCGATCAGCCATATGAGCCTCTGATGTGATCTTTTTCACTGTCCAGATCACAAAGACAGAGTCCTGCAATTGGTGAAGCTGGCAAGCTACTTGTTACAAACAGTCTATCCTTCAATCACTCGCACCTCCACCAATACAATGGTATCAACAATCAACACCAACAATATCAAAGCGCTCCTGCTGGTGGAGGTAGACCTGGAGTTTTGAATGGTCCTCCACAATCACACATATCTTATGGTAGAGGGCCATACGAACAAGGTTATTCGAGTGGTTCTCATTACAATGGCAGCTCTAGACAATCTGTAGGACATGCACCCCGTGACAGCTCATACCACAATGATAGGTCTGTCTATCCTCCTAGAATTCCACCATCGCACTCATCCTATGTTCCACCACAATATCCTCCTGTGAATGGGTACTATGTACCTCAATCACATCAAGCATCTCCGCCTGTTGGTGGCCCCGGTTTACTTGGTGGCCCCGGTCTACTGCAGCCAGGCGCACTACAACAAGGAGGATATCCTCCATTAGTTTCTATGCCTCTGATACTCGGGACTTCAGAGGCGGCGTCGAGTTGGGGTCATAGAGCGCAGGTACCTGTTCAAGCTCCCGTACAGCATGGTTACCAAAGAGGTGTGCAGAATCCACCTCCAACAACCAACAGTTTTTCTGGTTTTGACAATAGAGGTAGAAGCTCTCAAGACAGGGGTCGAGGTGGCAATTATTACAGTCAAAATAGACACTAAGAGGGTGCTAGAAACTGGGAATTTGATATTTTCGGTTTTTTAGTAGAGGACTTGAAAGATTATTTATCGTTTTGTAGATTAAGATAACCTTCGGACTCCTGGTTACAAGTTGCCAGTACACGTCAGCTCTCTGGCTTCCCCCGCCTTGTGACGGAGACTTTCCCATGTCCCTTCCAACTCTGATAGCTTGCTCTTCCTGTCCATATTTCCTCCAGTTAGTTTGAAGCGAAGCCTAATTTATTTTTGCAAGGCAGTGTACTTTTCACATAAGCTCGCAGGCACCTTTACTTCAAAGCCTAGATAACCAGATTTAGTTTTGCTATTTTCGGAGATGACGGTCAGTCTTCCTGGGATATTTAGCAATCTACACACTGAAACTTACGTTTGACAACGATTCTAAATCTTTGTATGCTCGAGTGTAAACCTCATTCCTACCTGAGATGTAGTGAATTGCCATCTAGTAGTTCTAGACGACGTGAAGGTCCTATGAAGGTGTTATCGATTCTAGATGCGTAGTATTGCCAGTATGTGGACAGGAACATCAAAGTCTGCATTGTCCAGTATGGTCTTTGAAATCTTTACTATTCTCATGTTGTAATTAGCTGTCTCTCAATTTATTTTTTCTCCCACTACATCAATTTCTTTGTGATGGAACTTCTATGTAACTGAATGGAAGGTAATGGATTTAAGATAAGTGTCCAACTGTCAGATTAGCATTTCTTTCCGTGGTTGACGATTCTACTATGACCGTGTCTAAAAGGAAGATATAAAATGAAATGAAATAAAACATTATCAAAAAGAGAAAATAAGACTTGTTTGGTGTAAAATGTTTATCCTTCTGATATGTCAGTATTATTTTTGCAAACAAGATTAAATGTTTTGTAGATCATTTACATGTGTTCAATATTTATAATTAAGAATGAATTGAAATTATGAATACATATATTTATTCCTTAGCATGTTATTTTAAAAAAAAATGCATTGCTTATTTGATTATGCAAATTTAGTGAAGGATTTGATAATATTCTTTATTATACAACAATTGCAAATTGTGATAAATATATACCTATTCCATATGAATGAGTTTTTCATTCCCACAATTGGTTGTGAAATAATAAAAAGATCTTTATTAAGAACATCCATATTATAAATTTTAAAGTAAATAATTATTGATTTTTTTATATTGTTACATTATAAAATATTACAACTGAAAATATATCAACTATACTTATCAACATATACAAAATTGTTTGTAGGTAACAATGCTACAAAAACTTTCTATGAATATAATCTTTATTTTATTGTTTACTTGAACATAATAATTATAGATTAACATTAAAACTCCTTTGCTTTTAGACTAACATGTTATAATTAGCCTCAAAGGTATAATAAAGAACTTCACAATTTGAATGAATTTATAGATGGATGTATGGAGGTTTGGACAATTGACCACATGCACATTCTTATCAAATATTACAAACACAACCCTCCACTTCTATTTGTTTACAAGCAAGAAACAACAAGGATAGTAAAGAAAAGAGAAGTATTAAAGATGGTTAGAACATGAATTTGAACAATTATTAGATTATAAATGTCTAAACAAACACATAAATAGATATATGACCTTTTGGATAGAAGAAAAAATACTAAAAATAATACCATTATCTTTAATATATGAAATTTTTTAATTAACATTTTTTTCCATTAAAGTATTTTTATAATTTTAAAAATAATTTAAACTTTAATTTGGAGAATATGATTTAAGCAATAAAATAATTTTATACTCATAAAAATTCATACACAAGTCATATTATTTGTATATGTTTTGCATTAGTATATAATATTAGCTTATTTTAAATTATACATAATATTATTTTTAAAATTTCTTATTTATACTTACTTCAAATTCTTAGTAGAAATATATTTCTTTCTTTATAAACTTTAATTCTATTTTAAATGTAAAATTATTTATAAAATATATAACATAATCATATCTAAACTAATTTTTGTGTAGTTTTTATTTAATAGTCAATATTTCATTATTTTTATTTTGTGACTTTAATTTTTTAATAATATTAATTATAATTTACTTTATATTTTATGAAATAGATATTTTTTAATATATCATGTTTAAGTGTGAGATAATAGAAACATGTACTATTTTGATCTACTTAAGAATACAAAAAATATAGGCTCAAGTTACAAATATACCTCGAATTGCTATATGCACATCTATTATGTCTATATACACATCCATGACCTTAGATTGGTTGATCTAAATTTCTTCTTTCTTGTCCTAGTACAAGTCTTATCTCCTTCTTTGTTCTATCATAGGTTCCACTCATTTTTTTCCTTGTTTCATGTTGGGATAAAGAAGAAGGGATTTGTATTAGCCAATCAAAGGTCTTGAATGTATTTATAGATATAATAGATGTACACATAACAATTTGGATTATGCTTATAGCCAAAGCTAATATATGTATGTATATATATATATATATATATATATATATATATATAAAGTAAAAACTAAGATTTTAGGCTGTAGTGAAAGCTTCAATTATAAAAAGAGCTATGACTTGATTTTAGATTAATAAACAAAATCAAACATTATAATATTAAGATTTTATATTTAATAATGCATTACTATGAAAAATTGATGCAATAATAACATTAAAGATTTTAAATTAAAAATTAATAAGTATTGAGGACATGAATTTCAAAGAACTAAAAGATCAATATACTCTTTTGTCATTCAAAAATGATTAGATAATCATTCAACGATAGTGTAATATTAAATTAGAATAGCTACTACTAAAGACAAAAAGACTAGAAAATCATAAAATAAGACTAAGGACTAAAAAAGTATTGACAAGAATGAAGAAGGCTTCACTTGTGCTTCTATATATTTCATCTAACTAGGAGCTATATAGTGATGTCTTATAAGACTTTCAACATGTGTTCAATTTGCAAGACACTTTTTTTTAACTTGCAAAGCAAGTTTCTTACATATACGCCATATTATTAGCTTGTATCACAAGCTATCAATACGTATGACACATGACAGATTTATTGGCTAATTTTCTAACTTATCAATCAATTACAAATATATATAAAAACTATCACACATCTATAAAGCTTCTAAAAATTTACTTATATTTATCTTTTATTTTATTTTATTTTATTTTATTTTATTTTATTTTTAAATCTAAGTAAGTATGCATGTTCATGACATTATCTCCCCTCCATCTTCTTATCTCTCCCTTCTTTCCTCTCTCCTTTTAGAGACAAGTCCTACAAAAAACCACAATTATATGTTGAAGAAGTGAAGAATGCAACAAATTGTATTTGCTATATATTTTGATCTTTGTCTTTGAAAGTAATTAATAAATTTTCTAAGCTATTGATAGTATCCCATATCAAGGCAGGAAGAACATCCTATTATTTGATTAATGTTAAAGCCTTCATAACTTCTTTAAATAAAAAATTTAGAACATTGTCAAGAGTCATTTCTACCTCCAATAAAATCTTCAAATATTAAAAGTCTCTTCTAAAGTTTTGAGACCAAATGTATTGTATCTTGTCATCTATTAAAAAAAATTATGTTATTTTTGAAGATCTTCATCTCTATTACAATGTCTTGAAGGCTATCACAATTACAATATTTCATCTAGTAGTCAATAAATGATAGCTCTTAAATTGAATAGTTGATTATAATTTTCATCTTGTTAGTGCCAAAAATACATAAAAGTAACAAACAAAGGTACAAAGTAGAATGTAATTTGTCTTAAAAGATGTTTTTTTTTTTATAACAAAGATTTTTTTTGTTTGTTTGTTTGTTTGTTTGTTTTTTTTTTTTTTTTTTTTTTTTTTTTTTAATTTTGATTTGAAGAATTAAATTGATAAAAAATATGAATTTTTTTTGTAATATTTGTAAGGTTCTACATTGGCTTCTATGTATATTTATTAACATCATATTTATACCAATGAACTAGATATTTCAACCTATTTTGGCACTGTCTTAAATCTAAGACTTTTTCTACCTCATATTCTTGATTATTATTTACTTCTATAAGAAGAAAAGGTATTTGTCATCTTTTTCATATATCTATTGTCTTATATGACTCAAGAAGAAAAATATGGAATACAAGGTAGATCTTCATAGACTTTGGTAAGTGTAATTGATAAGCAATTGGATTAATCTTTTCATAAATAGGAAATAGTCCAAGTCTACAATATTGATTCATCTACTTCATTTATCTATTAATTTGAAGATAAAAAGCCAAAGAGAGCTTTATATCTACTTTTATAATATTAAAAAGTATTTTTTAAAAATCTTTTTACAAATTGAGTCCATCTATTCAATATAATATCCTTGGACAATCCAAAATAGCAATAGGTGTTGTCAAGCAAAAGCTTAGGTATTTCTTCACTTGTGATAAATTTTGTATATAGTACAAAATATACCATCTTAGTAAAATATTTTACTATCAAAAATATAGAATCATGAGAATCTAAGATTAAAAGATCCATGATAAAATCTATAGAAACAAAAGACCATAGTTGTTTAAGAATAGGTAATGGCTGAAGAAGTCTATATAATTGATAGCGAGGAATTTTTGATCTTGAACAAACATTAGATGATTGCACAAAGTCTTTGATTGCCTTCTATATTAAAAGCCACCAAAAATCTCTATATGTTATCTTTAAAGTTTTATTGTATCCAAAATGTCTAATTACTTGAAAGTTGTGAAAACCTTAAAGAATACACTATCATGTATCACCTTCTGGAATATATAAGTGATCCTTGAAATAGAATAGATTATTTTTGAATTCATTCTTAAGAGTATCATAAAACTTTGAAGAATTATTTTAAATATCATGAATAATAGAATCAAAAGATATATTTGATTGAATTTGCTTGAAAAATATTGAATCAATATTAAGTGTTGATTTCTTTGGTTGAAAATGAAAATATTTTGGCTTCAAAAAAATTTCTCTGTGTTGATCAAAAATTATATTTGTTTTTTTAGGTACAAGATAAAAATATATAAAAATAGCATATAATGAATTTTGTTGCTTTCTTAATCAATAAATAACTTTGAAATCAAACCTCCACAAATACTTACTCAAATAGGCTTAATAATATTTAAAAATACATGTTGATATAAAATATTTGAGGTTCTTATGATCTATATTAATGATGATTGGATTGAAAGTGTTTTCTACATAATTATATCATTCTTAAAATGAATCTATAATATCATGAGGTTCTTTGCCATAAATTTCATAGTTGATCTTTATTGGTGAAATTATTTTGTGATAAAAAGCTATTAGATGGAATTTATTGTATGTTTCTATTTGAAGCAATATTGTTCTTACAAAAAAATTTGATGTATTTATTTTTATAAAAATTTCCTTAAAAATATTGATGCAATATAAGATTAGTGTAAAAATAAATGTTGTCTTCAAAGCTTCAAAAGACACTTCAACTTCTTTGCTTTGCTCAAGTTTGTCTTTATATTTAAGACATGTAAAAAGAACTATAACTTGAAAAAAGTTCTTGATGAAGATTCAATAATAATTAATAAATTTCAAAAAATATTTGATATTTCTTATTATTTTTGAGACTTTCCAATCCATGATAGTTTGGAATTTCTTAGGATCCATCATAAGGCCATCATTTAAAATGATATATTCTAAGAAGTCAACTTAAGTAGTGTAAAATACATAATTTTATATCTTGACATATAGTCATATATTTCTAAGTTTTGTAATACATGACAAATGTGAAGTTCATATTTTTTTATATTCTTAAAATAGATTAAAATATTTTTTAAATAACATATGACAAAATCATCTAGAAACTCCCAAAAAACATCATTCATTAGATGTTGAAAAGCAACTTTTACATTTTTGAGTCCAAAAGGCATGACATTTAATTCAAAATGCCCATATCTAGTTCAAAATATAATCTTTCATTCATCTTTTTTTTCTAATTTGTACCAAATTGTATGCTCTTCATAAATCTATTTTTATATAGATCTTTGTTTAATTGAATTGATTAAAATATCTTAAAATAAAAAATAAAGGATACATATTCTTGATGATGATATTCTTGAGTCTTTGATCATTCACATACATTTGAAATGATTTGTCTTTCTTCTTTATAAATCAGATAGAGACACTTACTGAACATTTTGAATGACATAAGAGGTTTTTAGTTAAGTTTTTGTTAACATACTTTTTAAGTGTAATTAACTTGTTTTGTGAAAAGCTATAGATTGATCTAAATGGCAATTGATCCTTTTCTTGAAAATTAATTAAACAATCATAAGGATGATGCTTTAGAAGAATATTTGTATAATTTTTTTCAAAAATATCTTAATAATTTTGATGTTGATTTGAAATGATGCTTATAGTCTTTCCACTATTAGAAATAGATATGACATATATAGCAAAAGGTGATTTTTTTTTTTTTTTTTTTTTTTTTTTTTTTGTAACATGCATGAAAGCTCTTATACCTATCAGTAAGGGTTTGGTTGTATTGAATTTGTAAGTTTTTATCATACTAACAAAATCTTGGATTAAACTATAAGAAAAATCAAGGTTATAAGAAATCTAATTTATTTGAAGATTATACTTCTCAAGCTACAATAATCCCAGAATGATTGAATTGGAAGGAGATTTAATCACATTAAATATGACTAAGCTATTATGACCATTAATTTTTATATCTAAATAAATAGTTTTATAAGTAACATCTCATGACGATAACAAATAACCATTTATTATTACTACAAGCATCGATTTGATTTTCTTGACTAAGAATATTTCATGTTTTTTGACGAAAGCTTTATCTATAAAAACAAGTTGAGGCTCTTAAATCTAATAAGACAAAGACTTTGTAGTTTTTCAATTCTAAACAAACTTCTATCGTAAAAGAAAGAGATGGATCTAAGAAGAATATATGACCTTTATTAGGAATTTTATAAGATTTTAGATGCATAATTCCTATTTATTTTTAGATATATTGTCTTCTTTGGTATCCATATTTTTTATTATATAATTGCATAATTTCTTTGAACAATGTTAATCAATATGCTTAGATTTTAGACAATATAACAAAAAACCTTCTTGACAATATCAAGTCTTTTTTTGCTTAGTATGATGTTTAAAACATACTATATCAATTTATATAGATTCCAATCTTAATGAATAAGCTTTTGTGAACTTAGAAACTATTGCCATCACTTAATTTATATCTCTCCAATCTCATCTTTATTCTTGTCATCTTTCAAAGAATCAATTATCACATGTAATGGCTTAAACAAAAAATTGCTCTAAGAAATTTATTCTTTGCATTGTGAACAATAAATCTTTAATGTTATCTTTTAATTCATATTAAAATTGATTGATAAGGGCCTTATCATTCCAATTCACATCACAAGTAAGATTTTAGAATTTAGTAGCATATATAGTGGATGAATATAATCTTTATTTTAAAGATATAATTTTTATTATTATTACTATTTTTGATTATTTTTTAAAAATATAGCCATAAAAACTTCCAAGAATGAATTTAAATCATAAAAAAGACTTAAATATTTTTCTATCAAAGTTGAAAGCAAGAAGAAGCACTTTTAAAGAAAAGTGCACCTTTGAATCCAACTTGAATAAATCCATCAAAGTATTGAAAAAGATGCAATCTTAGATAGAACTTTACTTATTGTGAAAATCCTCAAAATTTTGATCTTGTGCTATTAAACTTTTCTAAGATACTTATCTCAACTTCTTTCATATTTATAACAGTAAGACTTCTCAAATTTAGTTATAAATTTGATCTACTTGCTTCTCTCAATTATACAACTTCTTGACATTAACTTTGAATTTTATTGTTGATATCTTCCATAAGCATCAAAATACTACTTCTATGGTTGACATTAGAGATATATGAGATTTTCACCTTAAAAGTATTGACAAGGTAATGAATTCTATGATAGTTGTAAATCTATTCTTATTTTTATCAAAAATAGTATCTATTATTTTTTCATCTATAAATAACTCAAATAAATCTAAAAGTTAAATTGAAAGGAGATAATTAATAACCTCTAATATCAAATAAAAGTTTATATATAGAAGGATAATTTACTATTTTTAAGAAAATAATCAATGTGAAAAAACTAAAAGTGAGTTTAAAGGTGGATAGTCTACAATCTTCAAAATACAACAATAAAAAAGAGATAGTCCATTTACTTCTAAAACAAGATAAGAATAACATGTTAGTATTCTTGTCAAACTATCAAGAATATGAATTTCAAAAAAATAAAAGATCAATATATACTTTTTTACTAAAAAAAGACTAGATAATTATTCAAAGATGGTATAATATTAAATTAGAATGGTTCTTGCCATAAAAAAAAGACTAGAAAGACTTGAATAAGATTAATGACTAGAAAGGCATTGATATAAGTGAAAAAGACTTCATTCTTACCTCTATATATACTATCAAACTAAGAGTTACATGAAAACGTTCTATAAGACTTCCAACACTTGTTCAATTTACAAAATATGTGGCTTAACTTGTAAGGCAATTTTTTTATATGCATACCATATAAATAGCTTGTTCCACAAGCTTCTAATACGTACAACATATGAATAACTTGTTGGCCAAGTTTCTAACCTATCAATCAACTACAAATATTTACAAAGCCAAATACATGTCTATAAAGCTTCTAAGAAGCTATGCCATAAGATAGTGTCAAATCTACCTACATTTATTTTCTACCTATTACTTCTTATCTAAATAAATATAGATGTCTATGATAGTAGGTTAGATTCTTTATCTTTGTTGAATTAAGGTTTGCAAAGATAAAGACATATATTATTAGTTTGTAGATTGTTGATCCATTGTCTAAGGAATTAATTACATTTCTTGTCATTTGTGTCAATCATGGTTGAAATCTAATTGTTTATCTTAATAACCATATGTTGTGTTAGGAGCAAGGAGAGGAAGTTAGTCTGTCCTTCCTCTAGTGTGATCCTACAAGGCAAAATGTGGCGTGGTTAAGGCTGTGTGGCGATCAGTGCTGGAGTCTTGTTATTTTCTGGTGGATTAGTTGATCTCGGGTGGTACTGGTTGTTGCAACGGGGGTCCAGAGCTTAGATCCTTGCTGGGTTGTGATTCAAGATTGGCCATTCCGTAGGCAGCATTGCCGTGGTGGTGGTTCTTTTTTATTTTATTTTATTTTTTAGTCGACTTGCAAATTGGTGGAGCAGTCCTTGGCAATCCAGAGCTCCGTTTTTGTGTGGTTGTTGAGGTTGGGTCACTGGATGTTCCCGTCAATGTTCTTCTTCTAAGTAGTGTTGGAGCAGAGCTCAGTGGTTCTGACAACTTGCGGAAAGAGTCAAGCTTGCCGAAGCTACAGCATCATCAACTCCAGAGCAAATTAGGATTTTGGATGAAAAATAATTTGAGGATGAATTTACTTCATAGATGAAGTATATGAATAAATTGTCATTTAAAGATGAATTTTGGTTGATGGATGAATTTTAATTAATATATAATAATAATAATTTAAAATTTTATATAATACTAAAACCATAAAAAAGAAAAAGAATTAAATAGATATTTTATTTTTCAATGTGTAGAATTAGAGTGACTTACAAGTGTGAGTTGTGGTGAAGTTTCTTTGATTAACACTTTGGATGATTTAAGAGGAGTAAAGATTTATTTGATAAAGATTTAAATAATAGCTAAAACTTTTAAATTAACTTAGTTAACTTATTTTTTGTGAATTAGAATAAATTTCCAACTAGTAGAGGTTTATTTAGTTCACAAAGAGATTTGCTAATACTTTGCTCTATTATGTATTAGAAACTTTTATACATTATATAATTGATTTAAACATGTAGATGAACATAGATAAATATTGTAATATCCATTTAATATGTGGATAAAAAAAATATAGCTAAAAATTAAAATAGCACAAAAGATTTGTAAATGAAATTATCTTGAAAGTAGTCAAATAATAGTAATTTTAAGATATTAGATAATTTGATAATTATTTACTTTAATTTTGATGACTTAAAGTGATTTATTTTATTATAAGATATTTTATAGAACTTTAAGTGTATCATTAAAACTATTTCTTTATAAAAATATTTAGCTACTAAGCTATGATTTATACATGTTTTATTACTATATTGATTGGAATTTTTAAAATTCTATTTAAAATATACATAAAAATAATAAAGATGGTTATTTTAATAAAAAAAATATTTTTCAAATTAATTAATTAAATTCAATAGCATGATTATTTCTGAGATTAATATTTATAGAATATTTAAATTTTTCATATATGCAATTTATGACTATTATTATTATTATTTTTAAATTAAAATATTAAGACCTAATGATATAATATCCAAGAAATACTTTTATTCTTTTAAAATTCTTTGATATGAATTCATTTGAATGAATGAAAAATATATATTTGAATATGAAATATATATATATATATATTAAGCTTTTTTGATGCACTAAAATTTAACATTCTTAGATGATTATTTATTATTGTATTAAAAGGGATTATAGAGCTTTTTTGATACTTCATTCTATCAAATTTATACTTTATGATATTAAATTACAAAAATTAAGGTTTATAATTTAATATTCATTAAAATTTTATAAATAAATTATAAATATTAAAAAATATGCATATATTTTAGAAGAATACTAAAGAGACCTATATTTTTACTAAATTTATCCATCATATCATAACTATCATTAAAAAAATATATTATTTCTAAAAACCATTATTAGAATCATAGCCCTTATCACAACCCCCCTTGTTTCCAATCCTCACTTCCTTTATTCTCAACTTTCATTCCAACCTCTTTGTTTCTATCTCCACTTTCTATGTTCATAGCCTTTACTCTTAGCTTCTATCACCAACTCTTATCTCAATTTTGATTTTCTTATAAATAATAAATAAATAAATAAATAATATATATAAATATATATATATATATATATAAATAAATATATAGTATACATTTGGAGACTATGACAATTGAAGTTACAAACTCTACAATACAAAGTTGAAACATAATAGCAGAATGTTGCTAAACTTTGCAAGGTTTGAAATTTATTGTATAATTACATGATTTGACTTCATGTTATGATACTTTAAAAGCTAAGCAATATCCTATGAAGATTGCAAAGACATATTTCAAAGAAACCTTTTGAAAAAGAAGTTGGATTGTACAATTTATACAATAGAGAGGTATTATTGGCATGGTTGCAAATCTAAATCTTGATATGCTCACCTCTTGCTACCATAGACATATATATTTATATACATAAAAGTTCTTATGTACTTATATTTTTCTTAAAAAGAGTACACTATCCTACTTCATAGAAACTTTCATTTGATACTAGAGTTTGTAAATTATCTTCTTTTAATTTGACTTTTAGATTTATTTGAGTTATCTATAGAAGGAAAAATCATGGATGCTACTCTTATTAGAAGTGAGGATAGATTTGTAACTATTACAGATCTTCACAAGCTAGTCAAAATTTTTAGGATAGAAATCTCCTATATCTCTTATACCAACTATGGATGTAGTATTCCAATGCCTATAGAAGAGATCAGCAATAAAGTTCAAAGTATACATTTAGAAGTTGTGCAATTGAAAGAAGTAAGTAAATTGATTTCATAACTAAATATGAGAAGTCTTGTTACTACAAGTATGAGGGAAATAAAGATAAGTATGCCAGAGAAGTTTGATGGAACAAGATTAAAATTTTGAAGATTTTTATAACAAGTAAAGTTCTATCTAAGGTTGTATCATTCTCAATACTTTGACAAATTTACTCAAGTTGGATTCATAGGTACACTTTTTTTTGGAAGTATTTATTTATTTATTTTTATTTTTTATTTTTTTATTTGTATCTTTGATGGAAGAAAAATTCATGTCTTCTCTATGATTTAAATTTATTTTTTGAAGTCTTTTCAACCACATTTGGAAAAAATAATTGAAATAAAATAGTAAAGACCAAATATGTATCTTTACATCAAGTATCATATTCACCTACCATATATGCTAATGAATTCCAAAACCTTACTTGTAATATAGCTTGAAATCACAAGGCCCTTATCAATCAATTTTGATATAGATTAAAAGATAACATTAAAGGTTTATTATTGAGAATGTCAAGAGCACACTTATTAAAGCAATCAATTGCTTAAGCCATTGCATGTGAAAATCGACTCTTTTAAAGACATCAAAAACTGAGATTTGATTTGAAAGATATAAATCAAACCATGGCAATAACTTTTAAGTTCACAAAAGCTTATTCATCAAATCCAAAATCTATGCAAATTGACATGATATGTTTTAAATCTCTTATTAAGCAAGAAAAGACTCAATATTATTGTCTTGTATTTATGCATGATATATAAAAACTACATAAGAACTATGAAATATATTAATTTTTAATTTGTGATTTCTAAATAAATAAAATATTTTAAAAAATAATTAAGAATTAAAATTAATTAATTAATTAAATATTTGATTATAATAAATATTAATAAAAATATTTCTAAAATATCATCTACATATATATATATATATATATATATATATAGATGAATGAATCCTATTAACAAGAAGTATTGTTGTTGTTAGAAATAAAAAACCAAGTTTGTACAAGAAAAAAATGAGATTTAGAATAATTAATTTTTAGAGTGTCCATTTAATATAAAATTTAGTAGATATATTTTTATTAGGTTTATAAATAGATAAAAAAAAATTTATATAAAAAAATTAAAATTTGTAAAACATAGAGATTTAAAGAAGTAGAAGAGGTCAAATAGTAAGCTTATAGGGAGAAGAATTGAGGCTTTGGACATCAAATGGTGATTGGAGCTTGTAGAGGTGGATAGATGTTAAGGTGCTTGAGTAGCACCTAAAAAGTTGTGAGTTTGAAACTCCATAGTGGTACATGAGAGTGAAGGAGAAGGAATATTTTTTAAAAATCTTCAATTAATTTAGTAAAGATATCTAGAGAGTTGGCCCCACAATGCTTATATTAGAAAGATTATGTTGGATGATTTGAGCTCTCAATTATGCTCCAAAATTTAAATTTTTGTTATTTCTTGATTTTATGATAATTAAGCATGTTAAATTAGGATTTATATAATAAAATTTAATTTTACAAAAGTTTTAGAATTGCAACATTTAATGGTATAAATTGTAGTGTAGTTCCTTAAATTTGGTTAATTAGGACCAAAGTAATAAGAATTAGAAAATTAAAATAGTAACTTAGTTAATTTTAATAATTTAGAGGTTGTTAGTCACTATTGTGAGGGTTGATTAAAAGCTTATGAATTCACCTATAATCATTCCACATGATTTAGAATGAGTTAGAATTATAATTTTCTAAAAGATTTAGTGAAGTTTAGCAACGACAGTTTTGAGATTTCTTCCAAATTCAACAAATTCAAGTAACATGGGGGTTTTTTCAATTAATAGAAGCCTTTTTATTGCAATGGTGGCACCGGATTCACCATGTGGGGTGAAGAAAACAAGATCAGCACCTTCTCCTTCAAAATACACGTGGAGCAATGAAATTCTCATTTTGAAGGATTTTATAAGAATTGCCAAGATCCTTATAAGTGAAAACTTTCATAAAAACTGCAATGGAGCATAGATTGAGGCATGTGAGTAGTTGATTTTAGCATAAAAAAGTGTTTTGAATATAATGGTGAAGTTAGATTTATCAAAAGGTGCTTTCTTGACCACTTATAAGAGCCATCAGCCTTAGTAACGAAATTGGCTCTTGAATGAATGAAGGCCATAGATCTACATTAGGGATCTTAGAGATTAAGGGTGGAGATGTGGCCACCCTTCCACAATCTTCCACTCAATTGTATAAGAGTAGCTTGGTTCCCCAAGCCCTCTCTCTCTTTCCTTTTTTGGTAAAGGATAAAGCCATGCCAAATTTTAGCCCTAAATCCTAATTTTAATATTATTTTTGATTTTTAATCTCATTGTAAACTTTTGGTTGTGTATGCATGGATCCAGAGTAGTAAATGATGGTCATTGAGTTTTAAGACATATATCATTGAGGTAGATAGCTCCCTCAGCTTCCCAAATACCCCAAGGGTTTAAGAGCCTCAGATTTCTCTCAATCAATTATTTGATTTTTTGAGTTTTGATGTGAATTATTTTTTGTGGTTGTAGATTTTGGTATTAGCTTTCCAAAAAGGTAAGGATCACTTGATTTTCAGTAAGGATGAAATTTTGGTGGAACTTTGAGTACACGGGGGTCGGCTGCCTTGGCAGTTTAGATCAACTACCTTTGAAAAGGAATTTCTCAGTGCCTCCCAATTGGATTAATGTGAAATTTTGGGAGTAAGTAAATCTTTAAGTTGAGGTTCTAATGGAATAAATTTTACTAAATTTGACGATGAATTGAATTTTTGGATAATTTTCAAGTGGAAAGAGGTTGCTTGCCACGGCAGTCTTAGTCACTCAACTTTGAAGGAGCATTTATCACGGCTTAGGTACTGGATTGAATTTAAATTTATTGGAGCATGAGCGCCTTTAAGTTAAATTTGAAACAAGCTAAAAATCTTTTAATTTGGAGTTAATAGTAGAAAGGAGTTTGTTGCCCTTAATTCTTGGGTGTTATCAAGGTACCTTTGCTTTTATCTCTTTCTAGTCCCACTTTTATTTTTATTTTTACAATAATTTCTAACTATCATATTTCAACTTTTAGATTTTAATTTTAAATTTTTAACTTTTAATCTTTTTTCTTTTAATTTTAACTTTTATTTTTGACTTTACAATTAGCTTTTAACTTTTAACTTTTAACTTTTATTTTAAACTTTTATTTTTATTTTTAACTCAACTTTTAAGATTTTTTGCTTTTACTATGGATTAATGATAATAATTTGATCAATTATCTTTACCATCAATTATTTAAGGAATAATAATTTATAAGTTTCAATCAATTAATTGATTATTCTAATTAATTATAATTTTATAATCACATAAAAATTAGTAATTAAAGATTATATAAATGATCTTGAACAATTCATTGAGATTTAAGTGGAGATCATACAAATAGCCTTGAAGACCATAGTAATTTTATTATTTTATTTTTTATTTTTTATTTTTTATTTTTTTTTCTATTTATATTGGTAATTATTGCTTAGATGGCTTAAAGTTAATTGAATTGCTAACATTAAGATTTAAACCAACTTAAAAATTATACAATTGAGAGTTCTTCCATTCCACCTCTTAAACTTGTTGTAAGGCATCAGTTTCATTAAGTGGTGAAATTTGGGCTCACAGATAATAAGGATACTTGTCGCCTATGGATGAAAATAAGAAATCTCTTTTAATAGTAGTATAATATGTAATTCCTATACCTTCTATATATTTGTCTTCTTAATAGATTGGTATATAGATTCTTTTAAAAAAAAAGAAGCCACAAGTTGATGGTGGTTTAAAATGAGATGGTATCAATCCTCTAAAATCTTCAAATCATTTTATTATTATTATTTTTTAACATAAAAACTCAAATATAAAAATAAATTAGGATTTAAGATTTGAATGTAGGATTTAGAGTTTAAGATTTAGAAATAAAATAGAGTCTAGGATTTGAGAGTAGGATTTAGAATTTAAGGTTTAGAAATAGAATAGTATTTAGGATTTTGATAGAATGACAATCTTCTTGGGAGAGAGATATAAGGACTTTCTAAAAAAAAGAAAACAAATTCTCTCTTAAATTTTTATTTTACAAATGTTTAATGAAGGAGGTTTGTTGATATTAGGGATAAGTGAACTTATAAAAGATTTTTATTTATAGAGTGTTGTGTATATTCTAAAGATACAAGATAATAGAATAATTAGTACTAGTTAGAAGTCTAATATTTTATGAAGGCAAATCCTCTCTATAACAATGTTGTCAAAATTATTTTTGCTTATATTGTGAAGAACCTAAACACATTGCTCAACATTGTCCAAAGAAGTAATGTAATTACAAAATAAGGAGTATGGTTGCCAAAGAAAAAAATATGTCAAAAAACTAGTTTCTCCAACTAAAATAAGGATCATGCCATTGATATCTTATACAACACCTACTAAAGATTCTATTATTTTTTTAAATCCTTCACTTTATTTTATAATAGAAATTTTTTTAGGACCAAAAAATCACAAAAACTTAATCTTGTTAGAGTTAGAAGCCTTAGCTTGACTCAAATAGATGGAGAGACATAACACTTTTGGTTACATGACCTTAGAAGAAATTTTTGATGTTTAGTGATTTTATTGAATATAAGAACAATTCTTAATGGTCTTACAAACATTTTATTTGAAGGAAGTTATGAAGGCCTCAACTATGATCAAATAATATGATAGTCTTTCCACTTTAGAATAGGACATTGTTGATGGTTGAAAGGATCTATTAACTACCTTCAAAAGAAATAAAGATCAAAGTATGTGATAAATACAATATACAACATGTTGAACTTCTTCAACATATGATGATTGCTCCTTGTAAAGCTCGTCTTTAGAAGGGGAGATAATGTCACAAACATACATATTTATTTAGATAAGAAGTACTAAATAGAAAGTAAATATAGGTAGATTTGAAATTATCTTGTAGCAAGGTTCTTTGTATGCTTCTATATGCATTCACTAATATCAAATTTACACCATTGAACAAGATATTTTAACCTATTTTGGTAGTGCTTTGAATCAAACACTTCTTCAATCTTATATTCTTGGTTATTATTTACTTTTATAAGAATAGGTGGTATTTGTTATTTTTTTATTTTATCTATTGACTTATATGGCTCAAAAAAAGATACATGAAATATGAGATAGATCTTCATAAATTCTAATAGGTACAATTGGTAAGTAATTAAAATAATCTATTCACATATATAAAAAATTCCAGGTCTACAATAATCCAACTTCTAACAAGTTCAAATAGTCTTAATATGACAAAAAAATAACCATATCTTATTACTAATATGAAATTAAGTTTGTTCTTTGCAATAAGAATCTATACTTATCTTTTGTTATTCTTGAGTTTTTTATAATTTACCTTCATTGTTTTATGTAGCTCAAATAAATGATTTGCCAAATCTATTATCATAAGATTATCAATTTTTAAAAAGTCAAAATCATCAAGTCATGGATGATAATCATATTTAATAAAAAATATAATTATTGCATAGAAGAATGTATTATGTTATTATAAAAGAAAACTTTGTCAATGATAAAAGAATTATCTAATTAATTTTTTAGTAGCTAATTGTACATCTCAAATACTACTCCAAAATTTAGTTTAAGTGCTACAATTGTCCATCAATTTGAAGACAAATATTTGAAGATATTTTTATATTTATTATTAAAATCTTTAAAAGAGTTTATTAAAATCTTGATATAAATTGAATCCTCCTATCTAATATAATATCCTTGTACAATCCATAATATCAATAAATATTATCAAAGAAAAGTTTAGTTATTTTTTTTATTTATAATAGATTTTATATATAGTATAAAATATGCCATCTAAGTAAAATAAAATATTACTATAAATATAAAATTATACAAATCTGAGAGTAAAAGATCCATGATAAAATTCATAGAAATAGAAGACCAAGATTGGATTGAAATGGATAATGGTTGAAAAAATTTATAAGATTACTGATGAAGAGTTTTTGATTTAGAACAAACATCACATGATTGTACAAAGTCTTTAATTGCCTTGTAGATTTGAAGCCACTAAAAATCTCTAGATATTATCTTTATATATTTTTTGTATAATAGGGTATGGATAAGAAGGTTGTATTATTCTGACATAAAAATATGTAGTTGGAGTTGTTTTTAAGAAGCTTCTAGAATTGAGATTAAGATAGTGGTTTATATGGGATCCACCATAGAATCTTCTAAAAAGGCTTAGGATGATTATCATGGTAGAACCCACCTCTAAAACCTTCTAAAAAGGTGATTATCTTGATAGGATCCACCATTAAGGACATTTTAGAAAGTTCTAGAATAGTTGAAAAAAATATGAATAGGACTGATTAAGGTTGTTTGAGACATTTGGTTAGCTATGGCTTTAGACTCTTTTTCTTACTAAAGTTTGGTTTTCCTCTTCCATTCTATTTGATTCTTTTTGGTTTACTATTGATACCACAAAAAAAATAATTATTGGTACAAAAACAATTTTATTTTTATTATCAAAAGTTAGACCATCAGATCAGAGATTTTTTGAAATGTCAAAGTTCAAAAACCAATAAATCACAATAGATTCACAATCTTGAAGGCTACTAAGTTGATAAAGAAGTAGAGCAAAAAAACGAGGCTCTTCAATAAAGGTATCAAAGGCCAGTATTAGAGATAGTTATTATTTCTTAATGACAAATGGCATGGCCTTGAACAACTATCAAAAGAATCAATTAGTGTGTCTAACGGATTGACTAAGAACATAACCACGTTGAGTGCTTGTGGATTGCGGCCCTATGAAAAATTGCATCTCAATAGCAATTATCAATTGACTTTGGATTAAAAAAAAGGTGATTAAAAATATATATATATATATATATCTTACATATGATTGAGAGAAGGTGTTGAGTGAGAAAAGTGAAGAAGAAATCCTAAGGCTAAGTAATATATATGCTTTGAAAGAGAAGTTTAGAGTAATAAAGTTTAGATATGATGTTATTCTTGGTATGCCAGAGTTAGAAGTGGAAAATAAATATGTCGATTGGCTAATAAGGACAATCTCTTTCAAAGATAGAAGACACACAATGATTCTTTGTGCCCATGAGTTAAGTAGGATAACAAAACAATCTATAATTAAGAATTTATTTATAGAAATGATCTTTATAAAGAAGAAAATATGGCATAAGCAATCGATATATGTGGTGGTTCCAAATCTTGTTTCAATGGTAGGAAAGACAGACAAAAAAGTAGAAGGAGTAGAACAATTCATACATAAATATTAGAATATCTTTCCAACTAATTAACCTAGTAGCATACTACTTGATTTAGATACCCCCTTCCAAATAGAACTAATGCTTGGGACCAAACCGACTAGTCAATTAATTTGTCAACTGGTACGAAATGAACTTAAAGAGTTACGAAAGTCATTAGATGAGCTATTAAAAAAATGCCTCATTTGAGAAAGCATGTCATCATAGGAAGCACTTATAGTCTTTGCATCTAAAAAAAAATGGTGGACTTTGACTTTACATCGATTATTGAAGCATCAATAAGAAAACTACTAAGAATACATATTTACTTCTACATGTTGATGATCTCTTTTAGCAACTTCGAGGTGCAACTATCTCAAGCAAATTAGACCTTCAGAGTGATTATTAGTAGATCCCTACTACTAAGGAGGATATAGAAAAGATGACATTTTAAATGTGCTATGGAAATTTTCAATAGCTTGTATTACCTTTCGGTCTCACCAATGCTCTAGCTTCTTTTACAGATCAAATGAACAGATTATTTTGAGACCTTTTAGACAAGTATGTGGTTGTTTTCATTAATGATATACTGGTCTATAGTAAAATCCCTCAGGATCATAAACAACATCTATATGAAGTATTGTATCGACTATGTGATAGTTGATTCTATTACAAGCAATCAAAGTATGAACTTTGGAAGTTGGAAGTCATTTGTTTGGAGCATGTGGTGTCTTCCAAAGGTATGTACATGGAATATGATAAGGTAAAAGTAGTGGAAGATTGGCCAATTTTCAAAGATGCTTTTGAAGTCTGCTCATTTTTAGGCCTTATTAGATATTATTACTATTTTATTTTATATATATTGATGCCTCATTAACAAGCTTATTAGAGAAAAGTACTTTATTTGAATAGATATTGGAATAACAAAGTGCCTTTGATAGGTTGAAGAAGGTATTCATTACTGCTCTAATATTGCAACCCTTTGTTTTCAACCTTCCTTGTACACTTCACATTGATGCTTCTAATTTTTCTATTAGAATGGTCTTTCAACAAGACTTTGATAGGGGCCTTCAACTTATGGCATATAAATCACGCAAGCTTAGAAGAGCAAAGTGCAATTACTCCGCATGTAATCGAGAGTATTTAATGATTGTGTATGCCACAAAGATGTGATGACTCTATCTATTAGAAAGCGAGTGATTGTTCAGACCAACCATTGATCCTTAATACATAATTTAGATCTAAAAAATATGAAATCACAACATCATCATTGAAAAAAAAAATACAACTTTTTGATATTCAGCTTGAGTACAAGTAAAGGTGACAACATATTATGCCAAGCAACTTATCAAGGACATCAAACTTGAAGGCTGAATTAAGAAGTAAGGTAAAAATCGCTATTATAATTAGTGTTATCTCAAATCTAATCAAAGAGGTAGAATAGAGGAAATCTATACATTGAGATGCTTATTTCAAGATGGTTACCAATTGACTGAAGGTAGATAATATATTGTATCAAGATTACAGTCTTAGTGGTGGCTTACTCTATTTCAAGAAACAAATTTATGTACCTAATAATACTATACTTTGAACTCTCATATTTTAAGAAGGACATAGCATCCCAATATTTAGACACTTAAGGCAAAAAAAGACTCTAAAATAGATCTCAAGGACATGATTTTGGATAGATTTGGATCATGATGTTTGATCTTTTGTATGTCCTTGCAAATCATGCCAATATAAGAAGGCATGCAATGCAACATCTTTTGAACTATTGCAGTCGATTCCACTACTTATAGCATGTTAGAAGCAAGTGACTATGGACCTCATTACATATTTATTGTAGAAGCCTTATAATCACACTACGGTTGCTATCTTTATGGACTGACTCTTGAAGCAACTTCACTTGGATGTAATGAGCTTTGATATTGATGCTCCAATATTTACATGAGTCTTCTTCGACTCTATCTTTTGACACTATAGATTAATTCATGTCATCATTTCAAATCAAGATCTATATTTTACAGGGAGTTTTTAGCAAGTCTTGTTCAAGCTACTAGGCACATGACTTACTATATCTATGGCCTTCTATCTTCAAACGTATGGACAAATGGAGCGTACAAATTGAATCTTAGAGGATATATTATAGGCATTTGTAGTAGTGTACTATAGCGAGCAAGATGAATATTTGATGCCTTTAATGTTTGCTTATAATAATAGTATTCAAGCAAGTACCAATTATTCATAATTCTTCCTTAATACTAGTTAGCATCCGATTATGCTACCAATTTTTTATTGTCTCATCAATACCAACAATCCAATAACAAAGGAGTTAATATAACAGCTTTTAATGGCCTTACAAGAGGCACGATAATATCTTCTTACTGCATAAAATTGATAAAAGTAATATATGGATAACCATCGATAATACAAGATCTTTCAAGATGGTAAGCAAGTATTACTTTTCAATACCAATCTTACACTTGTTATATCAATTCAAGCCTTTAAGCTAACACTTTGATGGCTTGTACCTTTTGGCATTTTTGCAATAATTTTTGATGTTGCAAATTGCCTTGAGCTTCTGCCATATATTCAGGTCTAATTGATCTTTTATATTTTAGAGCTCAAGAAATTTCATATTGAACCAAGGTGCTTTTCAATGTGACACCAATTGCCACCACTACCATTGGTTGAGATTAATGACTAATAGGAGTATGAAGTGGATAATATTTTGGAGCATTGCTACCTTCATTGTAGCAATGGACATCTGCAACTTTAGTACAAAGTTATTCCATTGACGATGCAACATGAGAACTTGCACAAAATCTCATTGATTATCAAGAAACCATTTAAAAATACAATTGGAAGAAAAATGGGGAAATTTTGTATTAGTGGAGTGGAATTAGTTTTATCAAGGCATGGATAGGATAGTGGTATTATTTGCACATAAAGATATGTAATTGGAGTTGTTTTTAAGAAGCTTCTAGAATTGAAGTTAAAATAGTGGTTCATTTAGAATCCACCATAGAATCTTTTAGAAAGGCTTAAGATGATTATTATGATAGAATCCATCTTTAAAACCTTCTAGAAGGATAATTATTTTAATATGATCCACCATTAAGGATATTTTAGAAAGTTCCAAGATAATTGAATAAAATATAAATAGAATTGATTAAGGCCATTTGAGATATTTGATCAAGTATAGCTTCAAATTCTTTTTTTTACTAAATTTAGATTTTCTTGTTCCATTCTATTTTGTTTTATTTGATTTTGTTTGATTTTGTTTGATTCTATTTTCTTTTATTTAGTCTTGTCTTTCATGTTCCATTCCATTTAGTTGCTTTTAATTTTATTCTAATGTGCTTAATCTTATGTTGTATTGAAATCTTTGTTCTAATGGATTTGATAAGATTTTAGTCTTTAAAATATCGAGTCCTATCTCATGTTGTATCTAAAATACCTGGTTGTTGGAAAGTTGTGACAAGCTTGAAGAACATGTAATTATACTTTGCCTTTTGGAATCAATAATTTTCCTTAAAAATAAAGTAGATTATTCTTAAATTCAAACTTAGAAGTATCATGAGACTTAAAAGAATTATTTTTAATATCATAAATAAAAGAATCAAAGCACATATTTGATTAAAATTATTTGAAAAATATTGAATCAATAATTAATATTGATTTCATTGCTCAAAAATGAAATACTCTGATTTCAAGACAATCATTCTTTGTTAGTCAAAAGATACATTTTTTTCTTTTGGTCCTAGATAAAAATTTCTATGGATATTTAACAAACCTTGTTATTTTTTAAGTCAATAAATAATCTTGAAATCAAATCTTGATAAAGACATGCTCTAACAAGTTTTGTGACAAATCAAAATATGTGCTAACATGAAATATTTGAGGTTCTTGTGCTCCATATACACAATGACTAAATTAAAAGCACCTTCTAGATAATGACTCTATTCTTGAAATGAATCCTTATTAACAAGATGTTTTTTGTTGTGAATCTCATAGTTAATTTTAGTAGCTAAAAATTTCTTAGAATAAAAAGCTATTAGGTGGAATTTATCATCTATTCTCATTTATGACAACAATGCACTTATATCAAAGTTTGATATATCCATTTTTATAAATGCATTAAAAAAGTAGATGTAATATAAGATTGATACAAAAATAAATATTGTCTTTAAGGATTCAAAAGATGCTTTAACTTCTTTACCCTACTTAAATTTGTCTTTACATGTCAAATATATAACAAGAGCTACAACTTGAAAAAAATTCTTGATGAAGATTCAATAATAATTGGTAAATTTTAAACAACATTGCACACCTTTGACTATTTTTGAGATCTTTCAATCTATGATAGTTTGGACCTTCCTAGGATCTATTATAAAGCCATTATTTGAAATGATATATGTTAAGAATTTAGCTTAAATAATATAAAATACACACTTTTTTTTATCTTGGCATATAATCTTGCATCTCTTAATTTTTATAATACATGATAAAGATGAAGTTCATACTCTTGTATATTTTTAGAATAGATTAAGATTTTTTCTAAGTAACAAACAATAAATTCACTAAGAAATTCAAAAAAGAAGTCATTCATTAAATGTTAAAAAGCAA
This sequence comes from Physcomitrium patens, assembly GCF_059467195.1. Lineage (NCBI taxonomy): Eukaryota > Viridiplantae > Streptophyta > Bryopsida > Funariales > Funariaceae > Physcomitrium > Physcomitrium patens. Next base: position 1,691,681 of record NC_143433.1, on the reverse strand, counting down.
CTAGTACATTTTTAATTCCTAAAGGCATGACATTTAATTCAAAATGCCCATACTTGGTTCTAAATGGGGTCTTCCATTTATTTCATTCTTTGATGCATACCAAGTTGTAGGCTTCTTATAGATCTATTTTTATATAGATCTTTTTTTGATTGAATTGATTAAGAAGTTCCAAAATCAAAGATAGAAGATACATATTCTTAATAGTGATATTTTTGAGTCTTTAATAGTATACATACATCTACAAAGATCCATCTTTTTTCTTGACAAATAAGGTAGGAGTCCCTGTTGCAGATTTAAAATAGTATATGAAGTTTTTAGCCAAGTTTTCATTGATGTATTCCTTAATTACATCCAATTCATTTTGTAATAAATTATAGATTGATCCAAATAGTGGTTGAGCTCTTTTTTAAAGATAAGTAGAATAATTATAAAGAAAATACTTTGGAATAATATTTGTATATTTTTTCTGAAAAATATCTTAATAATTTTGGTATTGACTTAGAATATCACTTAAAATCTTTTTTTCTATCAAAAATAGATGTAGAATATACAATAAAATTTGATCATCCTTTTGCAACATGCATAAAAGTTCATACACTTATTTATAAAAATTTAGATGTATTGGACTTATAGATTTCTACTTGACTAACAAAATATTCAATTAAATTATGAAAAAAAAATAAGGTTATGAAAAATCCAATTTATTTGAGGGATATATTTTATTAGCCATAACAATCCTAAAATAATTAAATTAAAAGGAGATTTAATCATATTAAATATTATTAAGCTATTATAACCATTAGTTGCTACATCTAAAAGAATAATTTCATGGATGGAATTTTTAGAAGATAACAAACAACTATCTATTACTTCTTTGTATATAGATTTTATTTTTAAAAAAAAGAATATTTCTTGTTTTTTTGACAAAGTTTTTGCCTATAAAACAAGTTAAGACTCTTAGCTCTAATGAAGCTAAAATTTTGTGATTTTTTGTCCCAAAAAAAAAATTACTATAAAATAATATGAATGATTTGAAGAAAGGATAGAACCTTTACTATATACTGCACAAAATTTTAGCAATACGAGGTTGTGTTGTAATTTGGCTATCATGTGAAAATAATGCACTAATATATTTAATATATAATTTACTATACAATATAATGAGAGCTGTATTATTAGATTTTATCATAGCTCTATATTACTATTTTTAAAATTATAAAGTCTAGGCTTTTAAGAATCTCTTTATTTTTCATAAAATACTCAAATTATAATAAAATTCTTTTCATTTATATAAATTATCATCCATCCATACAAATTATCATCTATCTCTATTCATATCTTATAAATTATCATCCATTTCGATTCATATAGATGGCCTAAGTATTTTTTTTATAAAAATTCTTCATTAATCTTTTTTCTTATAAGTTTTACATAGAATGTGCCCTAAATATTAAATAAAAGAAATAAAATAAGATTTTAAGAATCACCAATGTCTAATAATGGTGGCTCTAAATATATAAAAACTATTATCAATATAAATTAAAACTAAATCTTCTACAACAAGGTATCCATTGTATTTCCAAATCATAAATCATGCCATACCACAATGGTGTCATATTATAACATGATTATATGGTAAAAAATAAAAATATGGATGTTATTATAAAAAAATATAATAAAAAGATATATTAGAAAAATAATGATAAATTATAAAAAGGTAATAAAAAGTTTTCTCTTAATATTGGCTTTTAAAGAAGAAACTTTTGTTTATTTTGTAGAAGCATAAATGAGCCAAATAAAAATAAATAAGATAAAAAATTGATATAGACATGTTTAATAAAGAATTAAAAATAAATTAAAGCAAGTCTCACCTCAAATTACCAAAAATTGATATCCGGAGAGAATCGGTTGTCAATTTGGATCAAAATCAAAATCCAAGGCATAAAATTGCACATCTACAATGACTACAAGGTTCTTTTGTAAATTAGAGAGTGGTTTTTGAGAGCAAATTTGTGGAGAGATTTTTGAGTGTTGGTTTTATTTTTTTTGGATTAATATTGAAATTTTGGAGGATTTTCAAAGTTAATAATGTACTTGGTAGATTTGGATTTCAACAAATTAAAATAAGTTTACAAAATTGAAGTTTTTATTATTTTTGTAGTTTATTTATAAATAAAAATTAGATAATATATTATTGTGCTTGTTATTAATGTATGTCAAAAATTTGAAAACAATTGAGCAATTGAATTGAAGTATTTGAGGGTTTTTGTGGTTTATGGTCTTGGATAATTGAAATTTAGGATCAATGAAGGATTTAGAAATTTGGCAAATCAATTACTTTGATTGAAGCAAAAATTGGTGAAAAAAATTTAAACTAGAATATATATATATATATAAAAATCAAATTTAAGAATAATTTAATGATTCAGTAAGAAAAAATTTGTATTGAAAAATCAATATTCAAGTTGGAGAAGGAAGGAAGCCAACAACTAAGAGGTTTGGAAAACTTTTCTTGTTATTAGTATGTACAATCTTCTTTAATTTTTTTATGCTCGTTGCTAACTTTATAGTTTTAAGGTATGCAAAGTTTGAGTAAAAATCAAAAATTTAATCATTAATTATTATATTTTTAATATATTATAGGATTATTAAGAATTTTATTTAAGATTTAGTATTTGATTGTAAAATGATTAAGATTTTATTAAGATTTAAGATTTATTTTAGATTTTATTAAGATTTGTCTAGGATTTCATTAAGATTTGACCTAAGATTCAGTTAAGATTCATTAAGATTTCAATTAAGGTTTGATTAAAGAATTATTTAAGATTTATTTAGAATTTCTATTTTTAGAATTTTAAAAAGATTCTTTGTTATTTTTTTAAGATTATTTTTATTTCTTTAAAGATTTACTTTTAGATTTTCTTGTTATTTTTTTTTGGAGATTAATTTATGACTTTTTTGTATTCATTTTTTAACTTATTTTAAATTTATTTTGGATTGATTAAAATTTGATTAAGATTATTAAGGATTACTTAAAATTTATTTAAGATTCTATAAGACTTGATAGAATTGTTATTGCTTTTTTACTTATCTTCCACTACTAGGTGCCTAATGCATTCTCAAGCAAAAACATACATAATACAACAATGGTTCTTATTCTAGTTTAAAAACTTGATTTTTCAATACATCATTTTCTTTGATAACTATGCTCCTTCTTTTGTGATTGCATTGCTTCTTCCAGTAATGTTGAGTAATGTGTTTAAGTTGTGTATAATATACCTACAACTCTTTTTGATGGCATCATGTCTTTTATTGTTCAGTAAGAAGTTTAAAATGTATCATATCAATTTGCATAGATTCTAGACTTGATAAATAAGCTTTTATAAACTTAGAAGTTGTTGCCATGGCTTGATTTATACCTTTGAAATCAAATCTTTATTTTTGGTATCTTTTAAAGAATTGATTGTTATATGTAATGGCTTGAGCAATTAATTTCTCTAATGAACCTGCTCTTAGTATTGTCAACAATAAATCTTTAATATTATCTTTTAATTCATATCAAAATTTATCAATAAAAGCCTTGTCATTGTAATCTATGTCACAAGCAAGGTTTTGAAATTCATTAGTATATATGGTGGATGAATATCATCCTTATTGTAAAGATACAAGTTTGGTCTTTGTTATCATATCTCAATTATTTTTTTTAATTGTACCTATGAAGACTTTTAAGAATGAATTTAAATTATAGAGAAGTTATGAATTTTTTTCCATCAAAGATATAAATCAAGAAAAAATACTTCCAAAGAAAAGTGCAACTAAAAATCTACCTTAAATAAATCCGATAAAATATTAAAAAGTGATGCAACCTTATATAGAACTTTACTTATTGTAGAAATCCTCAAAATTTTGATTTTATTTGATTAAAATTCTATAACATACTTATCTTTACATTATTTATACTTATAGTAGTAAGACTTTTCAAATTTAGTTGTGAACTTAATCTACTTGCTTCTCTCAATTGCACAATTTTTTAATGTAGACTTTAAACTTCATTGTTCACTTCTTCCATAGATGTTGGAATACTACATTTATAGTTGATGTTAGAGATATATGAGATTTCTATCATAAAAGTAATCATTAGCTTAAGAAGATTTGCAATAGTTGTAAATTTATTTTCACTTCCATTAAAAGTAACATCAATAATAATTTCTTCTATAGGTAATTTAAATAAATCTAAAAGTCAAATTAGAGGAAGGTAATCTTTAAACTCTAATATAAAATAAAAAAATTCTCAATGAGAGGTAGTCTAGTCTACTTAAGAAATAAAATCATTATTAGAGAAGTAAAATATTAAATTGAAGGTAAATAGTCTACAACCTTTAAAATATAATAATTGAAGTAGAATAGTTTACTTACTTTTAAAAATAAGACAAGAACAATGAATTACTGTTCTTGTCAAACTATTAAGGACATGAATCTTAAAAAACTAAAAGAATAGTAGACTCTTGTGTTATTTGGAAAGACTAAAATATCACATAGTGATAGTATGATATTAAACTAGAATAACTATTGCCAAAGATAAGAAGACTATAATATTTTAAATCAAGAAATACGACTAAAAAGACATTGATAAGATGTCACGGACATATATTTACTATAATTGTTATCTAAGTGATATGAATAGATAGAAGTAGATAAAAATAGATTAATTTCATAATATCTTCTAAAATAGCTTCTTAGAAGCTTTATAGATGTTGCTTTGACTTTCCATGTGTTTATATTTGATTGATAGGTTAGAAACTTGATCAACAAGTTAACCATGTACCACACATGTTGATAGCTTGCAGAACAAGCTAAGTATGTGGCACCCACATAGAAAACTTGCCTTGCAAGTTAAGATATATGTTGTGCAAAGTCAATATGTTTTTGGAGGTCCTATAGAATGTTGCCATATAGCTCCTAGGTAGATAGTATATATAGAGGCAAGAATAAAGCCTTCTTCACTCTTATCAACTCCTTTCTTGCTTCAAGTCTAATTTCAAGGGTCTCTAGTTTTCTTGTCTTTTGGCAATAGCCATTTCAGTTTCTTTATTAATATATATATTTAGCTATTTTTATTTTATCATCTTTCTTTGAAAAAAGTTTTACTTATTTATTTGTTTTTATTAAGTTCTTGTCGTTGACAAATTGACAAGAGTGCACTTACAATATCAAAGCTTTGTCTAATCTTCATTAAGAGTGGATTACCCCTTTTTCTTGATAAGACATAAGCATATTAGAAATTGTGGATTATCGTCTTTTTAAATTGATATTATTCTTAGTATTTTCTTTGTTCTCAATTTCTCTCTTTTATTTGTCTTAAGCGATATTAGACATCTTCTCTTTTCTAATTGTTATCATAGCAAAACTTGCTGAAATGAAAAATACAATGGTACAAATGGAAGAGCAATTGAGGAAGTTAATGCTTGCGATGCATCAATTCAATTTACCACCACAAGGAGCAACAAGATTGGTAAGAAGTGAAGATATAGAAATGATTGGAGCTGCTTCAACATCTGCACCAAATCATGTCCCTTCTCCTATTGTGGAACATCCTTGTAATGTTAGAGAATCAAGTATTACCTTACTTGTGAAGTTTAATGGCACCAGATCAAAGTTTAGAGGATTTATCAATCAAGTATAAGTTGTGATTGAACTTCAACTCCAAAGCTATCCAACTCTAGGATTGCAAATTAGATTCATTGGTATACTTCTTTTAAGTTCAACATTATCATAGTTTTCATCTTTTCTTGAACGACAAGATTCAATATTGGATAATTTAGAGGCTTTTTTGGCAAAGTTTCAATCCATGTATAGAGAACATGATGCAATTCGTGTTGCAACCAACAAGATCCATATTTTATGACAAGGCAATCGATCAGTAATATTATATGCTTTATAATTTCGATAACTTGCAACTGATATCAAGTGGGATGATGTTGCACTTGTTAGCCAATTTCTCTACTGATTACAGTATGAGGTAAAAAAATTAATGCTCAACTTACCTAATCCTCAAGCATTGAGTCAAGCAATTGACTTTGCTATGAAGTATGACAATCATCTTTTTGAATTTTGATCTGAGAACCATACAAGTGGACTTCAACGTTACTATAATTCAATGGCAACACCAACATCTCTTCATCACATACATTCAGAAGTAGAGGTTATGCAAATTGATGCAATACATTTCAAACTTCTTACTAAGCAAGAAAAGACTCATCGTCGTCAAAAAGAATTGTGCTTATATTAAGGAGAATCTAAGCATACTACTCAATATTATCGAAAAAAAGTGATACAACCATAAAATGAGGAATATGGCTATCAAAGAAGATAGTATATCAAAAAACGAGTTTGTCCAGCTAGAATAGGGACCGTAGAATTGGAACCTTGTACAACACCTACTGAAGGTCCTATTCTCTCCTTAGAGCTGTCTCTTTGTTTTACAATAAATATTATTTTAAGACTTAAACATTACAAAGCCTCTGCCTTCTTAGATTCAAGAGCCTCAGCATATTTTTTAGATGAAGAATTTTCTAAAAAATATAATATTTTTTTAATGAAGAATTTGCTAAAAAAACATAACATACTTTTAATGAAGAATAGTAAACCTATTCATGTAGAGGTCATAGATGGTCGTCCATTGTCTTCAAGAGATGTTACTCATAAAACTCTTCCTATAGAAGTAGCAACTAATGGTCATAGTAGCTTTGTAATATTTAATATCATTAGATCTCCCTCTAATCCAGTCATTTTAGATTTGTCATGGCTAAAAAAATATAAACCTAAAATAGATTGAACTTTTCATAGTTTTGACTTTTCTGAAAGTATAACTAAGAGCGTAGTTAATCAAGTAGAAAGTTATAAGTCTAGTACAATTAAACATGTAATTGTAGGTGCAAGAGCTTTCTTATATGTTGCAAAAGAAGGATCACCTTGTGTCATTTATGCCACACATGTTTCTACTGGTGAAAGACTTCAAGTGGCATTCCAAGCCAATATCAAGATTTTCAAGATATATATTGAGAAGAAGAATGTGGATACTCTTCTAGAACATCATTCCTATGATTGCTCAATTCACCTTCAAAAAGGAGCACAACCGCCATTTGGACCAATTTATAGTTTATCACAAAATGAGTTGGCTGAACTCAAAGAATATATTGAAGAAAATCTGGCGAAGAATTTCATACGCCATTCCAAATTTCTCACAAGAATTTCAATTTTATTTGTGAAGAAAAAAGATAGATCATTGTAGATGTGTCTTGATTATCGAGAACTCAACAAAATCACCATCAAGAAAAGGTATCCGCTACCTTTGATATCTGGACTCCTTGATCAGTTGAATCAAGCTAAAATCTATACAAAAATAGATCTACAAGGAGCATACAATCTAGTACGCATTAGAGAAAGAAATGAATGGAAGACTATATTTTAAACAAGGTATGGACATTTTGAATACAATGCCATGCCTTTTGGACTTACAAATATACCAACAGCATTCTAACAGCTAACGAATGAAGTCTTTCGGGAGTTTTTAGATGATTTTGTTGTTTGTTACCTAGACATCAACTTAATCTATTCTAAGAACACAAAAGAATATGAACTTCATGTTTGTCGTGTGTTACAAAAACTAAAAGATGTGATGTCATATTACATACTATCTAGCTTGAAAATGTACTAGATATCTTGCTGTAGAAGATAAAATGATGTTTTACAAGTATCCAAGTATTCTAGTGGGTTTCAACTATCTAAACACAAATTATTTCAGATTTCAATATAAAAGCTTAATTCTAATACAAAGTGCTTAGAATACTATTTTTAATAACTTCTATATATTATAAGCATAGATTCTTTTATTATTTGTTATTTTTATTTCTATTTTTTTTATTTTTTTATTTTTTTTATTTTTTTAAATCCTAATCCTAGACAGCGAGCCTCGGCAAGCTGTAATTCTCAATCTGACCATCCAATTGTTGTGAGACTTCTACCACTAGTGTCTTTACAAGTCTTCTAAATGCTCAAGAAGTTCAATCCAATCCAACTTATAGATTGTAAGAAAACATCGTAAATCCACGTTGAAGTCCCTTGACCGCCGCATAAAAGATTGATGACGAACTTTAATTTACAATTTCTCCTTCTTTGACCGTTAATTCTCATTCAAACTTTGTGTGCACCTTCGCCTTGAAGTCCTCAATTTATCATGTCAAAATTTACCTTATTTCCAGCTCGTAGATCTTAGATATTACAAAAATCCTAAACAACTCCAATATGCCAACTTCCGATAACTCTTTATATTAATGATAAAATATCCTCTATCCGTACCGTAAGATTAACACAAATTTTTGCATGCACTTAGTATACACAACTATCTAGATACCTCTAAAATTTCAATCATAGATGTCTCTCCAATTTTACAAAACAATCAAGAGTACTAGCCTTTACTTTATTGCAAAAATCCAATTCACCAATACAAACATTGACTTTGAGCAACGATTGCAAAGTCCTCCCAAATCCTATGAAATCCAATTCTACACCTTTCGAAGGAGCTTGAAGCTAGCTCTTCGACCCCAAAATTTTGATCTCTGAATGCCCCCTTCTTTTTCTTCTCCTTTTCTTTAACTCCATGAGGTCCCCTATTCTTCCGCCCTAGACTCCGAATTGGAACAGCAGACTTGCCTCCATGGAATTCCCGCCTATAAGAGGATCTTTCCACGAAAAGGACGTTTCTTCAAAACAGCATAGAGAACAGAATAGCTTAAAATAGAATTGAAGCCTCCATATTCGGGACCTCATTGGCTTGTCCAATCGAGTCATGTCTCATATTGGGTAAGAAGCCCATACCAAGACTTGAATTAGATGTCTCCATAATTGGGTCAAATTGGTCATTCACATCAGATTCACCCGAATATTGAGTTGGTCCTTTCCCATTTTAAAGACTCTTGGTAAGAACGGCTCAGATTTATTCCACCCGATTTATCAGAGAATCTTGAGGACCTCGATTTATCTCGTCAATTTTTCCCTGGCTTTGGATTTGCTGATTCCGATTATTGAAATTGAACGGAGCATTACATTGCTGATAAGTATGTCCTAACTGCTTGCTATTTTTACATATTGGCACGTAATTATCACTGGCTCTGGGATTGGGACATTCACTAGCATAATGATCAATCTATCTGCAACGAAAACAACAAAGTGGTCTTCTTGCACCCCCATCAGGCATATTAGGTGTCTCCACTGGTATATACCTACTAAGCTTGTTCCATGTAGGGTTAGAAAATGATCCTGGTTGTCTCGTTGGTACGAAGGGTACTTGATTTGATGATGCCGGTGGAGCATATGTTGTTGTCACATTCGGTGGTACAACTTGCAATGGGATGACATTAACTGGCCCCTAAATATTCGCATTGAAATTGGCCACTGTTTCTAACATCCAAGATGACTAAATATTAATAAATCTTTTTCATTTATATTTTCACCATATAGTTGTGTTGCAACACGACAGCGAGACTCTATGCCAAGACTTTGTCAACTACTATCAAATCTTCATCAAAGACTTTTCTCAAGTTGCAGTTCCACTTACTTGTTTGATTTATAAAGACAAACTTCAATGGAACTAAGAAGCGGAATTAGCATTTGAAGCTTTGAAGACAACCTTTTTTTTTGCACCAATCTTCTATCGCGTCCATTTTTCTAAGCCATTTTTTTTGGAAACAGATGCATCAAACTTTGCTTTTAGTATCATATTGTCACAAATGGAAACAGATGATAAACTTCACTTACTAGCTTTTCATTCCAAAAAAATTTCAACAACTGAGATCAACTATGAGATCCACGACAAAGAACTTCTAGTAATTGTCGATTCGTTTTAAGAATAGCACCATTATCTTAAAGGTGATTATAGTCTAGTCATCGTGTATATGGATCACAAGAACATTGAATATTTTATGTCAATATTTATTTTGAATTGTTGCTAAGCCTATTGAAATATATCTTTGTCAAGATTCGATTTTAAGATCACTTATCCACCAAAAAAATAACAAGATTTATCAAATGCACTCTCTAGACAATCTTACCTTGTACCAAAGGAAGGAGATGTTGCTTTTGATTACCAATGGATAATTCACTTGAAGCTAGGGCATCTTCATCTTCGAGCAATAAAATTAACACTAACTAGTGATTCAACTTTTATTAAGCAAGTTGAATTAAATATGTCTTCTGATCCTTTTATTCGTGATATTAAAGAAAATCCTTCAAAGTCTCATTTACTTCTAAATTTGAATTCAAGAACAATCTACTATATTTCGAGGGATGCTTATATATTTCAGAAGGTGAAGCTCAATTAAGTATTCTTCAAGCTCATCATGACTTTCCAACAGCATGACATTTTGGGTACAATAAAACTTTGGAACTAATATTCAAAGATTTTTGGTGGCCACAAATGTAGAAGGGTGTAAAGATTTTGTTTAGTGATGTAACATTTGTTCAAGATCAAAAATTCCTTATCATCAACCTTACGGACTTCTTCAACCAATACCTATTCCAGAACAACCATGGTCTTCTATTTCTATGGATTTCATTATAGATCTTCCAATCTCAGATTTTTATGACTCTATATTTGTGATAGTAGATTATTTTATCAAGATCGCACATTTTGTACCATGTACAAAATCTATTACAAGTGAAGAAATAGCTAAACTCTTTTTTGACAAAATCTATTGCTATCATGGATTATTCAAGAATATTATATTAGATAAGAGAATTCAATTTACATTAAGATTTTGGCGGACTCTTTAAAAGATTCTAAAAGTAAATATAAAACTATCTTTGACATTCCATCCTCAAACTAATGGATAAACGGAGCGTGTTAATTAAGTTTTGGAGCAGTATATAAGATGTACCATCAACTACTAATAAGATGATTGGACAACTCTTTTACCATTGGCAAAGTTTACTTATAATAATACTATACATTATTCAAGCCTTGCAAGTTTGATTTGAAGATCTCGCATCCCTCATACAATCTCTTCAAGTCTCATATCTTCTTTCTTTGGTATAGCTAATGGAGGTTGGAGAATAGGCACAGACAATCTTGTAGTAGGTATTGGAGTCTTTGGTACTTGTACCACTCTTCGAGTACTAAATCTATCCTTTCTCTTTTTCTTTTTTGCAAATAATCCAATAGCATCTTCAATAGCTCTCTACCTTGTTATCAATCCTTCCTCTTCTTCCTTATCTTCAAGAAGAACCTCTAACTTCTTTTGTAATTTTTCATTAGTAGCTTCAAGAAATAATTCAACTTTGTTTGGTTCCAATGTTAACTTTTCCATTTTTGATAATCGAGAAAATTTCCTTTCAAATTCTCTTAATAATTTTGTAGCTTATAAATTTTTGTTAGGTCGCTCAATCTATTTCAAGAATGATTTCTTGGTAACTCGATTTGTATCCTCCAAAAAATACTCATCCTTCAATGCATGTGAAAATATCTCCCATGAACTTCCAAATTCTCCCTAATAGACCTTATATGCTCTCTTATCTCTGCTACTGTAGCAAGTTCAAATAATTTGAATCATCTCCTTCTCAAAAATGTGATTCAATTCTATTTTCCAAACATAACATCTTAAATATTTGAAAATATCCCTCCCATCAAATTAGACAACGTTATTAACCACTGCTTGCAATGCTTTGGTTGCCAAAACCTCTTTGCAATCATTGCCCTGTTCTTGCATAAATAATATAAATGCTTGAAACATTTTTGTAGTGTCTGGATCAAGGTACATATCTTGTTCACCAATAGAAATTGTACTTGAAGTTGTGCTTGAAGATCCACTTGAAGCTCCACCCAAAGCTCCATCAAAAAGTCCAAATTCAATCTTCTTGCCTTCTTGTGCTATCAATTCTAAATAACCACAAATATAATCCAATATCTTCCTCTCCAAACTTTCACATTGAGTTCACTACTTTTGTCGTATTACATGTTGTTTTGCTTAGGAATGCACTGGACACAAAGCTGTGGAAGGTGAGATTATGTTTTACAAGTAGCCAAAAAATCCTAATAGGTTTTACCTATGCAAGAAGAATATAATCTAAATTTTAATTCAAAAGTGCTTAAAACACTCTTTTTAGTAGTCTTAACCATACATAAATCCCAATTACCTTGTTACTGTCATATCTAAGCAATTGAGATTTTTCTTGTAAACCCCAATCCTAATTAGTGAGCTTTAACAAGCTGTAACATCCAATCCGACGGTCCACTTGATGTGGAATTTTGCATAAAATTGTCAATGCAAGTCTTCTAAATGCTCAAGAATTTTTAGCCCAATTCAACTTACAAATTGTGAGAAAACATCCAAAAATTGTACCAATATCACTCGGCCACCAACTTAAAAAGTGAAGCAGAAATTCCACCAAGGATTTTTCCTTTTCAAACCGTTAACTTAGTTTCAAAATTGATGTGTAGCTAGATCTTTAAGTCTTCCAACACCATGCCAATTTTCAACTTAATTCAACTAATAGATCTTTAAATATCATAGAAACCCTACCCAACCTCAAACTGTCATCTTCTGAAACCTTCTTGTGCTAAAAACTAGATATCTCTAAACCACGCCATTAGATTATAACAAAATTTTGTATACAATTAGTACACCTAATAATCCAAACAATATCAAATTTTCAACTATAGATGTCATGCCAATTGCACGAACTAGCTAAAATTGCTAGCCCTAATTATATTATATAAAACCCAAATCATTGATATAAATCCTGACTTTGAACAACAATTGCTAAGTCCTCTAAAATCCTCTCAAAACAATCCTTTTTTCTTTGAAAAGAACTTCAAGCAAGCTCTCAAATTCTAACCTCCAATCTTCGAATAAAACCCTATTTTGCCCTAGGCCATCATTTTAGTGGCTAGAGGTCTGATTTCGACCCTATCTCACTAACGGTCGACCCTTAGGTATCAATCTATCCTATCCTAAGGATTTTTTAGTCCAACCCTACTCTCAACTTAACCCAAGTATCAACTATACTAATTATTTATTTCTTCTAACCTGATTTCATTAATTTATGGTCTTTCTAAGGTAGTAGAAGAGTCTCTACAACCTAGAAGGTAAAATTACTAACTAACCTTCAACCTACTAATTATTAAGATACGAAAATAACCTAAGAGGCTTTTATAAAAGCCATGTTTAGATACCTCAAATTATAATTAAACTAAGATAATTAGATATTAATTAAAAATTCAATTTTGATTATAATTTCACTATATAGTCATATTACATCAACGACAACTTGTAGAACTCGGTCTTAGAAGGGGGAATAATGTCATGGACATATATTTAGTATAACTATTACTTAAGTGATATTAATAGATAGATGTAGATAAAAATAGATTAATTTTATAATATCTTCTAGAAAAGCTTCCTAGAAGCTTTATAGACACTACTTTGACTTTACATGTGTTTATACTTGATTGATAGGTTAGAAACTTGGTCAACAAGTAAATCACGTGCCACAGAAGTTCATAGCTTGTGGAATAAGCTAACTATGTGGCGCCTACATAGAAAACTTGCCTTGCAAGTTAAAATACATGTTGTGCAAAGTCAATATATTTTTGGAGGTCCTATAGAATATTGCCATGGAGCTCCTAGGTAGATAGTATATATAGAGGCAAGAATGAAGCCTTCTTCACTCTTGTCAATTCCTTTCTTGCTTCTAGTCTAATTTCAAGGATCTCTAGTTTTCTTGACTTTTGGCAATAGCCATTCTTGTTTCTTAATATACATATTTAATTATTTCTATTTTTTCATCTTTCTTTGAAAAAAGTCTCACTTGTTTATTTGTTTTTATCAAGTTCTTGTCCTTGACATAAGAATGAAGACGGCTTTACTCTTGCCTCCATATATATTATCTAATTAGAAGCTATGTGACAACGTTCTATATAATCTCCAATATGTGTCCAACTATCCATGAAAAAAACATATATTCAAGAAAGAAATGTATGATCTACACAATGCAGCAATTATTACATGAGTTTTGGCACAAGATGCAAATTACAATTTCTACACACTAAAAATTATATAATCAGCAACAATCCTTCACTTACAACAAATAGATCATTTTGCAAATGAAGTTAAATGTCCTTAAATTTGTGAATGCCACAAAAATCAATAAGTTTGTAGCTCTATATTCATTCTTTTGGTATAGCATCACTAGAATTAATCACTTTAGTTGATTGATGATGTTCACTAAGTACAAAATATATATGTATATTTTTTTAAAATATAAAATATACAAAAATAATATAATAATCTAAATAGAGATGAATAAATCTTCAATGAATTTTTGAATATATTAGATCTATTCATCATGTGACATGAAACCCTCTTGATTTTAGCAAAAATTAGATTAAAAATATGATTGTGATTGAAATAGCTTAATGGATTTTACATATAATATTGTATTAGTGAAGATATTATAAACCAAAGGTTGTAATTAAATATGAATCACATTGCTTATACATTTCATAGATAATTATGAGTCAAAGTATAATTTATGAGATATGGATAGTGATCTAAATGAAAGCTTGTCATGAAGCTAGGAGTGGAGGCTAGAAACTAAGGAGGTGGAAATGAGGATTAAGAATAAGAGAAGGAAGAAGATAAAAAAAAGAAAAAAGGAAGGAAAGGTGATAAAATAAAAACTATGAATAAAGAAAGCAAGAGATTAAAAACAAGAGATGTTAGAATTAAAATTGAAAATAAATAAAACTAAAGGTGGAAACGAGAGAAATCATAATGAAAGAAGGAACTAAGGACAAAGAAGGTTGTGATAAAGACCATAATTTTAATGATAGTTTTTGGCAATGATCTATTTTTTTAATAATGGTTATGATAGAATAGATTGATTTAGTGAAAGAATGAATTTCATTATTATATTCTATATTTTAAAACAAAAAATTCAAATATTAATCAAAGTTATATTATTATAGGTGAAATAAATTAATTATATTTTTTATAATAATTAATATTTTATTTTATTATATATATATATATTCTAAAATTCTATACAAAAATTAAAGCAACCTATATGCAGTTTTAAATTTACGTACATGAATGTTTCTTCTTTTGGTATTTTTGTAGTAAGTTTTATTATGATAGAAAAATATATGTTGATGTATACCTAATTTTATATATATATATATATATATATATATATATAGAGAGAGAGAGAGAGAGAGAGAGAGAGAGAGATTTTATAATATAATAAAAAATAAAATGTTATCATCCATGTAGCATTGTTATAAATATTATTGCCATAAATAATATTTAATGTTTATAAAAAAAAAAAAAAATTTATATGGTATGTTTTTATTTTTATAGTGACTTTTTATAAAATAATATCATGTATTATAGATACATATATAAATATATAATAGGATTTTTTGATGCACATGCTTTTTTTCAAGAATTGAATTTGCCATCTTATTATTATGTCAAATTAAATGAAATCTTAAATTATTTTAGAAATATACCATCAATTTTTTATTATATCTTTGTATGTTTATTTTTCAATAAATAATTTAAGATATGGAAATAACTTAACTATGTATGTATATATCTATATATACATTTATATATATAAATGATAAAATGACCCAAATTTTTTCTAAAGCAATCTACATGTTTAAATCATTATTGCACTCTTGCAGCCTCCATCCTTGTACTCAGCTATTCTCTATTTCCAACCATTATTAAGGATAGAAGTAAAGGACTAAAAATGACAAGAATATGAGTGAAGATTGAAAACAAGGGAATAGTGTCGTATTATGTGTATTCTTGCTTGAGAATGCACCAAGTATCTAGCTATGGAAGGTAAATAATAATGCAACAACAATTCTACTAAGTCTAATAGAGCTTTAGATAAACTTCAAATAATTCCTAATAATCCAATCAAACTTTAATCTATCAAAATAAATTTAGAAAAAGTCATAAAATAAATACAAAGAATCTTAAATAAATACTAAAAATATAAATATTAATATAATTTTAATTAATATCCTAATTAAATCTTAACCAAATCCTAGATCAAATCCTAATGAAATCTTGATGAAATCCTAAATCTTAGATAAATCTTAGATAAGTTTTCAGTCAAATTCAAAGTAAATCCTAATTCTAACCAAATCTTAGACCAAATCCTAAACTAGGGTCTATATCTTTAATATACTTTTAACAAACCCTATAGTAAAATGGAACCTCAATAATTAATAATCAAATAGTTATTATGAATATAAAATTTGTATATTTTTTAATATCTTAATTAGAAATAAGTGCAACAAAGATAAAATCAATCGCACTTACAAATTGAAAGAAATACAAGATAATGTTAGGGACATATTCCTTAGAACTTTCTAAAAAGAAGTTTTTAGAACCTTCTAGAAAACAAGCCTCTGGAACCTTCTAGAAGAGAAGCCTCTAGAACCTTTTAGAGAAAAGTTTCTAGAAGCTTCTAGAAAGGAAGTCTCTGGAACCTTCTAGAAGAGAAGTTTCTAGAAGCTTCTAGAAAAGAATCCCCTGGAACTTTCTAGAAGCTTCCTAGTTAATAGAAGTAGCTCGAGAAGCTTCCTAAGTAGGAGTATATATAGGGATCGAGGCTGAAGAGTTCTTCAGTCTCGACAACACATCTCTTGGAGTTCTAGCTCACCTTTCTGGTGTTGTTCTTGTACTCATCTGTTTAATCTAGTTCTGCCACTTCTTCTTGAACTTCCTGTTAGATTTCAAGTCTGTATTTTGTGTCTGTGACAGTTTGTCGAGACTATACTAACTTGAGATATCAGAGCTAGTTCTTTCTTAGTAGAGTGTGGATTACCCCTCTACTTGAAGGTATACTAGCATTTTTTAGAGGTTGCGGATTACCCTCCTCTAAACTGATACTTCTTCTATTACAATATTGGAGTCTTATTCTTCTTGGAGAGAGTGGATTACCCCTCTTCTTGAAATTCTTAAGGCGTTTTATAGGTTGTGGATTACCCTCCTATAAACCAATATTGCCTCTTATAGGGTCATTTTTGTCCTTCTTTTAGAATGGCCGAAGGTCAAGACATTAGTATGACAGAAAGTTCGGAGTCTAAGTTAGATGCTATTATGAATGCCCTCGCTACGTTATCACAAAGAACTGCAGAGATTGAAGGAGTGGTGGCAAGGCTTCATAATGATGGAGTATCTGGGATAGCACAATCTAAACTACACCAGCCTCAAATTTCGGCACTTGGTGAAACAACTTTACCTCAGGTTCGACAAGAACCACTAGTTCTACAACATAAGGAGCCTCGAGTTAGCCTTCCAGATAAGTTTGATGGAACACGTTTCAAGTTTCGAGGATTCGTCAATCAAATCAGGTTGATAACAGTTTTACAGCCCGAACGATATCCAACGGAGGAGTCACGTGTTGGGCTTGTTGGAACCTTACTTACGGGACAAGCTCTATCATGGTTTGCTCCTTTGTTTGAGAAACGATCATCCATATTAAACAACTTCAAAACCTTTTTGGAAGCATTTGCAGAAGCATTTGGTGAACACAATAAGGTTCGATGGGCTACAACAAAGATCCGGTCGCTACGATAGGGGATGCGTTCTACATCAGTCTATACTTCGGATTTCAGGCAATTAGTATGCGACATCAATTGGGATGAAGAAGCGTTGATGAGTCAATTCTATTGGAGTTTAAGAGATGATGTGAAGGATTTGCTGTTAACTCTTCCTGATCCACGAATGCTCAATGAAGCCATTAGCCAAGCTGTGAAGTGCGATAATCGCCTATTCCAACGTCGCCAAGACCAACGCTCAAGACAACATACAATTCGCCATGCTCCAACTATGTCGGCAAGCAGTGTGAATTTGCATTCAGAGGTGGAAGACATGCAAATTGATACGGTACGTATCAAATCTCTTACGATAGAAGAAAAAAAGCGACGTATGGAGGAAAATTTATGCTTGTATTGCGGTGGAGAAGGCCACAAAGTCGGAAACTGCCCCAAAAAGCAAAATCGAGGCATAGTCAAGACTAGGGGAGTATTTGTTCAGGAAAACGAGGATGCCCAACCACAGTAGGAACCGTGCGGCTGGACAATGAAATATCCCAACAACAATCAGGTTCCTTTCTTTCTGCCCAACCTGCACTTTATTTTACAATCCCTCTGTTTATCGGCCCTCAAAAACTGAGAACCTTAGCACTACTAGACTCAGGAGCATCTGCTTGTTTTTTAGACGAAGAATTTACAAAGCGTCATAAGATCCCTTTAGTACAAAAATCAAAACCTGTTCATGTTGAGGTCATAGATGGACGACCTTTATTGTCTGGTAGCATCACCCATGAATCAAAACCTATAGAAGTAACGTTTAAAGACCATAGTAGTCATATTATTTTTAATATTATTAGAACTCCATCAAATCCTATTATTCTTGGTCTTTCTTGGTTGGAAAAACATAATCCATTGATAGATTGGAGGTTGCGGAAGATGACTTTTCCCACAAAACCACCCAAGAAAAAACCTAGTAAAAAACCTCGAAAAAAGAAATCCTTATTCATTGAAGCAAGAGCGTTTATAAGATCATCTAAGGAGGGCACTCCATTTGTCATTTATGCGGCTCCAACTACCGAGGAGAAGATCTCAACAGCAAGTATACCGGAGCAATATAAAGATTTTGAAGACGTATTTCAAAAGAAGAACGCCAACATACTACCGGAACACCGACCGTATGATTGTGCCATAGACTTGCAAGAAGGAGCACAACCACTTTTTGGCCCAATCTACAATCTATCGCAAACGGAGTTGGCAGAGTTACAAAAGTACATCGACAAGAATCTAGCCAAGAACTTCATTCGTCATTCAAAATTATCAGCTGGAGCACCCATCTTATTTGTGAAGAAGAAAGATGGATCATTACGGATGTGTGTGGACTATCGAGGCCTCAACAAGGTAACAAAGAAAAATCGTTATCCATTACCCTTGATTTTTAGTCTCTTAGAACAACTTGGACGTGCGAAGATCTTTACAAAAACTGATCTAAGGGGAGCTTATAATCTCGTACGAATCAAGGAAGGAGATGAGTGGAAGACAACATTCCGTACAAGGTATGGTCATTTTGAATATAATGTCATGCCTTTTGGTCTTACCAATGCTCCAACGATTTTCCAACATATGATGAATGACATCTTTCGAGAACACCTCGATGATTTTGTTGTCATCTACTTGGACGATATTCTAATATTCTCTAAAAATGAGGAAGAGCATGAGGAGCATGTTCGTTTGGTCTTGGAGAAACTACGCAAGCAAGGACTATATGCCAAATTAGAAAAGTGTTTATTTCACGAGACGGAGATGGAAATTTTGGGGTTCATTGCGACTACAGAAGGTTTGAAGATGGATCCCAAGAAAGTAGAAGCAATCATGACTTGGGAGGTTCCGAAGACGGTTAGAGACGTACAATGCTTTCTTGGTTTTGCTAACTTCTATCGGATCTTCATCAAGAATTATTCTCAAGTTGTTGCTCCTCTCACTCGATTAACATGCAAAGATAAGTTGGAATGGGGACCTTTGGCGGAGAAGGCGTTTCAAGATTTGAAGACAGCATTTACTACAGCTCCAATTTTGGTACATCCAGACTTTACAAAGGCCTTCTATTTAGAAACTGATGCTTCAGATTTTACTTTGGGAGCTGTGCTTTCACAAATGAGTGAAGATAAGAAGCTCCATCCAGTTGCATTCTATTCTCGGAAGTTCTCTGCTGCTGAAATCAATTATGAGATCCACGATAAGAAACTTCTTGCTATAGTAGATTCTTTCGAAGAATGGCATCACTTTCTTGAAGGAGCTGCACATCCAGTAACCGTATATACGGATCACAAGAATTTGAAGTATTTCATGATGGCTCGAGTTTTAAATTGGCGTCAAGCTCGGTGGAATATGTCGCTATCTAGATTTGATTTTGTTATCACTTATCGACCTAGAAGGCAGCAAGGACTATCAGATGCTTTATCAAGAAGATCGTATCTTGCACCAAAGGCTGGAGAAGCAGCGTTTGATCAACAATGTACAACGTTATTGAAGCCAGAGAGATTTCAACTTTGTGCTACTATTGTATCATTTGATGCTGACTTCCTGAACCAGGTACGTGCTATGACCATTAAAGATTCAGTAGCCATTGATATCAAGCAACGTACCAATGACGACAAGTTTAAGGTGGAGGGAGATCTTTTATACTTTGAAGAGCGATTGTACATTCCAAAAGGACTAGCACGACTTCGAGTTCTTCAATCTCGCCATGATTTTCCAGCTGCGGGACATTTTGGATTCAATAAGACCTTGGAGCTTATTTCCCGAGATTTTTGGTGGCCCCAAATGTGGAAGGATGTGAAAGATTTTGTCCTCTCTTGTGACATCTGTTCAAGATCTAAGAATCCTCGGCATCGCCCTTATGGACTCCTACAGCCATTGCCAATTCCACGTCGACCATGGTCTTCAATTTCTATAGACTTCATCACGGACTTGCCATCATCAAACTCATTTGACAGCATCTTTGTCGTGGTAGATCGGCTTATGAAGATGGCACACTTTGTTCTTTGTAAGAAGACATCGTCTAGTGAAGTCACAGCAAGCTTCTTTCTCGATAATGTGTATCGATATCATGGACTACCAGATGATATCATATCAGATCGAGGTACCCAGTTCGTGTCAAAGTTTTGGAGATCTCTCTTTGGGATATTGAAGGTGGATATCAAGCTTTCTTCAGCTTTTCATCCTCAAACTGATGGCCAAACGGAACGGGTGAACCAAGTCTTGGAGCAGTACTTACGATGCAGCATCAACTATCAACAAGACGATTGGACTGCATATCTATCGCTAGCCGAGTTTACATATAACAACACCCTCCATGCGTCGACTCAACAAACACCATTCTTTTCCAACTATGGGTATCATCCGAAGCTTGATTTATTGAGTCCGTCAACAAATAACAATCCAGCAGCTGAAGGATTTGTGAAGCAACTATCAGAGCTTCAAACTATGTTGAAGCTTCAATTACAATCCGCTCAAGAATCCTATAAGACGTCTGCAGATAGATTTTGGAATCCAGCACCTACTTTCAAAGTTGGAGACAAAGTCTGGCTTCTTCGACGAAATATCAAGACCAAGCGACCATGTGATAAGTTGGACTATCGAAGATTGGGACCATTTATCATCCAGAAGCAAATTAATCCAGTGGCATACCGGCTTGAGTTACCGGCTTCTATGAAGGTACATCCAGTCTTTCATGTTTCTCTGTTGGAACCTTATCGAGAGTCATCTTTTTCTAGAAGAGTGCAATGTCCGCCACCTAGTATTGAAATCGAGAACCACGAAGAATACGAGGTTGAAAAGGTATTGGATTCACGGCGAAGGTGGAGAAAGTTAGAATATCTTGTTCATTGGTGCGGCTATGACATTAATGAGCAAACGTGGGAGCCAGCTGAAAATCTTGCGAATGCGCCACAAAAGGTACAGGAGTTTCATCAACGACATCCCGATAAACAAAAATCAATTCGATGATAGCTTCTTTCTGAAGCTTGTTCTCCCAACAATATAAGAAAAGGGGAGAGCACGAGCAAAATTCATAGTTGATGTAGTTATTTTCTCCAAGATAGACTGTAGTTTGGTCTTTTGATATGGATAGCCAAGAGATAGATACTATGCGAGTCAGAGTATCGCAACCGAGTAGCTCACAAAGGCGACCCCGAGATGAAGAACTACATGTATCACGACGACGACGGAGGATATCGAGTAACCGATCACTGGTGATCGTATTTGAGAGCGAGCCTGCTTACGATGGTCAACCAGAAGGCGTGTTTGCAGGACAATTTCACAATGAGGACACGGAAGTTCATGCTTGGTCAGAAGTCGAAGACGTGGGCCACTACCGTTGGCTTCAAGGATCGACGAACCACTTGCCTCGTGAACAACAGTTGGAATTTATAGTAGAAGTTATGCGACAGATCTTCATTTTCTTGCATTGGTACTGATCAACAACATTGCTTCTTAGAGACCTCGAAGCTAAAGGAGGGGGTGATGTTAGGGACATATTCCTTAGAACTTTCTAGAGAGAAGTTTTTAGAACCTTCTAGAAAACAAGCCTCTGGAACCTTCTAGAAGAGAAGCCTTTGGAACCTTTTAGAGAAAAGTTTCTAGAAGCTTCTAGAAAAGAAGTCTCTGGAACCTTGTAGAATAAGTAGTTATTTGTTGAATTGTAGATACTTAGTTCATAGTGTAAACAGGGATAGATGACTGTTGAAAAGGTAGTTCAGTAGGTAAAATGGATGAATAGTTAGGAAAAGCAGTTTTCATTAGAGATGTAGCAGTTGGTATCTCGTGGTAGCATAAGGAGGATGGGAGAGAGGAAGTAGGGGCCATTACTGTGATAGTGTGAGCCGGGGTAAGCTTGGTGCTACCTCTTTTCTTTTGTTGTTATGTTCTTTGAAATAAGAGTATTGAGAGTTTCTGAATATTGTGAAGTGAATCATGGAATGAAAGTGTGAATGGAATTATATGTTATTGAATGAGAAGAAGAGAGATTGAATGCTGAAATCTGAATGTAGTTCAGTAGAGAGAATGAGTCTGTGTTTGTGTGAAACACTGTAATGTGAAGGCAGTTAATGGTGAAGAACTCCAGAATTTGGATTATAGTATGATTATGTCCTGTCATTTAGGATAGTGCGGGATTACATGTTGTTTGTTATCAGTGATGGTGGAGTATTATTAGGAAGTGGAAAGCATTGTAGTGTTTTCTGGATGTTTTAAGTAGTGCGGAATACAGTTAATTGTGTGACCCTAACGTGTAAGCTCATGCGGTATTCTTTCCCTGTGTTCGAATTTCCCTATACAGGTTTACTCTGATTAGATAAGTTAGAGTAAGTAAAACGACAATCACATTTTGGCGCCGCTGCCGGGGAAATTGATAATAGCATGGAGTGTTAGGTTTTAACTGCCGGTTGAAGTAGATGGGAAATAGGTAGCAGTCGCAGAAGAATATAATGAAAGAGTATGGTTATTAAGAATGAGAACTTAACAGTAAAGAAAATACGGCAGTCAAGAGAAAGAATAGAGAGATCGCAAGCAAGAAATTTGTTGCGAAACGAGCAACAAAGAAAGTTAAAAAGGAATCATAGACAAAGCTGGATTAAGCCATGGTTGCATGCCTGTCGTCATATTCGAGCATACCCAGAAGCTAATCGACATCTAATATTTCAGAAGTATATACCGTTAGAGAAATTGCCAAGAGCACTTGCTGAAAATTTGATCAATAGGCCAGGGTTTCTTCTGAGACCGTTAACTGAGAGTGGGGGAATCACAGAAGAGTTGGGTACTCCATTGGGTACGTTTCCAATAGCGGAAACTGCCGATTCCGTCAAAACTGGTTCCATAGAGTGGCATAAATTATTGGTCAATAAGGGCCAATTCAGTGTGTTTCAAAATCCGTCATTCTCACCTCCTATTCAACCAATAAACTTGTTCAAGGATAATAATAGCAAATTGAGCAGGGTGGAAAGTTCGGAAAATATATTTAGGAGAGACGCAGACTATATTAACAAACGATTAAGTGTCACATTGTCAAATTCAATGACGACGGGAGGTCCAGCGGTTCCCATAGCAGTACAAATGGGTACTGTGAGTGATCGCACAACTAGCGTGGCTCCATTACCTACCTTTAGGGGTTTTCCGGGTGCGGATCCAGATCAACATTTGTCGCAGTTTTTGACAGCATGTGTCGCCAATAATGGGAGAACCGAGGATATTTGGTTACGATGGTTGCCAGCAACCTTAAAGGATACGGCGTTTGAATGGTATAACCGTCAACCAGTTGGTCAATTTTCGAACTGGGAAGCATTGAAGAATGCATTTTTGACCCGTTTTCGACCAATTGGTTTTGAAGACCGTCTTCGAGGAAGGTTAATGAACAGCAAAATGATCCTAGGAGAGGCGGTGGAATCGTTCTATGGCCGAGTGGCTGATATACTTAGTAAGTGGCCGAACCACCAAATGCCGGAGGCATTTATATTATCTATATTAATAAATGGTTTGCACCCACCAGAGCTAAAAATGTTTGTAAAAGAAGCTCAACCAGTTACGATATCTGCATCCCTTGATAGAGCCAAGGTTTGGGAGGAATGCCATTATGATCAGTTTTTAACTGCGTGTGCCACGATGATACCAGTTCAAAGCAATTATCAATATCCGGCTTTGAACGGATCAGTGGGTAGTTATCCACAGATGATCGAAACAGTTGCCCAGTCAAGTGCCAATACTCAGGGGCCAGTTAATGTTACCCCATTGCAAGCTTTACCACCGCAAGTAACAACAGCGTATGCCCCATATTTTCCATATCAAACACACGAGTCAACTTTGGCGGAAAAACAAATAATATCAGCTTCAAAAGATTCCAATGAAGCCTTGTTATTGAACTTGACGAAGAAAATGGAGGAAATGGCCGTTAATATGGCCAAAGATAAGGAAAAGAGGCAAAAGCCAACCAATACTAGGACCAATGTATGGTGCAGTAATTGTCAGGGCCACGGTCATTTGGTAACGGAATGCCCGTCACCTTCACAAGTGTTGGGTAAATGTACATTTTGTGGAGGCAAGCACTTAATCGCTAATTGTTGGAATTTGCAAAGACAACAATAATTCAGTAATCCGACCATGATTCCACCAACTCCATAGGATGTCAATCAAGTTCAAACAGGAAATACGTTTGGATGGCATGGAAATCGATCTAACCGACAAAATCGAGCAGTCAATCATTTTCAGAATTCCACTTATAGTGAGGGGTTTGTATCAAATCCTCGGAACTATGGTAAGGAGCAGCATGGGTATCAGCCATATGCTCCATCGATGCCATTGAACCAAGTACAACCGGGACAACCAGGATCGTTTTCTCAACCTACATGGAACAAACCTAGTAGGTATATACCGGTGGAGACACCCAATATGCCTGATGGGGGTGCAAAAAGGCCATTGCGTTGTTTCCGTTGTAGACAGATTGGTCATTATGCCAATGAATGTCCCAATCCAAGAGCCAGTGACGATTATGCCCCAGTTTGTGGGAATTGCAAGCAGTCAGGGCATACGTATCAGCAATGTAATGCTCCATTCAATTTCAATAATCGGGATCAGCAGATCCAGAGTCCAGGAAAAATGGAGGGAATAAATCGAGGACCTCAAGACTCTCCAGTAAATCGGGTGGAATGTGTCCATACCGTTCTTACTAGGAGCCAGCAAAAAGGGAAAGGCCCAATTAAACATTTGGAAGATCCTAAAGTGAAGGGCCAATCACACCCAATTACGGACCAATCCCATTCAGGCCCGGAAACTGGGAAAGTCTTGAGCCCTGATTTGGTTGCGAAGCCCAATGAGGTCCCAATTACGGAGTCTTCAGTTCCGTCTCGAACCGGTCTGTTCCCACCGCAGTTCCAAGAAGCATCATACCCGTTGAAAGATCCCCTTGGGAAAGGAAGTCCCAAGGAAGCTCAATCTGCTGTTCCAATTCCAAGTCCAGGGCGGCAGAATAAATTACCTCACGGAGTTAAGCTCAAACCCATGAAACGGAAGAGGGCATTGGGAATTACCCTAAATATGGAACCCTATGACATTTTAAAGGATTTGGACGCTATTCGGCCTTCAATCTCTATGAAGCAACTTCTAGCAGTCGCACCAGAGTGTCGTTCCACCTTGAATTCATCCCTAACAAGACATCGGCATCGTAATATGGAAGTTTGTGAAGTTAGTTTGAACCCTGATCCAGGTGCACCAACCATTGATGTTTCGATTGATGGTGTTCGGATCTCTGGCGTCCAGGTAGATGGAGGTTCCAGCGTCAATTTAATGAACGCTGATACAATGGATGCTTTAGGTCTGGAACAATTAGTCCCCACGACATTGGTATTACGGATGGCAGATCATAGCCGAGTTAAGCCAATGGGTATTTTACGGAGTGTTCAAACTATAATTGCAGGTATTGCCTATGAAATTGACTACATTGTCTTTCGCTTACAACGTTCGACTTTATCGTACCCTATTTTATTGGGACGACCCTGGCTGTATCAAGCGAAGGCCAAGAACGATTGGGGTCGAGGTACTTTGACAATTGGTAAGGGCGTAGATAAAATGGTGTTACAAATGTACCCAGTACGCTATCACGGGGAGTCTCAGTTGCCAGTATCTGAATTGACGTCGGACGAAGGGCTTAGCTCCGATGATGACACAGAAGTACCGAGTACGGAGGCCAATGTGGAGGCAGCACAGCACCCTGAGGTGGTGTACCAATGTGGAGGTCCGGGGGAGTACTTGATATACCCGAAGGATTCGGAAAACTCTGCTTATGTAAGTATTGACTGGAAACCTGGGTACGATGTGCACCATGTTAGTGCCCTCGAGACGGGATTCGTTACTTCGCATATGTCGGACATACCGAGTAACTTTAAATCACTGCGGGAATTGAAACAGAGTATTGTTGCTGACCCTGTATGTCAAACTATTAACTTAGCGACCACGGCCGAACCTCGGCTAATTAAGGTCTACGAAGGTATTAAGGAACAAGAGTTGACCTGTTGGACAGACTTTTTCTTACATCATAAATCCGCTTTTGCTTGGACTTATAATGATCTACAAGGTATCCCCGCTGATGTCTGTGAACATCGTATCATATTGGAAGAAAACGCTAAACCGGTACGCCAGAGGCAACATCGCCTTAATCCTAAATATTCCCTTATGGTGAAGGAAGAATTGGACAAGCTTCTTGCGGTGGGTTTCATTTACCCGGTACCGAATAGTGAGTGGGTTTCTCCAATTGTGATGGTGCCGAAAAAGAACGGAAAAATCCAAATTTGTCAAGATTTCCGAAAACTTAATGCAGCCACCAAGAAAGATTACTTTCCGTTACCATTCACGGATAGTATATTGGACGCCGTCGCCGGTCACGAATGCTATTCGTTTCTCGATGGTTTCTCCGGGTATAATCAAGTTCAAATTGCAAAAGAAGACCAGCTCAAGACAACCTTTACTACGGATTGGGGCACATTTGCTTATCGCGTGATGCCTTTCGGATTATGTAACGCCCCAGCCACGTTCCAACGCGTGATGACTCAGGCTTTTCAAGATTATCTCCGACTGTTTATGGAGATCTTTTTAGATGACTTTTGTACATTCAGTACCAAACAAGATCAACTTCATTGTTTAGGCAAATGTTTGGCTCAGTGTGCCAAATTTGGAATATCGTTGAATTCGGAGAAGTGCCAATTTGGTGTTCCGTCCGGAAAATTATTGGGCCATATTGTTTCCAGTCGTGGTATTGCTACAGATCCTGACAAAGTGCAGCATATCATGAACTTGCCCAGACCGGAGACAGTCTCCGGTGTTCGAGGGTTCGTTGGTCATGTCAGTTATTATCGACGATTTATAAGTTCGTTTGCGGTTATTTGTCAACCTTTAACGAACTTACTGAAGAAACCTCCGTCCGATGGTACTAGTCCCCTCTGGACCAAGGAGTGTACCGTAGCCTTCGAGGTCTTAAAGTCAAAATTGGTCTCTGCACCAATATTGGTGGCTCCTTGTTGGACAAAGCCATTTCATGTGTATGTTGATGCATCCAATGCTGCTATTGGCTCGGTGTTAAGCCAGAAGGATGATAAGGGATTCGATCATCCAATATATTATGCCAGTCGACAATTGGTGGCTGCCGAACGCAACTATACTATTACTGAACGAGAGGCGTTGGGTATGATATACTCGGTTAAAAAATTTCGGCACTATTTGCTTGGGTATCCGTTTGTATTTTATGTGGATCATGATGCCCTCAAATATCTGATTAATAAGCCTCAATTGAGTGGGCGCATTGCTCGCTGGGTCTTACTCCTCCAGGAGTTCAATTTTACGGTGGTTGTCAGACCTGGGAAGCAACATGCGAACGCAGATCATTTATCCCGGTTGTCTAATATTCTCGGCAACGAGCCTGTTCCCGATGATCTTCCCGACGCCGCATTATTTGTGGTGGATGTGATATCCCCCGAGTATAGCGAAATTATTCAGTTTCTGACCTTCCATACTTTTCCGCCGACTTTCACGGACAAGCTTAAGAAGCGCCTTATTCTGAAGAGTGCCCCATACACGATGATTCGTGATGCTTTGTATAAACAAGGACGCGATGGTCTTTTACGGCGCTGTATCTTTCCCAGTGAAGTACAGTCGATACTTACAGGTTGTCATTTGGATAGTTGTGGTGGTCATTTCGCGGGAGACAGCACTGCCCGCAAGGCTTTAATGGCCGGATATTGGTGGCCCACAATGTTTTCTGATGCCCACCAGTTCGTTCGCCGTTGTGATCCTTGTCAACGAATTGGTCGACCTACGGGTACTTCCGCCATGCCGTTAGTCCCAATCTTGGCCCAGGTTCCGTTTGAAAAATGGGGTATTGATTTTGTTGGTCCCATTGCACCAGCGTCAAAACCTGGTCAAAAGCGGTATATCTTAGTCGCCACCGATTATGTCACCAAATGGGCAGAGGCGATTGCTACCCGCACCGATAATGCCAGTACGGTGGCAACTTTTCTGTATGAGAATATTATCACTCGCTTTGGGTGTCCCAAGGAATTGGTCAGCGATCGAGGCACCCATTTCATCAATGCTACCATCGCCGCCTTGACGACCACATATGAGATCAAGCATCGTAAGACCACTCCCTACCATCCTCGTGCCAATGGGCAAACGGAAAAGACCAACGGCATTTTGTGCAAAGTCTTGACTAAGACAATTTCAAGGGCCGGTACTGATTGGGAGACCAAACTCTTTGCAGCTTTGTGGGCTTATCGTACCGCCTATAAGGTAACTACCCACTCTACTCCGTTCCAATTAGTTTACGGTCAAGAGGCAATTTTACCTATCGAATTGGAGGTTCCCAGTTTACGAATTGCCTTAGACGAACGCCTCAGTGACACTGAGTCATTACACTCTCGGTTGATGAAATTGGAGGAATTGGATGAAATACGGGCTGTCGCTCTATTCCACATGGAAGCCACTCAAAAACGGAGGAAGAGTTACTATGATAGTAAACTGCGGCCGAAGTGTTTTATGCCCAATGATTTGGTATTGCTGTATGACAGCCGATTCAACCATTTTCCGGGAAAATTTCAAGTTCGCTGGCATGGGCCATATCGCGTAATTGAAGGATTTTCCAATGGGTCTGTTCAATTGGAGGATTTCACGGGCCATCGTTTCAGTACCCGCATTAATGGAAATCGTTTACGGTTATATAATACCTAAAACCCGGGACGGGTTTTATTTCATTTGAGGGAAGGGGACTTCGAATGGACTCAGGAGGGACCTAATTATGGTATAAGACGTAGAGGCGGCTGCAAGGATATGTAGTAATCACTATTGTGTCAGATGCGAAGGAAGTGAGAAATGGACAGTATGGGTACCATGTTGTCGCTCTCATCACTAGGTAATAGAATAGGAGTGGGGCTCCTACTAAGGGTTATTCTGTGGTGTTATATTATGTTGTTGCTTATTTGTGTCTCATTTTAGTGTTTCGGGCAGACTGGAGAGTGGCATTGACGGTTAGGACCTGTAAGCGTTTGAGTCATGGCGATTGAAAGTACCAAGAGAGCTGTAGACAGAGATGAAAGTGGCCGGAATGTGAGAGCTAAACGCACAGCAAAACCACCGGCTGTGATAATCGTTACCAATATGGAGCCGATGAAGTTAGAAATCTGTTGGACGCAGAGAAAAATAAGGGATTTTCGGACTGCGAAGCTGTTCCAGTTTTTGCACCATTCAGAGCGTTTACCATCAATCAATGTGTCATTAGTGGAGGAATACATTGAGAATTACGACCCCGAGGATGGATCGAGTGTCGTTCAAGGGCGAATTATTGGGATTGACGAAACAATCCTGGAAAAGGTGTTGTTTCTTCCCATTGGAGAGATGGCAGTTGGGACTGATGAGTCAGGCGATTTCAGCCCAGGTAGATATTTCAAGGGAGGAATGTCATCCTTTGAAAGGAGCCAAGGATGGCGGACTCAGGAGGCGATTACACCAGAATATGTGGAATGGTTGCGGTTCGTGCTGAGGCGGTTAGGATTATACCGACACCCCACATATGTGTCAAAACGATTATTGTATGCAGCAGTAGGGGCGTTTGAGGGGATGGTGTTCAACTGGGCGGCTTACGTAGCTACTCGTATTCATGCGGAGATAGGAGCCAAGTTCAAATTGGGGAAGTTCACATCCTTGCTTTGTTCAAATTATGTGTATGCTGTCATCGCGCACACATTGCGTCAACCACCGTCAGAAGAGGAAAACCCTATACCAGTGTCAGCACCTTTGCAGAGAGAACGAAATTTGTTGGCACAGAATCACAATGTAGCGGATGTAATACACGAAATTGGAGAATCAAGTCGTACAGTGGTTCAAGGGGTAGCTCCGGTTATCGAAGCGAGACGGGTTCCAAGTGGTCTTGGGGTGGAAGAGGAGAATCAAGTCCCATTATTGATAGATATCAACCAGTTGGCGTTTCCAGAGGGTCGATTCCCTGAAGGAGTATCTCTTAAAAATGCCGTATTGAAGCACATTTCGCAAATACATTGTATGGTACGAGCATTGGATGTCGAAGACAGAAGTAAACGGGATTGGGAGGACAGTAAAAAAAGGATATCGGATCAAAATAAAAAAATCAGGGAGCAAGAACTGAGGATTCAAGAAATTGAAGAAGTCAAGTTGGTCCTGGAGCGGAAATTGGTTCTCCAATATGAGGCTTGGACAAAGGAAAAAGAACAGATTTCACGGATTGTGGAAGGACAACGGGACGAATTGATTCAGAATAGGAAGTTATGGGATTTGGAACGGGAGAAGTTCAAATGACAGTTGCAAGCGGAAGTGGACAAGACAGAGTTATTGGCGATAGAGAAAGCGTTATTGTGTGACCAATTGAGATGTGAAACGGGGAAAATGAGGTCTGAAATTGAAGTTTTACAAAATGAGGTGTCAAAACTGACGGAAGAGTTAACTGTGAGGAGCCAATCTCAAGTGTCGATTAAAGATATCCCAGAAGGGATGAGTTCGCAGCAACATCAGTTGGAACTTCGCGATGCCCAGATCCTGAAACTGGAAGCTCAGATCCGTGAATTGGGAGAATACAATGAAGATCTTTGAGCCCAGTTGAGAAAGGAGTCGCTTGAAATATTGGAAGAGGATGAAGACGTACCACTAGAGCCAGAATCGGTGGAACCAATAATGGATAATGTAGTAATTGATCAATTGGATATATCAAATAAATAGAAATTTTGGAGAAGTTTTTTTTTTAATTATGTATCGGTTCTATGTTTGCGAGGACGCTGCACAGATGGGAGTGGGGCTATGTAGAATAAGTAGTTATTTGTTGAATTGTAGATACTTAGTTCATAGTGTAAACAGGGATAGATGACTGTTGAAAAGGTAGTTCAGTAGGTAAAATGGATGAATAGTTAGGAAAAGCAGTTTTCATTAGAGATGTAGCAGTTGGTATCTCGTGGTAGCATAAGGAGGATGGGAGAGAGGAAGTAGGGGCCATTACTGTGATAGTGTGAGCTGGGGTAAGCTTGGTGCTACCTCTTTTCTTTTGTTGTTATGTTCTTTGAAATAAGAGTATTGAGAGTTTCTGAATATTGTGAAGTGAATCATGGAATGAAAGTGTGAATGGAATTATATGTTATTGAATGAGAAGAAGAGAGATTGAATGCTGAAATCTGAATGTAGTTCAGCAGAGAGAATGAGTCTGTGTTTGTGTGAAACACTGTAATGTGAAGGCAGTTAATGGTGAAGAACTCCAGAATTTGGATTATAGTATGATTATGTCCTGTCATTTAGGATAGTGCCGGATTACATGTTGTTTGTTATCAGTGATGGTGGAGTATTATTAGGAAGTGGAAAGCATTGTAGTGTTTCCTGGATGTTTTAAGTAGTGCGGAATACAGTTAATTGTGTGACCCTAACGTGTAAGCTCATGCGGTATTCTTTCCCTGTGTTCGAATTCCCCTATACAGGTTTACTCTGATTAGATAAGTTAGAGTAAGTAAAACGACAATCACAAACCTTCTAGAAGAGAAGTTTCTAGAAGCTTCTAAAAAGAAATCCCCTGGAACTTTCTAGAAGCTTCCTAGTTAATAGAAGTAACTCGAGAAGCTTCCTAAGTAGGAGTATATATAGGGATCGGGGCTGAAGAGTTCTTCAGTCTCGACAACACATCTCTTGGAGTTCTAGTTCACCTTTCTGGTGTTGTTCTTATACTCATCTGTTTAATCTAGTTCTGCCACTTCTTCTTGAACTTCCTGTTAGATTTCAAGTCTGTATTTTGTGTCTGTGACAGATAATCCAATTGGGTGTTGGATGGCCTGCTACTCCAATCTAGATGCTAAACTTCTAGCATCAATATCTCCTTTTTGAATTATTGGATAGCTTTCAAATTTCACTTAAATTTTAGAAATCAAGTCTAATATCCATAAAAAATAAAAAATAAAATCATTTCCATCTAATCAATAGATTGACAAAGATCTTAGAAACACTCATTGACCCTCAAACTCCAATTTCTAACACCTTAATCCACAAAAACCTTCATATACTTCAATCTATGCATTTGATTGATCTCAAAATTTGCATATATATATATATATATATATATATATATATATATATTCACAACTAATACACCAACATAATGGCCAAAATTCACTAGTACATATACCACAAAACTCAAGAAACTCTCAAATTTGTAAACATATTTTTATTTTTTAAATCCTAATTCCATTAAGAACATCACTAATTTTGAAAATCCCTCAAAATCTCAATATTGATTTAAATGACATGAAATGAATGCCTAAAAATCTCTCTTCTAGTCTACTCTCAAATTCAACTCTTTAATCTACTAAAGAACCTTAGAATCGCCATAAGTACATGGTTTTATACCTTAGAGTCTGATTTCGACCTAGGTTGACAACGAGTCCTCTCCGGATATCAATTCTTGATTTCTTAAAGTGAATCTTGCTAAAATCTACTCTTAATTCCCTCTTACATATGCTTATATCATTTAATTTTCCAATCTACTTTATTTTACCTTATTTATGGTCCTACAAAGTAAGTGAAAGCCTATTTTGTAAAAAAACAATATCAAAACTTTTTAGTTTACTATCTTTTGACTATTATCTATATTTCTAAGATAATTTGCTACAATATTTTAAAATAATATCTTTTACAATATAATATTTTTATCTCTCTTTCATTCATTATCCATGTTATATTATGACAACAGTTAGGAGTAGGGTTGAAAAGATATAATGATGGTTTAAACATGTAGATCACTTTATCATTTTCTTATATATATACATATTTTTACTTTATAAAGTCTATAATCTTTCAAAAAAAAATCAAACTAAGTTGGAGTTTAGGGTGTTCTATGTGCATCTTAAATTTCTTATATTTCCAAATATTAGAATTTGAGTAGACATCAACAATCAAATAATCCATGTAATTTTAGCCTCAATTATAATAATCTGATCTATTAAGTAACATGTGGATATTTATATGTGATTTATTTTATTGTAAGTATTTGATAGTTGTCTAATCTTTCTTTGAAACAATATAACTTTTTTTTGTTAGTTCAAAAGACAATCTCTAAAATGACCCCCATTATTGTAAGTGTTTGATAGTTATCTAATCTTTCTTTGAAACAATATAACTTTTTTTTGTTAGTTCAAAAGACAATCTCTAAAATGACCCCTATACAAGACAAAGATTGATGCATTACTATAGTCAAGGTCCCCTAAAATCATTTCATTGTTTTAAAGAAATAATGGTTTTCAAAACATTTGTGTAGATATTTTTCTGAAATCCAGTATAAATTGTAGTATTATCTTTGCACTGTTACAAGATTTTCAATTTCTTTGAATTGAGTATGATTGTATGTAAGTTGAATAAGTTGTGGTTGCTGTTGAGATCATTAAATGTACCCGGCGCTTTCCATAATATTTACTATAGACTACAGTAATTACTGTAGCTATAGTATTTAGAGTCTAGTGGAGAAGTATTGTTTATCCTCTCCTCTTTTCTCTTCTTGTATACGAGAAACAACCAGATCAATAGATTTGTATGTGTGAAGCTCTCTCTCTTTAGAAACCCTCTTGTGTGTATGACTTGCTACTACTCTTGCGTGTGTATATGACTTACTATTACTCTTGTGTCTTTCTAAACAATCTCAACATGTTATCAACATGATTCTCTTCTATACACTATCACAATTTTTTGCTCTAGTCTTTGACTCTTCAAACCAGTTGCTACCCTTGCTAAGTGTATGCGTCATGATCTTGTTCTTCTTGTTGGCCCCTCACACATTAGTTGCTTGTTAAGAGCACTTATTCCACTCCGTACCTTGCTTGCTCTAAATACTTGATCCAGCCCAACTCCACCCTCTATTTGCTCCCTGCTCCCCACTGCGCCCTGTGCCTGCCACCAAACTGCCGCCAAACAGCCGCCAAATTGCCGTCGCTGCCACCCTGTCGCCATTGACGCTGTCGTCCATCGCCGTCGCCGCCCTAACGCTGCTCTGCCACCACCGCCATGGCTGCCCGCCACTGCCGTTGCCACTGTCCACTGTTGCCTGCCACTGCTGTCTGCCAATGCCGCCCGTTGTTGCCCACCGCTGCCACCCTGTTACCTTACCGTTGTATGTTGCTGCCATCTTATTGTTGTTCTACTGCCTTAATCTACAACTCTCTCTTTAAATATATATATATATATATATATATATATATATATATTTATTTATTTTTTTTTTCAAGTTCAAGTTTATCATTTTATTTGACTTTATATTTTAGGGTATGTTTTACTCAACTTTTCTACTTGATCTTATATTTTTTTTATAGATTTATTTATAGTGAGTGCTTCAACATCTTCAACTGCTTCTACTATAGTTTCAACTATTACCAGTGCATCCCAATATTTTCAAGCTCTTTTATTTCCACCATTGACTGTGGATGGAAACAATTATCTATTATAGGCAAAAATGGCAAAAGCAAATTTATTTGCAGAACAACTCTCAGATGCCATTATGTTTGAATAACTTGGATTTTCCAAATTTAAATGCTTTCAATAGTGAAATGTATAGTATTGTCTCACAATTACGATTATGAGGATAAAGTAATTCTTAAGAAGAAATGATTGAAAAAAATCTCTCTATATTTTCTCTTATATCTGCTGTACTAGCACAACAATACAAGAACATAAAATTTCAGAGTCATTCTGATCTCATGTCATATCTACTTCTTATGGAGAAGCAAAATGAGCTACTCTTGCACATTCCTATTGAAACTACAGTTCCAAAATCTCATGCACTTAATATTTCAAAGTCTAAGAAGAAATTATATAAACATGGGAAACGTGCTCATAAGTATCAAGGTAGTCATAGTCAAGACCATTTCTACCCATATGGAAAGAATAAACGTTCTACTATTAATTATAATAGAAAACAAAAATCAAAGATGTGTTCTTGCCATAAGTCTAGAATGATTGGACAATTAGCACATGCGTGCAGTACTTCAAAATATTTTATTAAAATATTTCAAGAAAATAAGAAATTACGAGCTGAGGCTCATGAAGTTCATACCATGGATGCGTCCATGGATTCAATTGGTGTTGATGACTTAGAGGCTTATATGAATGATAGAACCTCTAATGATGAATCAAATAATGAGCTCATTGATTCTGCAACAACACATACTATCTTGCGAGATAGATGATTTTTTATTGAAAAATCTTAAACTTGGCAAACTAAAAATATGATGACTATGGCTGGAGCAAATGCGTTTTGTTTCTAAGAGGGTACAGTGATGGTAAAATTACCTGTGGGTTCTATCATAAAATATAAACATGCGATGTTTGCACCCTCTGCATCTCAGAGTCTAATCAGCTACCGAGATGTACGTATTAATGGTTATCACCTCTCGACCGCCACTTTAAATAGAAAAGAAGTTTTGATTCTTACGAAGAACCATAAAGTTGTTGAAAAAGCTTTTGCTACAGAAAATGGTTTATACCAAATTGTGATTCGACCTCCCATTATATTTAATTTTGCATCATTTATCTCAGAGAGTCGTGTTTCTCTTTGGCATGGACGATTGGGACATCCAAGATCCACATTATTTAGAAAGATCATTCCATGTATAATTGGGCACAATTTAAAGCCTGCAGATGTAGATTCTATGGAATTATGTTGTACATGCATGCAAGGTAAAATGATTACTCAGCCTTCAATTTGGAAACTTCTACAAGAATTACCACCAATGCTTGAAAGATTGCATGGGGATATTTATAGTCCTATTAATCCAATATCAAGACCATTTCGTTATTTTTTGGTCCTTGTTGATGCATCAGGTAAACAATCACATGTTTCATTATTATCAATTCGAAACATGGCGTTTGCCAATCTTATATCTATACTTATTTGTTTTGGGGCATATTTTCTTGATTATCCTATAAAAACATTGCGTATGGATAATGCAAAAGAATTTGCTTCAAAGTCTTTTGAAGACTATTGTACTGCAACAAGAATCGAGTTGACATATTGTGTTTCATATAAACATGTTCAAAATGGACTTGCAGAGTCATTTATAAAGCATATACAACTCATTATCCGGCCACTCCTCCCTCACGCAAATCTACCTGCATCTATGTGGGGTCATGTAATTTTACATGCTCTAGCATTAATATGCCTATGCCCTTCTTCTCTTGAAATTGTTTCACCACATGAGTTCATTTCGGGTCGTGTTCCAAATGTATCTCACTTACGAGTATTTGGTTGCCGTGCTTGGATTCCATTACCAAAACCTCAATGGCGTACCATTTGAGCTCATCGACAAAAAGGCATATATGTTGGTTTTGATTCACCAAGCATTATTTGTATCGTTGATCCATCAACTGGCACATTATTACGTGCATGTTTGTAAAATTGCCATTTTGAAGAAACTGTATTTTCATCTCTTCAAGGAGAAGTATCCAATCAGCAAAGAAATAAAGTACTCATATTTGAAGTACCAAAAATGTTTACAATGAATCCCGATCCTAGGACATCTTTGGAACAAACTGATGTTGCTAAGATTTTACATTTAAAACGGATCGCGGATGAAATACCTCATGGCTTCAATGATGTACCTAGAATTACAAGACTTCCTATTAATGAGGCTCAGAGTGCACTAGCTCAGATTGCAGTGCCATTGACTACAATGCTTCAAGTTATAACAACAACAACTAAAAGAACTCGTGGACCAAATAAGCAACTACGTAAGAAGAAAGCTATAAAATTAACTAATCCTAGTATTATTTCTCAAGAAATTACCACTCATCTTATACGACTACCAATTCATGATGATATATCTATGCATAATATACCTTCAATTCCTATGAAAAACAATCTTAGAATTGGAAGAAATAAAAACAAGTTGAGTAAAGAATTATCTATTCTGTATTGTGCTACAGATGATATTTGGGACAGACCATCTATTATGGTAGATGAATCATTTGCCTATATGATTATAGAAGCCCTTTCTTGTGAGAAAGACGATCCTAAACCTCAAACCATCGAAGAGGCGATGAGTCGCTCAGATTGATCAAAATAGAAAACTGCTATTGAAGAGGAATATGCCTCTTTGCATAAGAGGAAAGTCTTTGGTCCAATTGTAGACACTCTTACATCTCGCCCTGTGGGATATAAAATGGTATTAATACATAAGCAAGATGCTCAAGGCCAAATAATCCACTATAAAGCTCGTCTTGTTGCTAAAGGATTTATTC
The DNA here is from genome assembly GCF_059467195.1 of Physcomitrium patens. Taxonomy (NCBI): domain Eukaryota; kingdom Viridiplantae; phylum Streptophyta; class Bryopsida; order Funariales; family Funariaceae; genus Physcomitrium; species Physcomitrium patens. The sequence goes on along the minus strand of NC_143433.1, from coordinate 1,653,754 downwards.
AACGATTTGGCATTGATTATGAATCCACATATTCTCCAATCATGGATTCAATTACATTTCGATATATTATTGGAATGACAGTTCATGCCACCCTTGAGATGCATCTGATGGATGTAGTAATTGCATATCTATATGGTTCTCTTGATGCAAATATTTATATGAAAGTTCCACCTGGCTTAGAAACAGGAACTCCAAATCAACCCGCTCTAGAAAAATATTGTGGTATTAAATTATATAAGTCCTTATATGATTTAAAAAAATCCAGACGAATGTGGTATCAATGTCTTTGAGATTATTTAATTACAAATAATTTTATAAGTGATCCACTAATCCCTTGTTTGTTTATCAAACAAGATAAAAACTGGTTTTGTAATCATCGCTGTATATGTTGATGATCTTAACCTAGTGGACACTACATCTGCATGTGTTACAGCTACAAACCTACTTATACGTGAATTTGAGATGAAAATGCTAGGAAAAATAACTTTTTGCATTAGTCTTCAGATTTTGCATCTAACAGATGGTAGCATTTTTCTCTACCAACTAATGTATATTAGACGAATCTTGCAAAGATTTAATATGATTGATGCTTATCCATTGTCCACACCAATGATTGGACGTGGTCGTGATGGTCATGATCCATACCGTCCATATGAGGAAGAGGAGAAAATATTGGGAGACTAATATCCATACCTCGCAGCACTTTTGTATTTAGCTACATCTACAAGACCAGATATTGCATTTGCAGTTAGTGTTCTTGCAAGAAATAGTGCACGTCCAACACCTCGACATTGGAATGGCATCAAATATTTATTACATTATTTAAAAGGTATTGAAGACTTGGGATTATACTACACAAAATCTGCAGATCCAAAATTAGTTGGATATTGTGATGCAGGATATAAATCTGATATTACAATAGCTAAATCTCAAATAGGATATGTATTTTTAAGATATGGAGCTGCAATATCATGGAAATCATTGAAACAAACAATAATTACAACTTCATCCAACCATGCAAAAATTATTGCCTGACATGAAGCATCTTGAGAATGTATTTGGTTGCAATCAATTGATAAATTCATTCAAACAACCTGTGGATTTTCATATGATGATTCTCCAACTATCTTGCATGAAGATAATAGTACTTGTATTGCATAGATGCAAGTTGGTTTTATTAAAGGTGACAGGACAAAGCATATTGATCCAAAGTATTTTAGTTATATTCATGACTTGATTACTGATCAAGCACTTATAATTAAGAAAATTGAATCTACAAATAACCTTGCTGATCTCTTCACCAAAGCTCTCCCATTAAGTAACCATCGTCGACTTACTTATGGCATTGGTATGCGGCGACTTGCTTTTCTTGAATAAGAAAGTTAATGAGCTCTTTAAATAATTAAAGAAAATGATGTTGTACTCTTTTTCCTTCATCTATGGTTTTGTCCTTAAATACAATAAGGTTTTCCTAGATAAGGTTTTAATGAGGCAACAATTGTTGAACTTGAAAGATCATAGAAAAGTATAGATCATAATTTTATACAAACTTTATATTATATAAATATTATGATAAGCAAAGAGGAGTGTTGAGATCATTAAATGTAGCCAGCGCTCTCCATAATATTTACTGTAGACTATAGTAATTACCATAGCTACAGTATTTAGAGTCTAGTAGAGAAGTATTGTTTATCTTCTCCTCTTTTCTCTTCTTGTATACGAGACACAACTAGATCAATAGATTTGTGTATATGAAGCTCTCTCTCCTTAGAAACCCTCTTGTGTGTATGACTTACTACTACTCTTGTGTGTGTGTGTGTGTGTGTGTATGACTTACTATTAATCTTGTGTCTTTCTAAACATTCTTAAGAGTTGCAATTAGCATACACTTAGTTTTTGCACTTTACCAGTATTTATTGGTCCCCAATACTTAAAAAGGAACGATATCAAGCATTAATGGTTCATACCTCATTTTTAGAAGTGAAGTTATCAAAGTACAAGTTTGGAATGTTTTTAATACCATCATTTAATAAAAATATATTTTTCAAGGGGTGGACCCTCGCCCCTTCAATTATATGAGACAGAAAGTTTGCCTTTAAAAGACCATGTCTAGGTGGACCCCACCGAACGTCCAGCTCGTGCGACAACCACCAGTGCGGAATGCTGAGCTGGAATAGGAATCCGACGTGGAATGTCCACGCTCTATGTCCACCTCGGATCTGCGGCACTTGGATTTCCACCTTGTCCTATTTGTGAGCTGACGTGGACAAGGAGGGGAACCTGGCATTGGGATCTAATTGGGTACCGCCGCTCCAAATGCATGCCAAGAAAGCACTGGAGTGCGTACGTTGGGGAACCTCGGTATCTTCGATGGGAACAACGTTCACACATTCCACCGCTGCCGAACTCAAAGAGTGAGTCAGTCCTTGACGCGTTCTCACCAGCGGGACTGTTTCCTCACGAGCTTATTAGACATGCGCACTCACTGTCCCCAAAATATTCCCTACGGATCCTCAATTGATAAAGTCCATAGAAGAATTTCTCCACGAGAAATCTTTCACTAGCATATTCATTTTATTTTATTTTATTTTTAAATAATTAAATTGGAGTGGGTGTGAGAGCCTAAAGTGACCACTTTAACTGTTTTTATTTCTTCAACATCTAATCATCGATAACATGAATACCCTCTACATTATTTCCCCACCCCCATCTGCAAATCTGATGGGTAATAATAGTCAACCATATAGATCTTGGCTTTTCCTGAATAGAGATTTTTAATTTGGAGATAGTGGGCAGAGCTCGACGACTGAATCTCAACGAGAAAGATAACTCTTCGTATAGGGAACGGAGCTCTAGCCGCTCCCGAAGTACCCAAACGAGTTCCCGAACTCGAACGAGAAGGAGCAATCTTAATTACGCAAAGCAGGGTCGGGGACCTACAGAAGCTTCTCCGCCAGATGAAGCTCCCCTTTGTTTTTGTTGTTGTCGTTGCTCGCACACTCTTGGAGCCTGCAGATTGCTCGTGCCTGCCTGCCTGCCTGTGTCCAAATTTGGCCATCTCCGACGCAGTCCTGGAAGCCTCAGGGCTGTGGTGCGCCTCTCGTGCCGGACACTTTCCGTGACGGGAGCTTTGGACGGTTTTTGCAGGTTTCGTTTTTCTCTTTTGGCGCTGTGTGGAGGATTTTCGTAGCCGCATTTTGTTCTCCCTCGTTCCGTGGTTGCGTGGTTCCGTTGAGAGTGGGAGCTGGTGGTTTTGATGTTCGGAGAACGTTTCTTATGAGCATTTCTTATTAGTAGATCAAATTATGAGAATTTGAAACTGAGCGTTGTTTCTTTTACTTGGTGAATTAAGGTTCCAGCTGAGAACTCGGTAGTTCGTTTTGTCTCTGAGATAATTCTCACGCGTAGAAAATTGTGCGATCGTGTTGATTTTCTGTAACAGAGAGCGGAGCTTGAAGACCTCTTGTGGTTGGAGCCTGGGACGCCTTGCTTGTGTCTCCTTCGACACTAGATTCTGGAACGGGATCTCTGCGTCTCGAGGCCACATTGCCTTAGGGTTCAATGTCCTGGAGGGGCGGCAATTTGATGATCCAATTAGTTAGATTCACATTACCTGTACAGCATTTGCAGAAAACTTGCTTCTATAAGAGTAGACACAAATGAAGATTTTTGTTCAGGAGGTGTAGTGTATATAAAATTGGAGACATCTCGAAAGGCACTTTTCTTGGCATTGGTCCATGATACTTCAAGGCCTCTTGTGTTGTGCACTTGTATGATTAAGATATTGAACGGCAACTGTTATAGATTCTGGTAAACAAACATCAGGCAGTAGATATTGTAAGGTGAAAATGTGGACGGATAAGAGTGGGATACCTATTGAGCGGTTTTCGTATCTTCTTTTGGAGGATGGGGACCACTACATCCAAGATTGGATTGCCTCCTGTAGGCCTGGATTGGTCGGGCCTGGTGCACAGAAGGTACGCTTCAGGTTAACGTTTCTTCAGTGACGTGCTTGTACGAGTGTCTAACTCCATGAATTCACGAAGGCAGTTCTGGCTCTCTAGTTTCATTACTATTCAGCACATGTTAATGAGAATGAGCATTTGAGTAACGCCGAGACCTAATTTTGGTGACATGAAACCCATGGTTTTTATTTTTAATTCGTAATTCATTTCCGTTACAGCCCTCTCAGCAAAGAAGGTTGAAGGGTCGCCTACGATTATGCGCACGAGCTATATTTTTTGAGCCTGAGTACATCAAGGCTCCTATACTCATGTTTCCTTTTTCGAAAATAAAAAAGATTGAGCAGCTCGTAGAGCCCTCCCCGACTGTTTCTACTCCAGCTAGCAAATTTAGGAGTCGACAGGAAGGGTTTGCAGTGAGCACGAGCATGCTCGTAAAAATGAAAGAGAATGGGATTGATGCTCCGTACGTGATCGAAAAGAAGGACAGTATCTGGTGGATCACGATGGAGTTCTCACCTGTTCAACAGGTGCATTAAATTTTCTGTAACCAGTCGTTGCGGGTTCTCAATCCATTACAAGGGGTGTGGGGACATTCCATTGCGCTCATATGGTGAAGTGGATTAACGCTGATCCAAGTGAGCTTGTGCATTCCATTTTGCAGTTTTTGCATCAGGCGCAGTCCTTGTTATCCATAAATGCACTACCCTTTGATGAAAGGGATATGATACTACAAAATGCAGCTGCACGAAGAGAGGCCCAGGCACATTTTGACCAAAGTCGCCTTGTGTATTTTAGCGAGTACGTCTTACTCGACCTTCCAGCTGCTCAGGTATGATTTTCACCTAGTTTCTTGTTGTTTTCCGTGAACCCATCTGGATTACTTCTTATCATGGTTGAATTCTGCTGAAAACACCTGTTTACGTTAATAAGAGTAGTCATCTCTGACCAAGGTATGCAGTGTATTTATTGTTTAACTTACTTTTGAATGGTTCATGATTTCCACCTTGTCTTGTGTTTGAATTCGTACCATTTAAAAAATACAGAAAGATACACGGTTTATTTGTCTGATTTTCGTGCTCACAGCAAGCTTCTTCTCTGATGCTTCTGGCGTTTTGAGTTTTCGGCAGGTTACTCCATTGGTTCGAGAACCAGGTCGATTAGTGTTGACACAATCCCGAATCTACTTCCAGGTATACGTTAAAATTGTTTGGATTATACAAAGATGTAGGAGCTTGTAATGGCGATACTATGCTCAAATTCAGATTTCTTTTTTCAAGGAACTAGTCAAAATTTCATCTTAAATGATAATACTGCGATGGTTGGAGTTCACATGAATTCATTAAAATACAGCATTTGTCTGTCAGCATGCTCCAGAATTTTACATTATTTCACTATTTTGTCTGCAGCCACTGCATAATCTAAACAATGATAATCCAGTACGATCACAGCCTTACAGCGAAATTATAGCTGTAGCACGTCGGCGGCATTCGCTACGACCTATTGGAATGGAAATATTTTTCAAGGCTAATCTTGTGTCAGGGGCTGCGTCCAGTGGTGGAGTTGCCGAGGGTGCAAGTGCATTTTTCACCTTTCGTGATCTTAAACTACGTGAGCAGGTTGTATCCAAGCTGTTCGAACAGCTAGGGGTAAACATCTAACCTCAATCCTGCATGATCATGTGTTTTGTAAAGAGGAATAGTGAGAATGGGCATATTTTTCATCTACAGTTGTTTATCTGATGAATCGTTGCAGAGCATCTGCTGCTTGCCATGCCGTTATAAGATGCATTGTCACTAGTGATTGCACTTCTAAAGTTTTTGGGTAGACTAGTTTTAGTGTGTTATTACTTTGGGTTCCCTGTTCATCCACTTATTGACTTCGTTTTGAGGGATGATGCAGCCGATGTACTTAATATCGATGCGTATGAAATGTCTCTCAATGGCTTAATAAATCTGAATGTATGCATGATGCACACCTCAAAACAGTGGGTCCAGTAAGAGAAGCAAGATATTACTTACACTGAAAAACGGATGCTGAGCAGGATATTGAATGGTTGAGCTGATTGATCGGTGCTAACAGGGTCAATCAGGTGCTGCTGCCGCTGCAGGATCACTCCTTGAAGCCGACAGCTACTGGCTCAACAGAATTACTGCAGCCTGGCAGGTTTGAGCCTTTTGTTTTTCTCTTGCCTGGTCTTTTCTGCTGCTCTACTTCTGCTGCAAGGCCATAATTAGTGAACTTGGTCAAACAGCTTACGCATAGCACTTGTGTCTTTTCTTTTTCTTTTTCTTTTTTTTTACTATTTTTTTATCTAACTAAGAATAGAACATTTACTCAACTGGAGATTTCTTTTGTGTCTTAGTCCTTCATATATCGTGTTTGTTGATTATATAGTTTCCTCATAGGATTTTCCTTAAACCCTCGATTTGTCAAAAAGTGAGCGGCAGCAATAGATTCACTGCTTTTACTACTTTGTAGTTTCTGTTGAAGACAAAGATTTGAATGCACTAGATTTTCTATTCTTAAATCTCAAAATATCTGATGACGTGAACATGTTTTCGCCAGGCAAGGCTTGTTTCAAACTACGATTACTTAATGTATCTCAATTTAGCAGCTGGACGTAGCTTCTGTGATCTTACGCAATGGCCTATCATGCCATGGGTGTTATGCGACTACAAAAGCTCAAAACTGGATCTCACAGATCCAAGTGTTTATCGTGACTTGTCTAAGGTCATTTATCTTACCTGGTCTTGGATATTTAAGACTATCTGTTGCTTATAAGCCCGTTTGTTTTCTAGTATACGCAGACATTGCAGTATACGGTCACTGCTCTTATCCTAATGATTATGTAATGACAGCCTATTGGAGCTCTTAACCCTACACGTCTCGAAGTTTTTTGGGAACGCCTTTCAGAGGTATGCTTTTTAGAAGAACTGCGCCGCTTCCCGTGCTTTAGGTCGATCTGGCCATAGTGTCGTATGAATGAAATCATTGTAGAGTTACTCTGAAACTTATGATCTCATTATGATGTAGGAATGCTTTATTTTCATAGAAGATCATACTTACTTGGCCATGAATGATTTGAATAATTAACGTTAATGTAGATGCCGGAGGGAGACAATTCAAGTTCCCCGTTTCTATATGGAACTCATTATTCGACCCCTGGGTAAGCTGTTATTTTATGATAACTTCGACATATTGGGTGTTTATGTAAGTTATTGGGCGAAGAAGTTAGTTTCTTTCGGCATGCTGAGGCAAGGCTGTTGACTTATCATGGCAGGTATGTTCTTTACTGGCTTGTTCGAGGTGCTCCAGCTCACATGCTTCGCCTTCAGGTACTTTCCTTAGCGATAGCATCGTCAAATATATCCGAATGTTAATACAGGGTGTAATACTTTGAAGATTGTGTATCCAACTGTGAAGAAGCATTAGTGACGGAACACGCATTTCCATTACTAAGTATTCTAAGGTTCAGGGTTTGAAGATGTACTTCAAAGCCTTAATCGTAATCAACTCGAGAAGGAATATGCTTGGTTTGTGCGAATGATGAGACGACAGTAATGTGTCATGGAAAAACCCATTTCCTGTGTACAACATGGCAAGGTGCTATGTGTTCAAGCAGTGAGAACTTTTTGGTAACGCAACGATTTGCAAATGGGAATTTTACTGTTGTGTTACTGATTTGGAAACGATGGATGACAGAATGGCAAGTTTGATGCTCCCGATCGTCTTTTCGTGAGCGTCGCAGATGCTTGGGAAAGTGTACTCAACAATCCAGCTGACTTGAAGGAACTGATTCCTGAATTTTATTGTCCCCCTTCTGACTTCCTAGTAAAGAGGTATGTGAACGAAGTTCTCTACTAAGAAATTAATGCTGTTATTTATTCCTGTTTCTTTGTTATTTTTCAGTTCAACAAAATGATTGAATGGGATCTCTTCATATCAATAACAGTAACTTGCGCGTTTGATTGCAAATATTTGAGATTCTGATCAAATATCGATTTGATACTGCAGAGAAGGTTTGAACTTGGGTGTCCGTCAGAATGAAGAGCCCGTGGGTGATGTTAAGTTGCCCCCTTGGTAAAATTTTCTACCTTCACCTATAAAGTAGGCGTAAGTTGCAAGCTTCTGTTCATGTGAACGCATTCCACTTGCGAGGGTTTCTTGGTACTCAAATAAGCAAAGTGTAGATTTTTGGGTAAATCAATTGCTGGCTTTCGGAGCGTACATTGAGGTGATTCCGTTTCAGGGCAAATGGTCCCGAGGATTTCATTTCTAAGAATCGGCAAGCTTTGGAGAGTCAGCACGTATCGATGCGACTACATTTCTGGATAGATCTGATTTTCGGACACAAACAACGAGGAGAGGTCTGAAAGTTTAACCCATCTTTTTTTTTTTTGGTGCGAACTTAATAGCTTTTCTAGAAGTCTTAGTTCTGCGCTTCTGTTGCTTTACATCAATTGCTCTGTTTCTCCACATCAGGTTGCTTCCAACACTGAGACATTTCGTTATGATATAAATCTGCTCCATCTATATCTTTACCTTGTTTACAAATTAGGAACCATACTGATGATCAGATTTAACTTGTTTGCAGGCTGCTTTGTCTGCAAACAACCTGTACCATCCTTTAACGTATGAAGGAGCAGTTGATCTGGATAGCATTGACAATCCAGTTGAGCGCGCAGGCTTTGAAGCTCAGGTATCATCTGTTACTCATGTTTTCTGGTTCCTCAATTATGTAAATGGTGCACCATATGCTGTTGCACATCATATACGTCAAGAGTTTTGTTGTTGAAGTGAACAATATGGACGATTTTCTACCTGAACAGATCAACGAGTTTGGCCAAGCACCGCGGCAGCTCTTCACGAGTCCTCATCCTCCCAGGTTACTGAAAAGAATGACCACGGTCATGGACAATGACACACTTTCGGACTACAGCACAAAATTAGAAGGCTTTCGTGGACTTAGCATGGAGTTCGTGTCGCGTATCATGGCTCTTGCCTCCTCTCCACGAAAGATCCCTGCTACAGTAACCCCTCTTACTCCAACTTCTTCTGTCAAATTTCAGATTATCTCAGACGAGGTTACGTCCAAAGATTCACCTCAGACGCCATTTAGACGTACTAGAAAAATGAGAGCTGGAACACCCATCCCAGCCGGAACCTTGAAAAATGCAGCACAATTTATGTCAAGTGACAGTGATAAAGAAGACAGTCCTCTGGGTAAAAACCATGATGACGAGTATCCAGACAGCGCTTGGAGAAAACCTGAGGGTATTTCGGATTGGCGCACTGAATCAGCAGTTTCATCTCCAGGTTTAGACTTCGCTGAATTCAACAATCCATTTGATGTCGTTAAAAATGTAGTACTTCACTTGCCAAACACAAAACGCCAGAATATCGTCGAGACTAGAGTTGCTCAGGAGAGTGACAACTTGGAAGATAGGGAAATAGGAGAGCGTGATTCAGAAGCGGGTGTGGCTCCTCATAATATAGAAGATTTCCATAAAACAATGGCATGGCATTCCATGTTTCGCCAGAGACTTTCTGAGCCTCAACGTCTACATCTGCACCGGGGCCCTGTAAATGGATGCGTGCTCTCAGAAGAAAATGCTGCGGGAACTGTAACCATGTACTCGGTGGACAGGGACGGCTTCATAAAGGTGGTTTGCACTGACTTCTATGTGCCTTCAAAGGTTGCCTCCAAATGATGCACATAATTTATAGGATACTCTGTCATTGTTTGATACCTTTATGTCTACAAGTAGCATATTTGTCTTCTATTTGACCAATACTCTACACAAGATATCTTTGCTGTCTGTTTGTTTCCGCTGTCTTACACCAAAATTAGTGTTGTGTATGATGACAGGTATATTCAATCTCAGAGGGCTTCCAGATTCGAGCAACGAAGCTTGGAACTTTACCACTCTCATGCCTAACTCTAGCAAAGAGCTCAGATGCTTATCCGGCCAGTATGTCCTCACATATTTCTTTCACTAGTACAGAATGGATAATTGAGGGATACATTAGCGAATTTCTATTTGCCGTTCGTTTCGCACTGGACCTGAAATTAGTAGACACTGCTATTTAAAATGGAAGCTTTGTGAAAGAGAATCTTGATTATCACTAAATTTAAGTCAACAGATGAATATGCAAGTGGAATAGAATCTGACTGAATCAGGCATGTACTGATGAGCCTAGTTAGTATTGCTGATTCGGGCATGTTCAGCCTTACGGCTACACGTTTGGCTTCAGACATTTATTCTTAACAGAGCATCAATAAGGATCTTGTTAAATGAAATGGAATATATCTTTGAATACTGAATGTCATGAAAAATCAACATTATACTTTGGTTGTTGCAGATCGTATTAGCTGGGTCCTATGATGATTGCGTCTATGTATATTCGGTAGACTATGGACGAGCTCTTAGCAAGGTAAATCATCTCAATCTTGCATCAGGATGAAGTGCAATTAGTAAGGTAGTTTTTGTGCATCTCTCATGCGGTTCATTAAGAGGGCTATTTTCTTTTCTGTAATAAAATGAATAATCTTGTACAGAATTATAGTGACAGTAAAAACAATTATGTTCTAAAACAAAGCGTTAATTTTGTTCTTTTTTTTTCATCGATCCACGTCTGACTGAATCCTGCTTTGACTACATGCTGCAGTAGGTCAATCGTACGCTTATTTCGCCTTGCAGGAATGCATGAATGAGTAGGGAAGAATGATTTTATTGAAGCTGATAATCAGATATTTTGTGTTTTGACAGATGAGAGTGCATGACGAGGCTGTGTCATGTGTGCGTATGGTAACCAGCAGCAGCGAGCGAATGCTGACTGCCTCATGGGATTCTACTGTGAAACTCTGGGGCATAGGCGAAGCACGAGAGAGTTGGGCTACGGCAACTGCAGGTGATAGTTTCTATGAAACTCAAATAGAAGTTCGTTTCCTCTGGAGTTTTGGAGTTGAGTTACAATAATTTTTAATAACTTTGTGATTCGTGAAGCTGCAATTTCTACAAAACCATTTAATTTAAACAAATGCTCACTTTGGATAAACTTGTTTTCAAGACCGATGTTGCCCGAGATTTCGAACCTTCTCTTCTTGGAGTTACAGCTTTAGTGGATATACCTGCTTATGTTGAAGTTTATAGTGTTGTGAATAATTGTGTGTGATTAACGTCATTCTGCTCTTGCATCACAAACTACCTTCATCACTGACGCTTTGTTTTTTTTTTTTTTTTTTTTTTTTGCAGCAACACCGGAGGCTGAATTTTTGGAGCATGACAGTGCAGTGTGGTGTCTCGATGCCCAGCCCGAAGGAAGCTTAGCAGTTTCTGGAGCTAAAAATGGTATGATGTCATCTGGTATTGATACGATGTTTTACAAAATTGCTGAAAATCAAGATTCCAAGCTGTTGTTGACATGAATTATTCTGTTCTTGAAAGACACATTTTCCAGATTTGGAAGAGTCAAAATAATAAGAATGTCATTGGCTGGCTCCGGCCGGTTTATCCGTTCTGTTTTCTTGTCCTAAAGATTGAAAGTGCATACTTCATTTATGCCTTGCAAGTATATTTTATTCGCTAGCTCGTTTAGATCAACAAGATTATTACCTGCATTTTGGAAGTTATTTTTCGTACTCGTACTTTTACCGTCTCCATTTTATTCCCTTTAACCTAACCCTTAAGCATGATGGGTTCAGTAACGGGAGATTAATTTGACGCGTGGTGTGGGATGGTCTGGCGTGGCCAACTCGACATCAAAATTCCCATTTAAGCTATAATTGAACTTGAAATTGCAGGCACTATTCTTGCTTGGGACTTGAGGAATCCAAGATCGTCTGTTTGGCATCGCAGCTGTAGTGGGTCGGCCACAGGATTGCGTCTGTCTAATGATAGCAATCAAGTAGTCGTGGCATCCACCGATGGTTCATTACGTGTTCTTGAGGTATGAAATCCAAATCTTGAAGTATGAAACAAAATAAATGGACCAAAACAATCTGAACCTTTTGCAGGAAAAACAGTCAATTTTAGAGGGACAACTATTGTATAAAATCATTTCGTACCATCCACTTGACTGCGCCGAGTGAACATAAAGTTTTCACTACTTTATTAATGTTTACTGTGCAAGTGCACTGCATTGAAGTTAAATGGAATGGGAACGGGATTGTGTGATATCGATTGTGCAAGCTTAACGGCAGTGGTGTTGAATCAGACAAGGCAGTCGGGTGCTGTGCTAGCTACTAAAGATTGCGGGAGCTCCTTGCGGTGCTGTGAGATTGCAGGAGATCTGATCATCGCTGGAAGGTTATCCATTTTAAAATTTCTCTTCTCGACTTACAACTTTCCTGTGTCAATTGTGTACTAAGTGATTTTGACAAGCAATTTTAGATTCTCATATGGGTCTTATGTTCTTGCAGTGCGGATGGATCTTTGTTTTTCTGGCCACATATCTTTCCTTCCAATGGTAGCATGTCGAAGGAAACGGAGTTGGCTACTGAGTTCTTGGACTATTCCCCTTTACAAGACCATTCAGACTCAATCAACTGCTTGTCTTTGGCCTGTCATACAAATGGACTTGGTGCTAGCTTTGCAACTGCATCCAAGGATTGCAGCATCAATATTTATAGCGTTGGAGAAAGATGACGGGAAAAGTTGCCGATTTGTAATTTCACCCTAACTGGTCCACTTTTGTATACAAGTCAAATGATAATCTGGTCGACATTCGCGACAATAGTTATGAGTGAGCATTTTGGCATCGAATAACCGTGTCGAAATAATGAGCAGCTATGCATTCTTTCACTTGCTTTGTGAAAGATTAGTCACATTGACCAGGAAACTTATGCAGCGAAACATTGCTTGGGCAACGCTAATACCAGTCCCTGGGAGCAGACGTCTCCACTCAGATCTGGCCTTTCCTGAAATCTTCTCTCCGGTTCGGTGCGCATACGAGATTTCTTCTCCAGTAACAAGACCATCAGGTTTTTGTAACATGTGCCTAATCTGCACCAATACGTATTACAAAATAAGCTCATCCATGTGCTACAATTGTAGCATTATTATTCAGTAAGAGTGCTCTTGCATTTCTTACATCAATTGACCCTGACGGTGACAACTTGCAAGGCTGGCCAATTGAAGCACTGCAAGATTCTTCGACCTATCGTTGTCACGATGAGTGTAGATAACGACGATTGATCTCTGATTGTTTACTATATTTGAAAACTCAATAGAAATTTCTAGAATATTTGCGGTTTGATGAGAATTATCAACGTGTCATGTAAGTTTTACAACACACTTTTCACGAAAAACTTATATGAAGTCTGCGCTTGTATCAAAATTGTGAATGAATTCGTCTTCAAATAAATTGAGTAGTTGGACGTTAATGGTGGGTTGAAAGACAGCATGGATTTTTTCTTTCTTGATTTTTCTTTATATTCTTTTCAGGATGAATGTGATTAGTGTTAAGGAAAGAATATACATGAAAAAATATGAATGTTAGTTTTGGTGTATTTGTATTGGTTGGCAAGAAAAAGCAATAGTGGTTGACATTCATGTTGTGAGTTATGTAAAAAAAATATATCTTACTATTATCAAATTATTCATCCCTATGCTTTTGCATGTGATAACATTTGAATAAAAATGCTTTGGCATCCATTTTTTGCATGAGAGAATGAATGTCATTATGTTGTATAAAAAATCCTATTCTTTCTATATTGGTAAAGGCTTGTTGCAATTTTTGTATGACTAGTAAACATGGGCACTAGATTGTATTGGATCTAGATTGAAATATGACCAATTATGAAGTTGTATAACTATAAATGATTCTATGAAAATTGCTTCTTTGAGACTTGATAGAACATGTATAGATACTAAGTTTTTGACTTTAATTGATATTGAAATTGAAGATTACAATAAAATTTTGTAATTTCAAAGGCAACTTGATAGAACATGTATAGATACTAAGTTTTTGACTTTAATTGATATTGAAATTGAAGATTTAATTGATAATAAAATTTTGTGATTTCATAGGCAAAAAATAAATTAAAATAAAATAAACAAAGATGTATTTGTTTTTCAACTACAAATGTAATTTTTGTGAAGTATGGTTTTTAAACATCAACTCATAAGTGTTCTAAAAAGAAAAAATACATTCATAGGTAGTTGTAGCTTTTCTTCTCTTTTTTTTAAAGTTAAATAGTGAACTGATTGTTACAAGTTAAAATTGTTATACAATCATAAATAAATATTATATTTATGATTGCAACATTTAATTACAATATTATTTATTTATATTATGATTATTTAAATTTTAATAATAAAATAAATAAATAAATAAATAAATAAATCTGAACGTGAATAGACGCTTACCTTCAATAAACCAAATTCTAAAAGAACAGATTAACAATGAGACTGTACTTCCCAGAAAATATATGATGAACAAGATTACTGCAGCAGAAAGGCAAGTTTACTGAAAGCGCTGCAGAGTAGTCGGCTGCGATGATGGAACACTTTCTAACTGCGTCTGCTGGAGAGCCACCATTGGAAGCTCCTCTTGCAAGGTCTTCACGCAGGATTAAAAAGAAACCGAAAGTAAATTGGTGTCGGTGCACATGTCATCACTTACTTCATTTTCAGATTGGTGAACTGGTCGCTGGAAGCAAAGTGATGGCGTCGAAGGGGGTGCCAATATTCATGGATCCATTATTGTGACAACACAACCGTCAAGTTTACAGCATTACATCTCCTCCTGCATTCTAACTGTTTTCTTTTTTTGCTTATTTCTCATGAAATCTTAGCTAATAAATAATTCGTAGTCTTGCGGAAGACTTGGGAAAAAAGAACACGATACATCAAAATTTTGGACAGATCATCCTAGAAGCTGTGCTAAACATTCATTGATGACGACCACTCGCAACGCAAATACGAAGCCGACCGTTCGTGCAACTTTCTCTTCCCAATGAATGCACGCAGTGAGGATTCCAACTGTAAGTTTAATAAGCAGAGGCGATGCGAAAGACGCAAGAACCTAGCAGGAGCTTCGATCCCGCACGGTGAGCTTAAATGCATCCATCAAGAGGTTTCGCGACACAACGATTCCCATGATTCCTAGGCCTAGACAGCCAATATCTATCCCATCACTTTCCGTCTCAAATGCCCTGTCTCAGTACCTCCTCCCACACCTCTCTGTGAAATCTGAACAATGCGCCACTGATTCCTAACCATATCTTATTAAAAATTCTTCTACGCTGGTTCAAGTTTAAGCCTCTGCCTGTTCACTAAGAGACGCCGATCAGGCCACCGACAGCGAGAAACAGGAAGAGCAAATGAGACTGTGGAGCTCGGGTTCCGGCGAGCTGTGGAAGTTGAGGCCTCGCTCTCCCTTGTCAGAGGTGCGAGACTAAGTTCCCAATAGAGAACACATGGGAACTTATAGAACGACCGTGCTAGTGTAACTTACCAGATTGGGAACGCAGGGGAATGTTGGTACCATATATGAATATGTGTATTTTATTATTTTATAATAAAATAAATGAAGGACACACACTTATCTTGCTAATTTTATTTTTATTTTTATCATTCGGTAAATTAAGTATGTACATTAAACTATCATTTTAATATGGAACAAAGTTTTATGCTTGTAATAATAGAATGTTACAAAATAAAAACATCCCGATTGATCTTTTACGATCCTGCAGAATAGTTTTGGTTGATTTTTAAATTTCAAAAAATAAATAAATAAATAAATAAATAATTTAGAAGCATTACAGACGAATAATAGTTATTGTTGAAAATATTATGGAATAAAACATATTCAAAGGACTTACAGTTTTACGATTAATATGAATTGATGTAAGGTATTATTTTTACATGCTATCACAAATGTCTAATACAGTTCATATTTTTGTTCTTCGTATCTTTTATCATATATACCTAATTTATGCATTAAAGAGCCGATATATCCTATCACACATATTTACTGAAACATTTTAAAAGATGAATTTTTTTGTATGTGAAAAAAAGCTACCACCACTATTACCTTTTCATGTAAAGATCCCACCTATTTTTTAATGTGGATTTTTATACTAGACTCTTCGCTTTTAAATGAACAATGAAGCACTTGATACAACTACAAAAGTATTTTTTAAAGGAAGACTTAAAATATTACGAATTATTATCTTCATTTTTGACATCATATAATCTATTACAAATGTCATTGAAAAACAAATTCATTCAATGTTGTAAACATCCTTTACGTTCAAAAAAACTCCTTTTTACAAATATGTTGTTATTGATCTTTCAAAATACAGCATAAAAGTAAACATTGAAGTTTTATTCTTTCTACTACTTCATAAGAACAGACATAAATTCTTAGATATAAATTTTTGTTACGTATTCAACAGCGTTTTTGGGACAAGAGCACAATATAAAATCAAGTGATCAATGTGCATTGTGATGCAACTGGAGAGCATTTTCTGTTCTACGTTTCTGACAGGTATAGTAATATTATCTCCTTACAGTTTTCAAGAGGTGTTATCAGCATAATATCTTTGAGTTTTCTCACAATAATTTGATGTGTCGAAACAGGAGAGGCTCCTGATCTTCTTGTAGCGTCCACTAACCTACCTGGAATAAATTATGTGATTAGCACGTCATTTCTTGGACAAAACGACCATGAAGCGTGATGCAAGACAAGAAAATGAGTACTAATTAACTAGATTCAGTTAGTTGAAAAGGTGTGCGTTAATAAACATTATCCTCACCCTGTTGACTGATTGGAACCATCCACGTGCATGTGTAAGAACAGAAAAACGTAGCTCCCAGTTTATAAAGTAGTTTGTATGATCACAGAGTCAAACTAAAGGTAGACGAAGGCATGGCTGCCAAAAACCCACATATGAAAAAGTGATGACAAGGGCTTTGCACTGCAGCTGACGGTTTGAAGCTTGTATCCGACGAGGCAAACCTCCTCAAAACAAACCCACACACCCAAATCCAGTCTTCAGTACTCATCTACCACACATTCCCAGTGCGATAAGCGTGGCAGGATCAGAGCTTTGTCAACAATATGTAGGAATCCTGCCATCAAAGAGGATGTCAGGATGCTCCTTTTCTTCACTGTGATCCATCCCAAGCAAGGAGCAGGATCCTTGAACGGAAGCTGGCTGTGGAAAGCTTCGTCCAATTACAAGCTTACCAACGGTCTAGCAGGAAAAGCACAAGCAATTACTATTCTACCCGAGGCACAAGTAGGGGGATGCTGGAGCCATCAATTTACTTGGCCATCATCATCTTCACGAACTCCTCATAGTTGATCTGACCATCTCCATCCACATCAGCCTCACGGATCATCTCGTCAACTTCATCGTCCGTAAGCTTCTCCCCTAGGTTTGTCATCACATGCCTGAGCTCAGCTGCTGAAATAAAACCATTCTGGTCCTTGTCGAACACACGGAAGGCCTCTTTCAACTCTTCCTCAGAGTCCGAGTCTTTCATCTTACGAGCCATAAGGTTGAGGAACTCAGCAAAATCAATTGTACCGTTCCCGTCGGCATCGACTTCACTAATCATATCCTGAAGCTCGGCTTCTGTAGGATTCTGTCCCAAAGACCTCATGACAGTGCCGAGCTCCTTGGTGGTGATGGAACCTGAGGGATGCAACTCACCCTATTAGCATAAAAGAATCAACAATGTGTAGGGTGATCACATTTCCTCTTTAGAGGAAACACTGTCACAGAATGGCTCTTTTCACTGCAAAATGATGAGCCTCCCAGTTCATAAACAAGACAGTATTGACACTCACCGTCGCCATCCTTATCGAACAGACTGAAAGCTTCCTTGAACTCGGCAATCTGGTCCTCGCTAAGCTGTTCCACCATCTTGAGCTACTGGATCTCTGCAGAGACAGGAGGACTACCAAGTTTAGTCAAAATGACGCTACAAGAATCAGCAGACAATACATGTCAAGGATCAAGACTAAAGTATTCAATGGGGCAGCAACACCAGCGCCCCACCACGGAACAATAATCCAGCCACATTACATTCACCAGTAGGTTAGTAGATTTGCGTCAGTGCACAGCTTTCAAGCACGATGTCAACGCCCACCAACTGTCACGGAACATAAAACCGTTAACAACAGCTCTCCGAACTACCGCACCGCATGCTGCAACCCAAACAGACAGCCAAAAACAACAACGGGGAAAACAGCGTCATAACCCAGGCACGCACACGCACGACACCATCTACAAAACCAACAAGATCTGACTGAATCTTCCCGCCACAATTCCCAAGAGCTCCAAGCAACCAACCAACCAACCAACCAACCCCAAAGGAAATACACGGACGAGAATTAAGAAACATCCGCGACAGAGACGGAACAAATTAACCAGATTGACCCAAAATTAACGTGCGCAAGTGAGATCCACGGGGGCCCAGACACGCGCGCACACACACTGGCACAGGGGGGGGGGGAGCCATGGGGAGAGTAAGAAGGGACGAGGAAGGAGCCCGGCAGAGACCTAACTCGCAACCAGAATGGTGTTGTTTGTGGTGCAGCGACGGCGGGGAAGGAAGCGGAGGAAGAACGGGAAGGAAAGGAAGGGAAGGAATGGAAGGGAAGGACGAATAAGAAGAAGCAGACGAAGAAGAAGACACTCACACTCGACGGACGACACTCCCTCACTTCTCTCACTCATCCCCTGCACGCGGCCACGGTTACGGGCACACCTCCTCCCGCCCTCCCTCCCTCCATTGCCGTGCGGGAGGGGGGGAGGGGGCCCTTTGCCGCGTTGGTTACATATTTTCCCATCAATGAGGCGTCGACACGTGGGCTTCTCCCTTCAGGCACGACATCGAAACCACGTGAGAGAGAGAGCGTCATTTTGCCATTTCACTTCGGAATGTGTGTGTGTGTATAGTTTCCCCTTTTATTTGCATATAAACCCACCCTCACTAATTTAATTAACTATTTGTTTGTTTATAATCTTCCCATTTATTTTACTAGATCCATGTGTTCTTGTTATATTGTCACTTTTTTTTATTATTTAATATTTGGTTTTTCTTCTTGCTGGTCCTCCTCCGCCGCCGCCTCCTCTTCTCATAATCACGTGATGATTGATCCTTGGGATGTCTTGTGTATATAAGCAAGTTGTCACCTACTTTTTTTCCTTTTGTCTTTGACATGTAAAAGACATTTTTGTTTGTTGTCATCCTGCCTCCCTTAATGTTTTTATTTTTATAAGTATGTAAATGTATATGAAAATATTTTTTCAAATGTATCACATCTAGTTTATTTGATTGTAAATAACATGACATCAAACACAAAAGATTGACACTTTATTTGTGAAAATTACACAACAACTAAAACTATTAAGCAATACTTTAAAATTAAATCTTAATAAGTATCAACATTTTATTTTTAATTCTTTATAATCTCGAATTTATGCATAAAAATAAAATGTTGATAAATTTTTGTGCAAAAAATATTGTAGTTTGTACATATATTTTTTTCTTGTTCAATTGTCTAATACATAGAATTTAATTGTAAATATTTTTAATACATTTTTGTACTTATATGTTACAAAAGAAACTTCACAAAGAGCATTTTATTTTTTATTTTTTATTTTTTTGAACAAAAAAAATTATGTATTAAACACTAAATTGTATGCCACTATGTTTACTTGTTATTCAAATTAACCATGTGATGTTGGATTCTCTTAAAAAATATTGAATTGTCCACTGCTCTTTATATGTCATTAAGCCTTAAACATTTGTAGAAGTTTGCAATTCATGATAGACTATCTATTTTTTGCATTTTAAAAACTTTGTTGTAAGACCTAGCTAGACCTAGTTCATTGCAGTATTAAAAAGTTGAATTACAAGTCCATATTTTTTTATTGTATTTACAATTTTTTTTTTTTCCTTCAAAACTTCAGAACGATTAGATTAAAATAGTTCCTATTGTTAAATAATTGTTAATTTAAAGAACTTTCCAAAGAGATCAATGTATAGATGGCTAAATGGATGTACAAATAGATATGGATGGATGAAAGAATACAAATGTGATGGATATTTATATTTACATTTATCAAAATAATTGTTCGAATCATTTAATATCGGTATTTGATGTCTATTAACGTTTTTCAACCAAAATTAGAGAATATATCAAAATTTATATTTTTTCCAAAGAATTATACACATTTAACACTCGCATGACATAACAATCAAACTTTGAATAAAATTTAACAGTTCAATTGTAAAGAATATAGTAACTTTATGATGGTTGAATATTATTTGTATAAAATCAAAATCCACCCTTTGTTAATTAACCAATTTCCTAAAAAAAACACGTTTGATGGTTTTCTAGATAATCCAAATACAGACTAATGTTTTAACTAACAAAATCAAACCTAATCATCATATTTAAAACAACTAAACAGTGCAAAAAAATTAAATTCAAAATTTAAAATTAAGTGCAATATTTTTTTTGTTGTGAACAACTATTATTCTTATTGTTGTAATATAAGTGAGTGCTAATATATTAATGATTTTATGCTTCTATAAGTTTATATTAGCATTCAGCTGATAACAAACGAAATCTCGCATACACTTTAAAATATTGAAATAATAATAATAAATAATACTTTTACACCAATCCCATTAGCTTTATACAGAATCAGAATTTTATTAAATAAATTTCGGTATTCGAAATCCTGATCAAAGTGAATATTGTATTCCAAAAGAGCTCCACATTGTATTTTTGAAACAAACTGCACACACAATATCTATTTACCACCTACATTCGTTGCAGCACATGGATGAACGATTGAACTCATTTTAGGGTTTAGGCAGTGCAGCGGCGGGTAGCATGACCTAAAGACCTCGTCTATTATGAAAATTCGGGAAGTATAACTATGTGGCTTGTCTAGCTCCTCTCATCTTGCACCTGAATTCGTTTAGGCTTTGATTTTTATGCTCGACAGTACGACTCAGTTCTCAATCGTATATTGTTGTGGAGACTGTCATCTTCTCCATATTTTTTTGGTGTTTGTTTCTTTGATTTAGAGTTTGTTCTGCGTGTTACGAGGAAGTAGGGTTACCTAAACCAGTTACTTCTTTACTGTATTCGTTGGGTTGATTTCTTGCTGCTTTATAAGGACCGCCCAATGATGCAAAACCTATCTCTGAGATGCCTCTCGGGGTGAATGAGAGAGACAATCTTCCAAAATACCAAAAATGGCTTTGAGGGTTACTGTGTTTCGATTTCAGTTTTCCATTGTTTATTCCTGAATGGCTTCGGGCCTGAAACGAGTTTCCGGAGGTGTCCGGACTCGTTTATAGAGTGGCTGAGCGAATTGATAACTCGCTCCCCATATCGGCATTACCTTGATGAAGTATCCAGATGATATATATCTGTTTTACCCATAGAGGATGAGTCGTCGTTTCACAGTATGTCGTAGCACAACTGTTACCTGATTGCCCAATGAAGAAGATCATTGTCTGATGCCCTCTGGGTATTTGAAGGAGACAAAAACCAATAATACCAAAAATGGCTATGAGGGCATACTGTTTTAATTAATCGCTAGTCTTTCAACTTGTTAAGTCATGAAGCTTTGTCGCTTTCCCGCTTCACTAATCCATTGCCCAATGAAGAAGAAATTTCTCTGAAGCCTCTTGGTGCGTGTAGGAGACAACAAAAAATACCAAAAATGGCTATGAGGGCAATTCACAGTGACTGACACAGCTCTCTTGAGGGACTGGCAAGAAGTATTTGTCGGGGATTTGGATTGATTATAGATATGGACTGAATAACACGTTCACTATCCATTCATCAGAGTGTATAATCGAAGAAAACTCTTAAAAAAAAGTGATGGTCTTAACTGTTAAATATCCGCGATGAAAAAAAATGACCACTGGCTCTTTCTCACTTGCCCCGTAACCGGCCCCACATTCGAATTGCGCAAGACTGTTGGGCTATTTAATGAGCGATTCGTAATAATTTACACGTAAGTGTACCCGCCCACCAACTGCTGCAACTGTTTGGCTACATACAGATTTGTCATGTGGGACACAGTGCGTCGTAATTCTTGCAGTACTGTGTGAGCTTTTGTGAGTCCAACCTAACCGTGAAGTTTGGAGTCGGATTGTTTGGAAGTTTTTACTATCAAGAACTTTCGTGTCAGTAGAAGCACCATCACTGCTCAGCGAATGATGAAGTTGGATCCGTGAGTAAGTGTTAAGCGCATTCGCGTACATACTGCATGAAGCTTGGTATGTCATCACTGATTTTGGCAGTTCAAAGCAAAGCCCGTAGTGGGAAGATCGACAGCTCTTACACAAGCATACTTTTGTGTGATGTGGTGTGTACATAGTTTGACCGTATGGTTACTTCTCTCGGAATCTGTCGACACTACAACTGGCGAATTAGAATTCTCTTTTGTTGGATCGGTGTATAACGATGAAAAGTCATCCCCATTGTCAACACATCAACTCTGTTGAGTGCAATGAACACGCAATCGTACCCATTTCAGGTGGAGTTGACGGCAATTTTTGTTCACGGTATTCATGTCCGAATAGATTCGATCCTATCCAGATTTACTTGCATGGCTAAACAACTTTTTTGTAGATGTATACCTCCTCTTAGTAACCGGTTTTTCTTTCACGGAATTCGCACTGTGTACTGGTATGTTTTGAATCGTGAACGCGTCTTGTGTGACTCCCTTCGATTTTTCGAGACTGAATCTTGGTCTCATCTGCTTCTGTCATCAGTTAGTGCCTAAATTCATGTAAACTTGGTAAAATTGAGGCTGAGCAAAAACCCAAAAATATTCACTTGTGAGGTACATGATTTCAACATCTTTTTATATTCTTAAGACACTATCAATATTTTCCAGGACATCGAGCAACAGCGCGCCATCAGTTGTGCTGACGAAGACGGAGATTGTCGCCTAATATTGTTGTGTGGATGGAACCTCCCAACAGTGAGTTGTGCGTAATGGAAAATATTGTCATACACTCTGGGATTCCTTTTTTAGGGTTTCCAAGTGAAACTACTCGATGTTTAGATAACCTTCAATTACTATAATAGTTTCAGTTCACGTGAATTGTGGTTACACTCTACAAGTTGCGACAAGTGTGGCTAGGAGATTTGACGAATGGCTAAACCGTGGACTAACAAGCCCGAAATCGTGTGTGGTCACTGTTTGATTCAAAAGTGGGTTGAAACAGCAGGACTCGTCTCCATGCAGGGCATCTGGGGAGCAGTTGCAGTAACACGCATAACAAGGTTCACAACATCTCTTTCAATACATTCGCTCCACTTTTTCTTTGTTATAAAATTCTGATTTCCTCAATTTCCACTTCGATCACTACTCACTTAAATTATGTGAGTGGTCATGGTGACAAACAGGCTTTCAAGCTGAATACCTGCGTTAACTAACATAGACGTTCACGTTATGAGTGAGTCTGATAATTGTGTCTGTGTTTTTTGGGTGGTTTTGCATACTAGGCAGCTGTTGATTATTTCAAAGCTCACAACGCTGTGGTAACGGCTTACTACCTTTTCTAGCAGCACACTGGTCCAGACCCTCATTCATTAGACAAGTGTGCGTAAAAAAGCATATCGCAAAGAATATTGTCATCGCCTGATTATCACCTTTTTCTTCTTAGAAGCTTGTGAAATTCTTGGTATGGTAGCACAAACTTCAGCCTTTTTGGTAGAGAATAGCTTATTCTGTGTGCATCTGTTTTTTTAGGATATTGACTGGAATTCCAATTTTGCTTCATGAATGATCTTCATGTTCAAAGCAAGCATAGCTTATTCCCCAGAGTTATGAATGTGTACATCTTCAGCATTGAGGTTATCACCACTTATCAGAATTCTTCCATTGTCATAATATTTTGGGTGAACTTGTGTGATACCAAAAGGGTTAAGACTGTTCAGTATGTTGCTATTCTTTTTCAAAACTTTATTTTATTCTTGAAGCCCACGGAAATACATCTGTTTTCACAAATTCATGCCGATGTGTGTCACGTGGTTTGAAATTAAGAAACCTTCTTGCTATTGCGAATATCAGTGAGATTACAGTTAACTAGCTCAAATAAAACTATGATCTAAAGTACGTGCTCAGATTGTATTCACTTTAGACCTACCCAAACTTCAAATATTGAATGTAGTTC
This sequence comes from Physcomitrium patens, assembly GCF_059467195.1. Taxonomy (NCBI): domain Eukaryota; kingdom Viridiplantae; phylum Streptophyta; class Bryopsida; order Funariales; family Funariaceae; genus Physcomitrium; species Physcomitrium patens. Next base: position 1,629,612 of record NC_143433.1, on the reverse strand, counting down.
TTGGTTTTAAAAGAAATGTCTGTGTACGACTTTTAGTATGGTTTGACAATTTGGTTACAAGCATTATATCCATCCTAATTGGGTTCATTCAATATTATCATTATTAATATATAATTGATTACAATTCATGAATTGATATCTAAGCATTCAACTGTATATCTTAACCATGATAGAAAATATTGTGCACATCAAACAAATACTTCTATGGATTTTAGATCAAAAACAAAATTGATGTTAAACATCAATACATACTGTTCAGGTATGTTGAACAATTTTTCTGCAGTTTTATACACTTTCAATGAATTATATACTATTGATATGCAAATCATTTTTTTATTAAATCATGGTTGAAACTATTCTAAACGATATCTTAATAAAATTGTATTTTTCTTGAAATAAAGCTAATTAGATAGAAAAGTGTAACATTTTTTAAAAAACTAAATGCTAATAATTTATATGATATGTATAGATTTGTAAATGACTTTTGATCTTGTATTGTATGTGATTTTTGGTACTATTAGATTCCATTCGTAATACATGATCATAAAAGTAAAATATAAGAATACTAATATTTAATTAATTTACCCCTAAACTTGCATCTAAAAAAATAGAACACGATTGTTAAGGGTGGTAAATGGTAGAGAAGTAATAATATAAAATAAGATTTGATCAGACTGGAATAATATTGTCAAGAACTTTTTCGTTTATAAATATAATCTGATTTGTTAAATATAGGAAAAAAGATAAAATATAAAATTTAAATACATGTGTAATATATATATATATATATATATATTTACTTAAAAAAATCACGTTTAATTATTAGTAGAATATTCTATCTAATTTTACAATAAAATATTGATATAAAAAATCCAAACAAAAAATTATTTCATAAGTTTCTTATCGTTAAGAAGTTGCTTTAGAAGTAACATATTTCTAAAAGCTTGGACTATCAACCTTGCAATCTCCATAAATATTCTACTAGACCTTTGTAGCTAGTATATATGGAGGCTAGATTTAAGCAATCTTTAGCCTTAATAATACCTTTCTTGTATTCTAGTCTTAATTCAAGACTCTCTAGTTTGTTTGCATTTGGCAATAGTCATTTTAGTTCTTTTCTATTTTGTAATAATATATGTTTTCTTTACTTTCTTACTTTTTTTAATAACACATAAATATATTATCTTTTGAATTGCATTGCAGTTTATGTTGTTGACAATTTAATAAAACTACTAACTTATGATAGTTGTTTTGTTTAAGAAGTGATTAGATTATTCAATTTTTTAAGAAATATTGTTACATTTTTAATGACACTCGATTATCCACTTTTAACCTATCATCTTTATTATCTTACATTAATTTTTTTCTTAAAGAGAATAGACTACCTATCTTTGTAGAAAATTTTATTTGATATTAGAGGTTGTAAATCACCTATGTGTTTCTTAGTGTTGTTTATTATTAAGATGGAAAGAAAATAAAATATGATTAATATACTTGGTAGAAGTAAGCAAAGATTTACAACTATTATGAATCTTTATAAGTTTTTTGATATTCTTTAGGCATAAATCTCATGAATTAGCAATCTCAATTAGGAATAAATTATTCTTAAGCATTTAGAAGAAGTTAACAATAAGGTCTAATGTTTAAACTAAGAAGTTATATAGTTGAAAGAAGCAAGTACAAGTTGAATAATGACACAAATAGATTCTAAAGTTCTTATTATAAGTATAAAGGAACCAAAAATTAATTTACTAAAGAAGTTTGATGAACAAAGATGAAAAAATTCAAATATTTTCACAATAAATTATTATTATTATTTTAAAAAAAAAAGTCTTTGAATTGCAACAAAAATTCATATTTTCAAAGAAATATTGAATATTTATAGATAAAGTTATTAATAGATTTTGAAATTAAATTTAGTTATATTATAAAGAAATAAAATAATTTTAAAAAATATAAAATTTTAAATATTTGGTATTATCTTTAATATTATTGAATGTCATTCAAATCTAATGGTATTTGGTTTTTTTTAGTTTGAATTACAAAATTCTAATACAGATTTGAAATTTTAAAAGTTACTTTAAGATCTAGTCCAAATGCCAATAAATCATCTTGGCAGTTAGTTATTAGAGCTTAAGCATTTATAGGAGCTATTAAAATAAAAATAAAAATCTATTTTTCATATATACAATATCAATTTTTTATTCCAATAAAACTGTGGTTGAATTCTAAAATAGTATATAAAGTATCAAGATGTTTTTTAGAAGAAGAATGGTGGCTTATTGCCAAAATTCCAATCTCTTATGATTGTGCAATTGATTTTGAAGAAAAAGCTTAATTACTAATAAGATTAATTTACAACTTGTTACTTTAAAAAGATATTTTATTAGAAATCTTACAAAGAATTTTATTTAACATCCAAAATTCCTTACAAGTGCTTCAATCTTCTTTGTCAAATAAACAAGATAAATCTTTGCAAACATATATACATATATATAAATATAGATTTTTTTGGATTTAATAAATTAAAAATTAAAAATTTCTATCCTTTAATTTTAATATTATAGCTCTTTAATCAATTGAATAAAATTATGATCTACACTAAGATAGTTCTATAATAAACCTATAATTTGATTTTTTATTAAAAATATATAAATAGAAGATTGTATTTTAGACTAAGTATGACCATTTTGAAGACAACGTCATGCCTTTTGGACTTTTATATATTCTAATAGTTTTTTATTATTTTAATGAATAATAAATTTTACGAATTTTTGGATAATCTAGATAATTTAGATAATTTTGTAAATGTGATTTGGATGGAATTTTAATCTATTAAAAGAATATGGAAGAAAAAGAATATATTTGTTTTGAATAACAAAAAGTTAAAAATAGAGGATTATATGTCAAGATAGAAAATTATATAATTTATATAATATAAGTGGAAGTTTTGTAATATTTTATTTTAAATTATGTTTTGCAAATAAATTGTAACAATATAAAAACAAAAATGAATTATAGAATTTTATAAATAATATGACATATATATAATATTTTTTAGGCTTTTCAAACTATTATTGTATTTTAACAAAAAATTCTCTCAAGTTACCACTCTATTTCTACAATTAACTTTCAAAAAAAAATAGAATAAAGATATAAAAGAAATATTTAAAGGTTTTAAAATAAATTTTACTTTAGTTTTTATTTTATGTTTCCTAAATTATTTTTAAAAATTATATAAATAATTTAAATTAAAATTTTTATGATATGCATTTTTATCAAAAATAGACATATGATATATTTCATTATATTTCTTTTGATTCAAAAAAACTTTGAGTGACCAAGATCAATTTTAAGATACACAACAAAGAAATTTTTATTAATAGAATGTTTTTACTACCTAAAAGACTCTTTTTAATCGATCTCATTTATATTGATTATAAGAATCTTTAGTACTTTATATCAATATATATCTTAAACTATTGCCAAGCCAATTGAAACATATTTTTGCCATGATTTCTTTTTAATATTACATATTGTCTTTAAAAACAATAAGGCTTATTAAATACTTTGTCTAATTTTTTTAATCTTACTCCAAAAAAAAGAGATGCTTCATATAATCAAAAATATAATATTTATTTAGTTAAAAATAAATAGAAGCAATTACAACTTTGAGCCATTAAGTCAAAAATTCTAATTAATATTAATTTATTTGATAAAATTTATTTAAGTACATTAACAAGATCTCGTATTTTTTATATATATGTTTTTTATATTAACTCTAAAAAATTGAGTTTAAAAACAACATTTTTAATTATAAAAGAAGTTTATATGGGACGAAAGCTCAAGCTTAATTATAAGCACCACAAGTACAACATGAATTTTTAACAACATAATACTTTCAATATGATAAAATTTTAGAACTTATTTCAAGAAATATTTGGTGGCCTTAAATGTAGAGAGAAGTCAAATTATCTTTTTAATTATGTGATACAAATTCTAGAGCAAAGAACCTATATTAATGCTTCTATAGACTTCTTCAACCTCTATCTATTTTGAAACAACCTTGATCATCTATTTTAATGGATCATATTACAAATCTTTTAATCTCAAATTTTTACAATTGTATTTATGTAATGGTGGATCTTTTAACTAAAATAGATTTTTTTATATCTTGTACAAAAAATATCACAAGTAAAGAAATAACAAAAATTTTCTTTGACAATATTTATTAATATCAAGGACTTTCAATTGATACTTTATTTAATAAAAGATCTCAATTTGTATGAAGATTTAGCAAGATAATTTTTAACATATTGAAAGTTTATTTTTATTTATTTTTATTTATTATTATTTATTATTTTTTTAAAAAAAGTAAAGAATCCAAAAATAGAAGATTTAGCAAGTAAAATGGTAGAATTTTATTCAACAATGCAAATATAATTAAAAAATACTTAAAAATGGCAAATAAATATTACTATTTTTTAAAATTGAATTATTTATATTTAAATTGGTGTTAAGATATGATTACTCCATTTTAATATTAAGACTAAAAAATATTATTAGAAATTTGATTATTGGAGGCTTGGCCCATTTATTATTAAAAAATAGATTAATTTAGATGCATATTGATTGAAATTACTACAATCAATGAAGATTCATCAAGTATTTTATGTGCCTCTTATTAAGTTTTATACTACAATCAATACACATTGACAAGAAAGTAATTATGACTATATTTTATTAAAATAAAAATATTATATATATTGACACATATATAATATTAATAAATTCACATAAAAGTCACTTGAAAATCTTAGAAATACCTTACAACTTATTGCTGTTTTTTTTATCAATAACATGCATTAAAACTAAGGACAAACTATGCACAATACAATGGTATAAATCAAGAAAAAATAATTTTGAAGATTAATTTGTACAAGTGTTATAAATATACATAATTATATAGATAAATGGTATTAGGTAGATTGTAAATGAAGATAGATTTGATAATATCTCGTAGAAAAGCTTCTTAGAAGCTTTATAGATTTAAATTTGTCTTTATACATGTTTGTAAGTGATTGGCAAGTTGGAAATTTGGCCAATAAATTGGCCACATGTTGCACATGTTGGCAATTTATGGTATAAGTTGGCCATGTGGCATATATATAAGAAACTTACTTCATAAGTTAGACATTTGACAAAGGTCCTACAAAATGTTACCACATCACTCCTAGTCAAATAGTATATATAGAATCAAGAGTGAAGTCTTCTTTATTCTTATCAATGCATTTCTTGTTCTTAGTCTTTTACTAAAAGTCTCTAGTTTTTTTTTTTTTTTCTTTGGCAACAACCATTCTAGTTTCAATATTATACTACGTTTGAGTGATTTTTTAATCTTTTTGAATGAAATAAGAGTATCTTGAGGTTTTTATCATTTGTGATTTTTGTCCTTGATAAGAAGTTCCTTGCAAATATAAAGAAAAAATAACCAATATACTTATTTTATAATATGTTATTTATAATTTTATAAATGACATAGATTATCTCAATATTGGAAACATCATAATTGTAATAAAAGTCCTCAAGAGAGACATGTCTTTTTTTAAGTAGATGGTAAATTATAGCATGTTTGATATGACAATCTTAGAAGAGATTATTAATGCCTAAAAATATTATTAGATGTGGATACTATATCTAATAAAATACTTAATGTATTATTTGAAAGAACTTATGAAGATCTCACCAATGATCAAATAATTAGGTAGTCTTTTCATTCTAATATAAGATATTATTGATTATTATAGGGACCATTAAATCACCTTTATACAAAACATAAATCAAAGTTTACTTCTAATACTATTTAATTGATCTTAGACTTTCACCAACTTACAAAGCAATTTGATAGCTCCATGTAGAACTTATTGCAAAGAAGAAGAGAGAATATAATAATATTTCTATTACTTAAATAAATAGAAATAAATATAAATAAATATAAGTAAATAGAATTAAATAGATACATATTGAAAAGATAATACCTTCTTTAAGAATCTTTGAGGATGTTTCTTATGCATGGATTAGATATTTAGACTTCTATAGATATTCTATGAAGTTACTAAAACTTGTTCCATTTGTTTCTTACTTTTAGGAAGTTATTTTGGAAGCAACCATCAACTAGGATCTTGGGTCACTAATCTTGTAGTGCTTAAAAAACTTCTTCAAGATCTTCTTTATAGCTAGTATATATGGAGGCAAGACAAAGGCCATCTTTGATCTTATTAAGATTTTTTATTTTATTTTTTTATATTCTAGTCTTAATTCACGACTTTCTAGTTTCTTTATATTTAGTAATAACCATTATAGTTCTTTTCTATCCAATGATAATTTCTTCTTTCTTTATTTTTTTCTTTCTTTAGTGATACATGAATATGTTATTTTTTGGATTCTATCTTGATTCATCTCTTAAACAAGTATTATAAAAATATTTTTGCAAAATAAATAATAATAATAATAATAAACTATATTTAATAATTATTATTTATAAAATATCTTATGATAGATAGTACAAAAAATTTAGCAAAAAATAACAAAATATTATTAAAAATAATTTAGCACTTTTACTTAGTCTAAAAAAAAGATAATATTTGTAATATTTTATTCATTTACTGTATTATTTTAATAATATTATAAGATGCCTCTATTTTATTTTATATATTTTAAATTAGATATAATAAAAAAAAATACAATAATATAATTTGAAAGATTGTAGCTAATGTAATATGCATGATTATTATTATTATTATTATTATTATTATATTAAAATAAGTTAATGAATTTATAATTAAAAATAATATTATTTTTTTTACATATGTATGTATGTAGATATATATATATATATATATATATATATATATATATATATAGAGAGAGAGATTTTTATTGCATTATTTTAAAAATATGACTTTTAATATCTTAAAGAAAATATTGGTGTATATGCTCAAAGCCAATAGTGAAGAAATTTGTCATTTTTAAAAGTTTGAAGTATTTTGTAAAGATGTCATTATAATATAATTTTAATAATTAATATGATTCATATACTTTTTTTGTATCTAATAAACTGAAAAAAATGATAAATATTAATTTTACAAAAATATTTGGTACTTAATATTTACACTTACATAAAGTAAATCAAGCATTCAAATTATTTTATTTTATTTTCAGGAATATAATGTATGTATAAATTTTTTATTATAAGTATTTTAAAATATCAAAAGTAAACCTAATATGTATATAGTAGTATTTGTTTTTATAAAATCTGGGACATTAAGTCTTTATCACGAACATTAATATACAATCTATTAATATTGAACTTCCATTTAAGATGAAATATAGACAAGTTTCCATTTGATTGCCATTCATAAAATTATAAACAAATAACAAAGCCAAATAATTATAATATTAAAAAATATATGCAACAATTTATTCTTTTGTTTACTTTTTTATGCACACATATCCTATGCATGTTGCTCTATCATGAGTGCAATCTATGCAACAAATTAATTTTTCTTTTCTTAATGTAAGAATATTAAAAATCACAAATATTTTTTTATAAAACATTAAACTAATAAAACAAGAGACTTTCTTTCTTTAGCATGCTTAGCTGCATGAATAAGAAATGAGTGCATAAAATATCAAAACATTAAAATTCTTACAATTATAAACGTTTTAAAGCTATTTTTGTATATTAGGATTCACTTAAAAGTACTTTATTGAAGAAAAAGTTTCCAGAGTGTGAAACTCGTGAACCATTTGTATCGACCAAGGACAAACGAACCATCTCGGAACCACCATCCATCTGACAGATGAAAAAACAGATGGAAAATGCTCATTCATCCACGAATCTATCCATCCATCACGGGGTAGTTAGTCGGCAAAGTAGTAGGCGAAGCCCATCCATCCACGGGGTTGTCAGTCGGCAAAAGTCGTAGGAGAAGCTCATTCATCCATCCATCTATTCATCTATCCATCACAGAGTCAAAGCCCGCTATCGCAATTCGGCCTGCTCCTTCTTCACCGCCGAACACTCCGCAGATTCGATCGAAGTTCAAAAATCCTCCTCGTGCGCCACACTCCTCCCCCCACGCGGTATTGCTCGCACACCCGACTCTTCGAGGTTGTGATCGCTTTCCGTATCAGACACGAAATTAGCTACGACCTGATTTGAGACAATTTGAGGTCTACACTCGGAGACCTTCTCGAAGCCGGAAGTGGGGACGGATTTTTCTCTCCAATCTCTCGCAATCTGTGCTCGGATTTGATGATACTTCATTGTGCACAGGCGTTGCGTTTGCATCCCGTGGTGGGGTCCATAACAGTGCCCATTTATTGGTGTCACTTTCCATCTCGGAGCCATCCGTGCCACAACCTCAATCAGTTCGCTGGGTTGCATTATTAAGCTCCGACGACGTTTGCACAAATCCTAAATGGGGGTGTGTCTTGAGTGGCTTACGATATCTTTTTGCACCATGGAATCTGCTGTGCTGGGTGAGTGTGAGGAGTTTCTCTGCTGGTTTTGATTGCTCATGATACGCGGGATTGTGCAGATGAGTCGGGGGTGGTGGGCTTGGCGAGGTGTGAGTTAGGATGTGGAAAGGCGATAATTCTTGAGATTGTAGAGATTTGGAGTCGAGCAACAAATGTGGCGCTTCTGTTCGTGTTAGTTTGCCGTAGTTCCGCCTATTACCTAGAGGGGATTTGTGATAATTTGAGGTTTTTTGCCTCTGATAAGCGTAGTGTGTTTTAGTGCTTGTGGCAGCTCCTTTGAGGTTGTGAGGTGGGCCATTTGTGAGGGCTGGCGTCTTCAATCGTAAGTGGGTGTGTTAATCAGGTAGCTCTTCTTCAAGTTTCTTGACATAGTTGCGCTTATTGCACTGATAAGGCGTGGTTGGTTGCTTGAGGTTTTCTTGGAATGGTTAGTTTTCTTAAGGACAAAGCTACAAAAAAATCATGGTAATCTGTCGGAGGATCGAAAGAAGAATTTTTCAAAAAGAAAGGAAAAGAAAAAAGAAAAAGAAAAAAAAGAAGCGAGTATCGAACAATGGCTTACTTTTTTTGTACGAGACGATTCTTGGTTGTGCAAAAATAGGAACACTCGTTTTCATACCTGTATCTTCTTGTACTCAATCACTTCTTGCTACTTGACGCATTCGAAGCAGCAGTATCACATGTTTCTGTCGTTAATTCTCAATTTCTGAATCCCATCGCTGTTTCTTAAGGTCCTGCTAAACCTACTATAGTGGGTTTCCGGAGTATGTGAGTTGTCGGTGGCATGGCACCACATTTACTGAAGTGCGTTTCTTTTCTCAGGATATAATTTGTCTTCTGAGACATTCTGCACAGAGCGACTCTTGGATTGGGGCAACGGATAGCTAGAGTGATCACTTGGAAGCGAGAGGCAAATATGGGGGTAGAATATCCAAGCCCCGAGGACGTGATGGAAGAGCAGGAAGCCAACAAGCCATTGTTGGTAGGACCGTCGTTCCAACAGTTCGAAACAAATCCTAAAGAATCCCGCATATCAGTCAATCCAGAAGCTTCAGGCTCGGGGGGATTTGGTTTCAAATATGAACCGAGACCATACCGTGACAAATTCTTCTCTTACCTCTTCGTCGCTACAGTCCTCGTGACTTACATTTTTGGGTTCTTGGCAATAAAAAACGCGGAGTCGGAAAGCGCGATAGAGGCCAAGGTGCAGTTCGCAAGGTACGATCCCGACTCTGGTCAGTGCAAGCCCATTCAGCATGCCTATGTGGGCTCTACCCCAATCCATGTCAGTCCCTCACACGGGCGGAGAGCGTACGAGAAGGATGCCGATCCGGTCAATGCGGCAGCTATCCTCGTCCCAGTCATCGGAACTTTGGCCCTAATTCTACCCGTGAGTTTGGGCGTGTTTTGGCTCCTTCGTTACCACACTCGGCAACTTGTTACGGCCATCCTCTGCCTCCTGTGTATCATTCCAATTTCTGTAGCAGTCTTGGCCTCTACCGTTTGTTTACTTTCCAAGGACGTGTGCTCACAAGCTCCAGTTTCATGGATCATCACTTCCGTCGTGTTGGGTTTTCTGGCCCTTCTTATGCTCCTTCAATTCTTTGGGATGTTAAAACGAAGGAGCCGCGTCGATCTCGCGATTCAGATCATTCAGACGGCCACAGAAGCCCTCAAGCACAACCTGTATCTACTGCTGGTGGGCCCGATCTTGAGCTTGGTTGTAGTCTTGATCAGTGGGCCGATGGCCGTCTTTATATGGTACGCTATCTTCATTGGCAAAGTTTCGCCAAATTTTGATGCGATTAGGGATCCTGCCAATATGTGCGACCAAGCCACTGGAGCCCCATGCTGCGAGTATCAACCAGCGGGATTTGTTTTTGCATATATCATGCTCGTAGGTACATTATTAGCACAATTTTCCACCATTTCATGTTTTCTGATTCAAATTGGTGGTCGCAAGCAGCATGAATGACAAATTTTACTGCTCTTTGGGCAAAATTTTATTTGGTTCCAAATCTAGGCCTTCACAGTTTGGTGATATGATTGCAGGTATTGCTGTGACTTGGGTGGTGATGGTGGCGAGCCAAGTAAAAGTTCTCGTGGTCACTGGCACCATAGCTCAGTGGTACTTTGCACCTGCTGGCTCTTCTACCGTAGGTAGCACGAAGCGTTCATTGAGGTATTAATCCTCACTCTTCTTTTGTAGGAGACTTACTGGATAGCATTAAAAGACCACAATAACCTGTGATCTTGAAAGAGCAGCAATATAATTGAGTCCTTCCTTGAATTGACTCGTAGGTGATGATCATGTTCGTGTTGTGCCAGGAATGCATTGGGTCCATCTTTTGGAACAGCCTGTCTTTCAAGCTTGATTATCACAATCATGGCAATGTTGAGGAGCCTGACCAACACCGAAGCCGGCAAGCTCGGATCAAGTATTCTCGCGTGCTTCATTCGGGCTTGTTTTTCATGGTTGTTCCAGATAGTGGAGAGCTTCACCCTCTTCACGAATAATTTTGCTGCAATTTCAGGAGACAGCTTCTGCACCTCTGCACGAGCTACATTAAACTTATTGCGAAGAAATTTTCTTTCCACGGTCATGGTTGAGATCATGGCACAGACTGTACTCTCTGGGATAGTACTTACAACCGCATTCATAAACTTCGGAGTGGTGAGAGCTCCATTCAAACCCCTACCTCTCGGAGTCTTATCCAGTTATTTTGCCCTTGGTTCTAGTCATCGTGGTGGATGCATGTCTTCCTAATATTTTATGATTTTGAAGGTGAGTGTCCTTGAAGCTATAGTGGGCGTTGCGAGGAGGGGTTCATTGATGAATGATTTGAGTGTCTTTTTGCAGGTTTTGGGATCGATGTACTACTTCACCTCCGCAGGCCCAACTTATAGCTTGCTGATAGCAAACGCGTGCTTCATCATATGGCTGTTGGGCCTGGGGCTAACAATTCATGTCCTATCTCATGTGGTGAATACGGTGTACATCTGCTATGCAATGGACAAGGATGTTGGAGCAGTCACAAAGCCGGAGGTTCACGACGTTTACATGCTACTCCCACCAGCATCTCCCGGGGACAATGCAATGCTGGCAGTGCAGCAGCAACCCCATTCAGAGCCATGAACGATTCCTCACTAAGTGAGCAATCCTCTGCAGTTGAATGATAAGTTGTAAGCCTGTTTGGCAGCTTCGAATTTTAACGCTAACCTTGGGCCGTAAGGGAACTTCGCCCAGTTTGTTTGCTAGGTTAGCTTTGCAGAAGCGTGCATGTATTGTAGGAGATAAAAGGTTATGGTATCGACTATGTGAGCTTCCAAATGACCGAAAGAAGGTCGCAGTTAGGAATACAATGTACAAATATGATGTATAATGCAGTCACTACATAAACTTCGCAGCTCATTTCCAGTTAGGCATGGTATGGTGTGAATTCGACGAGGTTTCGCATCGCATTTGGGTGTCTGGTCTCCGCTCATAAGCTGCTCTGTCTACGAAGATCAACTTCTCCACTGGAGTGGCATGGTTGTCGAAATGTGTAAGCAACCCCAGTAAACTGAACACATTTCATAAATTCAAGCTCACTCGTACTAACTCTCAAACTTGAACACAACCCAAATCAATTTCTCAGTGCATTTGTTACAACTGCATTGATCACTCAGTTTTCAGTTTGTGCTTATCCACGCATCATACCATTTTGCGAAAAGTAAAGTCACCATGTTTACATTGTTCCTTCACGATATGGTGTATTTCCAGTGCTATTGCACCTGATCAAACGGAATCGGTGTAAACAGTAACTTACCTAATACTGGAATGCTGAACAACAGAAGGTCAGAAAATAGATTTGAAAATCGCCTTGAAAAACTTGCAGCGACAAAGATGCTCGCTTCTGTACAATCTCAAAATGTAATTACACAGGTTCGGAAGATGAAACAATGGTAAAAATAACTACCGAAAGTCAATGGGCCATCATTCTGCGGGCCTTCCGCTCAACAAGCAACAACAGAAATTCTCTGTTGCAACCTTTTGGAAGTGTAATCAACTTTTGCAACTATTTACGGATTCTATTTACACTATGCATGATCAAACACTAGGTCATACCTTCCATTACACCATGACACTAAACGACGGTGAGTACGAGAAACCCACAGCCCTGGTGTCAGCCTGATCAGAGAAAAACGGACACTTCGGCGTCCATTCCCAAGTCCGCTGGAGCACGTCATACACTAATACATGCATACCTTTGAAACTCGTCAAATAAACCTTAGTCTCATGGGCAGCACAGTTGTAGCTTTCCTCCTCACATAGCCTCCTAAATTCCAGAAGCATTTTCCGCGGAAGCTTTGCTATCTCTGTCCACTCCTTGGTGTCGACCTCAAGCCGCAGAAGATGAATATTTTTCACGCTGCCATTGAAGTAGCGCTCAGCTACCATCAGAACTTGCCCTCCGCACTCCACCACTTGTGCAAGTGAGAAACCCTCAGGAAGCTGTTGAAAATGATCACTCCACTGACCATCCTTCATGTTGTAGGTGATGACTCCCAAACTGTGGTTCACCGCCTCAGCTTCATTCACCATACAGTACAGGACACCATTGCAATCAGCTGAACTCCACCCTGGATCAAATCGTGAAGGCATGCTGCCAGTCTCGGTCCACAGACCAGTTACAGAATCGTACACCTCAGTGTTCAAGTACCTGCTGTAACCATCCCGGGTGGAATAGACATCGGCATTTCCAGAGACTACAATCTTATAAGTCTTTGTTGCCTCATCCACCACCATGTGACGAATTATTGGAGTGCGCCTGTAGGACATCTCTGGCAGTTGTCGCCAACTCCTGGTAAGAGGGTTGCAAACGAAGAGCTTCACTGGCTGAAAATGCGCCTCCACGCTGAAAAATACCAGTCCGCCGGCGACTCCCTCAACGAACTTCACCTCGGAAGGAAGAAAGGACATTGGCGGCATAGGCTGCCATTTCCTCCCGGATGGGTCGAAAGCGGCGTACAATAAGGAATCTCCAATAGAAGGGAACAGTAAGAATGGAGAGTGCTGGCAGAGGATCTCAGAATGCATGCTCAAGAAAGCTGAAGAAACGATAGTGGAACTCCAGCGCTGGCAGACTGAACGCGCTTGGAAGAGTGAGGGTATAGGCAGCCAGGCCAAAACTCTATTCGTAAGATCTTCGGGCAACAAAGACCATATCTTAGGGTCCATGGTGCAATATCTGCAGAGGTCATTGCTAGTGCTTGCTCTTGCACCCTGAAATTCATCTTTGCTCTTGGCTTTCGCTGTCCTTGCCTTTTTTCTCATGTTCTTCGATGATGCTCACTTGCAAATTACAACTCTATACTGTCACTGTGCTTTGCATAATCCGTAAGTTTCTAACAAGGCTGTCACGAAGCTTTCTGTCCTTATGTAAGACCCCACATATCAAAAGTCCAGAATCACATGGACAGGAACCCGAACTTCCTTGTAAGGATCACACTATCACAAAAAATATTTGATACTCACTGAAATTGATAACACCAACTACTCCTTCACCTCTTTCCGCGGCGTACATTCAACATGACTGACTAAACTTGTTTCAGAGCATAATCTCCCCAAACCAACTATCATAGTGATAGCATATGAGAACAATATCTCACTGGATGATGCTATAGATAACTCTTGGTATGATCCACAAACGCAAGGAAGCAACAATATTCATGCTGTAATGTTTGCTCTCTAACTTCAGGTCTCTGTGCTCTGCAAGGGAAAAAAAAGAAAAAAAAAAGAAAAAAAAGAAAAAGGCTGTCAATTTGACTATCTACCAGAGAGCAAAAAACCACAAAATAAATAAATGTAGCAATCGCAACTAGCATGCTACATAGAAAGCATAATTACAAACCAACTCGTGACTAGCTCGTTGTGCCACAAAACAGCCAAGACAAAATATATGATACCGTTAACTTCAGTTTTGGCGACGAAGGAGCGATCCTTGCATATGAATGAGAGCACATAGCATTCAGCACATCTTCACCAGTACTCCTGGAATGCACCCTCTTCCAAAGGTTTCTACTTTCCATTCTCTGAAAGCCTAAAGACACGACTCCTGTATCATCTTCCAGCTTATATTCCTTTGTAGGCCTGTAGAGGCTTAACCGCCAACATATGGGGTTACAACCAAGCTCAGGCGTCTGTTCACAACATTTCTTTGATAAGTAGCTATTTAAGAAACCTCAGGTTCAGGAGAATAGTCCAGGTCAATTTTTCGGCCAAACATCCTGCTCAATATTCTACTCGTGAAGATTCATGAAAGAACACTTGTTCCATCACACCAGCTTTTTGTAGAAACCCTCAGAATCCTGACGACGATCCGAATATCCTCTGCTTCAAACATAAAACGAAGCCTAATTCTTACAATAAATGTCACTATCCTTGGACACGGAAACAGAATTTGACCTGAAACCACTCAAAGAAACCCGCCTCTTAGTTATTGCGAATCCACCACTTCGCGTATATCCTTGATACTATTAAAAAAACTCAATTCACAGAGCTTCATAATCGAGATTCTCAAGAGGACGCTCCCTCGGAGAAAAATTGTTAAGACAACAACATTGAAAACCCTACACTGAATAGGGAAGTCGGTTAAGAATACGAAACTGCTTTCCTTCTACCTACATTTCGGAAACAATCCCCACTAACAGAGCGCTCACCAACTGGATTGTAAAATATTACGAAGCACTAACACGACACCACCAAAGCAATCTATACCAGCAGCTATTCTCCATACCACCACCTCAGAGCAGCAACCACTTCAATGTACCCTAGCTCCACATTATCGAACTGATTCAAAACCAAGCGAGGCGCAAGAGGAAAACGAGTGCGACCAGAAAAAGCTTCAATCTATTACAAATCTCAATACTGTTCAGATCACAACCTGTACAACAAATGTCGCCAAACAACTCCAGAACTGCTCCAGGAGCACCAAATTATGTTGGGAAAAAAATCCAAAAAATCCAAAAACAAATCCAGAAAATGCTAAAAAATATCAAGAAAACCAGACAACAGACACACCAACTTGGCGCATAGTCACGTACCTCGGCGACGGTGAAACAATTGCACTAGAGACCTTGCTCTTCCGCAATCAGAATCTGTGCGCGGCCAAACCAGTGTGTTCAGAGACGCACGAGTTTCATGAAAGAGAACGGCCGAAGGACCGGACACGACGGCGCAGTTGCCTCAGACGACGGAGCCATGGAGTGTTCCGTTGTCGTCCACCAGTTCTCGTCGCTCTTGAGCAAGAGATGCTGACGAAGAAATTCAAACCGTAGGTCGCCGTTTCACAGCCGTTTGTCTCCGTCAGGGTCGACGTGCTTACTAGACGGCGGTGCGAAGCCACACGTGGAGGGGACTAGACCTTTTGCTTTCAGAAAGTATTATTCGTTGGTTGGATGAATGATTACCGGCGTCGTCATTCGTCGATGACACGGTCATGGGTATCGCTTTCATTTTGGCCGTATGTCATGTTGAATTCCGTGCTGCCCAATCGGAATGGAGTCGTGGTTTCTAAATTTACAAATAAATAAAATTAATTTCTCATATACACACACACACATACACACAAATATATATATATATATATATATATATATATATATTTATATGAAACCATTGAAACTAATGTGCAAAGTAGAAGCTAATTTGTGTGAGTGTGATCTCATATACTTTGAATTTCTGTAAAAAAAAGGGATGTTGTGATAGTAAAGAGAATCATTGAGATTTGTAACAACTCTGCAAAATAATCCATTCAAATTTGCAATTCATCTCTGAAGGCCATATGGGTTATTCTTTGGTCTTTAAAAACAAATCTTGCAATATTTGATTTTTTGATTTTATAGGTTAGTATTGAATTTAAAATAGAATCTTTATGTGATTTGTTGCCTCAATGCAAAAGGCGTTTAGAGATAGTCTTCTCTCATACGATAATTGATTTAGATTAGACGTTCAATTGCATAATAATAAAGGGCCACACTTGACTAAAAACATACAATTTTTTTTTAAAGCACGTGACCTTAAAAAACATTATGACATTATCTTACTACATAGCCAATTTAATAATAACAGACTGAAAAACAGTCCTCAATCTTAATAACAGACGTTAAAACATAAATATCATATATCATATATCCACGAGAGTTGAACTTTGTTATATAGAAAAAAGGTGGACTGATCTGACGATGGAAGAATGTCAGACCTGATTGGGACAGGTAGGAGTGCTCTGATCTCTCGGTGCACTGGAATTAACCCCGGGATTTGTCCTCTTTTTTACAGCAGCTTCCATAGCATCCCTGTCGATATTGCTCGCTACGAACTTACTCTTGAAGATGTTTATGGCCACAACTCCCAGAAGCTCTTAATTGTCGCTGAACGCTGCCAAAAATAACAGCAACGTAGTTGAGAACACTGCATTGAATTGGGTGTGGGGGATAAAATAGTCTCTCGAGCAAAACCATCAGCAGGACCACATTTGAACGGAGAAATGATGAAAAACTCTGAATCGTGTACCTGTTTCACTTAGAGTGAAGGTCCTATTGTCCACTTCGGTGCAATGAACATGCTAAATGCTTTAGTCTATTGCAGTACCCATGTAACTGGAATGAATGAACAATACGATTGCAACGTGAGCAGCGGATTTTGTGGAGCGGTTTCTTCGATTTTCTCAAAATATCCTCGAACATCACAGAATTGCTGTCCAAAACCAGCTGGGATAGTGGTGGAGCTAGAGGGCGGGTGCATATACACAAACAAGTTCGCATTGTTTGCCTTGATGAAGTCCCATGGTAATTGAGAATCTCTTGTGGCGTCCAAGAACCCGGCCGTCGGTGAACACTATAATCACCTGCAATGTTTGCAATATTGAGAATCATCACTAGCTATGGAAACTGCTCGAATGTCAGATCCAACTATAACGTCATTCAGAGTTTTGAGACTGGAATCACCGAAATGCATACCTTGAGATATTCACTTGTAATATCTGTGTTGATATTTACGTGCGTTATCACTTGAGTAAATGCTTTCGTGACTTTAGATGGGATATCCCTGGGAAAGAACGGCTTTTGATTCGATACTTACAGCATAGTGGTAAGGTTTCCGAAATCCTGGTGGGTGGCTGCATCTGTCACTCTTACCTGCAGAAATATCACGCAGGTTTCAAAGGAGTCGAACCCAAATGAACCTAATATCTTCCATCAGGTTCTTCGACAATGAAAAAAGGGTGAATCAGTGCGATTATATCAAGCTAATCAACGACGATGTGATATAGTCGACACTTACTGCTTTTTCAGAGAGTAGTTCCACTGTTGCATGATCGTGTACGAAAACGTTCACATAATCGCCAAGAGTGGTTGTATTCAAGAACGCGTTGTCTAAATCCGAAACTTCAACAAATTCGGGAGTAGGATTTTGCATAGATGTTGCATGTTTTTTAGGTAGCTTTGATTCACAAAGTATGGTTTACCATGGTCGCGGGCGAGGATCATAGCTGCTGCAGTCGCGATCATCCTGCACACGACAAAAAAAACCATTTTATTTTCTAGTTATGACGTACACAGCATAGGAGAATGGTTACTGTAAATGTTGCTCACTTCTGCGAAAAATGCAAACAGAAGGACCATGAACTTTCTGGATATACACACCAAAAAGTTAAATTTGAAAAAGAAAAAGAAAAAGAGAGTAAATGAACAAATGCTTTCATCAGTGCTCTGGGCTTTGTGAATATTACTAGAAAAGAATTGGTTTTAAGCGTATTACTGATCCTGGAAAAATCCTCAAGGTACCATCCACGGAACCAAAAAATGCCCGAAGGAAGTGTGTGTTGTTTGATATCGTTTGAAAGAAAGGGTCTAGCAATCTCTGAGCACAAATTCCTTGCAGTTGCCTGTCACTAATATTATACCGCTTGCTTCCAGCAACTCTGTCATCAAACAATTGCAAACAAAAACGCAGTGTTATTATATTTCAATATTTTATCTCCTCAGATATTCAATTTGTGTTTTCAGCACACCCAGAAGTTTTTCATGCTGAAAGAATTAAACTAGCCACCACAATACGGACCTTATAAAGCTACGGTGGAAGTCAAAGGTTCTCCGCTGGCAGCTGTTTCCACAATTGGCATTTCTCATATCATTCTAGCATTCATACCCAGCATACTGTTCTCTGGTGACGTGCTAGGGGCATGAGAGACGACTACAGTTTGAAACTGAATCACAAGAACGCAATTCACCTGCGTGTTCCATTGCATAGATCCATTGCTCAGTAGCGCACTGCTATCCTCAGGCTCACTGCAATCTGTAACAGGGAGCCTTGTTAGGTTCCTCATCATCGACGAAAGACCAATTTCGTTTCAACACTATCTCCATAACAAATAAAAAATAAAATGTTGTTGTGTTGTAGTTACAAATAAAAAATAAAAAATAAAATGAAAAACAGACTCACGCGCCAAAATCGTCACGATTATATGAGCAAACAGTTCACCAGCTCATTTCAGAGCGTCTGTTATTCACCAATGCCAAGAACCACCTCAAAGAGAGAACATGACAAAAATGATCAGCCTGCAAGATATAGAGGCGGCGACCCACTGACCCTAATCCAGCACACTCGTCCTGCCCAGGACAAAGCAACAATGGCGGCAGGTATCACACAAGCATTCCATTATGAGGATACCGACAGACCTTACAAGGGGTAGGTGCCAACCGACGAGACAAAACACACAAAGGTGGCTTCGTAGACTATTCCGTTCGAAATGCTCGATGCCAAACTTGCCCTCATAAACTTCGCCAATGAGATGGATGAGCTCTTTTACAGACACTGGACCCCGAATTCCAGCCTACCAGCTCTCGCCACAACTCTTCATCCTGTCGTGAATCATTGGGATCGCTACCAGGTCCTATCCTCAAACAGCGTCCAACCAGGCCCGCAACCTGAGCCAGTCTTTCACTTCAGGAATACCAACCCTGCAGTTGCAAGAGGAACAGTGCACTGTTTCCTTGCACGAAAACTGCTTACCCCCCAAACTTAGATCCCGAGAGAAATCCCACCACCACATGCAGGGTCGAATCTCAGTGGTCGAAGCCAGATGTTACCGGGAGATTGACGTTGATAATCCGTGCAATGACGACAACGCAGTCGTTACAAGTTGCCTAATGAGCCGGGGGAGGACCTCGTCACCGAGTTGCAATGACAGCCTGCAACTCGCTTCCAAAACTGGGAGGCAAATCTTGAATGCCGCCTGACGGTTTTGACAGCAAGCAAGCCCCCCGAAGTTCAATACTATATCTTCGATCCATCGCGTGTGGAGTATATCTGTGCTGCGAACAATAGTTTGGGGCCACAATCGACGCGGGTCCAGATTGAAGCCTCGGCATCTTGCGTAGCTCCAGTGGTGATGTCTATTATTCGCGCGACGACGCTTTTGCTTCCTTCGGCACTGTGTTGCGGGGCTTCTTCATTCATCCCTCCAGCTTCCTTATTCGTTCTTTTGGTCTCTACGTTCATCGGTCGTGTTCCTTGACAGTTGAACGGAGACATTCCAAGCTTAACCGTCAAGGGGATGAAAAATGTCGGATGAAGAATTTCAGTGGATGAATATCAGTTGGTGGGGGATAGGGGACCAATTGTAGGGTCATTGTGGGGATTAGTATTCAAGTCGGTATTGGCTATGAAAAGTAATTTTCTTAACTTTTTTGTTAGTTTAGGGACTTTGGAAGAAATGCTTTAAAGTAAACTGTGAGTAGAAATGTGGCTTGGAGGTACTAATGAAAAAGAAAGAAGGAAATTAAAACAATGGAAAACTTGAGAGTTGGATCCAACATCAAATCATAATATGAATAGATTTTTTTGTGTGTCAAAAATTGTTCAAGAAAGTTAAAATGAAGAATTGAAGGTATTACATCCAATTATAAAAGTTTTCTTGCCAGGCTTTAATCAAAGCTTCAATAATCTTCAAAAGTGGCATGTTAATTGCTGATTTAATAGAATCATTAATAAAACATAATTTAGTAATATTTTAGTGATCATGTGCATTATATAAAGTAAAATTTTATTGATATTTTACTTCAGATTCTTTATATATCCAAAATTAAAAACTTACAAAATTTGAGGGTCATAATAATAATAATAACAATAATAATTCACAATACAAATTTTATTTTCTATCTATTTTTGAAACATTTAAAAATTCTTCTTAAAAAATTAAACTTCACATTAATATATTTATATGTACTTGTAACTAGAGAAGATATAATTTTTCTTAATTATAAATGGATATAAAATACATATATTGCTATTAGTTGAAATCCATAATTTCATAATTAAAAGTATTTATATATATATATATATATATATATATATATATATATAGTTTTAAACACTATTATATATATTAAAACTAGAAGTTAACAACATGATGCATAAACTTATATCAATAAATATTATAAAGATAGGTACTATTTGAAGGTCACTTATGAAATATAAACATTATGATTATATAAAGAATTTAATTATTATCAATAATCTAAATATGATTCAATATGTAACAATTAAAAGATGTATTAGATTTATTGAAGAAAAAAGAACATTGAAGTCACTTACACATAACATTGGCAAGATTACTCACAAAGAAAGTATGGAGTAAGATGTCTCTCACTTCCAACACCCATTACTTATAAGTGGTGGTTGTTGCCCTAATAAAAAAACTTCCATCTTTTGATGACTACATCCATTTAACATTCTACTAAGATTATCCATAGCTATCTTATCTACTATACAAATATGCTTTTAGCATATTTTTTATATCCTTAAGATCTTTTGTTCATTCATCTACTTTAACTCTTGGTCTTTTTATATACCAAAAGCCAATCATTTGATCAATAGCAACTTTTCTAAAGTAATATCCTTTATAATGTAACTTATTCTATTTTTACTTTTATTTACTTATTTTAACACTTCCACTTTACTATTAATCACATGCCTCCAATCTTAATGCCTTTGTCAACAAGTGATGTTTATTTTTTTTTACTAATTTTTTTGTTAAAAAATTAACAAGCAAGTCTTCCATTGAAATAAGAATAATAAATAATTCATATTAATTATTCTTATTTCAATCTTCTCTCTTATGAAGTGATATTGAAAGTTAATGTACTTGGTCCTTGATTGATGCTTTGAATTCTTTGTAAATACAAGATATTTTTGATTGTCATATTCCATTGAAGTTGCTTCTATTTGTACTAATCTAATATCCTCTAAAAGTTGTCTTAGGATCATGGACATATACATGTATACCAGTAATTACCTATATAATTTGATAAAAGTAGGTAAAAATAGGTTAATTCCATAATATCTTCTATAGGAACTTCATAGACGTTGCTTTGACTTTATAGGTGTCTATAATTGATTTTTTAGGTTAAAAACGTAGTCAATAAATTAGCCATGTACTACGTATATTTTTAGCTTGAAAAACAAGTTAATTATGTAGTGCAAACATAGAGAACTTATTTTATAAGCTAAGCTATGTATCTTATAAAGTCAACATATATTAGAGGTCTTATAGAATATTGCCACATAGTTTTTAGTTAGATAATATATATAGAGGCAAGAGTGAAGACCTCTTCATTCTTATTAATTTCTTTCTTGCTTTTAGTCTAGATTCAAGAATCTTTAGTTTTCTTGTCTTTTTACAATAATCATTCCAGTTTCTTTTTAATATACATGATTCTTTATTTCTATTTTGTTATACTTGTATATTTAATTTCATCAAATTCTTATACCTAACACATTGACAAGAATATACTTACAATATCAAAGCCTTATCTTTTTTTGATTAAGAAAAAATTATCTTTTTTTCTTGATAAGACATAAGTTTATTAGAAGTTGCAGATTACCCTCTTTTAAACTGATATTGTTCTTAGTATCTTCTTTGATATCTAATCCTTTCTTCTATACAACTTGAATGAAATTAGATATATATTTTTTTAAAGTATTATCATAGTATAATTTATTGAAATGAAGAGTGCAATGGCACAAATGCAAGATCAATTGAGAGAGTTAATGCTTGCGATGGATCCACTTAGTTTACTACCACAAGAAACAACAAAAATGACAAGAAGTGAAGATATAGATATGATTGGAGTTGCTTCAACATCTACATTAAATCATATCCCTTTTTCTTCAATAGAACATCTTTTCAATACTTGAAAATTAAGAGTTGCACTGCATGAGAAGTTTGATGGTATAAGATCTAAGTTTCAAGGATTTATTAATCAAGTACAACTTGTAATTGAACTTCAATCCCAAAGCTATTCAACTCTAGGATCACACATTAGATTCATTGATACCCTTCTTTCAAGTTTAGTATTATCGTGGTTTTTATCTTTTTTTAAATAATGAGATTCAATACTAGATAATTTGGAGGCTTTTATGGCAGAGTTTTGATCCATGTATGAAAAATATGATAAAACTTATGTTGCAACCAACAAGATCCATATTTTGTAATAAATTGTTAGAAACCATATACAAAATAAGGATTTAGGAATAGTATTAACTCGATATTAAAATAAAAACTAGATACAATACAAGAAGGTCTTGGCTAGACAATAAGAAGTGAATTGTTGAGACTAAGGATTCTCTTAGTCTCGACTCTTATATATACTATGTCCTAAGAAGCTTCTTGAAAAGTTTCTATGAAGCTTGAGAATAAAGTAAGCCTAAGATCCTTCTTTAGCAACTTTTTAAATCATCTAAAGCCTCATAGAACCATCTAAGACCTCCAAAGACATTTTAAAACTTTCTTAGAATCTATTGGAACCTTTAAGAGCCTTCTTAAAATCTACTTCTGCTTTCTGGAATCTTCTAAAACCTTCTAAAATCTTCAAGAATCTTCTTCAATTGTATGTTTGTGATATCACTTCCTCTTCTAGCTTTGAGGTCTTTAAGAAGCAATGTTGCAGCAAGCTAGTATATATGCAAGAAATTGAAGATCTGTCGCAAGGTGTCCGCTATATATTCTAGTTATTTTTTGCATGGTAAATGGTTCATAGGCCCTTGTAGCTATTGATAGTGTCCCAAGACTTCTATTTGTGACCAAGCATGAAGTTTGGTATCTTCATTATAGAATTGTCTTGTAAATACTCCTTCTAGATGTCCTTCATAGGCAGTTTCTACTTCAAACACAAATATCAATGACCTATTACTAGGTATCTTTGGACGTCTTCATGATTCAGGTGGTTCTTCATTTTAGGGTTGTCTTTGCAAGCTACTTGATTGACTGGCAATGCATCTATCTCTTGACTATCTATATCATATAGAGTAGACAAGACCAAAAGAATATGAACAAGTTATGATCACGAACTCAAAACTCCTAACTTATAATATTCTAAATATTTGACAACAACTGCTTTTTTAGAGGTTGTTTCTTCTCTTTCTTTATGAAGCCAAGAACTAAGAATCTTCATAGTAAAGCCATCTTATCAAGCTACCATCCTTTATTTTGTCAATTTTAGTCTAGATGGATGTAGTTAATAGAACCTTCAAACTTTCATTAATGCATTGATAAGATTACCAACAAGTTCTCATGTGCAATTGTTGATATCATATCTGTGCCAATAGACTAGATATTCAAGCCTTCTATGTCTTATCCTTGAATCTAATACCACTTCTACCTCAAATTCAACATGATCATTAATACCAACTATAGGAGGTGGTGGTTGTCTTTGACTTGGTATGTTCGATTCTTTATACCTTTCCAAAAGTGAAACATAAAAGATTAAATGAATCTTTATGGATGAAGATAACTCTAAGTGATAAGTTACGTAATTAATTTATTTTTGAATTACAAATGGTTCCAACCTTTGGTAGTTCAACTTATTACATGGCCCGTTGGTTTTTATATAGCGTCAAAGAAGCCATACTTTGTCACCAACTTAAAATGGAGGATGTTCCTTCTTCAATTTATCTGCTAGTAGCTTATAACATTGTTGAGCCCTTTTTAGGTGAGTCTGCATGGTTGCTTGAAGTTTGGCCATCTTTGTAGCAAACTCCTCTGCTGCTGAATTTGCCAACTTTAAAGGCTCTATCATATCCAACTTTGGATGATGACCATAGTTTGAATAAAATGGCATTTTTTGTGTAGATACATAGATTGTATTATTATATGCAAACTCTACCAATGACAAGTAAGAAGTCAAATCGTCTTGTTCATAGTTGATGGTACACCTCAAATATTGCTCAAGGATTTGATTGACCTACTCTGTTTGGCCTTCAATTTAAGGGTAGAAGGCAAAGAAAAGATTGATGTCAATCTTAAGCATCTTGAAAAGTGCCTTCTAAAACCTTGATACAAATTGTGTCCACGATTTGACACAATATTGTTTGGCAATCCATAGTAACAATAAACATTGTCAATAAAGAGTCTTGCTGTCTCTTTACTAGTAATTGACTTTTTGCAAGGTATAAAATGTGACATCTTAGTCAATCAATCAATAACTACGAAGATAGTATCAAATAAATTTGATAGTGAGAAATTTGTAATGAAATCGATAGAGATAGATGACCCTGGTTGTCTTGGAATAGAAAGGAGTTGAGAAGTCTATATAGCTGATGTCGAGGATTCTTTGACCTTGAACAAATATCACATAATGGTACAAATTGCTTAACGTCCTTCTACATTTTAGGCCACCAAAAGTCTTTAGACAAAAGTTCTAAGGTCTTATTGAATCTAAAATATCTGGCTACAGGAAAGTCATAGCGTATTTGAAGAATGCACAAGCAAGATGGTCTTTTAAGAATGAACAAACATTCTTCAAAGAATAAGAGGTTGTCTTCATATTTGAATTTAAAAGACTCTTCAGGAAGGTTGATGGCAAGATGTTTGATATTGAGAAGAAGAAGGTCTATATTTGAGGCTTTATGAACCTCATCAAGTAATAATAAATCCACAGGCATTGATACATTACTATTGCACGAATTTGATTTTATTATTCAGGTAAGACCAGAAAAATCACATTCCAATACGGACCATTTATCTCGGTTATCCAATATATTGGATAATGAATCTATTAACTATGTACTACCCGATACGAAATGGTTTGCGGTAGATGTAATTACCCCGAAGTATAGTTAATAATTCAATACTTGACATTTCAAACTATCCTACCGAATTTTAATGAAAAGCTTAAACGACACTTAATATTAAAATGTGTACCTTATACGATGATTGGTGAAGCTTTATATAAACAAGGCAAGGATGGAGTTTTTCGATGCTGTATTTATTAGACTAAAGTGTGTATTATATTGGAAGGTTGCTACTTGGACAATTGTGGTGGATATTTTGCGGGAGACAACACGGCTTGTAAAGCTTTACAGATTGATTATTGATGGCCAATAATATTTGCAGATGCCCATGAATTTGTCTATCATTGTGATCCATGTTAGAGAACGGATCAACCTACTGGAACTTCAGCAATGCCATTGGTGCCAATTTTGGCTCAAGCACCTTTTGAAAAATGGAGAATTGATTTTGTGGGACCAATTGCACCAGCCTCGAGAAATGGATAAAAATGATATATACTGGTAGCAACGGATTACGTAACAAAATGGGCTAAAGCCATAGCTATAAAAATCGATAGTACAAGTACAGTAGCAACCTTTTTGTATGAAAATATTATTATATGATTCAGTTGTCCATGCAAATTGGTTAGTGATCGAAGAATTCATTTTATAAATAGTACAATCAAAGCACTTATGGCTAAATACGAGGTAAAACATCGTAAGACTACACCATATCACCCTAGAGCCAATGGACAAATGAAAAAGACTAATAGAATTTTATATAAAATCTTAACAAAAACAGTTTCAGGAGCGGAAACACATTGGGACACTAAGTTGTTCGCAGCTTTATGGACATATCATACTGCGCATAAAGTTACTACCAATGCTACCCCTTTCCAATTGGTTTATGGCCAGAAAGTAATATTACCTATTGAATTGGAAGTCCAAAGTTTACGAATTGCTATAGATACTAGATTGGGAGATCAAGATTCATTATGGCACTGTATAGAAGAATTGGAAAAATTGGATGAAACTATAGCCAATGCATTAATGATAATGGAAACTATGCAAAAACGAAGGAAGACTTATTATGATAGTAAGCTTAGATTAAAGGCTTTTATGTCAAATAATTTGGTACTTCTTTATGATAGTCGATTTAAAAATTTTCGAGCAAAATTTCAAATTTGATGGTATGGGCCATATTGAGTTATTGACGGATTTCCAAATGGTTCAGTACTATTGGAAGTTTTTATGGGTACTAAATTTATGAAACGGATCAATGACAATCAGCTTAAATTTTACTATACATAAATCTGAAACAGATTTTCTGTTCCAAAAAGAGGAAGGGGGGGGGTAAATAATGATGATAATAGGATATTTCATCATGACGAATCGTGGAAAAGAAGGGAGAGTCGACTCAATTAATTGGACTATAGTAAGAAGTAGGAGGGGGGTTCTTGAAAAGCATCATATTTTTTTTGTGGTTAAGGAGAAGATGGTGAGCATGGTGTCTGAGAAAGCAAGGATGGAGATCGATTGGAAGGAACTGCAAGAATGGATGTAGGTAGAGGTTGCAATGTTGCAGACTAAACTAGCCGCATTAGCAAAAGAGGCCAACAATTTAGTATGAATCAATATGCGAGTTTTAGCGACAATACCTTCGAAGATACCTTTGAAACTGAGAGAAGAATGACGAAGATATAAAGAGAAGAAGGTCACCAATTCAAAGGGTGGTGTCATGGACATACTCATGTAAGCTAGTAATTACATATACAAATAGGTAGAAGTAAGTAAAAGTAGATAAAAATAAGTTAATTTTATAGTATTTAATATGGAAGCTTCTTAAAAGCTTTATAGACGTTGCTTTGACTTCATAGGTGTCTTTAATTGACTTTTTGGATTAAAAACGTGGTCAACAAGTTGGTAATGTGCCACACATGTTGTTAGCTTGAAGATCAAGCTAACTATGTGGCCCACACATAGAAAAACTTACCTTGTAAGTCAAGGCATGTGTCCTACAAAGTCAACACATATTGGAGGTCCTATAGAACGTCGCCACATAGCCCCTAATTAGATAGTATATATAGAGACAAGAGTGAAGCCTTCTTCATTCTTGTCAACTCCTTTCTTGCTTGTAGTCTAGTTTCAAGGGTCTCTAGTTTTATTGTCTTTTGGCAATAGCCATTCTAGTTTGTCTTTCAATATACATATTTATTTATTTATATTTTGTTACCTTTCTTTGAGTGAAGAATACGTAAACGTGCTTCTTCTTCTGGAACATATAGGCGTCCTTCAAAATAGAGTAGATTGTTCTTGAATTCAAATTTAGAGGTATCATGAGATTTAGAAGAATTATTCTTGATATCATAAACAAGAGGATCTGAAGACATACTTAACTGGACTTGCTTAAGAAAAGTTAAATCAACAGTCAATATTGTTTTTATTGCTCGAAGATGAAATTGCTCCAGCTTCAAGAGAACCATTTTTTGTTGCTCAAAAAGTACATCTCCTTCTTTTGGTGCAAGATAAGAATGTCTAGACAAGGCATCGGACAAACCTTGTTGATTTTTTGGCCGATAAATAACGATGAATTCTAATCTTGATAAAGACATGCTCCAACGAGCTTGATGACGATTTAATATGTGTGTTGACATAAAATATTCAAGGTTCTTGTGATCCGTATACACGGTGACTGGATTGGAAGCGCCTTCTAGATAATGATGCCATTCTTGAAAAGAATCCACAATTGCAAGAAGTTCTTTGTCATGGATCTCATAATTGATTTCTGCTGCTGAGAATTTTTTTGAATGAAAGGCTATTGGATGAAGTTTGTCATTTGTTCCCATTTGTGATAAAATCGCACCCAGAGCAAAGTCTGATGCATCTGTTTCCATAAAGAATGCTTTAGAAAAATCAACACGATACAAGATTGGTGCAGAAACAAACGCAGTCTTTAAAGATTCAAAAGAAACTTCTGCTTCTTGATTCCATTGGAATTTGTCTTTACAAGTCAAACGTATAAGTGGAGCTGCAACTCGAGAGAAGTCTTTGATGAAGATTCGATAGTAGTTGGCAAATCCCAAAAACCATTACATATCTCTTACCGTTTTTGGGATCTTCCAATCTATAATAGTTTGAACTTTCTTAGAATCCATCATAAGTCCATCATTTGAAATGATGTAACCTAAGAAATAGACTTGAGTAGTGTGGAATACACACTTTTCTATCTTGGCATAGAGTCCTGCATCTCTTAATTTTTGTAACACATGACGAACATGAAGTTTATGTTCTTCTGAATTCTTAGAATAGATCAAGATGTCATCTAGATAACAGACCACAAAATCATCTAAAAACTCTCAAAAAACATCATTCATTAAATATTGAAAAGCTGCTAGTGCATTTGTAAGTCCAAAAGGCATGACGTTGTATTCAAAATGTCCATACTTAGTTTGAAACACAGTCTTCCATTCATCTCTTTCTTTGATGCATATTAGATTGTATGTTCTCCAAAGATCTATTTTTGTATAGATCTTACCTTGATTCAGTTGATCAAGAAGTCCAGATATTAAAGATAGTAGATATCTATTCTTGATGGTAATCTTGTTGAGTCCTCGATAATCAACATACATCTGCAATGATCCATCTTTTTTCTTCACAAATAGAATTGGAGCTCCTATCAGAGATTTGGAATGGCGTATGAAATTTTTGGCTAGATTTTCTTTAATATACTTTATGAGTTCAGTCAACTCATTTTGTGATAAACTGTAGATTGGTCCGAATGGCAGTTGTGCTCTTTCTTGAAGGTCAATTGAGCAATCATAGGGACGATGTTCCAGAAGTGTATCCGCTGTCGGGGTAGAGAGGTTTTGCCTCAAGAAAGCGCTAGGCTTTTGGCTATCACTAATTGCTCAATTAAGCTTAAAATAAGGAAATCATAATTTTATATATATAAGTTCTCCTTTTGAAACAATTACACCAAATACTTAAGTCTTAAATAACCAACAACCCCCAAAATTATCTAAAAGTACTCTAAAACCTTGTATATCCTTGCATGGAAATTCTCCCGAATCTCAATACCTCATAAACTAGAATCTTCCAAAAAGTTTTGGAACCTCCTAAAATCTTCAAGAGCCTTTATGAGGCCAAATTTCACCACTTGATGAAACCTATGCCACACAACAAGTCCAAGAGGTGGAATTGGAGAGCTCCCAATTGTGTAATTGTTAGACTAATTTAAATCTTTATATTAAAAATTCAATTAGTTTTAGGCCTTCCAAGCAATGGTTACCAACATTAAATTAACATATTAAATGAAATTTACTTTACAAACACAATAAAAATAATTAACTAAGTTATTATTATTAATTGACCATAAGAATAAAAACTTAAGTTTGAATTAAAAACCAAGTTAAAAGTTAAGTTAAAAAATTTAAAGTTAAAAAATTTAAAGTTAAAAATTAAGATTAAGAGGTTAAGTTAAAAGTTAAAATTAAAAGGTTAAATAAAAAAATTAAGTTAAAAGTTAAGATTAAAGGTTAAGTAAAAAATTAAAATTAAAAGTTCAGTTTAAAAGTTAAAGTTGAAAGTTAAAGTGAGAATATTAAAGATTAAAAGTTAAACTTAAAATTTATTAGTCAAAAAGTGAAATGTAGAGCTTACAATTCAGTAAGAAGATGATAGTAAAAATAAAGTGAGAGAGGTGAAAGCGAAGGTACCTTGACAACACGTAAGGATTAAAGGCAGCAACCCCCTTCTACTCCAAAATTTTCCAAAATTTGTAATCGGCTTCAATTTGAATGATTCTTAGCTTGTTGCAAGGCTGACTTGAAGGCGCTTTTGATTCAACAATCTTCGTTGCAATCTAATGATCCAGTCGTGAGAATTCTTCCTTTGAAGTTGAGTGATTCAAACTGCCACTGTGACCAACCCTCTTCACTTAGAAATTCACTAAAAATTCAGATTGTCTTCAAATTCAAAAAAACGTGTGCTTTTCAGAGCTTAGCTTATAAAGATTGATGCTTCTAAAATTTCAAATAAATGCAATCACTAAGCACTGAGAAATGCATTTCCAAACTCGATTGATTCAAACTGCAAAGGCAGTCGACTCCCTCAAACTCAAAAATTTACCAAAAGTTCCTTCTTACTCCAAATCAAGCAAGTCTTATCTTTTTAGAAATCTAACAACAAATGCTACAACTATTTAGAATCTCACATTGAAACAACAGAAATTGGGTGAATGATTGAAGAAAATCTGAGGCCCTTGAAACCCTTAGGATATTTGAAAGGCCGAGGAGATATCTACCTCAATGAAACATATTTTAAAACTTAATGACCATCCTTCACAATGTAAAATACATACATACACAATCACAAGGTACACAATGAGAATTAAAAATCTAAATAAAATTAAGATTAGGATTTCGGCCAAATTTTCGCATGGCTCCGCCCTTCATCCAAGAGAGGAGAGAGAGAAGGCTTGGAAAACCAAGCCTCTCTTATACAATTGAGTGGAGGCTTGTAGAAGGGTGGCTACATCTCCACCCTTGATTTTTAAGATCCCTAATCTAAATCTATGGCCTTCATTCATCCAAGAGCCAATCTCGTTACCAAGGCTGATGGCTCTTGTAAGTGGTCAAGAAAGTATTTTTTTATAAATCTAACTTCACTATTGTGTTCAAAACACCTTTTTAAGCTAAGATAGACTATTCACATGCCTCAATCCATGGTCAATTATAATTTTCATGGAAGTTTTTACTTACAAGGATCTTGGAAATTTTCGTGAAATTCTTTAAAATGAGAATTTTATTTCTTCTCTTGTAATTTGAAGGAGAGGTTGCTGGTCTTGTTTTCTTCACTCCACGAGGTAAATCCGGTGCCACCATTGCATTAAAAAGACTCCCATTAAGTAGAAGAACCACCATGCTGCTTAAATTTCTTGAATTTGGAGGAAAATCTAAAATTACCATTGCTAACTTCCCTAAATCTTTTAGAGAATTATAATTTCAACTCCTAAATCATGTGAATTATTATAGATGCATTCATAGGCTTTTAGTCAACCCTTATAGTAATGACTAACAACCTCTAAATTATTAAACTAACTAAGTTGCTATTCTAATTTTCTAACTCTTATCACTTTAGTCCTAATTAACTTAATTCAAGGAATTAGGCTATGATTTATACCATCAAGGGTTTTAATCCTAAAAATTCTATAAAACTAAATTCCACTTATATAAATCTTAATCTAACATATTTAATTATCATAAAATAGGAAAATAATAAAAATTTAAATTTTAGAGTATAATTGAGAACTCACAACCTTCTTAAAACCTATTAGTGCCTTATAGAATCTTATAGAATCTTATAAAATCTTCTTTAGTTATATGTCTATGATACAAAGCAATCAATTTGTAACATTATATGCTTTACAATTTTAATAACTTACAACTCATATCAAGTGAAATGATGTTGCATTTATTAGTCAATATTTCTATGGATTATAATATGAGAAAAAGAAACATTGAGTCAAGTGATTGACTTTGCTGTAAAGTGTGATAATTGGTGTTTTGAATTTTGATATGAGAGTCCAAAAAATGGGCTTTAATATTACTATAATTCAATGGCAATACTAGCATCTTCTCAACATGTACATTTAAAAGTAAGAATATACAAATTGATGCAATACTAAAGAAGAAAAGACTTATTGCTATTAGGAAGGATTGTGCTTATTTTGTGGAGAACCTAAGCACACTACTCAAAATTATCCAAAAAAGTGACACAATTATAAAATGAGAAGTACGAATGTCAAAGAAGACAATATATCAAAAAATAAATTTGTTCAGCTATAATAGGAATCGTGTGGCTAGAATCTTATATAATATCTAATGAAGGTCATATTCTTTCATTATAACTCTTTTTTTTTTTAAATTAAATATTATTTTAGGACCTAAAAATTACAAAGCCTTTACCTTATTAGATTCATGAACCTTGGTATGTTTTTTAGATGAAGAATTCACTAAAAGACTTAGCATATCTTTACTAAGGAAAACTAAACCTATTCATGTAGAAATCATAGATGGTCATTCATTGTCTTTTGGAGATATTATTCACAAAATCCTTCTTATAGAAGTAATAATCAATGATCATAATAGCTTTGTGGTATTTAATATTATTAAAATCTCTCTAATTAAATTATTTTAGGCTTATCATGGTTAAAAAAATATAATCCTTGAATAGATTGAATTTCTCATACTCTTGACTTTTTTAAAATTATAACTAAGAATATAATTAATCAAGTAGAAATTATATATTTAATATAATTAAAACTAAGTTTATAGGTGTAAGAGCTTTTTTGCATGCTGCAAAAGAAAGATCATCTTATGTCATTTATACCACACCTATTTCTAATGGTATAAAGACTTTAAGTGGCATTCCAAACCAATATCAAGAATTTCAAGATTTATTTGAGAAAAAGAATGTGGATACTCTTCTAGAATATTGTCCCTATGACTATTTAATTGACCTTCAAGAAAGAGCACAACTGCCATTTGGACCAATCTATAATTTATCTCAAAATGAATTGGTTAAATTCAAAGAGTATATTGAAGAGAATCTAATCAAATGTCCAGTAGAAGATGATAAACTTCAACTAATAACTTTTCATTCTAGGAAATTTTTAGCAGCCAAGATCAACTATAAGATCCATGACAAAGAGCTTCTTGTAGTTATGGATTCTTTTCAAGAATGGCATCATTATTTAAAAGATGCTTCTAGTCCTATCATTGTATATATAAATCACAAGAATCTCAAATAATTTATGTCAATATAAGTTTTGAAGCATTGATAAGCCGATTGGAGCATGTTTTTATCAATATTTGATTTCAAGATGACATATTAATTTGAAAAACAACAAGATTTGTTAGACACCATTTCTAAATATTTTTATCTTATACCAAAAGAAGGAGATGTATCTTTTGATCAACAAAGAATAATTTTCTTGAAGTCCGAGCATTTTCATCTTTGAATAATGAAATCAACATTGGCTATTGATTAAACCTTTGTCAAACAAATTCAATCAAATATATCTTTTGATCATCTTATTTATGATATCAAGAATTCTTCTTCAAATCTTTTGATGCTTTCAAATTTGAATTAAAAAAAAAAAAAACTTACTCTATTTCAAAAGACGCTTATATGTTTCAAAAAAAAAAATATGTTTAAGTATTCTTCAAGCATGCCACCATTTTCGAGCAACTAGACATTTTGGATAAAAGAAGATTTTAGAATTGATATCTAAAGATTTTTGGTGGCCGCAATTCTGAAAGGCGGTTAAAGATTTTATTTAATCATATGATGTTTGCTCAAGATCAAAACTCCTCATCATCAACCTTACAGATTTCTTCAACTATTACCTATTCCACAACAACCATGGTCTTTTGTTTCTATGGATTTTATCATGGATCTTCTAGTCTTAGGTTCATATGATTCTATATTTGTGATAGATCATTTTTATAAATATGGCATAATTTGTATCATGTATA
This sequence comes from Physcomitrium patens, assembly GCF_059467195.1. NCBI lineage: Eukaryota > Viridiplantae > Streptophyta > Bryopsida > Funariales > Funariaceae > Physcomitrium > Physcomitrium patens. Next base: position 1,595,442 of record NC_143433.1, on the reverse strand, counting down.
AAATCTATTATAGGTGAGAAAACAACCAAGCTTTTTATTGATAATATCTATTGATAGTATAGATTGTTCAAAGATATTATATTAGATATTGAAACTCAATTTGTATCAAGATTTTAGAGAACCCTTGTCAAGATTCTAATGATGGATATAAAGCTATCTTTCAACTTTCATCTTCAAATTGATAGACAGATAGAGGATGTAAATCAAGTTTTGGAGCAATATTTAAAGTGTACGATTAATTATTAACAAGACAATTAGAAAACTCTTTTACCATTGGTAAAATTTTCTTATAATAATATGATGCATTCTTCTATGCAACAAACATCTTTCTTTACGAATTATAGTTATTATTCATAACTTGATATTTTTGACTTTTCAATAGTTGATAATCCTATGGCAAAAGATTTGAAAAATTATTTGTTAAAGCTACATGCAAGAATGAAGGCACAATTAAAAAAAGTTCAAGAGTAATAAAAGAATAATGCAGATGTCTATCAAAAAGAACAAGTATAATTCAATGTAGGTGACAAGGTATGATTATTTTGTCGTAATATCAAGACTACTTGTCCTTGTGATAAGTTAGACTTTTGTAGATTTGGACCTTTTTTAATTTTTGAACAAATCAATCTAGTTGCTTATCAATTACATCTACCAAAATTAATGAAGATCCATCATATATTTTACATATCTCTTTTTGAACCATATAAGATAGTGAATATACTAAAAATAAGACAAGTATCACTTCTTCTTATAGAAGTAGACAATAATAAAGAATTTGAAGTGGAAGAAGTCTTAGATTCAAGGCAATGCCAAAATAGGTTATAATATCTTATTCATTGACGTAAATATGATATTAGTGAATGCACATGAGAGCCAACAATTTGTTGCATCTTGGATTTTTTCAATATATGATGATTGCTCTTTGTGGATCTTGTCCTTAGAAAGGAGAATAATATCATGGACATATACATGTAAACCAATAATTACCTATATAATTAGATAAAAGTAGATAAAAATAAATTAATTCCATAATATCTTCTATATAAGTTTCTTAGAAGCTTTATAGATGTTGCATTCACTTTATAGGTATCTATAATTTATTTTTCAGGTTAAAAACATAGTTTATAAGATAGCTATGTACCACACATGTTAGTAGCTTGAAAAAAAAGCTATTAATGTGGCGCTTACATAAAAAAAAAACTTGCCTTGTAAGCTAAGGCATGTGTCTTGCAAAGTCAACATATATTAGAGGTCATATAAAACATTGCCCTATAGCTCCTAATTAGATAATATATATAGAGGCAAGAATGAAGCCCTCTTCACTCTTGTCAACTTCTTTCTTGATTTTACTCTAGATTCAAGAGTTTCTAGTTTCTTTGTCTTTTGGCAATAGCCATTACAATTTTTCTTTAATATACATGCTTCTTTATTTTTATTTTCTTAAACTTGTTTATTTACTTTTATCAAATTCTTGTCCCTAACACTTAGCCATATTACTTCCATTGTACCATGGCTTACTATTACATATTCTACATCTATTGTTGATCTTATAATTGTTAGTTGTTTCTTCCAATTCCAAGAAATAACTTCTATTCCAACAAAAAAAAAAAACTTGTTGTTAACTCTTTGTCATTTGTATCTCTAGTCCAATTTGCATTACAATAACCATACAAAGAAATTTTATCACTTTCAAGGCATAATTTGAAATGCAAAGTGCCTTTGAAGTACTTCTTTATTTTTTTTTATGATTTTCTAATGGATTGGTCAAGCTTTTGATATGTATTGACTCACAACATACACTGCATATGGAAGATCCACCCTTATATCAACCATTGCATACATAAATAAGCCTATTTCTACTTTGTAAGGAATACCTTGTATTTGACCTTCAACTTTAATAAACTCTTCATTTGTAAGCTTCATCAACTTCAAATTGGCCTCTAAAGATGTTTCAATGGACTTACATTCCTTCATATTGAATGCTTTCAATATCTCTTCAATGTACTTGTTTAGGCTCATTATAATGGTCTTCTTAGCACAATCTCTTACAAATTCTATTCTTAAATGATAGTGAAGCTTTTCCAAATCATTCATCTCATATTTCTTTTTTAACTTTATCTTCAATTAATCTATCATCTTGAAAGTATTGATTACGATGATCAAATTATCAACATAGAAGATGATAATTAATATGAATTCACTTGATTGTATGACATATATGGAATGATCGACCTTATTTTTTTCAAATCCTTCATTTAAGAAGAATATATCAATACATTGATATCAAGCCTTTGATGATTGTTGAAACCCATATAAGGATTATTTCGACTTACAAAAAAGGTGTTTTTTGCCTTCTTTAATAAATCCTTGAAGTTAATCTATATAAATGACTTCTTTTAATCTTCTATTTAAGAAAGTTGTCTTCAAATCCATTTAATACATCTCCAAATTTATTACTGCTCTAATTGCTATAATGGTTTCAATGGTGTTGAATTTGGCCAAAGGAGCAAATGTCTCATTGAAATCAACACGAGTAACTTGTAAATAGTCTTCAGCAGCGAATCTAGCATTATATCTCATAATATGATCCATTGCATCTTTTTTGATTTTAAACATCTATTTACAATCAATTGAAGATCAATTTGATAGAAATTGAGTCATTTTCTGCGTTCCAATGTCCATAAGTGATTTGTACTATTTTTTCATAGTATCTGCCTACTTCATAGCATCTGTGAACTTCATTATATCATACAAATTCAATGGATCAATTAAGAGTGAAATATTGGTTTGTTCTTCACTTACTTGAAGAAAGATTTGATTTATCTACCAATCACCAAGTTATTTTCTATCTTTCAAAATATATCTCCTTTCACTTTATGAAGATTTATCTTCTTGTATTCTAAGATTTCTTGTAGTCTTCTTTTTTTTTAAAGCTTATTTCTTCATAGTTAATGATTGATACTCCTCATCATCATTGTTTCTAATATCTTGATTGTCTTCATTGCTAATTCTAGTAAGTAAATATAATACTTTGATCTACCTTCTTGGCTCTTCATCTTCATTCACACCTTTATTATTTTCATTTTTATCATTTTTTTTTTTTTTTTTTTTTTTTAAATTATTGGAATTAAAGATGTCTCTATAAATATAATATTACTTCTATTTGAACATATTTCCAAGTGCTCATAAGTATTCTTATACTCCAAAAACTCTACATCACGATTCTTGATGATCTTCTTAGTTTCTAAATATATAAGCCTATATGCCTTGGTATCTTTATAATATCCAATAAATATATATTTTTTTATATTTTGCATTAAATTTAGACCTCATATAATTTGATATTTTTACATAAGCAATGCCTCCAAAAATCCTCATATGTAAGATACAAAGTTTTTTACTTTTTCAAGCTTCTTGTAGAGTCATTGATGTAAATGCACTTATAAGGCATCTATTCCTTATGTATATTATTGTAACCAAAACTTCCGTTGTCATATTATAAATACTTACAATATGAAAAAATTAGTTAAAACATATTATATGTTAATAAATCTAGATATATTTTAGAGTGGTTAGTAGATTAAATTAAAAATATTTGGTATAAGATACTTTACTTTGTTTCTTTACTTGTTTGGATTTTGACATTAAAAAAAAATATAAGACCTTAATGTTTAGTATGAAGCCTTAGGAGAAGGTGAAAGCCTAAGGATGAAAATCTAAACTAGTAGGAGGCTAATTGGGTGAAAGCAAGGCATGGTTGGATGAAGGCAAGGAATGGGAAACTTCATCCCTTTTATTCGAATACCATGTCCAATGGGCTTTGAAGAGGCTGCCCGCAACCTTAACAAAGGTTTCGGCAACTTCAAAGAGAGATTTTGGAGATTAGAAGCAAGGGTTGTAAAGTTTAGGATTTGGGATATAATTTGTATGTAAAAATTCGAGCTTTGGAGGCTAGGAACAAAAATTTCAGGATTTTGGGTATAATTTAGGTGAAGATTTTGTGTGATTTCGAGTTTTTATGAAGGAGATATAGGTGTTCAAAGTTAAGGTGTCAAATTTGTACCTACTGTCACTCTTTGAAGCATAACATATGCGTACGGAAAGAAATAAAATATCGGAGACTAGATTTGGAGAGAAAACTTTCTTGGCTACACTTTACATATACTATTTGATGAATTCCAAGTCTAAATGAAGGAGTTATAGACATTTGAAGACAATACATATAATTCAAAGGCAGTAAGTGAGTCATTTTATTGATAGTAATGGTTGGAGCCATATCTTGAGTTCTTGAGCGAATTTTTGGCTCAAAATTTCTATAAGTGTGAGTAATTGAGTTAAAAAGATATGAATTAAAGTTTCATGGTATTTGAGTTCTTATTTTGTAAAATATGAAGAAATTAGCACACAAGTGTATGTAAGCTAGGGTTTAAAGCTATTATTAGGGTTTTGGCAATATCTCAACATCCGTAATGAATTTGTAGTTAAATTTTTTTGTGGAAGTTTTTGAAAGTATATCAATACTTTATATAAAATTTATGATTATTTGGAAGGTCCGATCGTGAGATATGAGCTGTTGAAGTTTGGGAAACATTCTTCTTAAGGATATATAAGGTTTTAAGATACTTTATCATATATTTGGATGTTTTCTTAGTACTTGGGCTTGTATTTTGATGTAATTGCCTAAAAAAAGAAAATATTATATGTATAAACTTGGTTTTTTTATATCTTAGACTTGATTGAGTAATTAGTGGCAACCAGAAGCCCAATGCTTTCTTGGGATAAACTCTCTCTACCTCAACACTCCCTAATATTCATGCCCAAGGTTTTGTACTTCAAGCATACTCTTTGCCATCTCTACAATAGTATAATTTATTCTTTCAATAATTCTATTTTATTACAGAATGTAAAGAATAGAGGTTTATCTTGCAATACCTAAAATCTTTAAAAAACCATCAAAATGCTGACATATATTGACTTTCATTGTTTGTGAGCAAAACTTTGATCTTACATTTACATTATTTTTTTACAAGTGCCTTAAACTCCTTAAACCTTGAAAAACACTTATTCTTGGCTTTAAGGATATAAATCCATACTTTTTTAAAAACTCATTAATAAATGTAACAAAGTACCTTGTTCAATTAATGGCATTTTGATTGTTCAACAAACATCAGTATACTTAATCTCTAATATATTACTAGGAAATATTGCAACTCTTCTTGAAAATAAAATTTTTTATTCTTTATGTTAGATACAATCTTCATAAGCAAGTGTCATGGCATTGTAGCTCATTTGACTCTGGTGCAAGTCACTTACCATAGATTGAAGCTCTTTCATGCTTTAAGCATTCAAATAATTAAGTCGTTGATGTTAAATTTCAAACTTATCTTGATTTTGTGAAAACTTAGCAAATACCGCCACTTCAACTTCATTCAACTTCTTATAATTGTGTCAAGGACTAGAACTCGATGAAAAAGTAATTCAGACAAGTGAGCCTTCACTCAAAGAAAGGTAACAAAATATAAATAAATAAGTATGTGTATTGAAAGACAAACTAGAATGGCTATTGCCAAAAGACAAGAAAACTAGAGACCCTTGAAACTAGATTACAAGCAAGAAAGGAGTTGACAAGAGTGAAGAAGGCTTCACTCTTGTCTCTATATATACTATCTAACTAGAGGCTATGTGGCGACATTCTATAGGACCTCCAATATGTGTTGACTTTGTAGGACACATGCTTTCACTTACAAGGCAAATTTTTTTACGTGTGGGCCACATAATTAGCTTGATCTTCAAGCTAACAACATGTGTGGCACATGGCCAACTTGTTGACCACGTTTCTAATCCAAAAAGTCAATTAAAGACACCTATGAAGTCAAAGTAGCATCTATGAAGCTTCTAAAAAGCTTTCATATTAAATATTATAAAATTAACTTACTTTTACCTACTTTTACTTACTTCTACCTATTTGTATATGTAATTGTTAGCTTACATGAGTATGTCCGTGACATTATCGCTCCTTCTAAGGACGAGTTCCACGAGGAGCACTCATCATATGTTGAAAAAATCTATGATGCGACAAATTATATTTGCCACATACTCTGATCTTTGTTCTCTTCGAAGATGATTAATAGGGCCTCTCAACCATCGGTAGTGTCCTATACCAGGGCGGGAAGACTATCCAGTTATTTGATCATTGTTGAGGCCTTCATAACTTCCTTCGAATAGAACATTTGGAAGACGATCAGGAGTTATTCCTACCTCTAGCAAAATCACAAAACATCGGAAGTTCCATCACAAATCTTGATACCAAACACGTTGTATCTCGCCATCTATTCAAGGAAGAACATGTCGTTCTTGAAGATCTTCATCTCGATTGCGTTGTCTTGAAGGTTGTGATAATCGTAATGTCTCATTTGGCAAGTCAGCAATTGAAGGCTCTTGAGTCGAATCTGCTGATTTTTGGTTCTCCATCTCTTGAGCGTCACAACTATAAAGAAGCCACAAACAAGGATTGAAAGTAGAATGTTATCTTGTCTAAATGTTGTTTCTTTTATAAAGAAGGTTTTCATTTTGATTTTGATGGATGTTGTCGATGAAAAGCCTCCACTGCCTTTGTTGCATTTGTAAGATTCTTTATTGGCTCCCATGTGTGTTCACTAATATCATATCCGTGCCAATGGACAAGATATTCTAATTTATTTCGATGCCGTCATAAATCTAAGACTTCTTCTACTTCAAACTCTTTATTATTGTCAACTTCTATAGGAAGAGGTGGAACTTGTCGTCTTCTTGGTATGTCCACTGTCTTGTATGGTTCAAGAAGAGATACGTGAAATACTAGATGGATTTTCATTGACTCCGGTAGATGTAAACAATATGCAACTGGATTGATTTGTACAGAAATAGAAAATGGTCCAAGTCTTTGATAGTCCAATTTGTCACAAAGACGAGTGGTCTTGATATTACGATGAAGTAGCCATACCTTATCACCCAAGTGGAATAGTGGTTGTTCCTTTCGATAGACATCCACATTGACCTTTTGTTATTCTTGAGCCTCTTTTAACTGCACCTTCATCGTTGCATGTAGCTTTGATAAATGAATCGCCAAATCTTTCGCAGAATGATTATCAACTTTTGAAAAGTCAAAAGTATCAAGTCGTAGATGATAACCATAATTAGTAAAAAAAAGGCATTTGTTTTGTAGAAGAATGTATCATTTATTGTGAGCAAACTCTGCCAATGGCAAAAGAGTTGTCCAATCATCTTGTTGGTAGTTAATGATACATCTTAAATATTGTTCCAAAACTTGATTAACATGCTCCATTTATCCATCAGTTTGAGGATGGAATGTCGAAGATAGTTTTATATCTACTTTTAGAATCTTGAAAAGAGTCCGCCAAAATCTTGATACAAATTGAGTTCCTCTATCTCATATAATATCCTTGGAAAATCCATGATAGCGATAGATATTGTCAAGAAAGAGCTTAGCTATTTCTTCACCTGTGATAGATTTTGTACATGGTACAAAATGTGCCATCTTGGTAAAATGATCTACTATCACGAATATAGAATCATAAGAACTTGAGATTGAAAGATCCGTGATGAAGTCCATAGAAACAGAAGACTATGGTTGTTCTGGAATGAGTAATGGCTGAAGAAGTCCGTAAGGTCGATGACAAGGAATTTTTGATCTCGAGCGAACATCACAATATTGTAAAAAATCTTTGAATGCTTTCCACATTTGTAGCCACTAAAAACCCCAAGATATTAGTTCCAAAGTTTTATTGTACCCAAAATGTCCTGCTGCTGGGAAGTTGTGATGAGCTTGAAGAATATGTAAACGTACTTCTCCTTCTGGAACATACAAGCATCCTTTGAAATAGAGTAGATTATTCTTGAATTCAAATTTAGAGGGATCATGAGATTTAGAAGAATTATTCTTGATATCATGAACAAGAGACTCTGAAGACATACTTAACTGGACTTGCTTAAGAAAAGTTTAATCAACAGTCAATGCTGATTTTATTGCTCAAAGATAAAATTGCTCCGGTTTCAAGAGAACCATTCTTTGTTGCTCAAAAGGTGCATCTCCTTCTTTTAGTGCAAGATAAGAACGTCAAGACAAGGCATCAAACAAATCTTGTTGATTTTCTGGCCGATAAGTAATGATGAATTCGAATCTTGATAAAGACATGCTCCAACGAGCTTGATGACGATTTAATATGTGTGCTGACATAAAATATTCGATGTTCTTGTGATCCGTATACATGGTGACTGGTTTGGAAGCGTCTTCTAGATAATAACGCCATTCTTGAAAAGAATCCACAATTGCAAGAAGTTCTTTGTGATGGATCTCATAATTGATTTCGGTTGCTGAGAATTTTCTTGAATGAAAGGCTATTGGATGAAGTTTGTCATTTGTTCCCATTTGTGAAAAAACTCCCCCCTCATTTCTTAACCTTCCTCCCCTTTAACCCTAATTCTCCCCTCTTTCAAACCCTAGTCTTTGAATTTCTTCAATCTTCTGTCTTGGATCTGGAATTGGCTCCTTTCTTCTTGGATCCGGAATTAGCTCTCGTCGTCAGAGCTTTCTCCTCCATTTTTACCTTTAAGAGATCTTTTTACCAAAAACAACATTCCCTAAAACGGCACTGAGAACAGGACAGCCTGAAATAGAATCAAAACCCCGTAATCGGGACCACATTGAGTCGCCCGACCAATTCAGGTCTCATATCGACTAAGAGTCCAGTAGTAAGACCCGGATGTTCCCGTAATTGGATCAAATTGGTCCTTCATGTCAAATTGGCTGAGGCTCGTATTTTTGAGGGGGGAGTTTCTACATCAAATTTCAAGGTTGCGATCGAGTGTCATCAGTGTGGTTTTTGGGCGTTTTCTTGCAATCTGTATGTTGGGTTGGACTGAAATTTTCTGAGCATATAGAAGGCTTATATTGGTATTTGGGTGCAAAATTTCACACTAAGTGGATGGTTGGATCAAAAGTTACAGCTTGTCAAAGCTCACTGGCTATGATTAGGGCTTGTTAAGAAAAAAAAAAAAAAACTTAATTATAAAAGAAATAAAGCAATTGAAATATTGTATGGTTAAAATGACTATGAGGAGTGTTTTTAAATACTTGAAAATTGATATTTCAATTATATACTTCATAAATGGATAAAATCTATTAGGGTTTCTTTGTTATTTGCAAAAATAACTATACCTTCCACAGCCAGATACCCAGTGTATTCCCGAACAAGACAACACGTAATACGACAACGTACAACGTTACGGATCGATTGCCTTGTCATAAAATATGGATCTTATTGATTGCAACACGAATTACATCATGTTCTCCATACATGGATCGAAACTCTACCAAAAAAGTCTCTAGATTATCCAATATTGAATGTCGTCATTCAAAAAAAGATGAAAACCACGATAGTATTGAACTTAAAAGAAGCGTACCAATGAATCTAACTTGTGATCTTGGAATTGGATAGCTTTGGGATTGAAGTTCAATCACAAGTTACACTTGATTGATAAATCCTCAAAACTTGGATCTGGTGCCATCAAACTTCTCGAGTAGGGCAATTCTTGGTTCTCTAACATTTGAAGGGCATTCTACCATAGGAAAAAAGACATGGTTTGGTGCAGATGTTGAAGCTGCTCCAACCATTTTTATATCTTTACTTCCTGCCAATCTTGTTGCTCCTTGTAGTGGTAAATTGAATTGATGCATCGCAAGCATTAACTCCCTCAATTTCTCTTATATTTGTGCCATTGCACTCTTCATTTCAACAAGTTCTGCCATGATAACACTTAGAAGAGAGAAGATGTCTAATATCGCTCAAGACAAATAGAAGAGAGGACTTGAGAACAAAGAAAATACTAAGGACAATATCAGTTTAGAAGAGGGTAATCCGCAACATCTTATATGCTTATATCTTATCAATAAAAAGGGATAATCCACTCTTAATCAAGATTAGACAAAGCTCTGATATTGTAGGTGTACTCTTGTCAATCTGTCAAGGACAAGAACTCGATGAAAAAACAATTCACACAAGTGAGCCTTCACTCAAAGAAAGGTAACAAAATATAAATAAATAAGTATGTATATTGAAAGACAAACTAGAATGGCTATTGCCAAAAGACAAGAAAACTAGAGACCCTTGAAACTAGACTACAAGCAAGAAAGGAGTTGACAAGAGTGAAGAAGGCTTCACTCTTGTCTCTATATATACTATCTAACTAGGGGCTATGTGGCGACATTCTATAGGACCTCCAATATGTGTTGACTTTGTAGGACACATGCTTTCACTTACAAGGCAAGTTTTTCTATGTATGGGCCACATAATTAGCTTGATCTTCAAGCTAACAACATGTGTGGCACATGGCCAACTTGTTGACCACGTTTCTAATCCAAAAAGTCAATTAAAGACACCTATGAAGTCAAAGCAACGTCTATAAAGCTTTTAAGAAGCTTTCATATTAAATACTATAAAATTAACTTATTTTTACCTACTTTTACTTACTTCTATCTATTTGTATATGTAATTACTAGCTTACATGAGTATGTCCATGACAAATTGATGAAATAGAGGTTTTCATCTATTAAGCCTTTAGTAACATGTTTTCACGGATATATATATATATATAAGCTTATGATTACGTGTATAAGTAGATAGAAATAAATAGAAGTAAGTAAAAATAAATTAATTCTATAATATCTTCTAAGCAAGCTTCCTAGAAGCTTTATGGATGCTACTTTGACTTTATAGGTGTTTATTATTAACTTTTAGATTAGAAACTTTCTCAAAAAATTAATCATATGCCATTTATATTGATATCTTGAAAAACAAGCTAACTATGTGGCAAACATGTAGAAAAACTTGCCTTGTAAATCAAGCCATGTGTTTTACAAAGTCAATACATATTGGAGGTCTTTTAGAATATTGCCATGTAGCTCTTAGTTATATAGTATATATAGAGACAAGAGTAAAGCCCTCTTCACTCTTATCAACTCTTTTCTTACTTCTAATCCAGTTTCAAGAGTCTCAAGTTTTCTTGTCTTTTGGCAATAAGCTATTTTAATTTTTTTTTAATATATATACTTCCTTATTTCTATTTTATCACTTTTTCTTTGACACAGATTTCATTAATTTATGCATCATCTTCATGTTCATGTCCTTGACAAATTGACAAGAGTACACTTATAATATCAGAGCTTTGTCTTATCTTGATTAAGAGTAGATTATCTCTTTCTCATGATAAGACATAAGCATATTAGAAGTTGTGGATTACCCTCTTCTAAACTAACATTATTCTCAATATCTTCTTTGTCCTCAAGTCCTTTCTTCTACTTGTCTTGATTAATATTAGATATTTTTTTGACTGTATTATAGCAGAGCTTATTGAAATAAAGAATGCAATGGCACAAATACAAGAGCATTTGAGGGAATTGATGCTTGCAATACATCAACTTACCTTACCACCACAAGGATCAATAAAAATAGTAGGAAGTGAGGATATAGAGATGATTAAAACTGCTTCAATATCTGTACCAAATTATGTTCCTCTATCCATGGTGGAACATCTTTCAAGTGTCAAAGAAACAAGAGTTGCCCTCCTTGAGAAATTTGATGGTATAAGATCCAAATTTGGACGATTTATCAATCAAGTATAACTTGTGATTAAACTTCAACCTCAAAGCTATCCAACTTTAGGATCATAAGTTAGATTCATTGATATCTTTCTTTCAAGTTCAGTACTATCGTAGTTTACATCTTTTCTTGAATAAAGAGATCTAATATTGGATAATTTGGAGATATTTTTTGGCAAAATTTTGGACCATGTATAAAGAACATGATATAACTCGTGTTACAACAAATAAGATCTATATTTTATGACAAGGCAATCAATTTGTAATATTATATGCTTCATAATTTTGACAACTTATAATTGATATCAAGTCGAATGATGCTACACTTATTAACCAATTTTTCTATGGATTATATTATGAAGTAAAGAAATTGATGGTCAACTTATTTGATCCTCAAACATTGAGTCAAGAAATTGACTTTGTTGTGAAGTATGACAATTGACTTTTTGAATTTCAATCTAAGAGTTGCACAAGTGGGTCTCAATATTTTTACAATTTGATAGAAATACCAACATCTCCTCAATACATACATTCAGAAGTAGAGGATATGCAAATTGATGCAGTATGCTTTAAATCTCTTACCAAGTAAGAAAAAACTTGTCACCATCAAGAAGGATTGTGCGTATATTATGGAGAACCTAAAAAAATTGCTCAACATTATTCAAAGAAGTTATAAAACTACAAAATGAAGAGCACAGCTCTCAAAGAAGACAATGTATCAAAAAATAAATTTGTCCAACTATAAAAATGACTGTGTGGCTAGAATCTTGTATAATTTCAAATGAAGGTCATATCTTCTTCTTAGAACCCTCTTCTTATTTTATAATAGATGTGCATTTAGGACCTAATAATTATAAAGCCTTCGCCTTGATAGATTCATAGCCTTAGCTTGTTTCTTAAACATAGAATTTGTTAAAAGTCATAAAATATCATTAATACAAAAAACCAAATATGTTCATGTAGAAGTTACAGATAGTCATCCGTTGTCTTCTCGAGATGTTATTCATGATATAATTCCTATAGATGTAGCAATAAATGGTCATAGTAATTGCATAATCTTTAATAAAATTAGATCACCTTCTAATCTAGTCATTTTAGGTTTATCATGGTTAAAAAAATATAATCCTTGTATAGATTGGATTTCTCATACTCTTGACTTCTCTAAAAGTATAACTAAGAGTGAAATTAATCTAAAAAAAGTCATAAGTCTAGTACAATAAAACTTGTGTTTGTAGGTGTGAGAGTTTTTTTGCATGTTGCAAAAGAAGGATCACCTTCTATCATTTATACCACACCTATTTCTAATGATGCAAAGACTTCAAATGGCATGTTTTCTTTTAAAAGCCTCTTAGGTTATTTTTTTATCTTAATAATTAGTAGGTTGAAGGTTAGTTAGTAATTTTACTATTTAAGTAGTAGAGACTCTTCTACTACCTTAGAAAGATCATAAATTGATGAAATCAGATTAGAAGAGATAAATAATTAGTATAGTTGGTACTAAGATGAAGTTGAGAGTAGGGTTGGGCTAAAAAATCCTTAGGATAGGATAGATTGATACCCGGGGGTCGATCGTTTGTGAGACAGGGTCGAAATTAGACCTCTGGCCACTAAAATGATGGCCAAGGACAAAATAGGGTTTCAATTGAAGATCAAAGGTTAAGATTTGAGAGCTAGCTTGAAGTTCTTTTCAAAGACATAAGAATTTTTTTGAGAGGATTTTGGAAGACTTAGCAATTATTATTCATAGTCAGGATTTGTATTAGTGATTTGGATTTTATATAGTATAATTAGGGCTAGCAATTTTGGCTAATTTGTGCAATTGGCATAACATGTATAATTGAAAATTTGATATTGTTTGGATTATTGAGTGTGCTAAGTGTATAATTTTTTTTGTGATAATCTAATGGCATGGTTTAGAGATATTTAGCTTTTAGTACAAGAGGGTTTCAAAAGGTAGCAATTTGAGGTTGGATAGGATTTCTATGATTTCTGAAGCTCTATCAGTCGGATTAAGGTGAAAATTGGCATGGTATTGAAAGACTTAAAGATCAAGCTACACACCAATTTTAAAACAAAGTTAGTAGTTGGAGAAGGAGAAATCATTGTTGGGATTTTTGCTTCACTTTTCAAGTTGGTGGCCGAGTGACATTGGTGCAATTTTTGGAGGTTTTCTCACAATCTGTAAGTTGGATTGGGCTAAAAATTCTTGAATATTTAGAAGACTTGCATTGACAATTGCATGAAAAATTTCATAGTAAGTGGACGGTCGGATTGGATGTTACAACTTATTAAAGCTCACTGATTAGGATTGGAGTTTACAAGAAAAATCTAAATTGCTTAAATGTGAAAGTAACAAGGTTATTGGGATTTATGTATGGTTAAGACTACTAAGAAGAGTGTTTTAAACACTTTTGAATTGAAATTCAGATTATGTTCTTCTTGCATGGATGAAACCTATTAGGATTTCTTGGCTATTTGTGAAACATAATCTCACCTTCCACAACTAAGTGCTCAATGCATTCTTAAGCAAAAAAATACATAATATGACACCGAACTTCTCAATCAACTAAATTAAGCTAAGATCTATACAAAAATAGATCTATGAAGAGGATACAATCTCGTACGTATTAAAAAAAGAGATGAATGGTAGACTATATTTTGAACTAGGTATGGATATTTTAAATATAATGTCATGCCTTTTGGACTTACAAATATATCGATAGCTTTTTAACATCTAATAAATGATATTTTTTAAGAATTTTTGGATGATTTTATTGTCTATTAAATAGACAATATCTTGATCTATTCTAAGAATATAGATGAACATGAACTTCATGTTTGTTGTGTATTACAAAAATTAAGAGATGCAGGATTCTATGCCAAGATAGAAAAGTATTTATTCTACACTAGTCAAGTTGATTTCTTAGGTTATATCATTTCAAATGAAGGACTTGTGATGGATCTTAAAAAAATTAAAACTATTATAGATTAAAAGATTCTAAAAATAATAAGAGATATTCAATACTTTTTGGGCTTTGCTAACTATTATTAGATCTTCATCAAAGACTTCTCTCGAGTTACAACCCCACTTACATTTTTGACTTACAAAGACAAACATGAATGGAGCAAAGAAGCTAAAGTATCTTTTGAAGCTTTGAAATTTATTTTTTCACCAATCTTGTATTGCGTCAACTTTTCTAAGGCATTTTTTATGGAAATAGATGCACCACACTTTGCTTTGGGTGCCGTATTATCACAAATGGGAATAAATAATAAACTTCACCTAATAGCTTTTCATTTCAAAAAAATTTCAGTAGCCAAGATTAACTATGAAATCCACAATAAAGAGCTTCTTACAATCGTGGATTCATTCAAGAATGATATCATTATCTAGAAGGGACTTTCAATCCAGTCATCGTATGTACGGACCATAAGAATTTTAAGTACTTCATGTCAATACGTATTTTGAATCATTGCCTTTATGAAGATTTGATTTCAAGATCATGTATTGATCCAAAAATAACAAGGTTTGTCAAATATCCATTTTAGACGTTCTTATCTTGTATCAAAAGAAGGAGATGTATCTTTTGATCAACAAAGAACAATTCTCTTGAAGCCAAAGCATTTTCATTTTTGAGTAATGAAATCAACATTAATTGTCGATTCAACCCTTCTAAAATAGATCCAATCAAGTATGTCTTTTAATCTTATTGTTCATAATATTAAGAATCTTTCTTTTAAGTCTCAAGATACTTCTAAATTTGATTTAAAAAACAACTGATTCTATTTTGAAGGTCAATTATATATTCTAAAAGAAGAAGCATAATTATGTATTTTTTAAGCATGTCACGACTTTCTAATAGCATGATATTTTGGATACAACAAGATTTTGGAGCTTATATCTAGAGATTTTTGGTGGCCACAAATGTAGAAGGATGTGAAAGACTTTGTTCAGTCATGTGACATTTGCTCAAGATCAAAAACTCTCCATCATCAACCTTAAGAATTCTTCAACTATTAGCCATTACAAAATAACCATAGTCTTTTTTTTTTATGGATTTCATTATAGATCTTTTTATCACTGATATATAACTAAAGAAGATTCTAGATGACTCTAGAAGATTTCAAAAGGTTTCAATAGGACCTAAGAAGGCTTCAAAAGATTTTAGGAGGTTCTAGAAGGTCCTAGAAGGTTCTAGAAGATTCTAATGGATTCTAAAAAGTTTACGTGGATTCAAAAAGATTGTAAAAGATTCTAGTAGATTCTAAAAAAATTATAGAAGGTTATAGAAAGGTTCTAGGAGGCTTTGGATGTTTTAGGAAGTTGCCAAAGAAGGATCTTAGGCTTACTTTATTCTCAAGCTTTATAGGATCTTCTTAAGAAGCTTCTTAGGACCTAATATATTTAAGGGTCAAGGTTGAGGAGATCCTCACTCTCAACAACTCACTTCTTATCATCTAGTTAGAATCTTTTTACCTTATATCAAATTATTATTTTGATATCGAGTTAATTCTATTTTTTAGTCTTGGATCTTTCTCTTGTATACGGTCTCTAACAATTTGTCGAGACTTCCATAAAATAATATTACAAGCTTGATATTTCTTGAAAGAGAAAAAATTATGTCTCTTCTTGGAAGTACCATAGCATTCTAAAGGTTGCAAATTATCCTCCTTTAGATTAATATTATTCTTTTCTTAATATTCTTTTGATTTATTTTCTTTATATCAAAGATCATGTTTTTTTCTTTTAAAGGCATGTATTTCTTTTATTTTCTATGGCAAAAGGTCAAAAAGTCAATATTATAGATTCAAAAGAGATCAAATTAGATTCTATTATTAATACACTTGAAGCATTGATGATTAAAATAGAGACTTTGTTATAGTAGAATGAAGACTATATATGATCATACATAATGGTCAAGGAGTTAGAGTGCCTCAATCACTACATGAAATTATAAAAGAGGTTCCAAAATTTCAAACGACTATGTCAACTTCAAACATGGGAGGTGCATCCACTCAAGGCAATGATCTAACAACAATAACAATAAAAGAACTAAGAATCAACCTTTCAAAAAAGTTCAATGACACCTGTTCAAAATTTTGTGGCTTTGTAAACCAAGTATGACTAATCACCTTGCTTCAACCTCAATGTTATTCTACTGAAGCCTCTCGTATTGAATTGATTGAAACCTTGTTCTTAGATCAAGCTTTATCTTGGTTTGCCCCATTATTTGAAAAGAATTCTCTTATATTGCACAATTTTGAAGCATTTTTGGTAGCATTTGCAAAAGCATTTGGTGAACATGATAAGGTTCATTCTTCAATAACTAAAATTTGAAGTCTTTGATAAGAAACATGCTCTATATCAATGTATGTCTCAAATTTTTGACAATTAGCATGTGATATAAATTGGAGAAAAGACGTATTGATGAACCAATTTCATTGGAGATTAAGAGACGATGCCGAGGACTTATTATTAAGTATGACAAATCTTCTAACATTTAATGAGGCCATTAGTCAAGCCGTGAAGTGTGATAACCATTTACTTCAACGATGACAAGATAAACGTTCTTCAATTATGCGACATGTATACACCAATTATTTTACACCTTCTTCACTACTCAATTCTAATAAGCAGTTGGGAATAGAAGATATGCAGATTGATATAGTTTGTTTCAAACTTCTTTTTGAAGAAGAAAAAAAACATCGAAGGGTACTTTGTATATGCTAATATTGCAGAAAATATGGCCCTAAGGTAACTAATTGTTCAGAGAAATACAAGCATACAAATTGAATGAGGAGTGCACCTACATCATCAAAAGCCTTGTAGAAAAACGAGGCCATCTAGTCATATTAGGAACCATGCAATTGGATTCTTTACTATCACAAACCAAAAAAAAGTCATATATTCTTAGCAAATCTTTCTCGTTGTTTTACTATACTTATATGGTTAGGAATCACAAAACTAGATTGTCATGCATTACTTGACTCAAGAGCCTCTGCATGTTTTATTAACAAAGAATTTTCTAGATCATACAAAATCTGTATAGTCAAAAAATCCAAAGCCGAACATGTGGAAGTAATAGATGGTCGACCTTTATCCTCTGGAAATGTCACTCATGAAACAATTCCATTAGAAATAAACTTTGACAATCATAGCAATCAAGTAGTATTCAATGTGATTAGATCACCATTAATTCCAGTCATTTTAGGACTCTCATGCTTTAAAAAATGCAATCCATGGATAGATTGGGTAATACAAAAGTTAGAATTTCCTCTAGTAGATTATAGAACCCCTAGATCTATGAAAAAGCTTCTAACAACCCATAAATCAAAACTTAAATAATATTTATTTATTAGAGCTAGAGCATTTGTGAGGGTGGCCAAACAAGGTACTACATTTGCTATCTATGTAAATTCACAATCCAAACCTATGGATGCTACAACAACAATTCTAGTGGCGTATGAGGATTTTGCAAATGTATTTGAAAAGAAAAATGTGGATAACTTGCCAAAACATTGTCCTTATGATTGTGCGATTGACCTTCAAGAAGGTGCTCAACTACCATTTGGACCCATCTACAATTTATTATAGAATGAGCTTACAACTTTAAAAGAGTACATTCAAGAAAATATAGCTAAGAATTTTATTTGACATTCTAAGTCACCAATGATGCTCTGATATTATTTGTGAAGAAAAAATATGGATCCTTATGAATGTGTGCCGATTATCACAGTCTTAATAAAATCACGATAAAAAATTGATATCCATTACCATTAATATCTAGACTTCTTGATCAACTTAGCCAAAAAAAGATCTTTACAAAGATTGATCTATAAGGCATGTATAACTTGGTATGCATTAAAGAGGGAGATCAATAGAGGATAATATTTTGTACCATATATAGACATTTTGAATACAATGTCATGCCTTTTGGACTTATCAATACTCCAACCATATTCCAATACTTAATGAATGACATATTATGTAAGTATCTTGATGACTTTGTTGTAATTTATTTGGATGATATTTTGATCTTTTTCAAGAATCTGGAAGACCACAAAAAACATGTTCGCCTTGTGCTGAAAAAACTTTGAAGTACTAAACTATATGCAAAACTAAAAAAGTATGTATTTCATGAAACTCAAGTCAAATTTGTTAGATATATTATTTCCAACAAAGGCCTTTTTAGAGATCCAAAGAAGACACAAGCAATCATCAACTGAGAAAAGTCAAAATTTGTATGTGATGTCCAATGTTTTCTTGAATTTATAAACTTCTAAAAGATTTTTGTTAAGAATTACTCTAAGATTACTGCTCTACTTATGCAATTGACATGCAAAGATAAACTAGACTAGGGCTCTGAAGTAGAGAAAGCTTTCAAAGCTTAAAAGATGTTTTCATAACAACTCCAATTTTGATACATCTAGATTTCAACAAGCCTTATTTTATAGAGATCAATGCTTCAAACTTTGCATTGAGAGTAGTTTTATCACAATATAAAAAAGATAGAAAACTTCATCTAATTAAATTCCATTCTAAAAAATTCTCAGCGACAAAAATTAACTACAAAATCGATGATAAAGAGCTACTTACTATCATAGATTCTTTCGAAGAATGGTGCCACTTTCTTAAAGGCGCCTCTTATTTGATGATTGTATATACAAATCACAAGAATCTTAAATACTTCATATCTACTCAAATATTAAATCGTTGCCAAATACATTAGAATATATCTTTATCACGATTTGACTTTTGTATCATATATTGATCCAAGAGCCAAGAAAGATTATCAAATGCATTATTAAGATGTTCTTATCTTGAACCAAAAGAAGGTGAGGCAACATATGATCAAGAACAAACAATCTTCTTAAAACCTGAGTAATTTCATCTTCAAGCAACCAATGTATCAATGCCTATGGATTTATCATTTCTTGATGAGGTTCATAAAGCCTCAAATATAGACCTTCTTGTTCTTAATATCAAACGTCTTGCCAACAACCTTCCTGAAGAGTCTTTTAAATTCAAATATGAAGACAACCTCTTATTCTTTGAAGAATGTTTGTTCATTCCTAAAAGACCATCTTACTTGTGCATTCTTCAAATATGCTATGACTTTCTTGCAGCCAATTATTTTGGATTCAATAAGATCTTGGAACTTTTGTCTAAAGACTTTTGGTGGCCTAAAATATAGAAGGACGTTAAGCAATTTGTACCATTATGTAATATTTGTTTAAGGTCAAAGAATCCTCGACATTAGCTATATAGACTTCTCAACTCCTTTCTATTCTAAGACAACCAGGATCATCTATCTCTATTCATTACAAATTTCTCACTATCAAATTCATTTGATACTATCTTCGTAGTTATTGATTGATTGACTAAGATGTCATATTTTATACCTTGTAAAAAGTCAATTACTGGTAAAGAGACAACAAGACTCTTTATTGACAATGTCTATTGTTACTATGGATTGCCAAACAATATTGTGTCAAATCGTGGACACAATTTGTATCAAGGTTTTAGAAGGCACTTTTCAAGATGCTTAAGATTGACATCAATCTTTTCTTTGTCTTCCAGCCTTAAATTGATGGCCAAACAGAGTAGGTCAATCAAATTCTTGAGCAATATTTGAGGTGTACCATCAACTATGAACAAGACGATTTGACTTCTTACTTGTCATTAGTAGAGTAAGCATATAATAATATAATCTATGTATCTACACAACAAATGCCATTTTATTCAAACTATGGTCATCATCCAAAGTTGGATATGATAGAGCCTTTAAAGTTGGCAAATTCAGCAGCAGAGGAGTTTGCTACAAAGATAGCCAAACTTCAAGCAACCATGCAGACTCACCTAAAAAGGGCTCAATAATGTTATAAGCTACTAGCAGATGAATTGAAGAAGGAACATCCTCCATTCTAAGTTGGTGACAAAGTATGGCTTCTTTGACGCAATATAAAAACCAACGGGCCATGTAATAAGTCTGACTACCAAAGGTTGGAACCATTTGTAATTTAAAAATAAATTAATTATATAACTTATCACTTAGAATTATCTTCATCCATAAAGATTCATTTAATCTTTTATGTTTCACTTTTGGAAAGGTATAAAGAATCGAACATACCAAGTCAAAGACAACCACCACCTCCTATAGTTGGTATTAATGATCATGTTGAATTTGAGGTAGAAGTGGTATTAGATTCAAGGATAAGACATAGAAGGCTTGAATATCTAGTCTATTGGCACAGATATGATATCAACAATTGCACATGAGAACTTGTTGGTAATCTTATCAATGCATTAATGAAAGTTTGAAGGTTCTATTAACTACATCCATCTAGACTAAAATTGACAAAATAAAAGATGGTAGCTTGATAAGATGGCTTTATAATAAAGATTCTTAGTTCTTGGCTTCATAAAGAAAGGGAAGAAGCAACCTCTAAAAAGCAGTTGTTATCAAATATTTAGAATATTATAAATTAGGAGTTTTGAGTTCGTGACCATAACTTGTTCATATTCTTTTGGTCTTGTCTACTTTATATGATATAGATAGTCAAGAGATAGATGCATTGCCAGTCATACCATCTCAATCAAGTAGCTTGTAAAGACAATCCCAAAATGAAGAACCACTTGAATCATGAAGACGTCGAAGGATACCTAGTAATAGGTCATTGATATTTATATTTGAAGTAGAAACTACCTATGAAGAACATCTAGAATGAGTATTTGTAGGACAGTTCCACAATGAAGATACCAAAGTTTATGCTTGGTCATAAGTAGAAGGCTTAGGACATTATTAATGGCTGTAAAGGCCTATGAATCATTTACTTTGTAAAAAATAATTAGAACATATAGCGGATACTGTACGATAGAATTTCAACTTTTTGGGCATTTATTGACTTGTTACAAAATTGCTTCTTGAAGACCTCAAAGCTATAAGAGAAGATGATGTCATGAGTATACAACTGAATAAGATTCCAAAAGGTTCAAAAAGATTTTAATAGGATCTGAGAAGACTCTAGAAGTTTTTCAAAGGTTCTAATGGATTCTAAGAATATTTTAAAAGGTTCCAATAGATTCTAAGCAAGTTCTACAATGTAATAGGAAGGTTTTAGGATGCTTTGGATGATTTAAGAAGTTACCAAAGAAAGATCTTAGGCTTGCTTTTTTTCTAAGCTTTATAAAAACTTGTTAAGAAGCCTTTTAGGACCTAGTATATATAGTAATCGAAGTTGAGGAGATCCTCTGTGTTAACAACTTATTTCTTAAGGTCTAACTAGGACCTTTTTGTCTTGTATCTAGTTATTATTCTAATGGCAAGTTAATTCTATTTCTTAGTCTTGGATCCTTGT
This sequence comes from Physcomitrium patens, assembly GCF_059467195.1. Lineage (NCBI taxonomy): Eukaryota > Viridiplantae > Streptophyta > Bryopsida > Funariales > Funariaceae > Physcomitrium > Physcomitrium patens. Next base: position 1,573,427 of record NC_143433.1, on the reverse strand, counting down.
CTTATATATGGTTCCTAACACTTTCAATTACAAGTTTTTATGACTCTATATTTGTGATAGTAGATCATTTTATCAAGATGGTTTATTTTGTATCATGTACAAAATCTATCACAAATGAAGAAACAGCTAAACTCTTTCTTGAAAATATCTATTCCTATCATGGATTATCCAAAGATATTATATTGGATAAAAAAACTCAATTTATATGAAGATTTTGGCAGAATCTTCTTAAGATTTTAAAAGTGAATATAAAACTATCTTTGGTATTCTATCCTCAAACTGTTAAACAAATGGAATATGTTAATCAAGTTTTGGAGTAGTATTTAATGTATACCATCAACTACCAATAAGATGATTGGACAACTCTTTTACCATTAGCAGTGTTTACTTATAATAACATAGTATATTTTTCTATAAAACAAATACTTTTTTTTATTAATTATAGTATCATCCATGATTTGATACATTTTATTTTTCAAAAGTTGATAATCCTATGGCAAAAGATTTGACAAATTGTTTGTCTGAGCTACATGTAACAATAAAGGCATAGTTAAAAGAAGCTCAAGAACAACAAAAGATCAATGCGGATGTCTATTGAAAGAAACAACCACTATTCTATGTAGGTGACATGATATGATTACTTTGTCATAATATTAAGACTACTTGTTCTTATGATAAATTAAAATATTGTAGGCTTAGACCATTTCCTATTTCTGCACAAATCAATCCAATTGTATATTATTTATACCTAACAAAGTCAATAAAAATCCATCTAGTATTCCACATATCTCTTTTTGAACCATACCAAAAAGAAGACAAATACCACCTCTTTGTATAGAAGTGGAAGAAGTCTTAGGCTCAAGGCAATGCCAAAATAAGTTAAAATATCTTGTTTATTGATGCGGATACAATATTAGTGAACGTACATGGGAGCCAATAAAGAATCTTGTAAATGTAGCAAAGAAGGTGGAGGCTTTTCTTTGACGACATCTATCAAAATCAAGATGACCTTCTCTATAAAAAAAATAAGATCTAAGCAAGATAACATTCTACTTTCAATCCTTGTTTGTAGCTTCTTTGTATTTGTGATGTTGAGGAGATGGAGAATCAACAATCAACGGATTTGACTAAAGAACCTTCATTTGTTGACATACTAGATGAGATATTTTGATTGTCACAATCTTCAAGACAATGCAATTGACATGAAGATCATCAAGAATTACATATTTTTCTTCAAATTCATGGCGAGATATAACACGTTTGATATCACAACCTTGGAAGAGATTCCCAATGTTTGGTAATTTTATTAAAGGTAGGATCAATGAGGATGTCTATTGAAAGAAACAACCACTTATTTGAAGGAAGTTATGAAGGCTTCAACAATGACCAAGTAATAGGGTGGTCTTTTTACCCTGGTATGGGACACTATCAATAGTTGAGAGGTCCAATCAACCGTCTTCAAAGAGAACAAAGATATGAGTATGTGGCAAATACAATTCATCGTATTATAGATTTTTTCAACATATGATGACTGCTCCTCGAGGAATTTGTCCTTAGAAGGGAGGATAATGTCAAGGACATACATATATAAGCCAATGATTACCTATATAAATAGATAGAAATAGATAAAAATAAGTTAATTCTATAATATCTTCCAAGAAAGCTTCTTAGAAGCTTTGTAGATGCTACTTTGACTTTATAGGTACTTATTATTGACTTTCAGGTTAAAAACTTTGTCAACAAGTTAATCATGTGCCATACATATTGGTAGCTTGAAGAATAAGCTAACTATATATTAAACATATAGAAAAACTTACCTTGTAAGTCAAGGCATGTATCCTACAAAGTCAACACACATTGAAGGTTCCATAGAATATTGCCACGTAGCTCTTAGTTAGATAGTATATATAGAGACAAGAGTGAAGCCCTCTTCAATCTTATCAACTGTCAAGGACATACACTAGGAAGTTGTAGATGATTCTAGAAGGTTCTAAAGAAGCTTTGTAGTTTGTGGAATCTGCTTGAGAAGCTTCTAAGCTTGTAGTATATATTGGAGCCAAGACTGAGAAGATCCTCAATCTCAACAACACACCTCTTGGAGCTCTAGCTCACCTCTCTAGTGTTGTTTTTATACTCATCTGATTAATTTAGTTCTTTTCGATTCTTCTTGAGCTTCTTGTTTAAAATTCTAGTCAGTACTCTAAATTTGTAACAGTTTATCGAGACTACACTCATCTTTCATATCAAAGCTAGTTCTTTCTTATTAGAGTAGAGATTATCCCTCTACTTGAGAGTGCTGGCATTTTAGAGGTTGCGGATTACCTTCTTTTAAATTAATATTTCTTCTATTATAATATTGGAGTCTTATCTTTCTTGGAGAGAGTAGATTAGCTCTCTTCTTGAAGATTTTAAGGCATTTTAGAGGTTGCGAAGTACCCTCCTCTAAACCAATACTGCCTTCTTGTAGAGTCATTTCTTTTTTTCTCTTAGAATGGTCGGAGGTCAAGATATTAGTATGACTGAAAGTTTAGAGTTCAAATTGGACGCCATTGTGAATGCTCTTGCTACATTATTACAGAGAACTACAGAGATTGAAGGAATCATTGCAAGACTTCATGATGATAGAACATGCGGGATGGCACAATCGAGGATTCATCAATCTCAAGCTTCAATACTAAAAGAAGTAGCTTTGCTTCTAGTCTAACAAGGACCGTTGGTCTTATAATGAAAGAAGCTCCGAATTAGCCTTGCAGACAAGTTAAATGGTATGCATTCCAAGTTTCAAGGTTTTGTCTATCAAATTAGATTGATAATAGCTTTACAGCTCGAACGCTATCTGATGAAGGAGTCACGTGTTGTATTGGTTGGAACTTTATTCATGAAGCATGCTCTATCATAGTTTGTTCCTTTATTTCAGAAAAGATCGTCAATTTTGAACAACTTCAAAACTTTTTTAGAGGTATTTGCAAAAGCATTTGGCAAACATGACAAAGTGCAATGGATACAACAAAGATTCGATTGCTATGATAGAGAGCATGCTCCGTATCAGTCTAAGTATCAAATTTCAGATAATTAGCATGCGACATCAATTGGGACGACGAAGCATTGATGAGTCAATTTTATTGGGGTTCGATGGATGACTTGAAGGATTTGTTATTATCTCTTCCCAATCCATGAACGCTCAACAAAGCCATTAGTCAAGCTGTAAAGTGTGATAACTGCTTGTCCTAGCATTGCCAAGACCAATACTAAAGATAACATACGGCTCACCACGCTCCAACTATGTCAGTAAGTAGCCTAAATTCACATTCAGAGGTAGAAGATATGCAAATTGACGTAGTACGTATCAAATCCCTAATTCTAGAAGAAAAAAAAGTGGCGTATGGAGGAAGGACTATGCTTGTATTGTGATAAAGAAGGCCACAAAGTTAAAAATTGTCCCAAGAGGCAAAATCGACACATTGTCAGGACCAGAGGGGCATTTGTTCAAGAAAATGACGATGCCCAGCGACAATAGGGACTATTGTTAAACTATAAATGCTTATAGTATGTAAAAATTAGTTAAAATATGTTATATGTTGATAAATCTAGATGTGTATTTGAGTGGCTAGTAGATTAAATTAAAAGGAGTTGATATAAGAAACTTTACTTTCTTTCTTTACTTCTTTTGATTTTGACATTAAAATATTTATATATATATATATATATATATATAGCACCTAAATATTTAACATGAAGCCTTGGGAGAAGGTGGAAACCTAAGGATAAAAATCTAAATTAGTAGGAGGCTAATTGGAAGGGATGAAAGTAAGGCATGGTCGGATGAAGGCAAGGAATGGGAAACTTCATCCCTATTAGTCGAATACCATACCCAATGGGCTTCAAGGAAGCTGCCCGAGGCCTTATTAGGGATTAGGATTCCTCTTTCGAGGGCATTTGGAAATTACAAGCTAGAATTGTAAAGTTTAGGATTTGGGGTACAATTTGTGTGTAAAAATTAGAGGATTTGGAGTTAGCCGTTTGAAGTTAAGTTATTTATTTAAGAAATATTGTTACTCTTTTGAGAGTACGAGGAGTTTTACATCAGCTTTTGAAGATCAGAAGGTGCAACTGGAACAGCGATTTCAAGGCCTACATCTTTCACGAAAGAATTATTGCTTTTGGAGTTCATATGAAAGAGTTGTAAGGAGTTGAAGGCAGTGCTTCCAAATCAAAGGCAATAAGTAAGCGGTTTTGTTTGTAGTAATGGTTGGAGCCATAACTTGAGTATTTGGATGAATTTATGACTCAAACTTTTTGGACAATATAAATTTTTATGTTAAAAAGCTACACATATAAATTTCGTGGCATTTGAGCTTATATTTTGTGAGATATGAAGAAAATTATACACGGATGTATAAAGACAAGGGTTTGAAGCGATTGTTAGGATTTTCAAGATATCTCAAGATGTGCAATAAATTTGCAGTTGAAATTTGTTGTAGAAGTTAATAAAAATACATCAGTACCTCATGTAAAATTTGAGTTTGTTTGGACGGTCGGATTAGCAGATATGAGGTGTTGAAGTTTGGAAAAATCTCCACATAAGAATAAACAAGGTTTTAGAAGATTTTATCATATTTTGGAAGTTGTGGGTTACTTGAGGATTGTATATTGGGTGTAATTACTCAAAAGAGAAAAATTATATATAAACTTAGGGCTTTCCTTATTTTCAAGCTTGATTGAATAATTAGTGACAGCCAAAAGCCTAGCATTTTCCTGAGGCAAACTCTCTCTACCCTGGCACCATGCGGCTGGACAATTCAATACCACAAGAACAATCAGGTTCCTCTCTTTCCGCTCAACCTACCCATTGCTTTACCATTCCTCTATCTTTTGGCCCTCAAAAACTAAAAATCTTACCGTTATTAGATTCAAAAGCATCTGCTTACTTTTTAGATGAAGAATTTGCTAAGCGTCATAAGATTCTTCTGGTACAAAAACCTAAACTCGTTTACATAGAAGTAATAGATAGATGACCTTTATTGTTTGGTAGTATCACCCATGAATCAGAATCTACAGAGGTGACGTTTAAAGACCATAGTAGTTATTTTTTTCAATAATATTAAAATCCCATCAAACCTTGTTATTCTTAGTCTTTCTTAGTTAGAAATGCATAATCCATCCATAGATTGGAGGTTACAAAGGATGACATTTCCTATAAAATATTTCGAGAATAAGTCTATTAGAAGATCTCAAATCAAAAAATTCTTATTTATTGAAGCAAGAGCGTTTGTAACATCGTCCAAGGAAGGCACACCATTTGTCATTTATGCAACTCCAACTAGTAAAGAAAAGATTTTGATAGCTAATATACCAGAGCAATATAAGGATTTTGAAGACGTGTTTCAAAAGAAGAATGCCGACATGCTACTGGAGCATCAATCATACGATTGTGCCATAGACTTGTAGAAAAGAGTACAACCACCTTTTGGCCCAATCTACAATTTGTCGCAGATGAAGTTAGCGGAGTTGCAGAAGTACATTGACGAGAATCTAGCTAAGAACTTCATTCATCATTCAAAGTCGTCAGCTGGGTCACCAATCTTATTTGGGAAGAAGAAAGATGGCTCGCTGTAGATATATGTGGATCATCGAGGTCTCAACAAAGCAAGAAAGAAGAATTGTTATCCATTATCCTTGATATCGAGTCTTCTAGAACAACTTAGGCGTGCAAGAATGTTTACAAAGATTGATCTAAGGAGAGCTTAGAAACTCATGAGAATCAAGGAAGGAGATGAATGGAGGACAGATTTTTGTACAAGGTATGGCCATTTTGAATATAATGTCATGCCTTTTGGTCTTATCAATGCTGTGACACTCTTTCAACACATGATCAATGATATCTTTCGGGAGCACCTTGACGATTTTGTTGTTATCTATCTAGATAATATTTTGATATTTTCCAAGAATGTAGAAGAGCATGAAAAACTCGTTCGTCTGGTCCTTGAAAAACTTTGCAAGCGAGGACTTTACATTAAGTTGGAAAAGAACTTGTTTAACCAAACAGAGATGGAATTTCTGGGATTCATTGCGACTACGGAAGGCTTGAAGATTTATCCTAAGAAGATGGAAGCAATTGTATGATAGAAAGTTCCAAAGACGATTAGAGATGTACAATGCTTTCTTCACTTTGCTAACTTTTATTGAATCTTCATCAAGAATTATTCTCATGTTGCTGCTTCACTCACTTGGTTGACATGTAAAAGACAAGCTCGAATAGGGTCCTCTAGTAAAAAAAGCATTTCAAGATCTTAAGACGACTTTTATTATGGCTCTAATCTTGGTACATCCAAACTTTGCAAAGGCCTTCTATTTAGAGATCGATGCTTTAGATTTTGCTATGGAAGCTGTACTTTCATAGATAGGTACAAACGAGAAGCTTCATCCGGTCACGTTTTACTGTCAAAAGTTTTGTGCTACAAAGATTGAAAAAGTAGCGTTTGATCAACAGTGTACAACATTGTTGAAGTCAAAATAATTCAGGCTTTGCTCTGCTACAGTGCCAATTGATGCTGACTTCCTCAATCAAGTACGTACTACGACTATTGGAGATTCTACAGTCCTTGATATCATGCAATGTGTCAATAACGACAAGTTCAAGGTGGAAGGAGATCTTTTATACTTTGAGGAGTGGTTGTATATTCCAAAGGGATCAGCACGACTGTAAGTTCTCTAAACTTGATACGACTTTTCAGCTGCAGGACATTTTGGATTTAATAAGACCTTGGAACTTATTTCTCGAGATTTTTGGTGGCTCCAAATGTAGAAGGATGTCAAGGATTTTGTCCTCTCTTGTGACATTTGTTCAAGATCCAAGAACCCTTGGCATCGTCTTTATGGTCTTCTTTAGCCATTGCCTATTCTACGTTGGCTATAGTCTTTAGTTTCTATAGACTTCATTATAAACCTGCCGCCATCGAATTCATTTGATAGCATCTTTGTTGTGGTAGATTGGCTTACAAAGATGGCACACTTTGTCCTTTGCAAGAAAACATTGTCAAGTAAAGATACAACAAGACTCTTCTTTAATAATGTGTATCGATATCATAGTTTACCAGATGATATCATGTTAGATTGAGGAACTCAATTTGTATCAAAGTTTTGGAGATCTCTCTTTGAGATATTGAAGGTAGGTATCAAGCTTTCTTTGGCTTTTCATCCTCAAATTGACGGCCAAACAGAATGGGTGAATCAAACTTTGGAGCACTATTTACGATGTAGTATCAACTATCAGCAAGATGATTGTACTGCATATCTATCGTTAGCTGAGTTTGCATATAACAACACCTTTTATATGTCGACTCAATAAACATCATTCTTTTTCAACTATAAGTATCATGTGAAGCTTGATTTGTTGAATCCTGCAGCTGAAGGATTTGTGAAACAACTATCGGAGCTTCAAACTATGTTGAAACTTCAATTACAAACCTCCCAAGAAGCTTATGAGGCGTCCATAGACAAATTTCAAAATCAAGCATCTACTTTCAAAATTGGAGATAAAGTATGGCTGCTTTGATGGAATATCAAAACCAAACGGCCATGTGATAAGTTGGACTATCGAAGATTAGGACCATTTGTCATCCAGAAGCAAATCAATCCAATGGCATACCATTTGGGATTATTGGCTGCTATGAAGGTACACCCAATCTTTTATGTTTCTTTGTTGGAGCCTTATCAAGAATTGTCTTTTCTTAGAAGAGTACAATGTCTGCCACCTAATGTTGAAATTGAGAACCACGAGGAATACGAGTTAGAAAAGGTACTAGATTCGTGGCGTAAGTAGGAAAAATTGGAGTACTTAGTGCATTGGAGATGCTATGATATCAATGAGCACACATTAGAACCAGCGAAAAATCTTATCAATGTGTCGCAAAAGGTATAAGAGTTTCATCAATGCTATCCTTAAAAACCTAAGCCCTTTTGATGAAATTTTTTTAATGAAGTTTCTTCTCCTTGAAGCCTCTTAATCCTTGGCCTTACAAAGAAGGGGGAGAAGGAACCTCTAAAAGACATAGTTAGAGACTATAAATCTATAACCTGAGCCCATTCTTCCATGTTTAGTGCTTGTATTTTTTGGTGTGATATGGATAGCCAAGACATAGATACCATATCAATTATGTCTTCTCAACCGAGTATCTCACGAAGACGACCTCGAGATAAAGAAGCGCATATACCATGAAGACGACGGAAGATACCTAGTAACAAGTCACTAGTGATTGTGTTTGAGCTAGAACCTGCCTACGATGATCTTTTTAAAGGAGTATTTACAGGGCATTTTCACAATGAAGATACGGAAGTTTATGCCTGGTCAGAAATTGAAGATGTAAGACACTATCATTGATTACAAGGACCAATGAACTACTTGCCACACGAACAATAATTGGAGTATATTGCAGACACTATGAGACAAATTTTCAACTTCTTATGTTGGTACTGACTCGTAATAAGAGTCCTTCTTGGAGACCTCGAAGCTAAAGGAGGGGTGATGTCAAAGACATACACTAAGAAGTTGTAGAAGATTCTAGAAGGTTCTAAAGAAGCTTTGTAGTTTGTGGAAGCTGCTTGAAAAGCTTCCTAGCTCGTGGAAGTTGCTTAAGAAGCTTCCTAATTTGTGGAAGCTACTTGAGAAGCTTCCTACCTTGTAGTATATATAGGAGCCGAGATTGAGAGGATCCTCAGTCTTGACAACACATCTTTTGGAGCTCTAGCTCACCTCTCTAGTGTTGTTTTTGTATTCATCTGATTAATCTAATTCTTGCCAATTCTTCTTGAACTTCTTGTTTAGAATTCCAGTTAGTATTCTAAATTCGTGACATCAATTCTTTTCTTACTTCTAGTCTACTTTCAAGAGTCTCAAGTTTTCTTGTCTTTTGGCAATAAGCCATTCCAATTTCTTTTCAATATATGTATTTCCTTATTTCTATTTTATCACTTTTTTTTTTACACAGATTTCATTGGTTTATGCATTTTCATTCAATTTATGTCCTTGACACATGTTGTCCACTTAATATCTTCAAAAAACATCCATTCATATTAAATTAAATCTTACAACCATACGATAAAAGTTTGCTTACTAAAAGAAGGTTCTTTTTTATCTTTGGCACATGTAAGACTTCCTTTATTGTGATCCTCTTTATTTGGTCCTTTACAATGATCTCCACCTTAATGGAGCCAATTCAATGGCTTGCACCATGCCATTATTTTTCAACAAAACATTTGTTCCTGAAATTTCTTCATAAGTATCAAATGAATACTTATATGATGTGATGTGCTTAATAGCATCCAAATCTATAATCCACTTGGATATGGCAGCCTTTGAGGTTCCTTTACTTCCCATTAAAGTATAATCATCTCCACCAAAACTATCACTAGCATTGTTTGTATTCTTCCTATCTCATTTCTCGGCTTTGTAATAATTCTTAATAAAAATGATCTAATTTTTTATAAATATAATAATTTTTTATGTTGATTTTTTAATTATCATATTGGTGAAAATAGCTACCTTTGCCTTTTCTTAAAAATAGAGCCAAATCATCACTTTAAAGCTTTTTTTTTCTTCTTCACTACTTCATAAATCAATTTTTAAGTGACATAGTCTATACTAAGCTCCTTCATGTTGATAAATTCTAATGCCACAATGAAGTAGTTGTAGGACTCAGGAATGCTCATAAGTAATGTCAACACAATGTCTTTATCATGAACTAGCTTTTCAACAACTGCTACTTGATTTGAAAGTATTTTTATCTTATTGACATGAATTATAAAGCCATCTCCTTCTTCCATCTTTATTATTAAGAACTTCTTCCTTGTCTATAGAATACTAACAAGGTTTCTACTCCCATAAATGTTATAAAGAATCTTCCATGCTTTTGTTAGTCCATTATAAGGAATTACATGTGCAAAGTTGATATCATCCAAATTTGATGCAATCATGCCAAAAGCCTTCTTTTCATAATATTTATACTCTTTCTTTACATTGACATCAACATTGTTGCTTGGAGGCTCTTTACTTTTATCAACAATATTTCAAAGGTTCAATGAAGTTAACAAAAGTTCTATTTTTTTCTTCCAATGGTAAAAAGTTTTACTTCTAAACTTTTCAATTACTCTTAAGCCTTCATCTTCTTTTGAAGCCATATCTTAATGAAGAGGTGTATCAAAGAAAATGAAGAAAAGAAAAGATAAAGCTTTTTAAATAATAAAAAAAAAAAGATCTAATTATATTAAAAATCCAAAATGTCTCTTTTGTGAATAAACTAGTGTCAAGGACAAGAACTCGATGAAAAAAGCAATTTAGACAAGTGAACCTTCACTCAAAGAAAGGTAACAAAATATAAATAACCAAGTATGTATATTGAAAGAGAGACTAGAATGGCTATTGCCAAAAGACAAGAAAATTAGAGACCCTTGAAACTAGACTACAAGCAAGAAAGGAGTTGTCAAGAGTGAAGAAGGCTTCACTCTTGTCTCTATATATACTATCTAATTAGAGGCTACGTGGCGGCATTCTATAAGACCTCCAATATGTGTTGACTTTGTAGGACACATGCCTTGACTTACAAGGCAAGTTTTTCTATGTGTGGGCGACATAATTAGCTTAATCTTCAAGCTAACAACATGTGTGGCACATGGCCAACTTGTTGACCACGTTTCTAATCCAAAAAGTCAATTAAAGACACCTATGAAGTCAAAGGAGCATCTATAAAGCTTTTAAGAAGCTTCCATATTAAATACTATAGAATTAACTTATTTTTACTTACTTTTACTTACTTCCACCTATTTATATATGTAATTACTAACTTACATGAGTATGTCCATGACAACTAGTGATTTCATTCTTTAATTACTCTCAATTCTCATAAGAACACTTTTAATCTCACAAATATCTTCTTATTACTATAAGAAATTCAACACACAAAAGTACAATACTTGTGCATCAATGATGTAACTCAGCAAAAAAATACAATATTAGTATTTTATAACATTATTCTAAGGTGATTGATACCTTCTAAGTTAATGAATGCTTTTAACAACAAGTAAGAGTAAAACTACATCAACAATTAGATGCAAAAGGGAATTTAGAAGATATCAAATCCTAACATGAGCAACAACCATATGATCTATTTTTTATAATAAGAAATACTTCAAAGAGCTTCAAAACTCACAACTAAAGGTAAATAGGTGCATAACCTATTGAAGAAAAAAGAACTTTGAAGTCACTAACACATAGCATCAGCAAGGTTATTCACAAAGAGAGTATGGAGTAAGATGTCTCTTACTTCTAATACCCATTACTTATAAGTGGTGCTTGCTGCCTTAATGGACAACTTCCATCCTTTGATGAATACAGCTATCCAACATTCTATTAAGACTATCCACAGCTATCTTATCTACTATAAAAATATACTTTTAGCATATTTTTTATATCCTTAAGATCCTTTGTCCTTTCATCTATCTTATCTCTTGATCTTATTATATACCAAGAACCAATCTTTTGTTAATAGCAACTTATCTAAAATAATATCTTCTACAATGTAACTTATTTTATTTTTATTTTTATTTTTATTTACTTACTTTAATAAAATTTATTATTTAATATTTTATAAGTACGGTGTTATTACTAATATTAAAATTTATATTTATAATATATATATATATATTATAAATACTTTCAAATTATATTATAAATATATATTAACAATTACAACTCTTTATTCTTTAAAAATATTTAAGAAACATTCATTAGATGCATAATTATTTTTTATTTTAATATTTTATTTGATTTAATTGTCCTTATCTACAATTGTGGTTGAAAAATAATAAAGACCACAACTTTCAAATTGTTTGATAGGATATTATAAAAAAAAAAAACCATTCAAAGGAATTTAAAATTGTAAGCTCTCACCTTATTCCATAAGTATAAGACAATCAGTCACAAGCACAAAAGCCACTCTATGGAGCAACAATAGAACAAGAAACAAGGTGCAATTGGAAGAATCATGAGTTAATTACGGGTTAAGGTATGATAGTCACGATTAACTAGATTATGGCCTAATTAAACTTCGATTAGGGCCATATGCTTCCGAGTGAGATCGCAATCTTCCAAGCTCGAATTTTCACGATGATTTTTACGAGTAAGTGAGAGCTCGGAGCTGGAGCCGAAGCAGGACTCTGAAGTGGAGGAACACGGACTCAGCAATGGCTGCGAATTTCTGGGCGTCTTCGCACTGGTGCGAATCAGCTCTTCCATCGCTTTGAATTGCCCTTTCGGGAGTGTTTTTGTGATGTTTGAATGAGTTGGGGGAGGATTGAATTGCGCAATAATTTTACATGGATTACGCTGAGGGTGTAGGTTTTCGTGGATGTGATAGGAAGTTTGTTTGTGTGAGGAGGGTTTGGTGAATGAGCCTTTGGGTGGAGATTCTGAGTGGAATGGTTTTTTGCCTCAATGGGTGAAATCTTATCTTCGAAGTACCTCGTGGGGTACCCCTGTGCGTGCAGCAAGAAGCTACTGGACCAAGAGGAAGTTAGTCAAGTCGCACAGATTGATGCGGAGCGGGGTCTTACACCCGAGGATGTGAAACTGATGAAGATACAATTTTCGTCTTGTATGTACTGAAATTATAGGTCTTACTACACCTTTGTGTAGGGCAGTTTCAGTGCAAGGGCGTGCATTTCTGCTAACTCTACAGTAGCAATTCCGACATTGTTCGATCACGGTCCCTGTTATAATGGGTCTTTTGAACTATTGGAAAACGTGCTGTTTTGATGCGATCATTCTGCTCATTTGGGACACGCACACACACGCATCAATATATATATATAGATATATATATATATATTATTTTTGTTTTGTTCTTTTTGCCTCTCGTATTTTCGCTGTCCAGGTGCACTTCGTCCTTTATAGTCATTTTTGTCTTGCAGATATCAAAACGATAGGGGGACATGCTAAAGTTCGTCAACGGTGAGTTCAATTCTCCTCAACTTGGCTGAAATACGAGTTGTATATGTATATACGATGGTCAGATATGTACCTAGTGGACATGATGATTCTGTTGATTTGATTTTGCTTCTATAAGGCCCTGATTTACTGAGCAGCTAATCTTGTTGAATTACTCCTGACAGGCACTGATTATTTCGAAATGCAGGGTTGTTGCAACTGCCATCGCGTATTTTAGGAGAATTTATACCAGGTATGTTCTTCATCTGCTCAACTATTTTATGTTGTTTGCTACCATATTCGCCATGTTTGTCGAACGAAGATCTAGAGTAAAGACCTTGCAACAGAACATAAAGCTTTCCTAACTCGTCGTTGTCTGGTCATGATGGATGATGACGGACTTGCTTTTGACGACTCTCAACCACCTGCTTCGCGGTCATCTCATTGAGCATCTTCGCACATCCTATGTCCTCCTTTAAGCTGGGCGTCCTGCCTTGTTTAGTTTCTTATTCTAAGTTTTAGTTATTCCAATTAATTTTCGTGGTGCCATTTTGTTAATAATCTGTATGGCTTCTTGTGCGCAGGAAAAGTTTCTCGGAATTTGATCCGCGGTTAGTTGCCCCGACATGTCTGTACCTGGCCTCCAAAGCAGAAGAAAGCACAGTGCAGGCTAAGATTCTTGTTTTCTACTCAAAGAAAATCCGAGGAACCTTCTCTTATCTCTACACTTGTAAGCCTGAAACTCTCAGCCACTGCGTTACAGTAAACGATGGGTATTTATTTTTCTCTGTTACAAAGTGGTGAACATGAGAAGCATCCTACACAGATTTTAGTCTACGCAGCCTAGAGAAGAGAATGTTTATACTCCTTTTCAGTGCCTTTTGGCAATGGTAGTTTGTTGTCCTAGACAGCTTGTAAATTGGTCGTGTCTGATATCTCGATTCCTTTCACTGTTCGGACTTTACCTCTTGTTCGTAGTAAGGTATTTGTGCTCTCAACTCTTGTGGGGAGTCTCACTAATTTCGTTTGTTTGTTTGAACAGCTCCAGAGGATAAAGCATATCGGTATGATGTTAAGGACATCCTTGAGATGGAGATGAGGCTACTGGAAGCATTGGATTACTACCTTGTCATCTATCACCCTTACCGTCCCCTCATCCAGTAAGTTTGCTTGCATGTCACGAACGGAGCCTTATGCAACATTACAGCAAGTACACCTTTTGCTCAAAAGGCTCCTATTGAATGTTGTCGTAGAAAGTTCTCGTATTAGTGATATTTGTGATAGAGTAGCTTCTCCAATTACAGGGTTTGGAGGAATTTAGTCAGCAGCCATTAATTTCCTTGATGATGAGTTTGTGTTTCCTCGTGCTTGAATTATCGCCGCAATTCTTCACTGGTGCTAACGGTTTGTACATGTTCGGGTGCAGACTGCTGCAAGATTGCAACATGCCGACGGAAATGACTCCATTTACATGGTGAATTTTAATTTTCTTTTGAATCAAATTAATTTTTCATTGTATGTGTGTTTGTGAAGACTAATTTTAGCCATTCTTTTACGTATTCTCTGCTACACTAATGCGCTGTTTTTCTTTTCTTTTTTTTCTTTTTTCTTTTCTCCCTCTCTAATGTCCTCAGGATCTTCCTGGTTGTTATATTAGTGGCCAGTAAACCATTCCTAGGTTATTGTGATCTGTCCGTAATGAAGTTGGTGTGTATTGATGCATTGCAGGTCACTAGTTAACGATTCCTACAGAACTGACCTCATTCTCATGTACCCACCCTTCATGATTGCACTTGCATGCATCTACATCGCCAGTGTGCTCAACGAAAAGGACACAAGGTCATGGTTCGAAGAGCTACGTGTTGACATGAATGTGGTATGGTCAAATGTCTCCCGCAGCGTTTGTCAAGTTAGTGTTAGTGTGAACAGTATTTTGAGATTTAAGTGTGCCATTCTCTGGTCAGCTGGTGTGGATGTTCCTTTGGGGAACCTGATTTGTTTTTGTTGTTATCCGTGACTTCATTCCAGCTTTCTGGCTACATAATTTAGTTTGTGAAAGCTGCTTAGATGTTTAGTTGCCTCTTGTCACTTTAGAGGTTTGAAAAAAGTTTTCTATTGCAAAAGTGGCGGTTCTGATTGTTTTTAACTTGGTTTTGACCTGGCATTTTTAGATCAAAAATATTGCGATGGAAATCTTGGACTTTTACGATAACTACCGGGATATACCCGGTGAGCGAATCAATGCTGCTGTGAGCAAACTGCCACACCGACCGTAAGAATTCAGCTGCATAGCTTCGGCTTCAGAGTTACTAAATTCATGCTGCGTCCAATTGTAAATATAAACATTTTTGTCCTGAACGCCCAGGATGCGATCGTTGTGAACTGAAAGTTGTGGGCAGGTTGTTTCAAGATTCGTTTAATCAACAATAGTTCATGGTGGGAGTGGCAACTATCGCAATTCCAGCATCGCATTGCTTTTGTTGGCAGTCTTGCAATGTGCGTCGTATTTTGACGCTCGTGTCATTTCACCATTAGGTGTCTTTACGAAGAGCACATCTGGCTGCGAAGGGTATTCCTTGAAGGTAGGGTCAATTAAGGTGACTTAAAAGGGTAGTTGGGGAATTCACATCGAAGTATCTGTGACATGAATTTCTCCCTCATGAATATGTAAAGCATGTTCTGCAACCACTTCACCGTATAGCTGACAAAAGCTGAGGCTTTGATTGTTGTCTGATGCTTTGTAAGTTAATATTCTACAAGAGTATACTTTTGACAGCCAAACTTCATGGCATACCATGGCACAAGGCTATGTCTAAAAATTGCAGGGTAAGATTTCAATACATTGAACAAAAAAAATAAATTGTAGGAAATGATGCAGAACCATTGAGAGACATCGACATCAAAAGACATTGACAACAAATAAAAATAGAAAATTGTGTGAAAAATCGTTCCATTTTCCTCGTCAATGATTAGTTACATGCTGACAATTCCAAGAGTACACGGAACGCGTATCAAGTAGTTCTCAATCATGAATCACATTTTACACAGCTTCCAATTTTCTGAAATTAACTTTTTCTTGAAAAATACTTCAATTGTGAAATTTAGTAGAACACATACAGCAACTCGGAAGTATAATTAGAGGCACACATCTCATCTCAGTAAAATTCTAACACACATGCAACATTTCATGTGTGTATACAGATCACTACACACACACACACACACACACACACACATCTATATATATATATATATATATATATATTTGTATGTATATATACATAATTTTTCTTTTTGATTCATCAACATAACCCAAATTGGCAAAAAATTAAAGCAATAAGTTGGTGACAGACGCAAAAAGCAAGGAGCCACCACCTTTGCTGTAAAGCTCACTTCTAAAAGCGTTCGATTGAAAACATTATTTCATCCACATTCATTCAGTACTCCAGCGGCGATGGCGCCGTCGCCAAGAGGGTCCAGACCGACACCGCAAGTTCTCCTCCCCCTCCGAGGAGCATTGGTGCACCGCGGTTCCGCGCCCTCGCGCGATTTCAATCTCCTCTTCGGACGTCACTCGCCAATTCTCAGGTGACAATCCTGTTCTCTACATGCTGTTTGCGAGACTTTCTGTTTTCTTGCGCTCAATACTGGTGAAGTTGTGTGCTTCTGCACCTTGAGGACTTTCAGTGCATGCCAGCATCCCCACGTAGCTTGTATGCGGACAGGAAGAAGAAAATCCTACCATGTTAAACTCGTGCACGCGACAGAGCCGTAATTGACTTAGAGGGGATGATCTGGCGTGGTGGTCGTTAGGGTTTGGCTGGATCGGGGCGGTTTCGAGGGTTTAAGACGCTGGAGTAATTGGAAGAGGCAGTAGCAATGGCGGGCGAGAGGAAGAGGAAGTTGAGCCTGTTCGACGTTGTGGACGAGTCCGTCAATGGAACCGAGAAGATGAAAGCGAATGGCGGTCCCGTGCTGAACCCTCACACCGGCAGGCCGTACTCGGCGAAGTATTTCGAGATTTTGGAGAAGCGGCGCACGCTGCCGGTGTGGCAGCAGAAGGCGGAGTTTCTGAACATCCTGGCCAAGAACCAGACGATGATTCTGGTGGGAGAGACTGGTTCCGGAAAGACCACGCAGGTGCGGCACCGTCTCATGATGTCATGATGCACATCCGGTTTGTATGATGTATTCGAGATTAGGGCGTTCGTTGTTGGGGATTAGGGTATCGTGGGTGATATGGGCGCCCACATCCCGAGGAGGTGCAGGGGAACTGTGTGGTTTGTTGGCCACGCAGGTGACTGTGGTTGATGGGATTGGCGTTGCAAGAAACGCAGCGCTGAGAGTGACGAGGGATTGGAGTGGGAAGAGGTGGTCTGACGGGGTGAAACTGGTTGGTTGCAGATTCCCCAATTCGTGGTGGAAGCAGGGTATACGAGCAACAGGAAGCAAGTGGCTTGCACGCAGCCAAGAAGGGTGGCGGCCATGTCAGTGTCGCGGCGTGTTGCGGACGAGATGGACGTGACCATTGGAGATGAGGTCGGGTACAGCATTCGTTTCGAGGATTGCAGCGGGCCGAAGACGACGTTGAAGTACGCGTGATACCCCCCTTACAGAGCGGATTTGGCGTTTGGGACCAGGTTTTGTGTCGTGTAGGAAGAAGAGCTGGGGTAGCCCATTGCAATGCATCAGAAAGCGTGGCGGGCATGGGGTGTGTGGAGTGGGTGGAAGTGGATTAGGCAGGCAGTGAGGGAGGGGGGGTTGGAAGGTCCGCGAAGGTTTTGCATGTGGTGGAGGGGCGAGAGGGGTTGTCCGTAGGCGCGGTGGAATGGCGGAGTTGAGGTTGCTGACATTGGCGAGTGTGTGGGTGTGGGCAGGTATTTGACGGATGGTATGCTGTTGCGAGAGGCCATGACGGATCCTTTGCTGGAGCGGTACAGAGTGATCATCCTGGACGAAGCGCACGAGAGGACGTTGGCGACGGATGTGCTGTTCGGGCTGCTGAAGGAGGTGTTGAAGAACAGGCCGGACCTGAAGCTGGTGGTGATGAGTGCGACGTTGGAGGCAGAGAAGTTCCAGGCGTACTTCAACGGGGCGCCGCTGATGAAAGTGCCCGGGAGGCTGCACCCGGTGGAGATATTCTACACGCAGGAGCCGGAGAGGGACTACCTGGAGGCGGCGATTCGGACGGTGGTGCAGATTCACATCTGCGAGCCGGCGGGAGACATCCTGGTGTTTTTGACGGGGGAGGAGGAGATCGAGGATGCGTGCAAGAAGATAGGAAGGGAGGTGCAGAACCTGGGGGACCAGGTGGGGCCGGTGAAGGCGGTTCCGCTGTACTCGACGCTGCCGCCAGCGATGCAGCAGAAGATCTTCGATGCGGCACCGCCACCGGCAAAGGACGGGGGACCGCCGGGGAGGAAGATCGTGGTGTCGACAAACATCGCGGAGACGTCGCTGACGATCGACGGGATCGTGTACGTGATCGACCCGGGGTTCGCGAAGCAGAAGGTGTACAATCCTCGGATTCGAGTGGAGTCGCTGCTGGTTTCGCCGATCTCGAAGGCGAGCGCGCACCAGAGGGCGGGGCGTGCGGGTCGAACGCAGCCGGGGAAGTGCTTCAGGCTGTACACGGAGAAGAGTTTCCAGAACGACCTGCAGCCGCAGACGTATCCGGAGATTCTGCGGTCGAACCTGGCGAACGTGGTGCTGACGCTGAAGAAGTTGGGGATCGACGACCTGGTGCACTTCGACTTCATGGACCCTCCGGCACCGGAGACGCTGATGAGGGCGCTGGAGCTGCTGAACTATCTGGCAGCGCTGGACGACGACGGGAATCTGACGAAGCTGGGAGAGCTGATGAGCGAGTTTCCGCTTGACCCACAGATGTCGAAGATGCTGGTGGTGAGCCCAGAGTTCAACTGTTCGAACGAGATCCTGTCGATCACGGCGATGTTGTCAGGTGCGGAGGCGATCCTTGCAAGAGACGTATTGTGTTGGTTAGGCGTGATAGCATTGCAGAGCGTTGGTAGGAGGGTGGGATGTGGGGGGTAGATAGGGGGAACGGTCACAGGGATGTGGCATTGGGATGATGAAGGATGGGATGATTACAATGTTGTTTTTGTTGTTGATGACGATGATTGTAGCAGTAGGCTGCGGTTAGAGCTGTGATGTTGATAGTGTAAAGAAGTGGTGCAGAGTCACATCAGCGTGCATCATTATGCACGGCAGTTGGCCCTCTCTGCGTGTGCTGACCCTCCGTGGTGGTGCTTCCGTCACTTTTGTGAAATTATTTTTTGGCTCATGAATGATCTGGCAATGGCACGTAATTGGTTTAGTTCCCAATTGCTTTCTGCGACCAAGAGATGCTCAAAAGGCAGCAGACGAAGCGAAGGCTCGGTTTTCGCACATTGACGGGGACCACCTGACGCTTCTGAACGTGTACCATGCGTACAAGCAGAACGGTACGTTGTGGGTCTGGGGATTGGGGAGTTGTGTTTAGAGGGGTGGTTATGATGAGTGGTGTGTGTCGAGGCTGTGCGGAGGGCAGGGTGGAGTGTGAATCTGCATGCGAGGGTGCAGTGGTGAAGCATAGGAGATGTGTTGGTTGTGGCGGTGGGGATGGTTGGGACGTATGCGCTGGGGGTTGAGAGTGCGTGGGAGGGGAGACGGAAGCGTGGTAGTGGTGTGTTGTGGCAGTGGGTTGGTGGATGGCGAAGATGTGAAGGTGGGAGGTTAGTGTAGGATGTGGAGAGAGAGAGAGAGAGAGAGAGAGGGAGAGAGAGAGAGTTGTGTGGAGTGGTGGTGTGATGTTGAGGAGGAGGTGGATGAGATGTGAGCCACAAACGGAGTAAGGGTGGGAGTTCGCGGATGGAGGGAGAGTGTCGGGTGGGAAGGCTGAAATGGGTGGGCGGGTGTGTGGGCGGACGTGCAGGTGAGGACGCCACGTGGTGTTACGACAATTTCATCAACGTGCGTGCGATGAAGTCAGCTGACAACGTGCGGACGCAGCTGGTGCGCATCATGAATCGGTACAACCTGAAGATGTGCAGCACAGACTTCAACAGCCGGGATTATTATGTGAGCATTCGGAAAGCGATGCTTGCGGGGTACTTTATGCAGGTGGCTCATCTGGAGCGGACGGGTCACTACCTGACAGTGAAGGACAACCAGGTAAGAGACGAGGGGCTGGGTGGAGATGTTCCGTGGATGTTGTTGTGGAAGTAGTGCAGTCCCTACCGGGAACCGAGTGCGTTGTGGGGTGGCGTGAGTGAGTGAATGTGTGTGTGAAGCGGGGTCCTGTCATAGCGCGTCGGGGTTTGGTGTTGGGGCGAAGCATAGGGTAGGTGGGAATGGTGGGAAGACGTGTTGTGGGAGGTGGATGTGAGGGTTGTGGAGTGCTGCGTGGTTTTGGGATTGGGGAGGCATGATGAGGGGTTGAACGGAGGAACGTACTGACGTGATTGTTTGGGGCGTGCAGATGGTTCATCTGCATCCGTCGAGTTGTTTGGACCACAAGCCGGAGTGGGTGATATACAACGAGTTTGTGCTGACTACTCGGAACTTCATTCGAATAGTGACAGATGTGCGTGGGGAATGGTGAGTGTCGCGGCGGTGTTTGATGTGGGGTGGTGGCGATGTGGTTGGGATGTTGCAAAGGGGGTGTGATTGGTTCGTGGAAAGATGTGGATCGGTTTATAGGTAGTTGTGGCAGCGGAGTGTGAGGGTGATCAGCGGACGCGTGAGTGGGTTTGGGTGGGATTTGTGGAGCAGAGTATGTGGCATGAGGGTAGGGTATCGTGGGGCGGCAGAGAGCGCATGAGATGGCGAGTGTGGTTGGAGGTTTTGGGTTGGATGATGTTGGATTGGGTGTGTTCTGAGTAGGGTGATTGGGAACTTGTGTGGTGGGGTTGCAGGCTGATAGACGTTGCTCCGCATTACTACGATTTGAGCAACTTTCCGCAGTGCGAAGCTAGACGCGTGCTGGAAAGACTGTACATGAAGCGCGAGAGGGAGAAATCTGAGGCTAACGGTGGAAAGAGGTAGTCAGCAGCTTGGAGCTGAACTTCAGATACTGCTGACTTGTCTATTCACGGTGTTGCTTGTCAGTTATTATATTGTGTTCCTCTTCTCGTTCCCATTTTTTTCAGGGGTCTGAGGATGGTTTTGCCTTGAAACGACTGGTCCTTTGTAGCAAATCGTTGAGGAAAGTTGAGGGAACATAAATTGAGCATTTTGGCAGCTGTCCTCAACCTAAGCACGCCCCTAGGAAATCGTAGGAAGTGGCTTATAAACTACGAGCCGACTGATTGAACCGCAGTTACAATTTCGGTGAAAGGTGGAGGTGGAGTTTTTCAGGGCGTGATGAAATCGTAAGGAGTTCGGTTGTGTAGTCTATGCTTGATCCGCTCTTTGCTTTCAGGCATCATAGAGCTGAAACCAGCCGATGCTTTATGTTGAAACTTTAATATACCAGCTGGCAACAGCAGCAATCTTTTACGGAAATAGATTAACTTCCAAACTTTTGAGCACAGCTGATCATTCAGAAAGTTCAGGATAGTTATATTTCTTTTATTGTTTAAATGTTTTGCAATGGTGTCCTATTTTCTTCAATTTTATTACCTGTGGCTGGCAATCTTTTCATCGGACCGTAGGGTGATTTCTCTTCAAATGTTTTCCTAGTTTGTGTGGATCCTTTCTTCGGTTTTGCCTTGTCTCCCCTTAAACGCTTTATAATTTCTGCAACAATGTTAATAACCTGTAGATTTTAAATCATGTTAAATCATAATGTTAAATCATTGACTTTTTCTTTGTTTATGTATTAATTTTTTTTTAAATTCTTTAAATAATAGGGAAAATATCATGTATACCCTTCAGATATGTTGAAACAACAATTCAATGTTGATAATAGCAAATATACCCTTGTATGTGATAAGCTATCACCAATCTTCTTTTTTTAGATGCATTTTATTGTGCAGATTTTGGCCTTGCCTAGTTTTATCTTTTTGATCATTGCAAATTTTTTGCCTTCTTTTCTTCTGTTGATTTGTATAGCATGGGGGTGATGCAACTTGTAGACTTTAGACTTGTTGATGTGCATATCTAATTCAACATCTTTGACATGCCTTTAGTTATGGATTGACATTGAAAAAAATATGCTGATTGAATCCTTGATAGATTACAAAACTCTCAAATCTTGTTGCATCAATATAATATAGAATTATATATTGCAATGACATCCAAAATGAGGAGTAATTGATTTTCTCACAAAAATGAAGAGAATAGTTCTATGGACGTTGAGATTAAAAGGTGACAAATTGGTAAGAGATTTGACTTGATGCAAGTAACTTGTGATTGCCAAATCCAACTTTTTGCAATTTATGAGTTTAACAACTTGGAGATAGAGACAACTAGCATGAGTACTAGATGTGTTGAGGTTCTCTCTCACAAGCTTGCATATTGTGAGTATATGTGGTATGTACAAAAGCATGACTTACACAAGGCACAAATAACACATTGAGATCCATGCTAGATCAAAGTCCACATCTCTCATCTATGGCTATATTTGGATTGCATGAGAGGATGAGCCTTATATGCTAAGGTTGCAAATATTCTGCAATGGATGCATGATCCATTGAGTTTTCCTCCTTTGACTCACTTCTCTATGAAGGATGTTATCTAAACTAGCTACAACTTATAGAATGTAAAGGCCTTTGTTTAACATCACAGACTTTGCCTTTCAATAGTAAGCTCCTACAACAATTTAGTCTTTTATTGGGGTACAATTTTGTCTATCTTGAAAAAAAAACTTGATGTCGTAACAATCACTCTTCTATACTTCATGTAGACCATGTAAAAAATTAATAATAAGATTTGTTTGTATATCAATGCACATAAGCTTCCAGCGTCTAAACATGATAAGTAGTTGGACATCACTTCATGGATTAGAATGGTTAAAGAAATGGTTAGTGATGAAAAAATCACTTAGAACTTGATGCAATATTTGTGATTTTAGCTCAAGAAGACAAGCCAAATTTTGTTGATCCTTCTAAGACATTTGTGGCCCAAATTGTAGGCACATGAGCAGCTTTGCAAAATAATAAAAAATTATTGTGTATTTCAAAGAGATGTTGTTATATGCACTCTACCATTATGTAGCCTCAAGCCACCATAATGCCCACAGGATTGTTAGAAAGCCAAATTTGCACATCAAAATGCACACGATTTGGACCCCAAATGATGATTAAAAAAAAAAGAAAAAAAAGAATGGTAATATCTTATCACATTCAAGGATAGATTTTCTATTATTAAAAAAAGTGGGATAGATTTGCTATTATCAAGAATACAAGGGTATATTTAATATTTTAGCATATTTTAGGGATATATATGATATTTTTTCTTAATAATAATTCATGATGTGTATTATTGTGTGTAATTTTTAACATTTATTAGTGGAGTTAATTTGAATTTGAAGGAGTTTTTATTACTCTAATTCATTAATTCAAATTAACATGTTATCAAAATACTAAAGGTATTATTTTTAAAAAGATATTATTTTATTTTATTTTATTTTATTTTTACACTATATAATTTTTTATTAAAGTTCAACAATATGATTATTTGATTGTGGTTGTGATTAATGACTAATTTTGAAAGAGCAAGAATTTCTTGCTAACATGCTACTTCAAATAAATTTCAATTGCTATCTAGTAGAATATTTAAACATATGTTATTTATTTTTTTGATAAATTTCTACTTATGATTTTTTAATATTTTATTCAAAGTATATTTTAAATAATTTAGATAGGAAGTTGTTAAAGCCACACCCCCCTAAACTTGTGATGATTAATTTTGAGGGACTAAGAACAAGAGACAGAGATAGAAAACAATTAATAAGGGCTAGGAATGGGGGATAGGGAACATAGAACAAGGAATTGAGATGAGAGATAGACAAAATTGATGATGAGATGATAATGTGGAGTGTTGCTTTAATAACAATATTATATTAATTTTTTATCTTAAAAATAGAAGAATAAATGCAAAGATATTTTAACATACAAAATAAATCCATTGTATTAAAATTAGACAAAGAATTTCTCAATGTTAAAATAATATATATATATATATATATATATATTATGTCATTATGAATGTTTTTATTTTGTTTTTATTACTAATAAATATTTATTTTTAGAACTATAAATATATAAAATTTATTTTAAAGTATGATTATTTTTTATTTTTTGTATTAAATTTATATCTAAGACATGTTGTATACATTCAAACATATTATATATGTATATATTTCTATTTATTTTAATTTTTTTAAAATAATAAAAAAATTAAAGTTTTTTCTATTATTATTTAAAATATTTTAATCATAATCTGTATATTTGAGTTAATTTATTTTAACTTTTATTAAATTAACTGATTTTTTTCAAAGAATTTTCTAAACCATATGTCGGATAGAAAATATAAACTTGTTGTAATAAATGTAGAAATTGTAGACAGAATAATTTCTTAGATTATAATAGATAATGGAAGTATTAATATTATTCTTAAGTATGTTATAAACACATTGGATTTAAAGATTATTCACGAGACAATTTTGAAGATAATATTACAAAATTAAAGTTAAATTTAGGAACTTTGCATATAAATTAGAAGTGTAGATTATATGATATCATGTTATGTGATATATTTATATTAAGAATGTAAAAAATATCTTCTACAATTAAAAAGAAGATGGTTAAGGCAATCTTTAACAATAACAAATTAATAAAATTTTAAACTCTTAGATAATTGAACTAAAACCATAATATTTAGTTATAATAAACTCTAAGCTTTAGTTTCTTTAGAATAGCCCCTTCTAAGCCTAAAATCTAATGAAATCAGTTCTATCTAATCTAACTCAACTATAGCTATTGTTTCATCAAAATATATTGGTCTTAGGTTATAAAAATAAAAAAATAAAGATAAATTTATTAAAACATTAGTAAAAATTTTATATGAAAAAAAAACATCTACATCAAATTTATAGATACTATTTATTGATTGGAGTTTAATGTTCATTACACAAACTTTTCAACCATTTTAAATAATATTTGAAGTCTATTATGACATGAGTTATCATCATGGTTCTTTAAATTTAAACATATAATTGATGGCATTAAAGTTGGATATGATACACTTGCTTATCTACTTGTATCTAAAGATTAGTAGTAAGATGTTAGAAATTTAACCACTTTCTAAGATTTCTTGTGCCATTCTAAAAAGATTAACAATAATAACTAATTAATAATGATCCTTCTAAGATACCAATTCTCTCGTTTGTTTTTGTTCATTAATATAAAAAAATGTGTAAAAGCAGCTTCAAAAAATAAAATAAAATAAAATAAAATAGCAAGAACTTGTTTTATTCAAAAAAGACTTGTCAAATAATAAGTATGAGTTCCTTCCTTTAAAAAGAGGCATTAAAATATGCTTGTATTGAATAGATGGAAATATTTTTAATTATTATTTTTAGAAGATTTTACATTTATTGAATATATAAATTTTTTTATCTATTTCTTTTTTTGCATGAATTTAAAGATGTCTAATAAATAGTTAAACTTATAATTTTCTTACTAAGAAAGGTATGGTGATAAGCTTTGGTAGCAATAGTCAAGATAATAAGAGCAAAAATATATTTAATATTCAAGTAATTTAATCCATTTGATTACTTAAGAAAAACAAAGTTGATATTTGTAGAATATAAGACATAAAAAGTGTGAGTTTTTTTAGCATCATATTCAATACTATAGATATATTTATTAAATCTATATGATGGAACAACATAAGATAAATTAAATCCTTATAAATCTTAGAAATCTTGATTGGCTAACAAATCTCTATTTTTTAATACTTTAGTCTATTTAAATTCTAATAAATTTTAATCTAACTATCTATTTGAGTCCAAATTCATAATAAACACTCAAAACAATTATATCTACAAAGTTGCAAAATTTCAATTACAGATTTGTCAAAATATTCATAAAACTTTTGAAAATGTTAATTCTGCTTTATTTCTTAAAAATAAAGACAATTGAATCTAATCTTGACTTTGCAAAGCTCTTACAAAGTCCATAAAAATCCAAATATCTTAAAACCATTGTTTATATGATCTTTTTCAAATTTTCTTTCGAATCTTACTCTCTAATTGCAAAAAATCTTGCATTTGTCATAAGCGGTAGTTTTATGTCTTGAGCTTTGTTTTTGACCTTGATTTATAATTGGTGTTCCCTAAATATCAATCTGAGAATTTTTTAGTTAATTTTTGCAAGAAACTACTTTTTAATTTTACTTAAAGATGCCAATAGTATCATTACTTTTAATCTATCTTATTTTGCCTTTTTTATGATGCCACAAAATATTAAAAAGTTATTTTAATAAAAATATAATATTAGCACAAAAAATTCTACTACCTTCTTATATTTTACTTATAATTTCTAATATAATTTTCTATTAAGTCTTTAATTAATTTCTTTTATAATATAAGTCTTTTAATGCTCTTTCACTTAATAGTTGTGTTACAATACAATATTAGGCATAGTTACAAGGCATTTAAAAGAACTTTCATCAAATGAATTTATTAATCAATAAGAAGAAATAATAGAGAAATTAGATTAATATTTATGGAATCCAATGGATATTCTATTACTATTACAAAAGATTTTACAATTTTATGATAGTCTTAGAAATATTATTTTAATAGAACTCTTTGTTAAACTTAATATTACTTTGGCTACAATATTTAAGAAATTATTTTTAATAAAAAGCTATATGTATGTAAAAAAAAATATTGCAATAAGAAAAATAAAAATAAAATATTTAGAACATCTACACTTGCAATATCTAAGACAATTACTTCTAAATGCCATTTAAGATTGTATGTCATGACTTCTGATTAATAAAGATGATCTTTAAAGGTTGAACATGATAGATCTTGTGATGGATAGATGGCCTTATTAAGGACATTTTTAAGCATAATATGGCCAAATACTTCAAGACCTATGCTTATGGTTATTTTGGAAGCTCTTATTATTATAGTTCAAGTGTTAATTGAAAAACAAAATAAGGCATAGGCATACATATTTTTGAAAAAATGCCACCTCAAAGAATTTTAGGTGCATAAGTCTACGAGTATGTTTAAATATTATGTCAAAATCTTGATGAGCTAGTAGTAATAGTTGTTACAGCTTTAGAATCCTATATCCATCAATTGATGTTGAAGAAGATTAACTAGATCTATAGACATAGCATATCAATATCATTGCATCTTTTTGGTTGTCCATAAGAAAGAAAGGTTGATCATATCTTACGTAATGGACAATATATCTAAGTTGTAGTAGAAGATGATTAATTTTGACTAGTATTAGTTAATCATATAAGAAGACCTTAATTATCATATTTGTTTATTTATATTTTGAGAAGGTGGACTTGATCTTATATTTGATATATATATATATATATATATATATATATATATATATAATGACTCAAGGAAGCCAATGCAATGGAGCATGAATATTTCATGGACTTTCTTACATACACCACAAGTGCATTTGATATGACAAAAATGCAACATTGTCAAATCTTTGATGAAGTTATGTAACTCACTTCTATGATTTGGTCTTTAGAAATGTATTTAGCATTTCAAAGGCACAACAATAGTATCTTTGAAAAAAATATAGCCATATATGCTTCAAGTTAGGAAGCAAAGAGTATTATATCTCAAGTTGTACAAAAGATAGTCTTTCTAAAAACTAAATTTATACAATTAATAGATGATTTGTATATGATTAAAATTAGAATATGAATAGCTTAAATTTGTAAAAGAAAAAAATATATTAATACAAAAAATAGAAAAGATACATAATTATTTAAATATTTAATTCAAAGAAGTAAATATATAGAGATTGTAATATTATTAGTAAAATACCAAATTTGATTAATATCAAATGCCAATACTTGAAAAATTATTTGATATAATTAGGGAGGCAAGAATCTTTAATATTTTGGACTTAAGCTTAAGAAATCACCAATTATCATTGTGACTTAAAGATATGGTAAAGACAACATTATAGAAAGTAGATGATGATAGAAGAGATGTACTTTTTTATTAGAACTTTTTATTTTTTGGCTTAAAAAAATGCTCCAAAAAAATTCTAATGTGTTATACATTGAGTCTTAAAGGTGTTGATATTTGCTTAGTGTTATCTTAATGATGTGATAGTATTTAATAAAATATAAAGAGAATATGTGAAGTACTTGTAATAAGTTCTTTAAAAATTATAAGCATAGAATCTTTGTCTACAATACATAAAATATGAAATATCTTATGATCAACTATCTTATCTAAGGCATATGAATATACTTGATAGATCAAAAGTACAATAGGCAAATATTGAAGTATTAAAAATGATTCTTCTACCTAATGATGTATTGCATTTGGGAGCCTCTATAGAATTATCAAACTATTATGAAAGATTTGATTATGGTTTTAGTATTTATCTAGACCATTGATTCTATTGTCATTGACTCATTAAGAATAGATGTGAAGTTTTGGCTAAAAAGAAGAATTTGAAATCTTAAAAAGAATATTAGATTTAACATTTGACTTAAGTTAGTAACATGCTTAGCAATCTTTTTGATTCTATAGAAATTAGAGTATATTTGGAATTGATATAGTATTGGCTTAAAAAATTAATGATAGCAAGAAGTTTGTCATTACATTTGCTTTATTAAGAAAAAATAATATATATATATATATATATATATATATAATCTTTGCAAGTTAAATATTAAGCAATAGTATAGGCAGTAGGTTATTTTTGCCTATAGTTTTATGGCTAATACTTTATACTTGTAATACATCACCAACCATTAAAATTCTTGCTAGAATCTAATAAATTTATTGAAAAGTTAGGTAGGTTGGCCTTATTACTATAAGAACATGATTTTGAAGTAGTTTTTAAGATGGAATTGTAAAATTTAGATGCTAGTGCTTTGAGTAATAATCCAAGTCTTTTAAATGAAGACTTAATTGATATTAGGTGGAAAAGTAGGTTAAATCAAGGTGCAATAATAGGATGCCATGTTGCATCTTATTTGGCTTAGTTATAATAAAGATTTAACTAAATTACATAAGATATTTTAGAAGATGATGCTAATAAGAACTTAAGTCAAAGAGTACTTCAAATCTCTATAGATGTATAAAAACATCAAGAGATTTCATATCATCTATAATATTGAAAATTTCCACATAATACCATTTCTAAAAAGAAAGATTATATAGTTTATTGTATAACTATGTTTTATTAAGAAGATGGTTTTATATTTTATAAATAATAAGGTGGGACATGAAGAGTGATTTATCAGTTTAATCACTATTTTTAGTTGATATAGCAAGTTCATAAAGACTTGGGGCATTTTAGAGTATACTATATGTATTCAATGCTATACAATTAATATTTA
Organism: Physcomitrium patens; assembly: GCF_059467195.1. Taxonomy (NCBI): domain Eukaryota; kingdom Viridiplantae; phylum Streptophyta; class Bryopsida; order Funariales; family Funariaceae; genus Physcomitrium; species Physcomitrium patens. The sequence goes on along the minus strand of NC_143433.1, from coordinate 1,543,933 downwards.
TAGATGGAGATGCAATAAGAGATAGTAACCTATATAGAGAGATGAAAAGTCTATAATTAAATTAAATAAAGTTTCAATAATTTGACTCTCTATTTGTAATCTTTACTAATTATGTAGAATCTTGATTTTATTGAACCATTAATAACCACACCATGAGGTACAAAATATATATATATATATATATATATATATATATAGATCTTATATTAGATAATTTTAGCAAATAGATTAAATTAATGGTTTTATTACAAAATTATCTTAAAGCTAGCAAAAGCAACGTTTTCAAATCATATTCTTATACGATTTAGAGCCCTTACAAAAGTGTTGATAGATTAAAGAAAAAATTCTCTTTGGTCATTTGAAGAATTTTGTACTAAAGCTTTGTTTGATCATCCTAAAATAAATAGAAAGCATTGAAAGGTAAATAGATTGACAAAGAGAGTAGTTTAAATAGTAAAGTATTGATTACTTAAGTAGTAATTGTTAGTAAGCAATGACAAAGATTAAAATTTGAAATTTATATAGAATAATAATAAATTATTGTATTAGCCAATAAGCATCTCTTACATCTTTTAGTACTTATCAGTTATTATATGACTTAGAATCCATATTATAATTAGCAATGAGAGAAAAATTAGATCCAATTGTTGATTTGAATGATTTAAGAGTTTTTCCATGCCAATAGCTATGAAATATTTAACAATATCTCAACACCAATCATGTGTAATCATACAAAAATCTACATTAATCTTTATATTGATTATAGTAATTAATTTTTATAAAATTAATTATCATTAAAAAATAATAATGAACAAAAATATAAGGTTAATACAATAAATTATCTTCTTTGTTGTTTGCATATTGTAAAAGTTATATACTCAATATTGGCAATTGTTCTAATTTGGCTTAGATTTCTATTACAAGTGGTGAAAGTTTGGAAAATATTTTCTAATTAATTATATATAGAATACGTTGTAGACAAATTTAATTAATTAGGCTTCAAATAAATTAAAGGCTTTAATCATATCTTTGCTAGAAATATAAGTTGGATGAAACTAATTGTTCTAACTAAGTTAGAACATATTAGTTCTAATGATAATGAAGTCTTTAAAATTGATTTGGGATAATTAGAACTAAACTATTATATCCAACTTTAGAGAGGTATAAAAGAAGATATTTTGGAGTTGGTTTGGTAGAGCAAATCATTGGTTGCTCTTCTCCTCTTATATTCTTCTCAAATCTTCTGTATATAGTGAAATATTAGAATGTAAGATGTAAAGCATTATTTATAGATTTTTTCTTGTAATTTCATTTATAATGTAAGATTGATTCTTTTGAAATATAGAAGAAGCTCAAATATAGAGCTCATTGTGTTACTATATACTATTGACTTATTAAATTAAAATATGTATTTTATAATATTTTACCTTTCTATGTTATTTTATTATTTCTTTTAGCTATTATGATTATTTTATTATAAATTAATTTTATTTTTGTAGTCATAATTTAACTAAAATTATAAATCAAAAATTTAATTTTATTCATAATTTTTATGTTATTAAATTTTTATTATTATACTAGCGGTTGGCGCTTGCTTTGCAATGCATTAGTCCAACCATTTTAATGTAGTTCTTATATTACAAAAAAGTTTAAAAGGAAGGTAACAACAATCTACATATATAAATATGTCTTCATGACCTAAGCATGAATTTTAAGAATGTAATATAATAGAATAGAGTAATAAATTTTAGAAATAAAATGCATCTAAAGATGCATGCATTGGAAAATATCCATTCATTGAATAGTGAAATTCAAGATGTAACCTTCTTCAATTGAATGGTAAGTTGTCTCAATTGAGAAAACATAATTGAACACCAAAAGAATGCAATTGGATGGAAGGGGACGTCGCCAAAGTGTGCATGAATCCTAAACATGCAGAGTTTGAAATAAAATCTTAACTTTTCCATCTACCTGATTCAAGTGTAAATATTTATAGGAATTTATATGACAATGTCATGTAAAAACCTCATGATAAACAATGTTTTTAACCGTTCCCATGGCTTCATTGTTGTCATTGGCAACCTTAATGTTTGCAGGATGTCTACCACGAGACAATGCCACATATAATTGACCATGGCTAAATACTTCATTGCGAAGATAAATACCAACTCGATCATATGATTGGCCCTGCGATTTGTTGATTGTTATGGCAAAAGCACCAGTGACAGGAAATTGTCTCCGGCAAAGTGTGAATGGCAAGCGGCTATCGTTGCAATGATGTGTGATTCTAGGAATCAATACCTCTTGGCTACGATAGCGTCCTTCTACAATTTCACATAACAACACACTGGAAGACACTTACAAAAGACACAAACGACTACCATTGCACAAACCTTTTGCCGGATTCAAGTTCCTTAGTAACATCAAATATTGGCCACATTTAAGACTTAATTGGTGAGGAGGCAAACCGCTCAATTGTAAAGAATTCAAAAACTCTACTAGGTAATGATGGGCATGTTCATCATTCTCGTGAATAAAATCAGCACTAAAACATTGATGCACATCACTAGGTATACGATCGGTGATTTTTCGGTTGATTTCTTGGGCATCATCATTCCGGACAGCCAAAATGACGCGCTCAGAAAAATCAACCGGATCATCAAAAATAGCATCAATGAGACCATCTAAAGAATTTCCAGGAGCAACTAATCCTAGCGGTAAATCTACCTTTGGACCGGTTTTGCCCTCACCAATATCTAACAAAAATCGTTGAAAGTCCGGTTGACTTTGCAAACGCATGTTAGTGGTCAAATGAAAATGTTGCATTAGTGGAAATAGGTATGAATGTCACAAGCAAGCTTGAACAGTTTGCTTGCGACCTCCACGTACAACTACAGGCAAAGTTTGGCGAAAATCACCGCCATATAATACTACAACACCACCATTTGGACTATCTATATTGCGTATATCTCGCAATGATCTATCTATAGCTTCAAACATAAAACGATGCCCAGCATAAGCTTCATCAAGTACAATCAATTGTACTTCACGTAAGCTTTGACCTAATGTAGACTAGGCACTAATGTTACAAATTGATGCATCGTGCAACTGTAAAGGAATAGCAAGAGTTGAATGTGCCGTTCGCCCTTCATTCAAAAGACATGCGGCAATTCCACTTGTTGCCATTGCCATACACTTGACATTATGACCACGAAGATAATCCAATATGGTGTTATACAAAAAGGTCTTACCTGTACCACCAGGACCATCTAAAAAGAAAAGCCGATCTGGAGAATCAGAATTTAAAACGGCAGTGGTCACCGCATTAAAAACAATGTATTGTTCTTCGTTGAGCCTACCTACATCCTCCTCTAGAAAAGTAATGTTTTGGTTATCAAAATCAATATTGTCATTGGAATCACCGCCAACATCAACAATGTTTGAATAACCAAACTCATTCAATTCTTCAATATTAAAAAAATCTGTAAGATGTTTGTCTGATGATGACAAATATTCTTCAATGGACAAAATTGCTTTGCAATAGCGATTTTGATCATTGTGCCAATCATCAGACATAGCATCAAGATGTGTCTTTAGTAAGCTAAGAGGATCTAGCGGTTGTCCAAATACAAGAAGTGTTGCAAACAACCGTCGAACTTGTTTAGGCAACGCAATGACAGTTGCCTCTTGCAGATAATTTTCCCATTCAGAATCATCTTGTAAAAGTCCTCTTGCAATACAAGCGGCCTTGTACGTTGGATGCACTATATCCTGAAAACAAAGTAGGTCCTCAAATGAAGTTGGTGCCTCGACATGAGTCAACAACAAATGCAAGTAAAATACTTCGGTACCTATGGGAACCATGTTTATCCGACCAAAAACTTTTATCTTACGTACTCTTCTTTCCCACATGTTATTCTTCACATCCCACTTGTAATAGAGTGGAAGATCCATGTAACGAAGAAGCATATGGTTGCCTTGATTGCCAGAAGCAATTAAGGCACGAATATGGCAATTAAGCTCAAAAAACTTGGTGAGTTTAGTCTCAGCATTTTGATCAATCACCGAGTGCAAAGATGTTCCTTCCTTAAAAGTAACATATTGCTGATCGGGAAGGTGAACAGGCAAACGACAAATACTATGGCTCTTATTATTAGTTTCAAAACCAAAGAGCCTCCAACATGCTTCTTGGGCGGCCACATAACGACCCTCTAAGAAATCCTTAATCTCATCTACCACTTCATCTGTTTCTACAACACTACGATCTGAACCTTTAAAAATATACTTATAGAGGTATTTGACAGTTTTTACAGAACTGCAAATTTCCACATTAATGTGACAATTAAATCGACCTATCAAATATGGATTGTATGGCACAACCCATCGATTGTCTAAACGGACAATTTGTCCACGTACACGTTTCTCGATATATCGACCTTGATTTCGACGACGGTACAAAACATGTCCGTCACCATCTACCTCGGTAGTATCTCGAGCTTGCATCGGATAGTTCTTTGTACATCTATCGTCTTCCATGCATGGACAATTGGGATTGTCCAAACCACATGGTCCATGCATCATGTGCTTGGCAACCGCGGCATACAATTGCGGTTGTCTATCTAAATCAGGAATCTCTGCACATACTATCCTATCTACAAGGTCACAGTCATTGACCTTGTCTTTCAACCAAAGAAGAATGTGTGCATGAGGAAGACCACGTTTTTGAAACTCAATAGTGTAACAAAAAGCAATTGTCTCTCCCATGACATTCTTCTTCGTAATCTCATCCATCAATGCTCTTAACTTGAGCTCGAAAACATGCACAACAATATCTGGACGATCAGGAGGACTTTGACCTGGCTCAAGCTCATCAAGAATCTCAGGCCAGATCGGATTACATGTCATTGTCACAAACAAATCGGGTTTTCCTAAAACTCTAACCAAAACCATACTATCATGAAAGAGTTTTTGCATGTATCGGGGGGAACCAATGAATGTTGTAGGTAAGACAATGCAACGCCCAATGCGTGCTCCATTGTCTTCCTGCAAAGCATCTACGACCCCTTGATAGCACTCTGCAGAAGTTCAGTTTGATGTTGCCTAATGAAAAGCAAATTTTCATGTTCTACACGTAAATACTGATCCACTACATATTGCTGGAATAATCTACCAGCCTTATGTAATACATTAGATTCTGGGCACTTTTGAAGCAAATATTGGACATATGACTTTAAAGTCACTCCAGTATCTACTTTAAAAGTTGGTGACCACCCACATCGCCCGTCAAGAAACAACAAAGGATAGGATAAAGCATCGTAAGCTGGATGAATTTCTTTTATTCGTATTAAATCTCCACCACGTTGGTGAAGAATAATATCTCTACCAAAATTCATGTATTGTTCGTCAAGAACAACAGCAGCAACTTTTGGAACTACTTGGCGATTATATCGACGGGGATGTTCACCAAAAGGAACCTCATCGGAGATACGAAGTCCCATGTTTTGTCCCCTTTGAAGAACATCACGCGAAGACTTAAAACCACGAACCAACGCATTTATGGATTCTAAAACTTCTTAAATGTTGTTAACAACATCACGATGAAGATCATCAAAAATCTCCATACGACAATTTGTTTGTAAACCATCATCCAAGAAATAAATTTGTGCAAATCTAGCACCTTCGTCTAAATCGGGTTGTAAATTTCCAATGTGATGGCATAACTCTCCGTTCACACGAAAAGTATATACCCCTCTACCTTCAACTTGGCCAGAGTGAAACTTACTACGCATACTTGTAAATGCAAAAGCTTGATTATACTTTTGAATGGATTTAAGGAACTCTCGAGATTTAGGTGTTGTGCCCATATAAAGCTCATTGAGCATTAGATGGACAATGGGGTGATTAACATGTTCATTGGCAATTTTGCCATTGTAACAACAAATGGTATTTTTTTCTTTTTTAAAACGAAAAGCCAAACATTTTGGACATTGGATGCACATTGATCCAACACTATCAACATTGACATCTACAAAATTATCAATGGTAGACAAAGCACGAGCCATTCTCTAGAAAGATGACAATATAATAAAAAAAGTGGAATTTAGGATAGGAAAATGAAGACCCTATCATAAATTCTAAACTCCACAAAGATAAAAAGATATATCAATAAATAGGATTTAGTGTAGGATAGAAGAAATCCTACCCTAAATCCTAAACTCCACAAAGATTGAAAAAATTCATAAGAAAAAGCAGAGTTTAATGTAGGATAACAAAAATCCTAACGTGAATCCCAAACCATTTCAAAACTCACAAAAGTAAGGTTTTTGATAGTACCTTTGTAAGCTTGTGCTCCAAGAAAGTTGCACCTTTTGATGAAATTTCACTCCACTCTAAAAAGTTTACGTTCAATGCACTACACTTCAAAGAAAAAAAATAGATTAGGTTGGCGCTTGCTTTGCAACACATTCGTAGCCAAGAGGTATTGATCTAACACACAAAAAACATGCATGAAAACAAATGTGATGAACATATTCTCAAGCCATACTCTACCTCCAAAGTTTAGACTCTAAATTTTTTTTTTGAAGACACTTAAAAATGTCGATTTTTGAAAATTTTTGTCACAAATCATTTTCTTTCCTACTAAATGAAAATACACCTAAAAAGTCCAAATCCGAAGTCGGAATTCAAAAATAATTAGTATTTTGGGAGATATTAACTCACTGTTAAATGAATTCTGCCCAAAATACAGTTTCATCCATAGTGGATGAAAAATTGCGCAGCGGATGAAAACCATGTATCGGATGAAAAAATGCAACAGATGAAAAATCGCGCAGTGAATGAAAAATCGCGCAGCGGATGAAAAATCACAGCGGATGAAAAATCATAGCGGATGAAAAATTGTTGGGCAAAAAAAAAGTTAAAAAAAGTAAAAGTAAAAGTTTCGGCGATGTGCACATCACAAAACAGCTGCTCGTTTTTGAGTCCTTGATGTTTTTTGTTTTTTGTTTGGTTTTTTGCAACTAAAACCACTAAATTTCAACTTGATTTGAAAGTTTAATGTTTGAAAACTTGATTTTATGATTATCCAAAATCAAAAATTACCAAAAATTTCAATCTTTCAAAACCTTTCAATCTTTCACAATCTTGCAAAAATTGCAATCTCACCTCAAATTTCTTGAACAATCTCCACAACTTGAACTTTGTAACTCCAACTCCAACTCCAACTCCAACTTTGTATTCAAACCTCCAAGATCACATCAACCAACTCCAACTCCAACTTCACAACTTACAACTTCCAACTTACAACTTCCAACTTACAACTCACAATTTACAACTCAATCTTGAAGTGCACAATCCAAAAAATGTTTTGAACATCAAATTTGTAATCAAGAGCTTCAAAATTGTAATCAAGAGTTTCAAATTTGTTTTGGGTAAGCTCAAATTGTAACACACACTTTGGATTGCACACACCCACAAACTCAACGTTCAAATTTCAAAACCGCGTAGTAATAAACGGAGCAGTCAACCGCGCAGTCAACAAAAGTAAAAGTAAAAGTAAAAGTAAAAGTTATAGCCACAGTAAAAGTAAAAGTCACATTAAATGTAAAAGTAAAAGTCACAGTAAAAGGAAAAGGAAAAGGAAAAGTATAGTTGACTTTTGATAGGGCTTATGATTTTAGTAGTATGATAATATTTTAAAAACATAGCTATATATATTATTCTTATTTTTAAATAAATTATAATTTCTTATTACTAAATTTATATGTATTATATTTTATATATTATATATGAAAATACACATTGATAATATATAGTTTTACTTACTTTAATCAATACAAAACTTGGAGGTTTCTTATATAATTACTAAGAAGGTTTTAACCATAGTATGGATATTTAAGGTATAAATTTAATTTCTAAATATTTGATTAAAATTTTAATTATTAAAATCTTACATTTAGGATTACTATTAAAAGTATACATTGAATGCATTTACAATCAAAATTACAATTATACTATTTGATGCAAGTCGTTTTCTATCCACTACAAAGTTTATTTCTTTTTGAAAGTATTGAGATCATTAAATGTAGTCGGCGCTCTCCATGATATTTACTATAGACTACGGTAAATACCATAGCTACAATATTTAGAGTCTAGTGGAGAAGTACTATTTATCCTCTTCTCTTTTCTCTTCTTGTATACAAGACACAACTAGATGAATAGATTTTTGGGTGTGAAGCTCTCTCTCCTTAGAAACCCTCTTGTGTGTATGACTTACTACTACTCTTGTGTGTGTATGACTTACTATTACTCTTGTGTCTTTCTAAACATTCTCAACAGAAAGAGCTCTTTTAGAGCAAGATTTTGAGTAAAGGTGAACCCAGATTTGTCCGGCGTTGCAGAGCAGCGTTCTGATGAATGAACAAATGAATGAAGGAATGAATGAGTGGCTAAGGGATCGATGAATTAGGGTTTCATGCTTCATCTGTGGAGAGCAGCATCGGAGCCCTATAATACCTGCCATTGCTCCGTTGCAGAGTATCGGGTTGCCATGTATCTTGGAATCCAGGAAGTGTTGTCTTTCTGGATCGATGGTGTAAGATGTGGTTACGTTGTTTCCCCGCTTCGTGGATAGTGTCGATGCTGCTGTAGTCTCGGCTCTGGGGGCTGCTTGGGTGGATTTGTGCAATGCTTGATAGTGAGGGGGTTGGGCTCAGTGTGGCAGGAACGCATCGTGCCTTGGCCGCCGCCGAGAGTGAGGCACGTCTGGGTGCTGAGTTGTGATTCCAGCCCGCATTTGGGCTTCGGGAAGAGTCGGTGAAGGGGGAGAAGTCGTTGGCGATGGGGATTTGCTGTGAGATGTCTGTGCTTGTGAAGCTAGGTCCTCCGTGTGTGTTGTGGTCGTTGTTGTAGGGGCTGTGGGTGGTGGGGTCAATGAGATGTGTGCGGGTGGGAGGAAGGTTAATGGGTAGGCGCTCGGTTGGAATGTGAGGGATGTGCCTGTGCATGAGGAGGCTACCATGAGTAGATTGGTAAGTTGTTGTGGATACAGTTGTGACTGCGATGGAAATGGTGAAGGGTTTGTGAGGCAGTGTGGTCTGAGGTGTGGAAGGCACCCGAGTCCAAATCCCCGATGATTAATGACATTAGCTCTATCCGGAAATCCACATGTGGACAAGAGATATAAAGTATGAGGGAAAAGACTTGGGTGATGGTTATGTGTTTTGTAGGCTGCATCGAAATGAAACCTGTCCTGGTGAAATTTGATGAGAACCCGGAAATCATAAAAACGTGATCTTGAGAAAGCTACACAACTCAAAAGAGAAATACATTTTGGACATTTGCATCTCATGCTGTGAACTGATGAATTAGTAACTTTGTCACTATTCACTCGGTGTAATAATTGACCTAGCGTTTAATTTGCACCCCTGTACAAGGAATCATTTAAAATACAGTAAATACAATAGGAGTTTTCACAACTTTCACTCTTTTGTTTCCTTTCATCAGCGCGATTCTAGTAATAATCGTATGTTATCAATGATTTAATACATATTTGATTTTCAAATCAATCTTACTATGGATCCCATCAATGCTCAATTCCTTGTGATGTAACGAAATCGCTTAAACAAATGAAATCGCTCCTTCGTAAATTAAAACTACTTGTGATATGCAAAAAAATTCTTTTAGCTATAGAAAATTGATACTCTCAAAAACATAAACGATTGTGAAATACTCTTGATGTCTAGTCACACTAATGAGATTCTTTGGTGTATGAAATTGTAACTTAGTATGTTAATTACCAAACTATGATGTAATGATGTATTAAATGACAACTATCTACAAAGTGAAATGCATGAAAAGGTGACATTTTGAAGGACTTTACATATTATCATCTCAAAAAGTCTTGGAATGATTTTGTACTACCAAGATAATATTATGGTCATTTTAATTAATGTAGACCTTGATGCATTATTATTAATATTATTATATTTGACCAATTGGTCCTACTAGGCAATGCAGTGTAATGTCAGTAGAAAAATTGAATGCATCTACATTCTTTCTATATCTAAACTTATGAAAATGCTTATGGTCTGGATAGATTTGCTTAGGAACTTATTGAACAATATTGTGTGATTGATTGTGTGACTTAACAATCCATATAATATCAAGTATTTATTTACCAAAAGTTATACAAAATTACATTCCAAGGAAAATATCCTATAATCCCAAAAAAGAAACTCTTATGCAATCTAAACGAGTGAACCAAACAGAATATATATATTTATACTTTTGAAATATATATTAGACAATATTCTGTGTTCCAAAATACCATAAATTGCACTTAAATGTCTAAGAATTTTTTAATGGAAAATGTAAGAAGCAAATGATATTGCAAGACTCAAGAACACAGAACTGAGAGATAGTTTCTTGTATGATGAGGTTGGTTGTATGTTTCATAACTAATGATGTAATATCCCAGTCATTAGAACAGCAAAATTCTAATAGTATTGGTCTTATCCAAAACAAATATAATTGGCATGAAACCCTATTTGTTGGTGTTTGACATTAATATGATTACTTCTGATTGTAATAAGTTGAAATAATTGTCTTTACTAGGAAACAGTTTTAAACATTTAGTGCAATATTTTATGTAGTAAGATTCTATTGTCACCAATTATAAAACGGTGTAAAATAAAAAATTTAAAATTTTTTAAAAAAAATGCCTGAAGCTTGCCATTGTTTGCATATATTGTAAGTGTTGCTACTATGTAGATTCTCTTAGAATTGGTATTAATCAAATTATAAACCATAATAAAATTAGGTATAAAATATGTTAAGTATTTTAATAATAGTATAACCAAATTTAGGTGGTTAAAATATATTGGTTTTTATTACATAATTATGTAATTGGAAATATTAAAGAAATTATAATCTAATTCAAACTTCAAGTATATTAAAAATATTTTGTATTGGACTTATAATTTACATTATTTGATTTGATTTGATGTTTTGCTTATTAATAGTATAAATTGATATTCTTGAATTTAATAATAGATTGTTTGTTGTAAAAACTATTCTTATTGTACATCATACAATATATAGTTGCTTTTTACTATTTAATTTCAAAGATTTTTTGTACATTTTTAAAGTCTTTAACAATTTCAGTTTAGAGTTTTTAAATTTTTTAATTTAATCCAATTTTTTAAAAAATCTTATTGTCTAAATGTGATATTTTTAAAATCTATAGTTTATGACTGCATATGCCAAAAATATTGTATATATAATATTTTTATTTTTAAATATTATTTAATAATTATATACTTAAAGAAGTTTAAGCCAAATTGTTATAGGGAATTATAAAAGTTAGAAACAGAAATTTAAATGTAGACAGAGAATTACAAGTATCAAAGACAAATAAATAAGTCATAATCTCAAGAATTGTCTACAACTTTTAATTTACTTTGGATATTTGAACAAATATTTATAGATCTTTAGAAGTTTTTACAATCCTCTACAACCTTCCATATGATTCCTTAGTTTGTTACAAAATCTCTATAAAACTTTCATGGTCTTTTATAAGTTTATATTTAAAGATTCTTAAGTTTTTAAAATATTTTGTGATTTTTAGAACGTTTTGTAGAAACTTCTGTAGGACATTTTATCATAGTTTAACAACAAAGGCAAGAGAAAGAGTAGCTCACTTTCATGAATATTAGTTTTAAAATAATCTAAATATATATTTATTTCTAAATTTAATCTAATCATATGTCTAATCTAATATATTTTTTTTCTTGTGTTTCTTTATCTCTAATTGCATTGTACTTTTGTCTTTTTATAGTTTAGCAAGACTACCTTTTTACTAATTGTTTTGTATCTTTTGACTATTAAATAGATTATACTTTTTTTTTATAAGATATTATTACATATTAAAGATTCAAAATTATCTATCTTTGAATTAATATCTTATCTTGTAATATTTTATTTTCAAGGAAGCTAATTACTTTTGAAAATAAACATGAATTTGAAGGTTGTATGACATATGTATATATATATATATATATATATATGTATATATTCAAAAAAATAAAATTATTTATTCAATAATAATAATAATAATAATAATAATATTTAAATATTTTCATCTTCTTTAATTTTGTAAACCTTTTTAAATGTAAAATAAGTACTGATTTATATATCAAAAATAATTGAATAAGTTTAAATATCCCAAATAACTCACATTTTAAGATTAATTATTTTTAAGAAACAGAATTTAATGTTATTTAGACAGAAATCTTAAACATGTTTTGAAATACTTATAAAAATAGTTATAAAAACTCTAATTAAAAAACTTAAATACATGAAATTAGTAACTAATATTTTTTCACAAAAAAAAAAAAGACTATAATATTATTGAATTTTGAATGAACTAAAATAATTAGAAATGAGTAGAAATAGTTAGAAACATGTTAAGTAAACAATATTGTCTCATAAGACATTGTAAAAGTTTCTTGGTTGCAATCAGAGTCAACAAGTGTTTTTCGATGAGTTAAATAGCTAGATTTTTTTTAGATTTTAAATACTACCATACTTCAAATATATGTAGATCTAAAACATCACTGTAGTCCTTGAGTAGCTTTTGCATGACTTTTTTTTAGTTAGTATATTTAATATGCAAAACTAAGATCATCTTTAGTTTTATTAATGTATTCAATCTAATCTAGTCTTGATTCAAGTTCTATTGATGTCTTTATTTTTATTAGCATATATATATATATATATATGTGTGTGTGTCAAACATAGATAATATCTGAAATAAATAAATAAATAAATATGTCTTTAAAATATTGCTTTAAAGCTTTAATTTTTTTATAAATTCCACTACTTTAAGGCTTCATTTCATGACCATTAACAACAATTTTCCATCCAAATTTAACTAAGAAGTAAACCCAGTAAAGCCTTCTTGCATGTAAATGTCTCCAAACCTTCTATTGTATTATCAATCGGCTCACCAATGCCATCCCACCTATTGTCTAACACCCCCAACATATGCAAATAACATTCAAAAGCTTGTATTGACAATGTTCTTTCTTTATTTTTCCATTCTATGCCACATGTACAACAAAACTCATATTCACACAAGCACCTCACGTGGTAACAACCCTCGGCATCAATTTGTAAAGATTTGTCTTTTAGCCATCACCACAATCAGGAGAGAGGTTTTGATATTCCTGACAAGTTCGGTTCCAATGCCGAGGAACTCCAAAAAAGCTTCGTCTGCATTCAACGCATGCTATGTTCTGATACATTGACGATTTGTTGAGTGAAGCCGACATGCTCTGTCGTGTAGGATCCAAGCTTTTCTAATCCATCAAAAGTAGAGCATATTTTGCGTACAAGCAGTATGCTTCATCTCCTTCGGGAACACTTGCTTTTGTAAGCTGCTTTGTGCGCATGACAAATACCTCCATTGTAGGATTGTGTTTGCATTCGTGAGAATATTCGAGTTCCTCTGAACAATCTGACTGCGGACAACGAACTGGAACCTGGCTAGCTTGAACTTCAACCTGGGCATGTTGTAGCATTCATGCAACAGAATTTTAAACAGACATTTCTTCACAGTGGCCATCACTGATGAGACTTTGTCCTGAAGACGATTGAGACAATTTTCCTTGCTTTCCTATTCTGATATACACACCCTCCCGCCACACAACTCCGTCGTTCCTAGTGATTAAAGCATCGATCCCAACATGCCCTTCTGGTGTCTTCACCGCCCGCACCTCCAAGTTATGCTCTTGCTCATAATCTATAACTGGTCCAACTTCATCTTCTTCTTTCTCTTGGTGGTTCTGTCCATTCCTGGGCTCTAGCTGGACGCACTCATCTCCTTATTCCTCTCGGTGGGTTTTGTTTTCAAGCTTTAAGCAAACTTCCAAACGACGGCGGAGGTTCAAGATTATTGCTGCTTCAAAGAGACACGGGAACAGTTCTTCCTTGCAAGTTTGTTAGTGATTCAAACTCTTTCGTCGATTTCTTTCTTCTCTAAATGTCCAAGTCTGACGTTACTCGCGCAGACACCTTGTCTCCCCTCTGCTTTCCTTCTGAGGAAGTCGGCCGAAGTCATCGATAGCTAAGCTGATGACCATGCTGTTGAGATTCAGTCTTCCTCTCCTGTTCTTTTCGTTTATCGTTCAAAGCCTTTTTTTCTATTCATGAAGCTATAGCACCAGTTTTTCTCTGCACTATTCAATCTTCAGCATGTCTTCTGTGGGTTCTTTCTCTCCATGTCCAAGTCCTCCGCAAGTTTGGATCCTTGCCCCTGCAATTTTGGGAGAATCACATCAATCTCCTTTTTTCCGCTGTTCACGAAGTGTTGCATTGGTTAAAGTTTCAATCACTTCGGCACAATTTGCTGATCCCTTCGCTCTACTTCACAAGTGCAGAGCATTTCAACTATCTTCAGAAAAATCCCTTATCAGGAGTCATTGCTCAGATGATGGCAGTACGAATGTTGCCGCCAAGCGCAGTTCGCAAGATATAGTAATGGGGCCCCTTGCTTTCTACCTTCACCAAGTTTGTCGAATACAGTTGTAAAGATTTTACTTACAAGACATTTTTAAGTGATAATTTTAAAGAGCCCTTCAAATGTTCACAGTTTCATGAATTTTCTGATGTAGACATCATTTGATATTACATTACATTCTAGATTGTTGTGCAACAAAGTTAAAATCTGATAGGTTTCTGTTACCTGTTCGACAATACAAAGTTCATATAATCATGTAACAAAGTGAGCGTTGCACATTACATTTAGCAGTGAGCTTTCTTAAGGTCACGTTTTTATGATTTCCGGGTTCTCATCAAATTTCACCAGGACAGGTTTCATTTCGATGCAGCCTACAAAACACATAACCATCACCCAAGTCTTTTCCCTCATACTTTATATCTCTTGTCCACATGTGGATTTCCGGATAGAGCTAATGTCATTAATCATCGGGGATTTGGACTCGGGTGCCTTCCACACCTCAGACCACACTGCCTCACAAACCCTTCACCATTTCCATCGCAGTCACAACTGTATCCACAACAACTTACCAATCTACTCATGGTAGCCTCCTCATGCACAGGCACATCCCTCACATTCCAACCGAGCGCCTACCCATTAACCTTCCTCCCACCCGCACACATCTCATTGACCCCACCACCCACAGCCCCTACAACAACGACCACAACACACACGGAGGACCTAGCTTCACAAGCACAGACATCTCACAGCAAATCCCCATCGCCAACGACTTCTCCCCCTTCACCGACTCTTCCCGAAGCCCAAATGCGGGCTGGAATCACAACTCAGCACCCAGACGTGCCTCACTCTCGGCGGCGGCCAAGGCACGATGCGTTCCTGCCACACTGAGCCCAACCCCCTCACTATCAAGCATTGCACAAATCCACCCAAGCAGCCCCCAGAGCCGAGACTACAGCAGCATCGACACTATCCACGAAGCGGGGAAACAACGTAACCACATCTTACACCATCGATCCAGAAAGACAACACTTCCTGGATTCCAAGATACATGGCAACCCGATACTCTGCAACGGAGCAATGGCAGGTATTATAGGGCTCCGATGCTGCTCTCCACAGATGAAGCATGAAACCCTAATTCATCGATCCCTTAGCCACTCATTCATTCCTTCATTCATTTGTTCATTCATCAGAACGCTGCTCTGCAACGCCGGACAAATCTGGGTTCACCTTTATCCAACAACGTCACCTGAACAGGATGTTGATCAGTTAAATCCTAACCCTGAACCAGCTGAGGATGACAACGAGGTCCGTGGAGGGATACCCATGATTAGGAGAGAGGTGGGCGACGTCTATGAGCGGTATCGATGAAACAACTGGGGCGTCGACATTCACATCGGTTGCGTGAGGGATCTCATTCGACAGGAGACATTTTTTCGTGAGTAGGCAGAGAGGTGGTGGTGGAGAGCGGGGGGCGCCGCTGAGAATATTCAATTTTAGGGTTTGTTTTTGCTTGCGCAGGATTAGAGTGGACGGGAAGATCTGAAGTTTGAGCAGGTGTTGAGCACGAATTGAGCCATGGCTCAGAAAGTTTTTTGAGATTTAGGTAGGAGCGGCAGCAGTGGGTTTTGTGTCATTCTGAATCTGCGACACACATGATTCTAGTGGTTCTGCGCATGCACTCGTTGGATGAGCATTGAATGCGTACATTGCACAAGTTGAATATCGTGAGTTGCTGCATGAGCTTACTGCCTTCTGAGCCCGTCATGTGAACGCTGCTACTTCTCAAGAATCTGGATTGGATATGGTGCAAGTGCCCAAAGTCGGTCGAATCCGCTATCGGTTGTGGGTCGGTTTATTTTTGGAGGGCGTTGAATTTTTTCGATCAGTATGTTGGATTAGCGGATTTTGGGGTGGAATTTTTGAAGGCAGTAGCCGATTGATGTTAGCCTCTCGACAAGCTTAGGATCATCGAAGTAGGAGTTACAATAATTTGTGGCAACGAAACAAGTGATGAGCGGTTATTGCATAGGCAGTTTGGATCAAGTAACTTCGGAGGAGCAGTTCTCAAAGCTCATCCGTGCGATTGCCGTGAAGTTTTGTGTTGCTGCAGCCGCCTAAACTGCGGTTTCAACATGTTAAAGATCGTCGAGATCGGAGTAGCTAGGTGACCGGAGTGGGTGGTGGAGAAATAGAAACATGCTAACATGTTAACTATGAAGACCAAGCTAACTATGTGAAGTAATAGTAACATGTATATTTTTCTTGTAAATTATAGAAATCCTTTTAAAAAAGAATATACAATATATCTTATAAAATTGTTGGAATTTGTGCAAGTATTTTGAAGTTGATATGGATATTGATTAGGATATTAAAGTAGATAGATGATATAGAGTATGCAATTTAAAATCACAATTTTAAATAACAAAGCAAATTTGACATACATTTATAAATGTGGTGATAAGATGAAATTAAAATTTTTGTGGAAGAATTATTAAGGCATATTTTTCAATGAAGCGATGCAATCACAATATGAAGAGTTGTCAAAGACAAGAACATGATAAAAAAAAAAAAAAAAATTAGTGAGACTTCTTTCAAAGAAAGATGACAAAATAGAAATTACTTTACATGTATATTAAAAAAGAAATTGGAATGGCTATTGCCAAAAGACAAGAAAACTAGAAACTTTTGAAACTAGATTGGAAGCAAGAAATGAATTGACACGAATGAAGAAGGCTTCACTCTTGTTTCTATATATATTATCTAACTAGAGGCTACGTGGTGACGTTCTATAGGACTTTCAATATGTGTTGACTTTGTAGGGCACATGCCTTGACTTACAAGGCAAGTTTTTCTACGTGTGGGCTACATAGTTAACTTGGTCTTCAAACTAACAACATGTGTGGCACATGGTCAACTTGTTAATCACGTTTCTAATCCAAAAAGTCAATTAAAGACATCTATAAAGTCAAAGCAGCATCTATAAAGCTTTTAAGAAGCTTCTATAACAAATATTATAAAATTAACTTTTATTTATTTATTTTTACTTACTTCTACCTATTTATCATGTAATTATTGGTTTACATGTGTATGTCAGTGACAGGAATTTGATTATCAATATAGATTGCATGTTAAAAAAAAAGTTTATTTAACTATAATAGGAATTGTAGGATTAGAATCTTATACAATATGGAGTATGTCAAGAAATAAGCTTATTTTATTACAATAGGAATCATAGAATTATAATCTTATATAACATGTAGTGAAGGTCCTATTCTCTCTCCAAAATCCTTTCTTTGTTTTAATTTCAAAATCTAAATATCACAAAGCTTTTACTTTGTTAGATTTAAGAACCTCAATGTCTTTCTTAGATGAAGAATTTGTTTAAAGATATAGCATATTTTTAATGAAAAAAATTAAACTAAATACAAAGAATACATTAAAGAGAATTTGGCCAAAAAATTTATATGTCATTTCAAATGTCCAATAAGAGCTTTAATTTTATTTGTGAAGAAGAAAGATGAATCATTGCAAATATGTATCAATTTTTGAGGATTTGATAAAATCACCATTAAGAAATTGTATCTGTTACTTTTGATATTTAGATTTCTTGATCAGTTAAATCAAGCTAAGATCTATACAAAAATAGATCTATAAAGAGCATACAATATGGTATGCATGAAATAAGGAAATGAATAGAAGATTATATTTTGAATTAGGTATGGATATTTTGAATACAACGTCATGCCTTTTATACTTACAAATGTACCATTAGCTTTCCAATATTTAATAAATAATGTCTTTTGAAAGTTTTTAGATGACTTTATTATTTTTTACCTAATTGATGTCTTAATCTATTTTAAGAAAATAAAAATATATGAATTTAATGTTTGTTGTATGTTACAAAAATTAAGAGATGTGAGATTTTATGCCAAGATAGATAAGTATATGTTTCAAACTATTCAAGTCAATTTCTTAGGATACATCATTTCAAATATTAAACTTATGATGGATCCTAAAAAAATTCAAAGTAGTAGGAGTTAAAAGATCTCAAAAATGATAAAAGATATCCAATGCTTTTTAAGATTGACCAATTATTATTGGATCTTCATCAAAGACTTCTTTCAAATCCCAGCTCTACTTATATATTTGACTTGTAAAGACAAATTTTAATGGAATTAAGAAGCAAAAGTATTATTTTGAAGCTTTAAAGTCAAGATTTATTTTTGTACCAATCTTATTTTACATCAATTTTTTTAAGCCATTTTTTTATAAATATAGAAGTATTTGACTTTATTTTGAGTGTTGTATTATTATAAATAGAAATAGATGATAAATTTTATCTAATAGATTTTTATTAATTTTTTTTTTAATAATCAAGATCAATTACAAGATATATGACAAAGAATTTTTTTTGCAATTGTGGATTTATTTTAAGAATGGCATCATTTGTTAGAAGGCGCTTCTAATCTAGTCATTGTTTATATGGATCACAAGAATCTTGAATATTTTATATCAAGTCATATTTTTAATTGTCGCCAAATTCATTGAAACATGTTTTTAATAAGATTTAATTTCAAGTTCACTTATTGATTCAAAAAATAATAAGGTTTGTTAGATACTATTTTTAAATATTCTTATCTTGCACCAAAAGAAAGAAATGCATCTTTTATTTAATAAAAAATTATTTTCTTAAAGCCAAAACATTTTCATCTTTAAAAAATAAAATCAACATTGATTTTTTATTCAACCTTTGTTAAATAAATTCAATCATGTCTTTTGATCTTTTTGTTTATGATATCAAAAATATTTCTTCTAAATCCCATGATGCTTTTAAGTTTGAATTCAAGAACAACCTATTTTATTTCAAAAGACGCCTATATATTCTATAAAAAAAAACATATTAACTTATTTTTCAAGAACATCATGACTTTTTGGCAATTAAACATTTTGGATATAACAAGATTTTGGAGCTTATATTTAAGCATTTTTAGTCGTTGCAAATGTGGAAAGCAATGAAAGACTTTTTCTACTTGTGTGATATTTATTTAAAATCAAAAATTCATTGCCACTAATTCTATGGACTTCTCCAATCATTGCCCATACCCAAACAATGATGGTTTTTTTAATTCTACAGATTTTTATCACAGATCTTTCAATTTCAAATTTATATGATTCTATATTCATAATAATAGATTGTCTTACTAAGATGGTACATTTTGTACTATGTATAAAATCTATCACAAGTGAAAAAATAGCTAAGCTTTTTCATGCAAACATCTTTTGCTATTATGGATTATGCAAGGATATTACTAAAGATAAGAGGACTTAATATGTATTATTTTTATTTTATTTTTTTTAAGATTCTAAAGATAGATATAAAATTATCTTTGGCCTTTCATTCTCAAATTGATGGACAAATAAAGCGTATTGATCACATATTTGAGGTGTATCATTAACTATTAATAAGATGATTCAAGAATTCTTTTGCCATTAGCAGAGTTTGTTTATAATAATATTGTACACTCTTTTACTCATCAAATATTTTTTTTACTTATTATGGTTATCATCTATAACTTGATGTTTTTGATTTTTCAAAAATTAATAATCTTGTGGCAATAGATTTGACAAATTATTTGTTAAAGCTACATGTATTAATAAAAATTCAATTAAAAAAAGCTCAAAAATAAAAATAGATAAATACATATGCCTATTCTTAGGAATAACCATAATTCAAGGTGAATGATAAAATATGGTTATTTTGTTGTAATATCAAGACTACTCATCTTTGTAACAAGTTAGACTATTGTAAGCTTAGATTTTTTTCTATTTATAAATAAATCAATCTAGTTGTTTATTAATCATACCTATTAGAGTCAATGACGATCCATTTTATATTCTATATATCTCTTTTTGAACCATACAAAATAATGAATAAAATAAGAAAAAAATAGATGCCACTACTTTCTATAAAAATAGATAATAATGAAGAATTTGAAGTAAAAGAAGTCTTAGATTCAAGCAACATCAAAATAGGTTGAAATAACTAATTCATTAGTATAGATATGCTATTAAGGAATGCTTATAGGAGCCAACAAAGAATCTTATAAATACAATAAAGAAGGTGGAGGCTTTTCATCAAAGATATCTATCAAAACTTAGATAAAGAATAACAAACTTTTGTTGTATAAAAAAAATAAGATGAAGAGAGGATAATATTATATCTTTTATCCTTATTTATAATTTTTGTGTATATTGTGGCCCTAAAGAAATGGAGAATCAGTAACAAGCAGATTCAACTCAAGAACTGTTGTTTACTGATTTGTTGAATGAGATATTGTAATTGTCTCAACCTTCAAGGTAATATAATTGAGATGAAGATTGTCAAGAACAACATGTTCTTCTTCAAATAGATTACAAGCTACAATATGTTTAATATCACAACTATAGAAGATACTTCTAATATTTGATGACTTTATTAGAAATAAGAACAATTCTTGATAAGCTTTCAAATGTTTTATTTGAAAGAAGTTATAAAAGCCTCAATAACAATCAAATAGTAAGGTAGTCTTTTTACTCTGATATAAGACATTATCAATGATTGAAAGGACCTATCAACCATCTTGGAAGAAAATAAAGATTAGAATATGTGGCAAACATAATTTATCGCATCTTAGATTTTTATACATATGATGACTACACCTAATGGAACTTGTTTCTAGAATGGAAGGTATTATCATGGATATGCATACTTATTCTAGTAATTACTTATAGGATTAGATAGAAGTAGATAAAAATAAATAAAAAATAGATTAATTTTATAATATCTTCTAGATGAGCTTTCTAAAAGCTTCATAGTCACGATTTTGACTTCATACGTGTTTACAATTGACTTTTAGATTAAAAACTTGCTCAACAAGTTAGCCATACATCATGTGTGTAGATAGCTTAAGAAACAAGTTAACTATGTCATGTAGATATAAAAAAATTACCTTATAAGTTAAAACATATGGCTTGTAAAGTCAATACATGTTGAAGGTCCTATAGAATGTTGCCATGTAGCTTTAAAGTAGATAGTATATTTAAAAGTAAGAGTGAAGCCTTCTTCATCTTTGTCAATTCATTTCTTGCTCTCTTTTAGATTCAAGAGTCTTTAATCTTTTGATAATAGCCATTCTAATTTTTTTAATATACATATTTTTTTACTTCTATTTTATCATACTTCTTTGAAAAAATTCTTAGTTAATTATTTTCATTGATTGGATTCTTATCCTTGATGCTAATTTAATATTGTGAGATATTAGAGATTGATATCATTGCCAAATGAATTAGGTAACCTCACATCTTTGACTACCTTAAATATTGAAAAGTATTTTGATTTAACATTATTGATAAATATTTAAGGTAATTTTTTATCTTTAATTATCTTAAATATTATGAGGTGTAAAAAAATAATAAGAATGCAAACTAAATTGGACAATCTTATCTCTTTGAATTTATGAATTATCAAGGATTGACATCATTGGTAAACAAATTGAGCAACTTTGCAGTTTTAACTACCTCAAATAATAAAAGGTGTAAGGATTTGATATCATTCTCAAATAATTTGGAGAACTTCACAACTTTGACTACCTTAAATGTTAATTTTTGCTTTAATTTTACTACTTTAGATATAAAAAACTACATAAGGTTAAGATTATAATAAAAATAATTAATAAATCTTAAATCTTTAACTAATTTAATAAAATAAAAATATATTTATTTAAAATAATTTCTAAATTAATTAAAAAATATTAAAAATAAAACTAATTTAAATATTATTAAGAGCTTGTCACGGACATACAAGCCAATAATTACATGTATAAATAAGTAGAAGTAAGTAAAATTAGGTAAAAATAAGTTAATTCTATAGTATTTAATATAGAAGCTTCTTAGAAGATTCATAGACGCTGCTTTGACTTTATAGGTATCTTTAATTGACTTTTTGAGATTAGAAACGTGGTCAACAAGTTGGCCATGTGCCACATATGTTGTTAGCTTGAAGTCCAAGCTAACTATGTAATCCACATGTAAAAAAACTTGCCTTGTAAATCAAGGCATGTGTCCTACAAAATCAACACATATTGGAGGTCCTATAGAACATCGCCACATAGCCCCTAGTAAGATAGTATATATAGAGACAAGAGTGAAGCCTTCTTCATTCTTGTCAATTCTTTTCTTGCTTCCAATCTAGCTTCAAGGGTCTCTAATTTTTTTGGCTTTTGGCAATAGCCATTCTAGTTTCTTTCTTAATATACATATGAAGTTATTTCTATTTTTTCATCTTTCTTTGAGAGAAGTCTTACTTATTTATTTGTCTTTATCATGTTCTTGTCCTTGACAGTTTGACAAAAGTACACTTACAATATCAAAGCTTTCTCTAATCTTGATTAAGAGTGGATTACCTCTTTTTTTTGATAAGACATAATCATATTAGAAGTTGCGGATTATCCTCTTTTTAAACTGATATTATCCTTAGTATTTTTTTTGTTCTCAAGTCCTCTCTTCTATTTGTCTTGAGTGATATTAGACATCTTCTCTTTTCTAAGTGTTATGAGGACAAAACTTGCTGAAATGAAGAGTGCAATGGCACAAATGCAAGAACAATTGAGGGAGTTAATGCTTAAAATGCATCAATTCAATTAACCACCATAAGGAACAACAAGATTGGCAGGAAGTAAAGATATATAAATGATTAGAGCTCCTTCAACATCTACACCAAATCATGTCTCTTTTCTTATGGTGGAACATCCTTCCAATGTTAGAAAACCGAGAAGTGTCCTATCCGGAGAGTTTAATGGCACCTGATCAAAATTTAGAGGATTTATCAATCAGGTACAACTTCTGATTGAACTTCAATCCCAAAGCTATCCAATTCCAAGATCGCAAGTTAGATTGATTGATACACTTCTTTCAGGTTCAGCATTATGATGGTTTTCATCTTTTCTTGAACGACGAGATTTAATATTGGATAATCTAGAGATTTTTTTGGCTGAGTTTCAATCCATGTATAGAGAACATGATGTAATTCATGTTGCAACCAATAAGATCCATATTTTAAGTCAAGGCAATCGATCACTAATGTTGTATACTTCACAATTTTGACAATTTATAATTGATATCAAGTGGAATGATGTTGTACTTATTAGCCAATTTTTCTACAGATTATAATATGAGCTAAAAAATTAATGCTCAACTTAAGTGATCCTCAAATATTGAGTCAAGCAATTGATTTTGCTGTGAAATGCAACAATCACCTTTTTGAATTTCAATCTGAGAACCGTACAAGTGGACCTCAACGTTATTATAATTCAATAGCAACACCAACACTTCTTCAATACATACATTCAGAATTAGAGGATATGCAAATTAATGCAGTATGTTTCGAACCTCTTACTGAGGAAGAAAAGACTTGTTGTTGTCAAGAAGGATTGTGCTTATATTGTGGAGAACCTAAGCATAATATTCAATATTGTCTAAAGAAGTGACGCAACCATAAAATGAGGAGTATGATGATCAAAGAAGATAGCATGTCGGAAAACAAATTTATCCAGCTACAATAGAGACCGTGCGGCTGGAACCTTATACAACGCCTAGTGAAGGTCCTATCTTCTCCTCAGAACCCTCTCCATGTTTTACGATAAATATTATTCTAGAACCTAAACATCTCAAAGCCTTTGACTTGCTAGATTCAGGAGCCTCAATATATTTCTTAGATGAAAAATTTGCTAAAAGATATAGCATATTTTTAGTAAAGAAAACTAAACCTGTTCATGTAGAAGTCATAGATGGTCATCCGTTGTCTTCAAGAGATATTATTCATGCAACCCTTCCTATAGAAATAGCAACTAATGGTCATAGTAGCTTTATACTATTTAATATCATTAGATCTCTTTTTAATCCAATCATTTTAGGTTTATCATGGCTAAAAAAATATAATCCTAAAATAGATTGGACTTCTCGTAGTCTTGACTTTTCTGAAAGTATAACTAAGAGTGTAGTTAATCAAGTAAAAAGTCATAAGTCTAATATAATTAAACCAGTATTTGTAGGTGCAAGTACTTACTTGCATACTGCAAAAGAAGGATCACCTTGTGTCATTTATGCCACACTTGTTTCTACTGGCAAAAAGACTTCAAGTAGCATTCCAAGCCAATATCAAGATTTTGAAGATGTATTTGAGAAAAAGAATGCGGATGCTCTTCCAGAACATCATCCCTAAGACTACTTAATTGATCTTTAAGAAGGAGCACAACTGCCATTTGGACCAATCTATAATTTATCTCAAAACGAGTTGGCTGAACTCGAAGAGTATATTGAAGAAAATCTAGCTAAGAATTTCATACGCCATTCCAAATCTCTAGCAAGAGCTCAAATTTAATTTGTGAAGAAAAAAGATGGATCATTGCAGATGTGTATTGATTATCGAGTATTCAATAAAAATAATATCAAAAATAGATACCGACTACCTCTGATATCTGGGCTTTTTGATAAGTTGAATCAAGCTAAGATCTATACAAAAATAGATCTACAAAGAGCATATAATTTGATACGCATCAAAGAAAGAGATGAATGGAAGCCTACGTTTCAAACAAGGTATGGATATTTTGAATACAATGTCATGCCTTTTGGACTTACAAATGCACCAACAGCTTTCCAACATCTAATGAATGATGTCTTTCGGGAGTTTTTAGATGATTTTGTTGTCTGTTACCTAGACAACATCTTAATCTAATCTAAGAACTAAAAAGAACATGAACTTCATATTCACCAAGTATTGCAAAAACTAAGAGATGCAGGACTCTATGCCAAGATAGAAAAGTGTATATTTCATACTACTCAAGTCATCTTCTTAGAATACATTATTTCAAATAATGGACTTATGATGGATCCTAAGAAATTACAAACTATTATGGATTGGAAGATTTCAAAAATGGTAAGAGATGTCTAATGCTTTTTAGGATTTGCCAACTACTATCGGATCTTCATCAAAGACTTCTCTCAAGTTGTAGTTCCACTTACACATTTGACTTGCAAAGACAAACTTCAATGGAATCAAGAAGCAGAAGTAGCATTTGAAGCTTTGAAGACAGCTTCTATTTTTGCACCAATCTTGTATTGCGTTGATTTTTCTAAGCCATTTTTTATGGAAACAGACGCGTCAGAATTTGTTTTGGATGCCGTATTGTTTCAAATGAGAATAGATAATAACCTTCACCCAATAGCTTTTCATTCCAAAAAATTTTCAACAGCCAAGATCAACTACGAGATCCATGACAAAGAACTTCTTGCAATCATGGATTTGTTTCAAGAATGGTGCCATTATCTAGAAGGTTCTTTTAGCCTAGTCATAGTATATACGAATCACAAAAATTTTGAATATTTTATGTCAAGATGTGTTTTGAATCATCGCCAAGCTCGTTAGGGTATGTCTCTATCAAGATTTGAATTCAAGATTATTTATCAACCAGGAAAACAACAAGGTTTGTCAAATGCACTCTTTAAATAATCTTATCTTGCACCAAAGGAAGAAGATGCTGCTTTTGATAAACAATGAACTATTCTCTTGAAGCCAGAGCACCTTCATTTTTGAGCAATGAAATCAACACTAATTGTTGATTCAACTTTCATTAAGCAAGTTCAGTCAAGTATGTGTTTTAATCCTCTTATTCGTGATATTAAAGAAAATCCTTCAAAGTCTCATGATTCTTTCAAGTTTGAATTCAAGAAGAATCTACTATATTTTAAGGGATGCCTATATATTCTAAAATGTGAAGCTCAATTACGTGTTCTTCAAGCTCATCATGACTTTCTAGTAGTAGGACATTTTGGCTACAATAAAACTTTGGAACTTATATCCAAAGACTTTTGATGGTCACAAATGTAAAAAGCAGTCAAAGTTTTTATACAATCTTGTGATGTTTGCTCAAGATCAAAAACTCCTCGTCATCGGCCTTATGGACTTCTTAAGCCATTATCTATTTTAGAACAACCATGGTTTTCTATTTCTATGGATTTTATCACGGATCTTCCAATCTCACGTTCTTATGGCTCTATATTCGTAATAGTAGATCGTTTTACCAAGATGACACATTTTCTACCAGGTACAAAATCTATCACAGGTGAAGAAATAGCTAAGCTCTTTTTTGACAATATCTATCACTATAATGGATTACCAAAGGATATTATATCTGATAGGAGAAATCAATTTGTATCAAGATTTTGGTGGACTATTTTCAAGTTTCTAAAAGTGGATATAAAACTATCTTTGGCATTCCATCCTCAAACTGATGGACAAACTGAGCGTGTTAATCAATTTTTGGAGTAGTATTTAAGATGTACCATTAACTACCAACAAGATGATTAGACAACTCTTTTGCCATTGGTAGAGTTTGCTTATAATAACACGGTACATTCTTCTACAAAACAAACACCTTTCTTTGCCAATTATGGTTATCATCCATGACTTGATACTTTTGGATTTTCAAAAGTTGATAATCCTACTACAAAAGATTTGGAAATTCATTTGTTAGAACTACATGCAACGATGAAGACACAGTTTAAAGAAGCTCAAGAACAACAAAAGGTCAATGCGGATGTCTATTGAAAGGAACAACTACCATTCCACATGGATAATAAGGTATGGTTACTTTGTCATAATATTAAGACCACTCGTCCTTGTGACAAGTTGGACTATCGAAGGCTTGGACCATTTTCTATTTTATACAAATCAATTCAATTGCATATCATTTACACCTATCGGAGTCAATAAAAATCCATCCAATATTCCACGTGTCTCTTCTTGAACCATACAAGACAGTGGACATACTAAGAAGAAGACAAGCTCCACCTCCTCTTATAGAAGTGGACAATAATGAAGAGTTTGAAATAAAAGAAGACTTAGATTCAAGGCGACGCCAAAATAAATTGAAATATCTTATCCATTGGCGCAGATATGTTATTAATGAACGCACAACAAAGCGAATAAAAAATTTTATAAATGCAACCAAGGCGGTGGAGGCTTTTCATCGATGATATTTATCAAAATCAAGATAAAAACCTTCTTTATAAAAGAAACAACATCTAGACAAGATAACATTCCACTTTCAATCCTTGTTTGTAGTTTCTTTGTAGTTGTGACGCTCAAGAGATGGAGAACCAACAACCAGCAGATTCGACTCAAGAGCATTCGTTTGCTGACCTATCGGACGAGATATTATGATTGCCACAACCTTCAAGACTATGCAATCGAGATGAAGATCTTCAAGAACGACATGTATTTCCTCAAATAGATGGTGAGATACAACACGTTTGGTATCACGACCTTGGAAGGGACTCCCGATGTTTAGTTATTTTGCTAGAGGTAGAAACAACTTCTGATGGTCTTCCAAATGTTTTATTCGAAGGAAGTTGTGAAGGCCTCAACAATGAACAAATAAATGGATGGTCTTCTCGCCTTAGTATAGGACACTACCGATAGTTGAGAGGCTCTATCAATCATCTTCGAAGAGAACAAAGATCAGAATATGTGGCAAACATAGTTTGTCACATCATAGATTTCTTTAATATATGATGACCGCTCCTTGTAGAACCCGTCCCTAGAAGGGGGATAATGTCACGGACATACAAGCTAATAATTACATGTATAAATAGATAGAAATAAATAAAAGTAGATAAAAGTAAGTTATTTCTAAAGTATTTTATAGAAAAACTTCCTAAAAGATTCATAGACACTGCTTTGACTTTATATGTGTCTTTAATTGACTTTTTGGGATTAGAAACATGGTCAACAAGTTAGCCATGTGCCACACATGTAATTAGCTTGAAGACCAAGCTAATTATGTGGCCCACACATGAAAAAACTTGCCTTATAAGTCAAGGCATGTATCCTACAAAGTCAACACATATTAGAGGACCTATAGAACATTGCCACATAGCCCCTAGTAAGATAGTATATATAGAGACAAGAGTGAAGCCTTCTTCACTCTTATCAATTCCTTTCTTGCTTCCAATTTGGTTTCAAGGATCTCTAGTTTGCTTGGCTTTTGGCAATAGCCATTTCAGTTTCTTTCTTAATATACATATCAAGTTATTTCTATTTTTTCATCTTTCTTTGAGAGAAGTCTTACTCGTTTATTTGTCTTTATCATGTTCTTGTCCTTCACAGTGCTTTTATTTGACATCTTTCTTTAAAGAATTAGATTATCTTAAAAAAAAAAAATTAATTAAAATATAAATAAGTATAAAAATTTGATATCACTACAAAAGAATTAGACAATCTTACATCTATGATTAATTTAATTATAAAAAAAATTACATGTTTGACTTCATTTCCAAATGATTTAGATAATCTCACATCTTTTGATTACTTTGGAAATAAGCAAGTATCTACAATTGACAATATATTTTTCTATGCATGCATAATTATTTTTTCTACAAAAAAATTATCATGAGCAATTAAATGCTATGAATCTAAAATGAAATTGAAGATTTATTTTTTTACTAAAAAAATAACCAAACAATATAAATTTCTTTTAAAGTTCTTTGAGGATTAGATATGCAATATCTAAGATTTAAAATTTTAGTTACACAATATACAATTTGATATCAAAGATGTATTTTTTGAAAGAAAAATGAATAAAAAAAGTATAATGTTTAATTGTCATTTTAGAATACAAGCAAAAAAAAATACAAGTAAGATACCAAAATGCACACATAAGAATATGTGAGATAAAATATTTCTTACTATCAATGCATTTAAATATTTGTATTTAAACTATATTATTGAATATATTTTTTTAAATAAAACCTATATAATAGAAAGAAGAAAATTATAATATAATAATTATTAATTAATATTATAATAAATTAATAATAAATTAATATAATAATTAATTAATAATTTAATTAATAATTTAATAAATATAATATTAAAATAAGAATTATAATTTTAATATAATATTAAAATAATAATTTATATTATTATATATTATAATATTAAAATATTAATTAGAATATTAATAAACTTAATTATTAATTAAGTTGGTATAATGAATCTTTGTTTTATTAATGAAATAAGTACAAAATTGACAAGATAGATTGATTAATAATAAAAATAAAAAATATCAAACATCATCAAGTATATGAAGGAATAAATTGGAATAAAAATAAAAATAAATAATAATCAATGATTATTTTGTAAAAGAGAATATAAAATATTGAAACAAAAATAAAAATTATAAAATATATTCTTTTAAATTAAATATAATATTTTTTTATTTTTTTTAATAAGATAGATATTTAGTTGATTTTATTATTTAGAAAATATTGAAGAATCATATATATTCTTTAGACATCTTAAGTATTTGAAGCTAAAAGGAAAATTCATGAAACAAGCTTTAAAGAAGTTTTGATTCAAAAAATGATATTATTTAGAAGCCAGAGTAGAATTAAAATGCATATAAATATAATTTGTTTATTGGTTATATGTAATTGTCTATTAAATACATTGAAGTAATTTATTTCTTTAAGTTAAGTTTTTAAAATAATCAAGAAGCATAAAAAATTAATATTTAATTTTCAAAAAAAATATATATTGATATGATTGAACCATGTTAATAAAGAAATATTAAACCAATATCAAGTATTTTGATTTTAAAATTTTAAGAGATAATGTCTTAGGTTTGATTATAATAATATAAAAAGATCATATTATTTAAATCTATTATAGATTAAAAGTTATTAAATATATTTTTATTAGATTTATTTTTATCATATAATTAGAAAATATGTTAGATATTTTAAAATAAAATTTATTATTTTAAAAAATATTGTGTAATATTAAATATAATTTTTTTAAAAAAAGATACTGAAATATATATATATATATATATATATATATGAAAATAAAATTAATATTTTTGTTATTAATTTTCATTTTAGTTGGATCAACAAATATCTTTGAATTTATAAATATTTTTTTACAAATTATCCATTTTTTGTCAAAGACATGAATATTAATGAAATGAAACTTTGATATATTCTTATATCACTTAAAAAGACTAAAAAGTCTTTTAAAGGTAATCATATATTAAACTAGAATGGTTTTTGCTAAAAACAAGAAGATTAAAAAGTCTTGAAATAAGACTAAAGAATAAAAATATATTGACAAGAATGAAGAAGGCTTCACTCTTATTTCTATATATACTATCTAATTAAGAGCTATGTGGCAATGTTCTATAAGACCTCCAAAATGTGTTGACTTTGCTAGAGATGTATCTTAACTTGAAATGGAAGTTTTTTATATGAGCGCCACATAATTAACTTATTTTGCAAGTTATCAATATATGATTAACTTGTTGAGCAAGTTTCTAATCTACTAATTAATTATAAATACACATAAAGTCAAAGCAGCATCAATAAAGCTTTTAGAAAGTTTTTGTAAAAAATATTATAAAATAAATTTATTTTTAAATACTTCTATTTAATCAAATGGATAAATATTAGAATAAATATGTATATCCATGACATTATTTTTTTTTAAAGACAGGTTCAATGAAAAGCAGTCATCATATGTTAAAAAAATCTAAAATACGGTAAATTGTATTTGCTACATAGTCTAATCTTTGTTCTCTTTGAAAATGATTGATAGGTCCTCTCAACCATTGATAGTATCTCATAACAAGCTAAAAAGACCACCTTATTATTTGATCACTGTTGATACCTTTATAATTCTATTCAAATAAAATATTTAAAATATCATTAAAAATTGTTTTTAACTCTAATAAAATCACCAAATATTGGAAGATTCTTCCAAGGTTGTGATATCAAATACATTGTATCTTACCATCTATTTGAGGAAGGACATATTATTCTTAAGGATTTTTTTTTTTTTTTTTTTTTTTTTTTATTATTTCATCTTCAACATTGTGACTATTGCAATATTTGTTCCGATAAGTCAACAAGTGATAGTTCTTGAGTTGAATTATTTAATTGTTAGTTCACTATATTTTTTACATTACAAATATACAAAAGTTACAAATAAAAGTAGAAGATAAAATGTTATCTTTCTTGGATCTTATTTCTTTTATAGCAAAGATTTGTTATTTTTTATCTTGATTTTGATGGATGTTATCAATAAAAAGCTTCAATCTTCTTTGCTACATTTACAAGATTTTTTATTGGCTTCCATGAGCATTCACTAATATCATATCCAAAACAAAAAATAAGATGTTTTAATCTAATTTGGTGCCACATTGAATCTAAGACTTCTTCTATCTCAAAGTCTTGTTTATTATCCATTTCTATAAAAAGACGTGGTATTTATCTTTTTCTTGAGATATTTATTGTCTTATATGGTTCAAAAAGAGACATGTGGAATACATGATGGATCTTCATAGACTCAAATAAATATGATTGATAAGAAATAATATTTATTTATTTATAAATAAATAAATATCTAAGCTTAAGATATTCCAATTTATCACAAAGACAAATAGTTTTGATATTGTGACAAAGTAATCATACCTTGTCACTCACATTAAATTGTAGTTGTTCCTTGCAATAGGCATCCACATTAAACTTTTATTGTTCTTAAGTTTTCTTTTATTGCACCTTAATTATTATAGATATATGTAATAAATAATTTGTCAAATATTTTGTTAAAAGATTATTAACTTTTAAAAATTCAAAAGTATGAAGTTATAGATAATAACCATAATTAACAAAGAAAGATATTTATTGAGTAGAAAAATGTATTAAATTATTGTACGTAAATTCTTCCAATAGAAAAAGAGTTTTCGAATCATCTTGATGATAATTGATGGAATACTTCAAATACTACTCTAAAACTTGATTTAGCTCTTCTATTTGCCTATTAGTTTGAAGTTGAAAAGCCAAAGAGAGCTTTATATCTATCTTTAAGATTTTAAAAATTCTTTTTAAAAATCTTGATAAAAAATGATTTTTCTTATTTAATATAATATTTTTAGATAATCTATGATAGCAATATATGTTATTGAAAAAAACTTAATTATTTCTTTACGTATGATAAATTTTATATATAATATTAAATATGCCATTTTAATAAAATGATCTATTATTACAAACATAACATCATATGATCTTGAATTAAGAAGATCCGTGATGAAATCCATAG
This sequence comes from Physcomitrium patens, assembly GCF_059467195.1. NCBI lineage: Eukaryota > Viridiplantae > Streptophyta > Bryopsida > Funariales > Funariaceae > Physcomitrium > Physcomitrium patens. The sequence continues at coordinate 1,511,222 of NC_143433.1, read as the reverse complement.
ATATAAATGACTATAGTTGTTTTGGATTAGATAAGGGCTGAAAAAGTTCATAAGATCAATGGTAAGGAATTTTGGATGTTGAACAAATATTACATGATTGTACAAAGTCTTTGACTGCCTTCCACATTTGAAGCCACTAGAAATCTCTAGATATTAGTTCTAAAGTCTTTTTGTATCTAAAATATTCAATTGTTGAAAAGTCATGACAAAATTGAAGAATATGTAATTGTGTTTTACCTTTTGGAATGAAGTTCTTTATTATTGTCACGGACATACATATAATTACCTATATGAATAGATAAAAGTATGTAAAAGTAGATAAAAGTAGGTTAATTGTGTAATATCTTCTAGAGAAGCTTCTTAGAAGCTTCATAGACGCTGCTTTGACTTTATAGGAGTCTATAGTTGACTTTTAGGTTAGAAACTTGGTCAATAAGTTAGCCATGTGCCACACATGTTGGAAGCTTAAAGAACAAGCTAACTACGTGGTCCATCCATAGAAAACTTGCCTTGCAAGCAAAGGCATGTGGCCTAGAAAGTCAACATATATTGGAGGTCTTATAGAACATCGCCACGTGGCTTCTAGTTAGATAGTATATATAGAGGCAAGAGTGAAGCCCTCTTCACTCTTGTCAACTCCTTTCTTGCTTCTAGTCTAGTTTCAAGGGTCTCTAGTTTTCTTGTATTTTGGCAATAGCCATTCCAGTTTCTTTCTTAATATACATATTTCTATTTTGTCCTATTTCTTTTTGAGAAAAGTCTCACTTAGTCTTTAGCTTTCATCGAGTTCTTGTCCTTGACAGATTGACAAGAGTACACTTACAATATCAGAGCTTTGTCTTTTCTTGATTAAGAGTGGATTACCCCTTTTTCTTGATAAGACATAAGCGCATTAGAAGTTGCGGATTACCCTCTTTTAAACTGATATTGTTCTTAGTATTTTCTTTGTTATCAATTCCTCTCTTCTATTTGTTTTGAGCGTTATTAGACATCTTCTCTTTTCTAAGTGCTACTATGGCAGAGCTTGTTGAAATGAAGAGTGCAATGGCACAGATGCAAGAACAATTGAGGGAGTTAATTCTTGCGATGCATCAACTCAATTTACTACCACAAGGAGCAACAAGAATGGTAGGAAGTGAAGATATAGAGATGATTGGGGCTGCTTCAACATCTGCACCAAACCATGTCCCTTCTCCCAGAATGGAACACCCTTCGAGTGTTAGAGAACCGAGAGTTGCCTTGCCCGAGAAGTTTGATGGTACCAGATCCAAGTTTCGAGGATTCATCAATCAGGTCCAACTAGTGATGGAACTTCAACCCCAGAGCTATCCAACTCCAGGGTCACAAGTAAGATTCATTGGTACACTTCTTTCAGGTTCAGCATTGTCATGGTTTTCATCTTTTCTTGAACGACGAGATCCAATATTGGATAATCTGGAGGCTTTTTTGGCGGAGTTTCGATCCATGTTTGGAGAACATGATGCAATTCGTGTTGCAACCAACAAGATCCGTATTTTGCGACAAGGCAATCGATCAGTAACATTATATGCTTCGCAATTTCGACAACTTGCAACTGATATCAAGTGGGATGATGCCGCACTTGTGAGTCAATTTCTCTACGGATTACAATATGAGGTAAAGAAATTGATGCTTAATTTACCTGATCCTCAAACATTGAGTCAAGCAATTGACTTTGCTGTGAAGTGCGACAATCGACTTTTTGAATTTCGATCCGAGAGTCGCACAAGTGGGCCTCAACGTTACTACAATTCAATGGCAACACCGACGTCTCCTCAACACATACCTTCAGAAGTAGAGGATATGCAAATTGATGCGGTACGTTTCAAACCTCTTACTGAGCAAGAAAAGTCTCGTCGTCGACAAGAAGGATTGTGCTTATATTGTGGAGAATCTAAGCACACTGCTCAACATTGTCCAAAGAAGCGACGTAACTACAAAATGAGGAGTACGGCTGTCAAAGAAGACAATATGTCGGAAAACGAGTACGTCCAGCTACAATAGGGACCGTGCGGCTGGAATCTTGTACAACTTCTAATGAAGGTCCTATCCTCTCCTCAGAACCATCTCCTTGTTTTATAATAGATGTGCGTTTAGGACCTAATAATTACAAAGCCTCTGCCTTGGTAGATCAGGAGCCTCATCTTGTTTTTTAGATGAAGAATTTGCTAGATGTCATAGAATATCATTAATACAAAAAACTAAACCTGTACACGTAGAAGCCATAGATGGTCGTCCGTTGTCTTCTGGAGATGTAACTCACGAAACACTTCCTGTAGATGTAGTAATAAATGGTCATAGTAGTTGCGTAATTTTTAATATAATTAGATCTCCCTCTAATCCAGTAATTTTAGGCTTATCATGGTTAGAAAAGTATAATCCTCGAATAGATTGGATTTCTCGTAAACTTGATTTTCCTCAGAGCATTAGTAACAGTTCTATTAATCAAGTAAAAAACCATGAGTCTAGTATAGTAAAACTCGCACTTATAGGTGCAAAAGCATTTATACACGCAGCAAAAGAAGGATCAACTTTTGCTATTTATGCTGCACCTATTTCTGAAAGCGTAAAGACTTCAAGTGGCATTCCAAGTCAATATCAGGATTATCAAGACGTTTTTGAGAAAAAGAATGCAGATATTCTTCCTGAGCATCGCCCATACGATTGTTCAATCGATCTCAAGGAAGGAACTCAGCCACCATTTGGACCAATTTACAGTTTATTGCAAGATGAGTTGGCTGAACTCAAGACATATATTGACGAGAATTTAGCGAAGAATTTCATACGCCATTCAAAATCTCCAGCAGGAGCTCCAATTTTATTCGTAAAGAAAAAAGATGGATCTTTACGAATGTGTGTTGATTATCGAGGACTCAACAAGATCACAATCAAGAACAGGTATCCATTATCTTTGATATCAGGACTCCTTGACCAGTTGAATCAAGCTAAGATCTATACAAAAATAGATCTAAGAGGAGCATATAATCTAGTACAGATCAAAGAAGGAGATGAATGGAAGACTGCGTTTCGAACCAGGTATGGACATTTCGAATATAATGTCATGCCTTTTGGACTCACGAATGCACCAGCTGCTTTTCAACATCTCATGAATGATGTATTTCGTGAATTCTTAGACAATTTTGTCGTCTGCTACCTAGACGATATCCTGATTTATTCTAAGAATGTTGAAGAACATGAAATACATGTTCGTCAAGTATTACAAAAACTCAGAGATGGAGGATTGTACGCCAAGATGGAAAAGTGTGTATTTCACACTACTCAAGTTGACTTTTTAGGATACATCATTTCAAATGATGGTCTTATGATGGATTCTAAGAAAGTCCAAACAATCATGGATTGGAAGATTCCAAAGACTGTAAGAGATGTCCAATGTTTCTTGGGATTTGCCAATTACTATCGGATCTTCGTCAAAGACTTCTCACGAGTTGCAGCTCCACTTACACGCTTGACTAGTAAAGATAAATTCCAATGGAATCAAGAAGCGGAAGCAGCATTTGAAGCCTTGAAGACATCGTTTGTCTCTGCACCAGTCTTATATCGTGTTGACTTTTCCAAGGTATTTTTTATGGAAACAGACGCATCGGATTTTGCCTTGGGTGCAGTTTTATCACAAATGGGAACAGATGACAAACTTCATCCGATAGCTTTTCATTCAAGAAAATTCTCAGCAGCCGAGATCAATTATGAGATCCACGATAAAGAACTTCTTGCAATCGTGGATTCTTTTCAAGAATGGCGTCATTATCTAGAAGGTGCTTCTAGTCCAGTCACTGTGTATACAGATCACAAGAACCTCGAGTATTTCATGTCAACACGCGTGTTGAATCGTCGTCAAGCTCGTTGGAGTATGTCTTTGTCAAGATTCGACTTCATTATCACTTATCGGCCAGGAAAACAACAAGGTTTGTCCGATGCCCTGTCTAGACGTTCTTATTTTGCACCAAAAGAAGGAGATGCAGCTTTTGAGCAACAAAGAACGGTCCTCTTGAAACCGGAGCAATTTCATCTCCGAGCAGTGAAATCAACATTGACTGTTGATTCAACTTTTCTCAAGCAAATCCAGTCCAGTATGTCCTCAGACCCTCTTGTTCATGATATCGAGAATAATTCTTCCAAGTCTCATGATTCTTCTAAGTTCGAGTTCAAGAATAATCTATTATATTTTGAAGGACGCCTATATGTTCCAGAAGGAAAAGTACGTTTGCGTGTTCTTCAAGCACGTCATGACTTTCCAGCAGCAGGGCACTTTGGATATAATAAGACTCTGGAACTCATATCAAGAGATTTTTGGTAGCCACAAATGTGGAAGTCAGTCAAAGACTTTGTACAATCATGTGATATTTGTTCAAGATCAAAAATTCCTCGACATCGACCTTACGGACTTCTTCAGCCATTACCTATACCAGAACAACCATGGTCTTCTGTTTCTATGGATTTCATCACAGATCTTCCAAACTCAAGATCTTATGATTCTATATTTGTGATAGTAGATCGTTTCACCAAGATGGCACATTTTATGCCATGTACAAAATCTATCACAGGTGAAGAAACAGCTAAGCTTTTCATTGATAATATCTATCGCTATCATGGATTACCTAAAGATATCATATCGGATAGGGGAACTCAATTTGTGTTGAGATTCTGGAGGACTCTTTTCAAGATTTTAAAAGTGGACATAAAGCTATCTTCAGCTTTCCATCCTCAAACTGATGGACAAACAGAGCACGTAAACCAAGTCTTGGAACATTATTTAAGGTGTACCATCAACTACCAACAAGATGATTGGACAAACCTTCTGCCATTGGCAGAGTTTGCTTATAATAATACGGTACATTCCTCCACGCAACAAACACCTTTCTTTGCCAATTATGGCTATCATCCACGACTTGATACTTTTGATTTTTCAAAAGTTGATAATCCTGCAGCAGAAGATATGGCAAATCGGTTGTCAGAGTTACATGCAATAATGAAGGCGCAGTTGAAGAAAGCTCAAGAACGACAAAAGATAAATGCAGATGTATATCGTAAAGAGCAACCACAACTCAACGTGGGTGATAAGGTATGGCTACTTCGTCGCAATATCAAGACCACTCGACCTTGTGACAAATTGGACTATCGTAGGCTTGGCCCCTTTTCTGTTTCTGAACAGATCAACCCAGTTGCATATCGGTTACATCTACCGGAGTCAATGAAGATCCATCCTGTATTCCAAGTGTCTCTCCTTGAACCATATAAGACAGTGGATATACAAGGAAGAAGACAAATGCCACCGCCTCCTATAGAAGTAGATAATAATGAAGAATTTGAGGTGGAAGAGATATTAGACTCAAGGCGGCGCCGAAATAAGCTGGAATATCTTGTTCATTGGTGCGGATATGATATTAGTGAGCGCACATGGGAGCCATCCAGGAATCTAGCAAATGCATCAGCTAAAGTCAAAGTTTTTCATCAATGACATCCATCAAAACCAAGATGAAAACCTCTCTTATAAAAGAGACAAGATTGAGGCAAGATAACATTCAATTTCCTATCCTTGTTTGTAACTTCTTTGCATTTTGTGACACTAATTAGATGGAGAGCCAACAACCAGCGGATTCAACTCAAGAACCTTCGTTTGCTGACTTACCGGATGAGACATTGCGATTGTAACAACCTTCAAGACGACGCAACCGAGATGAAGACCCTCAAGAACGACATGTTCTTCCTCGAATAGATGGTGAGATACAACGCGTTTGGTATCACGACCTTGGAAGAGATTCTCGATGTTTGGTGATATTATTGGAGATAGGAACGACTCCTAATGGTGTTTCAAATGTATTATTTGAAGGAAGTTATGAAGGCCTCAACAGTGATCAAATAACAGGGTGGTCTTCTCGCCCTGGAATGGGACACTATCGATGGCTAAGAGGACCCATCAACTATCTTCGAAGAGAACAAAGATCAGAGTATGTAGCAAATATAATTCGCCGCATATTAGATTTTCTCAATATATAATCATCGCTCCTCGTGGAACTCGTCCCTAGAAGGGGGGGTAATGTCACGGACATACATATAATTACCTATATGAATAGATAAAAGTATGTAAAAGTAGATAAAAGTAGGTTAATTGTGTAATATCTTCTAGAGAAGCTTCTTAGAAGCTTCATAGACGCTGCTTTGACTTTATAGGAGTCTATAGTTGACTTTTAGGTTAGAAACTTGGTCAACAAGTTAGCCATGTGCCACACATGTTGGAAACTTAAAGAACAAGCTAACTACGTGGTCCATCCATAGAAAACTTGCCTTGCAAGCAAAGGCATGTGGCCTAGAAAGTCAACATATATTGGAGGTCTTATAGAACATCGCCACGTGGCTTCTAGTTAGATAGTATATATAGAGGCAAGAGTGAAGCCCTCTTCACTCTTGTCAACTCCTTTCTTGCTTCTAGTCTAGTTTCAAGGGTCTCTAGTTTTCTTGTATTTTGGCAATAGCCATTCCAGTTTCTTTCTTAATATACATATTTCTATTTTGTCCTATTTCTTTTTGAGAAAAGTCTCACTTAGTCTTTAGCTTTCATCGAGTTCTTGTCCTTGACAATTATAGATCTTATAATTAATCTTAGATATTGAAAAAATTTTAGAATGAAAAGCTATTAAATAGAGCTTATTATTTGCTTCCATTTATGATAAAATGGCACTCAAAGCAAAGTTTGATGCATTTATTTTTATAAAAAAATATCTTAAAAAATCAAAACAATGTTAGATTGGTACAAAAATAAAAGCTATCTTCAAAGCTTTAAAAGATGCTTCAGTTTCTTTGATCTACTTGAATTTACTTTTATAAGTTAAATGTATAAGTAGGATTGTAATTTGAAAAAAGTTTTAGATGAAGATCCGATAATAATTGACAGATTTTAAAAAAACATTGCACATCTTTAGCTGTTTTTAAAATCTTTTAATCTATAATAGTTTGAACTTTTTTAACATCCATCATAAGACCATTATCTGAAATGATGTATTCTAAGAAGTAAATTTTGAGCAATGTGAAATATACACTTTTTCATCTTGGCATATAATCTTACATCTTTCAACTTTTATAATATATGACAAATATGAATTTTATATTCTTTTATATTATTAAAGTAGATTAAATTATCATCTAAATAATAAATCACAAAATCATAAAGAAATTCGAAAAATACATCATTCATTACATGTTGGAAAGTAACTAGTATATTTATTAGTCGAAAAAGTATGAAATCATATTCAAAATATCCATACCTAGTTCAAAATGTAGTTATTTATTTATTTATTTATTTATTTTTAATGTGTACTAGATTGTATGCTCCTTGTAGATTTATTTTTATATAAATCTTTCTTAATTGACTTGATCAAAACATCTTAAAATCAAAGATAGTGGATATCTATTCTTGATAGTGATCTTATTAAATTCTTTATAGACCATACACATCTATAAAGAATTATCTTTTACTTTCACAAATAAGATAGGAGCCTCAATGTGATATTATAATTATTTATAGTATATAAAAATTTATTAAAATAAATAATATATTTTTAAGTGTTGATATACTTTAAAGTAATTAATAGATTAATTTAAAGAGAGTTGATGTAAGAAAATTTATTTTAAAGATTACTTATATTAATTATAGTGTTTGTAATATATAGGATTCAAATATTTAGTATAAAATTTAAGAAAAATATTGGAACTCAAAGATGAAGATTAAAACCTCTAAAAAGCTTATGTAGAGGGATGAAAGGAAGGTGTAGATGGATGAAGAATAAAAGTAAAGATCTTTATTCCAATTGGTCAATGGCCATGCCTAATAGGCATTTAATATGCTATCTACAATGATAACAAGGATTTTGGTGACTTCAAAAGAAGCATTTGAGAATCACCAATAAAAGATATAAAAGCTGCAATAAGAACTTTGCCTACTCTTACTCCATCAAGCTTTTTAAAAAATAAGAATGTAAATGAAGAAATCTTTGATGAATTGATGAGGAACATGAAGGAATTGAAGATAGAAATGATTGCTTTATAGAAAGACACAAGATCATGCACTTCATGACCAATTGAAGGATCAAAGGAATTTGAGATGAAAGGCATTTGGTGTGATGATGCAAACCACAAATGTGGTGATTGTGGATTATATACAAATGCCATAAAAAATGGCGTTATTACCTTCAAAGAAGGTAAAATTAAAGATGTTATAATAAATGAACCTTTAGAGAGTAATTTTGGGAGATGAATTATAAAAAAATTGATAGAAGATAGATTGGAAAAAAACAATTGTTCACTTAGTAAAGAAGTAGAGACTTATACCATTAAGGTGGAAACTTCTACACATGTATCTAAAAAAGTAATGGTGAGGGGAGCTCAAGTTATTAGAAGACTAATTGGATGGGATGATCTAATTGATGCAACCACCATTAAGGCATATTTTGGTGAGTGAGCATGGAGAGAAAAAATCCTATGATGCATCATTAGACATTAAGAGAGGCAAAATTCATAAAGAAGAGGAGGTAGGAGAGCCAATTAATAAAAAAAAAGGCTCCAAATGTTAGAAACATTACTCCAAAAAAAGGTCTTGTAAGTAACACACAAGAGAAGCAAGAGGCAAGGCCTTTTGTTTTATATCTAGGAGTTGAAGTTCCTCTCTTAAAAAAAAGTGAAAAGAAAGAATAAATACCAGCAATGATAAGGAGAAAAAAAAACAATACTAAAGATAAGGCACCAACCTATAAACTTCAATTTGATATTAAATCCTCAGTTAACATAAAGAGTATCTTAGACAAGAAGATTTTGGATGTGAAGATTGAGTTTACTTTGAAGGAAGCTCTTGATATTGCCAAAAATGGTTTTCATGAATACATAATTGATATTATTAAGAAAAAGAGGCAAATATCAATTGAAATAATAATGGTAAGAGTATTGAATATTCTAATGACTAAGAAAGAAGAAAAGAAGATTGGACAATTTTTTGCCTTGAAATGTGATAATATAGGCAATAGTGACCAAAGCAAATGGTATGGAATTATTTATGATAAGATTGTGAAAATAAAAGTTGAAATTATGGAGGAAGATTTGTATAATGAGATGGAGATTGAAGTATTATAATTTTTTTTATATAATAGAGTGGCTAACGTGAAGGTGGAAGTTAATGCTAGCAAGAACCAAAAAGAAGGAATTATAATATGAGCTAAGATGTCTTAGTGTCAGGTTAATAAACTATAGAAAAATGATAGTGAAGCTTTTACAGCTTATATTCATCCATGTTGGCAAGAGCTACTATGGAGATATATATAAAGATTGGAGACTTTAAAGAGCCAATCCTAGGTGAATCATGGCTCTTAGATGAACATCTTATTTAGAAAGATTTATGAAAAAGATAAGTGGCCAATTGACACCAATCATAGGTGGGTATTGAGAGCTACCAATGATGAAAGAAGTAGCCTTTATGGAATATGTCCAGTAGTAGGTATCAAAATTGGTGATGTGAAAGTAGAGAAAAAATTCTTTGTATAAAATCAAGGAAATTATCTTATTATTTTGAGGCAGCCATATATCACTGCAACAACAATGGAAACCAAGGTATTGGATGATCGCTAAGACTAAGCAAGAATTCATAGCTATGATTGCAAATGGTCTGTCGAATTTCTTAGAATAAAGCCAAATCATGAGAGGCATAGAGATCAACTTAGAAAAATTTCCATGGATTATGAATATGATAATTTTTTGGATTTTTAGATTGTACATATAGAGCATGAAGTACCACAAATGCTATGAAATCATCTACTAAATATGCCCTAATGTATAGAGAAGTGATTGTAAAGTTTGGAGTTTGATAGAAGAGGGATGTATAAGTTTTCAAAAGATTAAAAATTCCGATTTTAAATATAGAAGATGAATTAAAAAGATAAAAAAAAATTAAAAAGAATTGATGTGATTCTCTATGATGAGTCTATTTCTGAAATTATTAAAGAAAAAAGAATTTAAATGATGTTTTACAAGTTTTTAAAACTTTGCAAGGAGAAGATATTATATTTATTGATATGATGGTGGAGATTTATTTAAACAGTTTGTATGAAGAGATATTGAAGATAGCTACTAATGAGAAGTTGATTGAGAGTTATAGCTTGAAGATTGAGGCAATGCTGAATATCAAGTATAAGACTGTGGCAAAGAAGGTGAGGCCAATAGCAATACAACTACCACTGGACTCTAAAGATTATATCAAGAAGGATAAAAATGAGCCTAGATTGAGAGAAATAAGAAAGATTGGATACAATTTCATAGAAGAGACATTGGCTAAATTAAAGATTACAAAGAGTGAGTTCTTGAAAGAACTTGAAAAAAAAAACATTTAAAAAAATAATCTCCAAGCATGGTAAGGCTTTTTCTTCTTTATTAGATGAGATTGGATGTATTAATCTAAAGATTATTGAGCTAATGTCATTTTTACTATTCCACTTGGGCCTTGAGATTTGAAGCCAATTGTTGTGCTAAAAGCCTTACTACCTAAGTTGGTGAGTCTATTGAAAGAAAAGATGCAAATAAAAATACTTGAACCATCTATAGCTCCATATTCTAATCGATGGTTCACAGTACCTAAGAAGTCTAGAGCTTTGAGATTCATTCAAGACATACAACTAACTAACAAAGTTTCAATCATAAATAAAAGATGAAGATCGATTGTAGATGAAGTTGCTGAGGCTTTTGCAAGACATGTCATTTATTCTATTGGAGATTTTTATTTTTTTGGTTATAATTAGTTTCAGCTTGCATCAAAAAGTAGAGATTTGATAACCATAAAGACTCCATTGGGACTTATGAGGATGTACACTTTGCCTCAAGGTGCCACTAAATCAGTAGCTCATATGAAAAATTTTATGAACCAAATCTTAAGGAATTTTATGCTTTAAAAGACTATTCTTTTTTTAGATGATATACCTATGAAGAATTACAAAAAAGAGGCTAGAGACTTGATGTTGAATATTGATAGATGTAGAAGATTTGTGAAGGATTATATTGAAGATGTGGAAGAGATTTTGAAGAGGCCTGAAGAAGAGGGATTTAACCTTGTCCATTAATAGGTCCAAATTTGGATTTGATGAGATTGTGATGGTTAGACACTTATATAGAAGGTATGGCAAAAAATTTAATCTTGAAAAGATTGATGCTATTGCTAGGATGAAAGTATGTAGTAGCATCACTAAAGTAAGGAGGTTTTTAAAAGCTTGTAACTTCTATCAAATTTGAATTCCTCACTTTGCTCATATATTTGGGCCATTATACTATTTCTTGAAAAAAAGGAATTTAATTTAGATAGAAAAAAAACAAGGACTAGCCATGAATGGTCTAAAAGAGATTTTAAAGTCGCCACTAGTCTTGAGGCAAGTTGACTATGATTGTGACAGACTAGTTGTTGTTACTATTGATACAAGTCCTCATGCTATTGGATAGACTATTGGTCGAGATGATGTAGAAGGTAAGAGATTTGCTATTAGATTTAGAATAAGAGTTTTCAAGAATAAATAGAGAATATATCTACAAATAAAGAGAGAGATTTTGGAAGCACTTAAAGCTATGAAAGTAGAAAAAAATTACTTAATTGGAACTAATGTGGTACTAGACACTAATTGCTTATCATTATTGGATATAATTACAAATTATTCTATTCCTGATATTGCTATGTTGAAGTGGATAACTTGTATTAGATCACTCAATCTTATATTTGTATACATTTTTGGTAAGAAGAATTCTATGGCAGATATGCTATTCAGAGCCAAATATATTTGTAAAGAAGAAATGGAAACACAAGAGATTGATAAAAATGATGAAGATGTAGACTATGGCTATATGCTAGCCGCTAATAGAAGAAGCACAAGAGATGAAGATGTGGCTTTTAGAGAAGATCTTTATGGAGGCAAGTTAAAAGACATTAGTATCTATTTGAGTATTATAAGGAGACAAGAAGGCTGGTTAGACAAGACCTTCAAAGACATCAAACACCAATCTTATGACTATATATTTTGAGAGATAGTTTGTTATTGAAGATACCTAAGAAGATGGATGAAGTATCAATAAGAATAATATATAATGTAAAAACTAAAAATCAAAATCTCAAAGAATTTCATGATATATTTTGGGTAGACTATAAAGGAATTTAGGCCATCTATTATAAAATCAAGGAGCAATATTCATGGAAAGACCTCTACAAAGATATGGAGGAATTTGTGGCTTCTTGTACTGAATGCTAATTGTAGTCTAAAGTTAGATTCAATGATAAATTATATCCTACCTATCTACTTGCAATGTATTTTCAGTGGGTGATTGACTTGGTGGCTATAACATTAGAATTATGGAGCATGAAATATCTTTTTTTGGTAAGAAAAGAGCTCTCAAACTATGTTAAAAAGAAAGCTTTGAAGACCAAAATCACAGAAAGAGTGTGTAGATTCATCTTAAAGGATATTTTTAGTAGATATAGTAACATTAGAAGGATGAAGGTTGATTGAGGAGAATTGAATATAACAATGGCCAAAGATTTATTTCAAAGATATGGTGTAAATTTGAAGTTGACAATTGCTTATAATCTTGATATTATGGCAAGAGTAAGAGAGGATATCTTCCCATCATTAATGCTCTTCTCAAGGATTATAAAAGTAAGCCAAAGAAATGGTCAAGACTTCTACTATTTGCTTTATAGATAGATAGAACCACTCATAGTACTATTATTCATTATATGCCTATCGAATTAATATTGGATCAAAAGCCAATCATACCTATAGAAGATTTTTTATCTACTTGGATATTCTTGGATTGAAAGGATGATATAATGAAAGAAAGATTGTTGGAGCTCCAAATTCAACAGCTTGAAATATTACCTAAAGATCAAGAAATGGCATTGAAAAAATTAAATGCTACCATGTTAAGTAAGAAAGAGAGGTTTTACAAAATCTATCATTTGAAGTCCAAATCAATTGAAGTTGGAAATTAAGTATTAGTGTTTGATAGTAGTTTGGAATATCAACATAGCACTCTTAGGAAGTTTGCTCGAAGATGGTTTGGATCATATATAGTAGTAGCAGTGCATGACAATGCTATCTATTTGTTTCATGAATTGAATGGTACAATATTGAAGATACATATGGCTGAAAAGCAAATCAAGGCATTTAAGAGAAGAAATGGTAGATTTATTCTAAGTAATCTTTCAGATTTTCATACATTAGATTTGAACTAAAAAGAAGATGCACAAACAGATGGAGATGATGAAAAAAACAAGTATAGTTAGATTAGCACATGTCGGAGGATGAGCAAGTTTGAAAGAAGTAGATGTCATATTGTAATTGTTTATAGTATGTAAAAATTAACTAAAATAGATAATATATTTATAAATATTGATGTACTTTAGAGTGGTTAGTTGATTAATTTAAAGAGAGTTGATGTAAGAAAATTTATTTTAAGGATTACTTATATTAATCATCATGTTTAAAATATATAAGATTTAAATATTTAATATAAAACCTAAGGAGAAGATTGGAGCTCAAAGATGAAGATCCAAACCTCTAAGAAGCTTATTTAGAGGGATGAAAGTAAGATATGGATGAATGAAGGCTAAAAATAAAGATCTTTATTCCTATTGGTCAAAGGCCATGCCTAATAGGCATTCAACAAGCTATTTGTAAAAATAACAAGGATTTTAGGAACTTCAAAAGAAACATTTGAGAATCAAAAACAAGAATTGTAAGCTTTGGAATTCGAACTACAATTTGTGTGCAAATTTTAGAGGATTTAGAGTTAAAGTAATGAAATTATAGTCATTTAAAGTTATCTTTTTAAGACAAATTATTATTATTTTGAAGATGGGAGGAGTTTTATGATAGATTTTGGAGATCAAAAGAAGAGACTGTAAAGATGATTTTAAGATCTATATCTTTTGTCAAAGAATTTTTACATTTGGACTTTTTATGAAGAAGTTATAGAGCATTGAAGACAATATATGTAATTCAAAAGCAATAAGTAAATTGTTTTGTTGATAGTAATGGTTGAAGCCATATTTTGAGTTTTTGGATTAATTTTTAGCTCAATTTTTTTAAAAGTTTGTATTATTAGATTAAAAATCTATATATAAAACTTTTATGGTATTTAAATATTTATTTTGTGAAATATGAAGAAATTTGCACATAGATATGTGTAAGCAAGGATTTGAAGCTATTGTTAGGATTTTGGCAATATCTCAAAATCCGTAATGAATTTGTAATTGAAATTTATTGTGGTAGTTATTAAAAATACATCAGTATGTCATGTAAAATTTGGATTTGTTTGGAGAATCCGATCGTGAGATATGAGATGTTGAAGTTTGAAAAAATTTCATCTTAACAATATAAAAGGCTTTATAATATTTTTATCAATTTGTTTTGTGATCTTTGGTACCTAGGACTTACGTATTGATGTAATTACTATTATAAGAAAATTTTTATATATAAACTTGGTATTTTTTATCTTGAAATTTGATTGAGTATTTATTAATAGCCAAAAGCCAAGTACTTTTTTAAAGAAAATTCTCTCTACTATGATACCGATTGGAGATTTAAAATAGCATATGAAGTTTTTAGTCAAATTCTCATCAATATATTTTTTGAGTACAGCCAACACATTTTATAATAAGCTATAATTTGGTCCAAATAGTGGTTGAGCTCTTTCTTAAAGATTAATAGAACAATCATAAAAACAATGCTTTAGAAGAATATCTATATTTTTTTTTCAAAGACATTTTAATAATCTTGATATTGATTTAAAATATTACTTGAAATCTTTTTTTTTATTAATAATAGATGTGGTTTCTATAGCAAAAGTTGATCCTTTTTTGTAATATGCATGAAAGTTCTTGCACCTATCAATAATAGTTTGGATATATCAATCTTATGGGTTTCTATTTGCCTAGCAAAATTATATACTAAACTATTGAAAAAATTAAGGTTACAAGAAATCCAATCTATCTAAGGATTATACTTTTTTAACTACAATAATCATAAAATAATTGATTTAGAAAGAGATTTAATCACATTAGATATAATTAAATTATAATAATAACTAATTACTAATTCTAAAGAACTTTTTTTATATATAACATCTTTAGAAGACAATAAACAATCATCTATAATTTCTACATGCATAGATTTGATTTTTCTAAATAAATATATAACTTATTTTTTGACAAAATGTCCATCTATAAAACAGGTTGAGAATCCTAAATCTAATAAAACTAAGACTTTGTGATTTTTTGGTCCTAAAAAAACTTCTATTATAAAACAAGGTAAAGGATCTTAGGAGAAAATATGAACTTTAGTAGGAATTATACTAGATTTTAGCAACACAATCCCTATTATAGTTAGAGAAACTTATTTTCTAATACATCATCTTTTTTGGCAACCATGCTCATCATTTTGTGATTATGCTGCTTCTTTGGACAATATTGAGTAATATACTTGGATTCTCCATAATATAGGTACAAACCTCATTAACAACAAAAAATCTTTTCTCGCTTAATAAGAGATTTAAAATGTATTATATCAATTTTCATAGACGTTGGTTTAGCCAAGTAAGCTTTTGAAAATTTAGAAGGTATTATTATGGCTTGACTTGCACTTCTTCAATCAAATCTTTATTTCTAGCACTTTTCAAAAATTCAATTGTCACATAGAATGGCTTGAGTAATAAATTATTCTAATAAATCTACTCTTAATTTTTTCAATAATAAATCTTTGATATTATCTTTTAATCCATATTAAAATTAATTAATAAAGGCTTGGTTATTTTAATCCACATCACAAATAAGATTTTAGAATTTAATAGCATATATGGTAAATGAATGTGATCTTTATTGCAATAATATAAGTTTGGTCTTTGCTACCTTTCTTAGATCATTTCTCCAAATATAGTTGTAAATACTTCGAATAATGAATTCAACTCATAGATTAATCATGAATCTTTCTTCATCAAAAGTCCAAACCAAAAGACAATTCTTCTTGATAGAAGTGTATCTATGAAACTAACTTGAATAAATCCATTGGAGTATTAAAAAAGATGCAATCTTAAATAGAGTAACTTGTTCCAAAAATCCTCAAAATTTTAATCTTATTCCATCAAACTTCTTGAGAATATTAATCCTTCCTTCTCTTTTGCTTATAGAAGCAAGACTTCTTGAATTTGATTGTGAAGCTAATTTACTTGCTTCCTTCAACTGTACAACTTTTTGGCATAGACTATGGACTTCTTCCATGTGTATAGGAGTAGTACCACTATGATTTACATTATAAATACATGAAATTTTTATTCCTAGAGTGTTGACAAGCTCATGGAGATCTATAATAAATATAAATCTATTCTTACTTTTATTAAAAGTAGCATTCATAATCTTTTATTTCATAAACAATGCAAATAAATTCAAAAAATTAAATTACAAGAAGGTAATCTACAACCTCTAATATCAAATAAAAATCTCCAAAAAAAGAATAATCCTCTCTCTTTAAAAACACATATATATATATTAAAAAACTAGACTATTGTGTAAATATGGATAGTCTGCAACCTTCAAGATACAACAATAGAAGTGAGATAATCCACTTACTTCTAAATAAGATAAGATTATAATGAGTTTACATTCTTGTCAAGCTATCAAAGATATGAATCAAAAAAAAAAAAAAAAAAAAAAAAAACCTTGATACATTCTTATATCATTCAAAAAGACTAAGAAATCACTTAACGATGTTAATATATTGAATTAGAATGGTTGTTGTAAAAAACAAGAAAATTAAAATGTCTTGAAACAAGACTAAAGACTAAAAAGGCATTGACAAGAGTGAAGAAGACTTCACTCTTGCCTCCATATATACTATTTAACTAATAACTATTTACTGATGTTTTATAAGATCTCCAAAATATGTTGATTTTGGAAGACATATATCTTAACTAGCAAGGCAAATTTTTTATATGTGCACCACATAAAGGTAGCTTGTTTTTTAAACCATATACACGTGGATAACTTGTTGACTAAGTTTCTAACCTATCCATCAACTACAAACACATGTAAAGTCAAAAGAGTGTTTATGAATCTTTTAGGAAGCTTTTTTAAAAAATATTATAAAATAAATCTACTTTTATCTACTTCTATTTAATCATATTAGAATAAATATGTATGTCCATGACATTACTTCAAAGATGTATTTTTTAGAAATTTACATGAATTTATAATTATTGAAAAAGATCTTAAATAAATAATCTTAAAACCAAATCAAATTTTAAAATCTATTTATAATATTATTTTTTAATATTTTATTTTATACATATTTTTATATATTTTAGATTATTTTAAAAAAGATGAGTAATTTAAAAACTAATTATTAATATATATATATAAATATATATATATATATGTATATAAATATATATATATATATATATTGTTGCATCAATTTTTTTAAATTATAATTTGGTAATATAAATAAATAAAATAAAATAAAATAAAATAAAAAATATATATTTTTTGAATAATTACTTAATAGTAGTTTATAAATTTGAAAAAATATTAAATTTTTATGTAAGTTTGATTTTTTTATATTTAAATCTAGAACTTTATTTTTAATTTTTTTTAATACACATTAAGAACATATTTAAAACCATAAGATTTTAACTTGATTTTTAGAATATTTAAAATAAAATAAAATTTAATATAATATTGTTATTTAGGAACTTAATAACATTAATGACTACTATGTTCTTCTAATCCGTGCATTAACTCTTCTATCAAAAATATTTTATTAATGTTAATTGTAATAAAAAATATAAATGATCTATAAATTTTACATGCATTAGTCTAAGGTTTTATTTTTTTATTTTTTTATTTTTAAAATTTTTTTTGCCAAGATTATTATAAATTAAATTAATAAATAAATAAAATAAAGAAATATAGATCTTATAAAATAAAATTTTATCATATTAATTTTAGATAAAATTAAAATTATATCATATCTATATATATATATATATATATATATATTCAAAAAATTACATAAGACCTTTAGAAAACATTGTAGAATAATTGTAATTTCTAGCAATGGATCTTAATTGGCAAAATTATTAAAAAAATTGCTTTAAATTATTTATGTATAAAATTATTAATATTATAAATTATATTCGAGTAATTAAGTATTTATTATAATTTTAAACGATTTATAAGTTCCAACAGTCTTGTTGGAGAAAAAAAATCATAAAAATAGAATCTTAGTAAGACTTGGAGGTATTTATCTTAGTTGATTTAGTATTTTTTCTTAATTGTAAAAATTAGTGTTTAGTTGTTGAGACCAATATCTAAATTGGCATATTATCTATATAGTATAAGAACTTTTAGAATTAATTTAGAATTTTATAAGAAATAAATTAAAAATTATTAAGAATGCTAGATCATATGTTTAAGACTTTGATAAAAGTAATAGCACTACTTCGGAAAAACCTAAAGTTCTTACTACACTTTGCTATAATTAACCACCACATTAATATCTCTACTATTATTTTTATTAATTTATTTATTTATTAATATAAGTACATAATAAAATTATTTAAATTGATAATTTGTTTCAAAAAAATTATAAGCTTTTATTATTCAATAATTACAATTTATATTTTTATACTTTTAAATATATTATTTTTTTCATGTAAGATTTGGAGAATTTATGCAAACCTATGCAAGACTTGATTGTTGCCATTCAAAAAATTCTTTATAAAACTTATGAATAAATACTTATATATCTTTGATCCAAAATTAAAATGCCTTATGTAGCATAGCAAGTTACAAATCAATGCCTCTTATTGTAGCAATTAAGATAATAAGATAGTTATTCATTATAAATGCCAAATAAAGCTTTTAAGTACAATAGAGTGATATTAAGAGCTTTTTAGATCTTCATTTAGTAAATATGTATTTATTATGTGTCTAATATTTGTTTATTTATAATTTTCATTCTAAAAAAAATCTTTAAAAAATGCATTAGAATAGTTAATATTTAAACTTTTATATATTTGTTTTACTATACTTCATTTTTCCTTTTACAAAAATATATATATATAAATATAAATATATATATATATACATATATATATATTAAGTTTTATGTTTGCATAATATATCAAAAAATCATCCAAAATTCTATGTAAACAACTTAATCACTAATCATTCAATTATAATAATTCAAATACCACTTTACAAAAACCACACTAGAATGTCTATAAGTGGAATGATTTTGACCTAGAATAATCAAGTCCCTTCGTCCCTCATTCAATACATTTCAAAATTACCGACTCAAATGTTTCAGGTTACCTACATAAGAGCAAGTTGAAAGAGGCAAACAGAGTTGGAATTGGATTGAGGCCACTCACAACAATGCCTCTTTCAGATGAAAGTTATAGATGACTTCCATCCAAATGGATGATAGCTGCGCCGTCAGAGTAAAGGCCCAGAACAGACTGAGGTGTGTTCCCTTTTCCCGCATCCGGGGCACCAGTGCTTCGCTCTTCGACGCGCTTGGCCGAATTCTTCAATCGGCCTCTTCAACGCTTCCGACCAAGAATCGGTCCTGTCCCCACCAAATTCGTTTCTCCTGTTCATACAATCGTGCCGTAATCGGTTAAATTAGGTTTTGAGATTTGGGTTTTGGGTTTTGCCAAATTTTGCAGACCCGGAGAGGCTCCGCAGAAGTGGAATTAGTCCAGGCGTGTTTGAAGAGTCTCTGCGAGAGGCGACTCTTTGTTGCGGCTATTGTAGATTGATTATTGACTTGGAAGTTTTGGCGTGGCGGTCGTTTGGGTTTGGCTGGATCGGAGCGGTTTCTTGGGTTTAAGTTGCTGGAGTAATTGGAAGAGGCAGTAGCAATGGCGGGCGAGAGGAAGAGAAAGTTAAGCCTGTTCGACGTTGTGGACGAGTCCGTCAATGGAACCGAGAAGATGAAAGCGAATGGCGGTCCCGTGCTGAACCCTCACACCGGCAGGCCGTACTCGGCGAAGTATTTC
Source organism: Physcomitrium patens (assembly GCF_059467195.1). Classification (NCBI taxonomy): domain Eukaryota; kingdom Viridiplantae; phylum Streptophyta; class Bryopsida; order Funariales; family Funariaceae; genus Physcomitrium; species Physcomitrium patens. The sequence goes on along the minus strand of NC_143433.1, from coordinate 1,491,116 downwards.
GAGATTTTGGAGAAGCGGCGCACGCTGCCGGTGTGGCAGCAGAAGGCGGAGTTTCTGAACATCCTGGCCAAGAACCAGACGATGATTCTGGTGGGAGAGACTGGTTCCGGAAAGACCACGCAGGTGCGGCACCGTCTCATGATGTCATGATGCACATCCGGTTTGTATGATGTATTCGAGATTAGGGCGTTCGTTGTTGGGGATTAGGGTATCGTGGGTGATATGGGCGCCCACATCCCGAGGAGGTGCAGGGGAACTGTGTGGTTTGTTGGCCACGCAGGTGACTGTGGTTGATGGGATTGGCGTTGCAAGAAACGCAGCGCTGAGAGTGACGAGGGATTGGAGTGGGAAGAGGTGGTCTGACGGGGTGAAACTGGTTGGTTGCAGATTCCCCAATTCGTGGTGGAAGCAGGGTATACGAGCAACAGGAAGCAAGTGGCTTGCACGCAGCCAAGAAGGGTGGCGGCCATGTCAGTGTCGCGGCGTGTTGCGGACGAGATGGACGTGACCATTGGAGATGAGGTCGGGTACAGCATTCGTTTCGAGGATTGCAGCGGGCCGAAGACGACGTTGAAGTACGCGTGATACCCCCCTTACAGAGCGGATTTGGCGTTTGGGACCAGGTTTTGTGTCGTGTAGGAAGAAGAGCTGGGGTAGCCCATTGCAATGCATCAGAAAGCGTGGCGGGCATGGGGTGTGTGGAGTGGGTGGAAGTGGATTAGGCAGGCAGTGAGGGAGGGGGGGTTGGAAGGTCCGCGAAGGTTTTGCATGTGGTGGAGGGGCGAGAGGGGTTGTCCGTAGGCGCGGTGGAATGGCGGAGTTGAGGTTGCTGACATTGGCGAGTGTGTGGGTGTGGGCAGGTATTTGACGGATGGTATGCTGTTGCGAGAGGCCATGACGGATCCTTTGCTGGAGCGGTACAGAGTGATCATCCTGGACGAAGCGCACGAGAGGACGTTGGCGACGGATGTGCTGTTCGGGCTGCTGAAGGAGGTGTTGAAGAACAGGCCGGACCTGAAGCTGGTGGTGATGAGTGCGACGTTGGAGGCAGAGAAGTTCCAGGCGTACTTCAACGGGGCGCCGCTGATGAAAGTGCCCGGGAGGCTGCACCCGGTGGAGATATTCTACACGCAGGAGCCGGAGAGGGACTACCTGGAGGCGGCGATTCGGACGGTGGTGCAGATTCACATCTGCGAGCCGGCGGGAGACATCCTGGTGTTTTTGACGGGGGAGGAGGAGATCGAGGATGCGTGCAAGAAGATAGGAAGGGAGGTGCAGAACCTGGGGGACCAGGTGGGGCCGGTGAAGGCGGTTCCGCTGTACTCGACGCTGCCGCCAGCGATGCAGCAGAAGATCTTCGATGCGGCACCGCCACCGGCAAAGGACGGGGGACCGCCGGGGAGGAAGATCGTGGTGTCGACAAACATCGCGGAGACGTCGCTGACGATCGACGGGATCGTGTACGTGATCGACCCGGGGTTCGCGAAGCAGAAGGTGTACAATCCTCGGATTCGAGTGGAGTCGCTGCTGGTTTCGCCGATCTCGAAGGCGAGCGCGCACCAGAGGGCGGGGCGTGCGGGTCGAACGCAGCCGGGGAAGTGCTTCAGGCTGTACACGGAGAAGAGTTTCCAGAACGACCTGCAGCCGCAGACGTATCCGGAGATTCTGCGGTCGAACCTGGCGAACGTGGTGCTGACGCTGAAGAAGTTGGGGATCGACGACCTGGTGCACTTCGACTTCATGGACCCTCCGGCACCGGAGACGCTGATGAGGGCGCTGGAGCTGCTGAACTATCTGGCAGCGCTGGACGACGACGGGAATCTGACGAAGCTGGGAGAGCTGATGAGCGAGTTTCCGCTTGACCCACAGATGTCGAAGATGCTGGTGGTGAGCCCAGAGTTCAACTGTTCGAACGAGATCCTGTCGATCACGGCGATGTTGTCAGGTGCGGAGGCGATCCTTGCAAGAGACGTATTGTGTTGGTTAGGCGTGATAGCATTGCAGAGCGTTGGTAGGAGGGTGGGATGTGGGGGGTAGATAGGGGGAACGGTCACAGGGATGTGGCATTGGGATGATGAAGGATGGGATGATTACAATGTTGTTTTTGTTGTTGATGACGATGATTGTAGCAGTAGGCTGCGGTTAGAGCTGTGATGTTGATAGTGTAAAGAAGTGGTGCAGAGTCACATCAGCGTGCATCATTATGCACGGCAGTTGGCCCTCTCTGCGTGTGCTGACCCTCCGTGGTGGTGCTTCCGTCACTTTTGTGAAATTATTTTTTGGCTCATGAATGATCTGGCAATGGCACGTAATTGGTTTAGTTCCCAATTGCTTTCTGCGACCAAGAGATGCTCAAAAGGCAGCAGACGAAGCGAAGGCTCGGTTTTCGCACATTGACGGGGACCACCTGACGCTTCTGAACGTGTACCATGCGTACAAGCAGAACGGTACGTTGTGGGTCTGGGGATTGGGGAGTTGTGTTTAGAGGGGTGGTTATGATGAGTGGTGTGTGTCGAGGCTGTGCGGAGGGCAGGGTGGAGTGTGAATCTGCATGCGAGGGTGCAGTGGTGAAGCATAGGAGATGTGTTGGTTGTGGCGGTGGGGATGGTTGGGACGTATGCGCTGGGGGTTGAGAGTGCGTGGGAGGGGAGACGGAAGCGTGGTAGTGGTGTGTTGTGGCAGTGGGTTGGTGGATGGCGAAGATGTGAAGGTGGGAGGTTAGTGTAGGATGTGGAGAGAGAGAGAGAGAGAGAGAGAGGGAGAGAGAGAGAGTTGTGTGGAGTGGTGGTGTGATGTTGAGGAGGAGGTGGATGAGATGTGAGCCACAAACGGAGTAAGGGTGGGAGTTCGCGGATGGAGGGAGAGTGTCGGGTGGGAAGGCTGAAATGGGTGGGCGGGTGTGTGGGCGGACGTGCAGGTGAGGACGCCACGTGGTGTTACGACAATTTCATCAACGTGCGTGCGATGAAGTCAGCTGACAACGTGCGGACGCAGCTGGTGCGCATCATGAATCGGTACAACCTGAAGATGTGCAGCACAGACTTCAACAGCCGGGATTATTATGTGAGCATTCGGAAAGCGATGCTTGCGGGGTACTTTATGCAGGTGGCTCATCTGGAGCGGACGGGTCACTACCTGACAGTGAAGGACAACCAGGTAAGAGACGAGGGGCTGGGTGGAGATGTTCCGTGGATGTTGTTGTGGAAGTAGTGCAGTCCCTACCGGGAACCGAGTGCGTTGTGGGGTGGCGTGAGTGAGTGAATGTGTGTGTGAAGCGGGGTCCTGTCATAGCGCGTCGGGGTTTGGTGTTGGGGCGAAGCATAGGGTAGGTGGGAATGGTGGGAAGACGTGTTGTGGGAGGTGGATGTGAGGGTTGTGGAGTGCTGCGTGGTTTTGGGATTGGGGAGGCATGATGAGGGGTTGAACGGAGGAACGTACTGACGTGATTGTTTGGGGCGTGCAGATGGTTCATCTGCATCCGTCGAGTTGTTTGGACCACAAGCCGGAGTGGGTGATATACAACGAGTTTGTGCTGACTACTCGGAACTTCATTCGAATAGTGACAGATGTGCGTGGGGAATGGTGAGTGTCGCGGCGGTGTTTGATGTGGGGTGGTGGCGATGTGGTTGGGATGTTGCAAAGGGGGTGTGATTGGTTCGTGGAAAGATGTGGATCGGTTTATAGGTAGTTGTGGCAGCGGAGTGTGAGGGTGATCAGCGGACGCGTGAGTGGGTTTGGGTGGGATTTGTGGAGCAGAGTATGTGGCATGAGGGTAGGGTATCGTGGGGCGGCAGAGAGCGCATGAGATGGCGAGTGTGGTTGGAGGTTTTGGGTTGGATGATGTTGGATTGGGTGTGTTCTGAGTAGGGTGATTGGGAACTTGTGTGGTGGGGTTGCAGGCTGATAGACGTTGCTCCGCATTACTACGATTTGAGCAACTTTCCGCAGTGCGAAGCTAGACGCGTGCTGGAAAGACTGTACATGAAGCGCGAGAGGGAGAAATCTGAGGCTAACGGTGGAAAGAGATAGTCGGGGCTTTCAGGATTGGTTCTCTGTGCTTTTGTGAAGTGTTGCCGATGTTGGCTTGATCGACAGCGTTTTGCACTCGTGTTCCAACCCGTTTTTTAGCATAGAACCTTAGACGGTGAGACTGAAGATGTTTCGCCTCAACAGGTCATTTTAGGAAATGTAAAATGGGCATTGGAAGGAAACTTGATATTATTTAGATTGCAGTGGCAAGTGATTCTTATTCGACAATGTATTCATGATTGTACCGAAGTTCTTTGACAGTTCCATTTGTTTGATGAAATGAGAAGTCGTTGAGACTATTCTTCGTGCAGATGCTTTTTTTTTTCTTACGATTCACAGCTGCACTTATCAATGTGGTTTTCGAATGAAATGTTGTTACCGGTGTGACGGTTGACCTTGGCCCTCATTCTTTTGTTAAGTTGGTTTGATTGTTTTGGTAGAGAATGATTCTGATGTTGGTGCGGAGGTTCTTTTGTTTTTCAATAACAAGATCACATCGTGTTACAAGGCTTCACAGTTTTAGGCATCTACTGCTGTGGGAGTGGACTGATCTGTTAAACCTAAGTTAGTGCACGCCCGCTTTGATTTGATTTGTTAAGTTCTTTTGTATTGACTTTGATGAATTTAAAAATTACACCTTTGACCTGACTGTCCTGAGCATTTGCTCCAGGGATATAGAAAAGTTTTTAATTGATGTAATGGCTGTTATGTGACTGGCATGGACTTCATGTTTTGTTTCAAGGTTGTATGCATTACCGAGTTACTCACGTGACTTTTGATCACCTTGTTAAATGTACATTGATTGACTCACACACTCACGCTCACACTCATTCGTTTGTTCCTTTGGTCATATGTGTATGTAACTACAGCTGTGTGATTTTGAGTGTGTGATATAGATGCCATTAACACTGTTTGCATTGGATGCAATTATTTGCAACTGAGCCTAATTTTAACTTGGGTTTGTTGTGTACTTCTTCGGGGATCTTTATATTAGGGGAGAATGTGACTATTAAATCCTTTGATTGGCTGAAATCTATAGTTTCTTATTTTTACCCAATCAATGGATTTACAACTTGCAGCTTGTCACCTTGTCTCTCAAGTATGATGACCCCTTAGCTACAAGTAAATTGAAATGTTTAATACCCAACAATTTATCACAATTTCAAAACATTCTGTCGTTAGAGGATGTCTTGAAATATGTGCAAATGTTTTTAAGAATCATATTTAAGTGAAGCAAAATTATTTATCAAAACAAAGTTATAATAATGTGTTTTAAAACATAAAATACTCATGTGATAAATATTGGTTTTTAGATTATATAGAGAAAGTTCATAATCAAGGAATAGTTCCATGTTCATATGCAGTGCCATATAATTTCACCATTAGGTGATATTGTACTAATTCTTCATTAAAATACCAAACATATCAATGATATATTGTTGATGTATACGTTAGTCCTTTGTATGTCCAAATACTATTATCATTTCTTCTCCTCACGAACTTACCAAATTTGAAAAACTAGCAATGTTTGTAAGAAATCTATTTGTTTGAGTATTTGTTTTGTAAACAAAAATAGAGTCAATATTCATTCTAAACTTGAATGAATCTCTTCATCTCAAAAGTAATAGAGGATGAAAATCATCCACGAATGGGCAATCCATATGGATGTAATGCATCCGAAAGGAAATCAGAAACGACTCCAGTCCAACCCCAACTCACGTCAACCTCAAAAAAGCTCACGATTGGGTCCTATTCACACCGCTGCAGCAGGAGGAAGAGGAAGAGTGAAGAAACGCCGGTGACGTGCCATCACGAATAGCGGCGCCGATATCCCCCCGGGCGCGTTACTAACCCGGGCCGGAACGGGAAGCCACGCTGGCAGTGCGATTCAAATCCCGTGGCGATGCAACCACGATTCAAACCGTTGCGGAAACGGGAAGGACGCAGCCCAATACCGCCCAGCCAGCTCAGCATCGGCGCCCTCTAAGGGGGTGTCGGGATTGGGCTATTACAGTAACGGAATCAATCAATTATTCATTCATTCCAACTCGCTCACTCACACACCCCCCCTTTTCCTTCTTAATAGCCTCACTGCTAGAGACGCTGCCGCTGCCGCGCGGCTCTCTTATGCGGCGGGTCCCATGCCCGTGTTTGTGTGTCAGAGGGGGTCCGCTTGCCCTAGAGATCCAATCCCCCCGCGCCATCGCACTCCCCCCATGAGAAGCGCAATTGTTTTTTTTCTCTTTGCTAGCGGGCGGCTGTACTGTGGAGTGTAGCGTAAGCGGGATAGGTAGTGCTCGCTTTGCTAAGAATTATTATTACTATGACAGATTGGCGGAATCTGATACTGCATGAGTAGGCGTGCCCCTTTTTAATTTTATTTATTTATTTATTTATTTTATATATGCTGGCTAGGAGAGGCTGAGCACGATAAGTTTTGCAGATTGTCTGCCGGTTTCCTTGAGTGCGAGTTTTTTATCGATGGTTGTCGCATGCCTTAGGAGGAGTCTGGTGGAGAGTCGGTATTGAACACCTTGTGTGGCTCCAGGTCGTTGACTGAGCTTGCGGGTTTTCGAAGCGATGCATGAGTGTTTTGCCCGAGGCTCGAGTGGTTGCGGTGGTTGATCTTTCTATGTTTGATGTGGCATGTAGTTGACGGTATCTACATCCTCTACTTCAGCGTCTGGACGCTTTAGTGCGACGTTTCGAAGCTTCTTGGATTTGCGTGCGTGCCGGGGAACGCCTTCTTCCGTTGCAGGTTACATATCTTTGTGAGATCGTTATGAGATGAGCGTGGGACATCCTGTGGTGGAGTGTGAGTAAGAATTGTGAGGAGCGGCGATCATTGTTGCGAAGAGCTTCTCCCTGACATCTTACTCCTATTCTACTTGATAACGAGTGTCGTAGTTGTTTAATTGCCTGTCGTACTTCAGATTTGATCTTCCTTAGATTGCACTCCTTGCGGCATATCGGGTGAGTAGGGTGGCGGACAACCTCGATTATGCTTTTGGGAGGCTCGTTCCGTATCCAGTCCCTGTAGTTTGGCTTTCATGCCTTCATAGTTGACTTTTTCTTCGATCGTCACTGGTCGTCGACGATTAAATCTGCAAATTTCGACCTCCGGGGTACACACTTCTCTTGTGAATTTTGACCATCGACTAGTTTTTTTCGCCTCCTAGCGCTCAGCATCTGATTCAGAGCCTGTGAGGGTGGCCATGGCTCCCCAAGTGCTCTCGGACTTGACTGCCCTAATAATGGCGCACCCTGTTATCTTTGGTCTCAGTCTAGTTCTCTTCACGCCACCATTTTATCCTGTCTTGAAGTTCTTCTTGCCTCTGTTGATCTCTACCGCGCTTTTTATTCTGATGCTCTTTACCATGGGGCCGAAAGGTGCTACTGGAAACCAGGCCGGAGGGTTAGAGTCGGAGGAGAAACATGTTGCACACGGAGGCGATGCCGATGTTTCGAAGCGAACGAAATCCGAGGGGAGCTGGACCGATTGGGTTAAGAGGATTGAAGAATCTAGTATGTCGTGGATGTCCCCGAGGTACAAGAGTAATCAATGGAAAGGGAATCTCTTGAATGACGACAATGTTTCTATCTTGGGAGAAACATCCTGGGTTAATCGCGGTGATTTTAATCCTTATGAGCAGGAAGCCGCGTCCACCGAGGAGGTGCAAAGCTCATCCTCGCGCTTGATTGATGAGAACATAAACAACAGATTTGTGCCGACGCTGATGGCTCCTTCCGAGCTTTTTAAAGTTGATTCTGATCTGCAGCGAGCTGTAGATGAAGTTTACGACGACCTCGGTGAAGATGCTCCAGAGTTAGAAGATGTCGAAGAATCTGAGACGATATCATCTCCAGCTCCTCGCTCTTCCCATGATCCAGAGAATGATAATGGGTCTTCGCCAAAATCTGGCAGTCATGGGATTGCGCATAGGCCTCTGGAAAATCTCTCGATCCCTAAGAGAGTGAAATCGAATAGCTCGGAAGTGCCTAGTCCTTCGACGGATGTGGATGGGTCACCCGGCCTAGATAAGAGCAAGAAGTCCACGTTCGCGAACGTGAGGAAGAACTCGATTAATGCGAGGTCCGACTTATCTCGTACTTCCGAAAATTCAGACGCCGATACCCCTGTAGCGGAAAGTGTAACGTTGTCCGGAAAATTTGATCACTTGGAGAGTCTGGGAGATCTCATGGCGGATTCAGCGGAGGCTGAGAAGAACGGCGATGAGTCGCCCGAGTTGGCAGCCTTGAAACCTACAACTCATGAGCAAGTTCAAGACCTGAAGGAACAGCTTGAAAGCTTCATTCAGGACGACAAGAATGAGCCACCTTCATCCAAGCCTGATCATGGCGCTGATAAAGGTTTATCGACGTCTGAAGATGATCGTGTGTCGAAGCCCGAGTCCTCTCTCCTCGAACAGGACGATGGTAAGAGCTTCTCCTCTTCGTCTCCTTCGAAGAAGGAATCATCCAACTTAGTCAATGGTACCGATAGTGAGATCTCACCTCCCACTGACACTGCGAAGATAGAACTTCATCCTCCTGTGAAGCACGAAAAGGCGTCGTCTGAGGAGGGGTTTTCGGACTCTCAATAAGAGTTCCAATTGTTGAATGCAAGTATCTTTCATTCTCGTATCATGTCCGTGGAATGACGGACAGAGTTAAAACTACTAAGTTCTTATAACTGCGCTTAGTATAAGCTGTACATTATCTTCCTTTGTCTATTTTACTTTTTCGTGCTAGACATTATTTTCCGTCTTCGACTGAGGAGACCTGCAGAGTTTAAATATTGCGGCTTTTAGCTTGAACAGGAGGCGCTGTGAGACCTTACCCTACCTTGATGGTAGAGCTTTTTCCAAATTGTAACTCGTGCAGTCTAGATCAGGACTGCTTTGATATAATGCCAATATAAAGTTGGATTGTGAAATTTTGTGAATCCATCTGGGCCTGACTGCTCGATTTATTACAAGCTCATTTTTGGGAGGGGGGGAGAGATGCCGGATTCTTTTAATGAAAGTTTCATGTGTACAAGTCGGTTCCTTTGTTTTTGGGAATCAACTTACATGGCGATGGAAATACTCCGTGTGTACTCTTGTTTTTTCATTTAATTCGGTTCCTGTAATTAGTTGCGAATCACATCTATATCTCCGGCCAGGATGTATGACTGCATTGTGCATATTCAACTGGCGGCTTCTTCATGAGTACAAGTCTTTCGAATTCAGAAGAAGGAACACTTTCACTTCATACCATGTATTGTAAGGGTCGAAAGGTACCGACCCTTGCACTCGCTTGAGGTGAGTATGAGCTAAGGATCCCCCGATGCGCAGGGAGAATCCGCACCGCGGCGGCCAAGGAGCGGTTGGGAGGGCCACCTTCCTCATTCCGAGGTAAACCTGGCGCGAGGGCGCGAGGCGGGCTGCGGGTGTGCATCTGCGTCTCATATGCTTAGACTTCTTGGGCAGAGTTAGTTTAAGTTGGTAGGAGTCAGTCCGGGGAAACGTGTGTCGTCTCCCGGGATGACCCCTTGAGTTACGACCAGGGCAGTGTCCCGGCACCGTGCAAAGGCACGGGCCCGGGGTGACGGCGCGTCCAATCGGAAGGACGGGGCGCGGCGCCACAAATAGTCGTGGCGCGTCACGGGTCGCGACGCGATACACAGAGAGTCGCAGCGCACCCCGAGGTCGTAACGCGACACAGAGTCGCTGCCCGATGTGAGCCCAGACCCTGGAGGACTCGAGGGTTCTGAACGAGGCTGGTTCGGGTTATTTCCGCATTGTTTCTAAGTAGTAACATTGCTTTTGTGGGACTTTCAGGTGATTGAGAGACCAAGTTAAAAAGGCAACGTTACATGTATGTGATCGAGCAGCACACTCTTCAATCGACATTTGAATATATGGCGCTACGGAGCTTCTGAGGCAACCGAATGAAATGACTGCTTCCTCAAGGTCATTGCCAGCCTCATTCGACCCTGCCATATTCTTATCCCGCATCTGACAAAACTGTTGGACTTTTCGTCAGTACAGCTACAACTTACTTCAATTTCATTTGGTGCACACATTTGCGTTGCTGCTGCTCTCTACTTCACTCTTTTAGAAACCTTTAATGACTACTTGTCTCTGCAGGATTAGACTAAAAGATTTAAAATAACTCTTGTAGTCTTTTTAAAGAATCAAGGATTTTTGGAGCTTGATTAGTATTTCAGTATTTGCAGGAGAGAAAAAAGATGTTCTTCATCCTGTTACAGAAATTGTTGAAGAATAATCCTCTCTTCTTCTACTTTTAAAGTGTTTTAAATTTATTACAAAAAAAACTTAACAGTAGTACTTCTGAAAGCACATTTTATTCAGTTAAAGAGTTATATGAAATTTTGCAGCAATATATTATTGTGGAGACTCATGAGGAAATTCTCAAGTATTGTGCATTACGGCTCAACTTACCTTGCAAGTGGTCTTACATCATTTTAAGTTTACTATGCACATGTACAAAAGTATTTTTTTATTTTTTTATTTTTATTTTTTTATTGCGTCTTTTTCATTTATTGTAAATTAGTTATCAATTGACACACATACATATGTGTGCACACATTAATGGTTGATACAAAACTATAAACATACAACATACTTTTTTTGGATCTGCAATCATTCAATTCACCATTTGGCACGTACAATTGAATTTCTGAGGTTCCAGCAGAATTATGATTTTGGGTTATTAGGTTCACTCAAGTTATGATGGTTGGCCATATTGTTGAAAAAATTCAACATTCTAAAACCAAACTTTCATATTTACAACGGCACTTTTACAATTACATAGGGGTTGGTATTTCGCTTCAACTTTGAAACAGTTTCATTGAAGGCTGAATGTAATTAAAAGTGACTAATATTCCCAAATTACATTGATATTGATATAAATGTGCATCGTGTGTATAATGTCCATCTAATCCGTTTCATGTTTTCATTAAATGGTCAAAATAAATATAAAAAACTTGGAACGTTTTTTGAGCCTCTGTTTGCACAAATCCCAAAGATAGTCTTTTATGTCTACCTCCGTTTCAACTAATTCTCTTCAACAAGATTTAAATCTTAGTGCTCAGATCAAAATTTTACATGTTCTTATCTTTCTTTCTTTCTTTCTTTTTTGTATGCAAAATCTGTGCATTGCCTTGTAAGCCGCATCACACTAATGACTTCACTCTGGACGTGCAGGGATGGCTTTAGCGATGTCCAGGTTTACAAGCCTGCATGTGCCAAGCAGATATTCTGGAAGCTCTTCTTCAGTGTTCGCCTACATAGACACAAACAAACCCATACGGGTCGAACTCAAACCTTCTCTAGTAGTGCTTCTCATGCAAAGTTGCAAGTATGATTATAGCAACAAAAACCAGCGAAATTCCAAATGCAGTGCGATGAACATACCTGAATGAGGAAAGCCAGCTCAATAACGAGTGTGCTCAAGTAACCCAACACTAAGTTCACTACACCCTTGGCTACCGAGGATGAGCCGATGTCCACATCCAGCTGTATAGAATGAACACAGCACACAACAGTCGTGAGGTACAACTTGGAAAAGAATGTCTCCCCAAAATATGCTAGGAGGAGGTAAGAAAACGTTCTCAAAATTCTCGGTCTGACCTCAATGTAATTCTTGCCAGAGTGGTACGTGATCTCCAAAGCCTCTCCAATTAGACAAGCCGTCTTTCCAACACTTTGCTTCACAATCCACGAACCCTTCGCGATGTGCGGTATGAGCTTAAAGCCAGCATTGCGATATCGGTCATCCCCATGTACGAAGTTTTCAAGAAGGGGGAAGTCTGATAGAGGCTGCGTGATCATATAGTACAGAGCCAGAGAGTATGTCGTGGATCCCGGAACCTGAAGTCACAAATTTTATACACATCAAATGCACAGCTGCTCACTGATTTATAAACAAAAATGTAAGCAATCATCAAGTTTTTAGTCACTGGAGACATTAGGACACTAAAACCATCAGGTTCATATTGTAGCATCCTTTCAGTATTACAAGTAATCATGATGTAGCACAAAAACATGCGTCATGCAGAAAAGGAAATTAAATGGAAAAGCCCGAAACCCTACATCAAAATTATATCTCGCAACTCTAGAGGCTGGCTTTTAGAACTTACTTGAATGTTGATGATGAAGAAAAATGCATCGTCCACTCGGCCCTCTTTCTTTCTCTGTTTCGGTGACAGTTTTGAAAGTCACATGTTGCAAATACACTAATTTCAATCACTTCTCCCTAATTTGCTTGCCTGAGTCTTACTGAAACTTGGTCTATTCTAATAACTGCTGTATAAGCACTCAAGTATGTGACTTGTAAACAATTTGCTCTTAAATATAATTAGAAATTAATCGTAAACCTGGGTTCTTAAAAAATGTAAGCACATAGCATACCTGATTGGCTAAAAAAAGTTGAACTGGATAGGAGGGTCGGTTGGCAAGGTGATCCTCTCTCTTATTGGACTTCAACCAATCAGCTGCTACAAATTGCATGACTGGATCTTTGGCTACCACCTGTTCCATCAATAGCAAATTGTTTACAAGATGTTCGATTCTGGGCAACACAACTACTCAAACAGCACACTGACACGATTCATCGTAAGAACATACCCAATCAGACCAATAGATCTTCAAAATCAAGACCGAAGAACACAAGAAAGCAAGTTATGTTCAGAGTAGAAATTAAGGATACCTTTTTACGGTCTTGTAGATAGTGTTTTCCTCGAATTAAAAAGGTGCTTGCTTCCGCTGATTGATAACAGCTCGTGGTCCCAGAGCTAGATATTTTAGGCAGAGTTCCTTCTCTTGTCAGCAAGTCAATGTCATCTTGGTCGGTGTCCTGGTAAGTGCGCTTTTGAGCTGCAAACGGCATGTCTAATGCTATTAATCTATCAAAACCAAAACCACTCGGGCAGGAAACAATGAAAACAATAGTGCACCAGTCATGTGTTTCAGAATAAATGAAAATATCCTAAATGAAATACTCAGAATTCCTTTTGCGTTACAATTATGATACGCTTGTTTCTCGAACAGATCCTCGACTGCGGTGAAGGTTAAGAAAATATGCCTGTTATTCCGTGGAAGCGCTTCACAATGGTTGCAGCTGCGGAAATTTTTGGAATGCCTCCACTCTGTGATTTGAAATATGCAATTCAATTAAGTAATAAAGACAAATCATTCGATTTCGTATTCTGGAGCAATCCAACATTCGATGCGCTATCAGCATTACGTCCAAACGCATTCAACGTTGTAGCAATGTATCACTTTAAGCAGAATGAACGAACTGTAAAAACCAAATAATAACTAACTAGGATTTCTTATTCATCAGCTTTAAAGGCACCTTTGCCTCACCTTATCTTCATCGGAAGTTTCCTCCAAGTCCGTGTTCTGTTGCTGACCATCCAGATCTCGATCAAGTTCCAAATCCCAAGCTGAATCTTCAGGAACATCAAAAAACTCGTCCTCTGCTAGCTGCTGGAACATACTTTTCCCCACATTCTTCTCTTCAAGTAAGAAAGCAGCCGCATCATCATTTAGGTGGATTGGGAGAATGTTTTCCTTCTGTGCTACAGGAAGTTTACACCTTGCTGGTTGTCTCACGTTTGGGCCCATGGAGCTAGGCATGTAGTCTGATGGTTTGATCTTGTAAAACTCCTTCAAAGCTGGACAAAGATTTCCAAAAAACATCAGAAACTCACCAGATTTTAGTCTCGGATTGTTATCATACAGCCGATTCGAGATTGCTTCAAAAAACCAACGCGTTCAGTTTGAAATACTAAATATACCCTGTAGGTTACTACGTTGATGTACCCTCATGTGGAGAAAGTGAACCCTTCTGTTTAAACTCCCCACATTCAGACAACAGAAAGCTATTGGTGCAAGAAGAATTCCTAGGGACATAAGATTTGAGGACTCTACCTGCAACTCTTTCTAGAACTTTCAGTGTGATGTCCTTGTCTCTGCAAGGACTCCAGCAAGATTTCCAATTTTTCCAGTCCACAGTGAGTATATGTTTCACCATACACCGGTTTGGATAACCCCCCTGTGTAGGCAGCGGCGATATTACGTAGCCCCCACCTGCACTAGACAATTTCAAGGCTTTAAAAGAGACGTGTGCGAAAAAACTGGCTATTTCAAACGCGTATGGAGCTACTGAATAGAGGCCTCAAATTAGAAGTCCTTCAGAGATTCTGACATTCTTGATGACGCATTGAGGTGAGAAAGCTTACTTTTGAGCCAAGCTCGTACAAACTTTCTTCGTGGAGGACATTTCTCATGATTTACCGATGTGTAGAGGATAACTACAGCCAATGATGCAGTCAGCTGAATAAGAGGTCATTGGAATGCAAAATCTCCTGAAAAACTCTTGCTTTAGCTTATTGAGAATCAAAGCAAGTCGCAACAGATTTCGCAACCTCAGTTCCCACAAGAAAAGTCCAAAATCTAATTGATTTAGAATATAACGTGAATAGTTTGTGGTCACTAACCATAAGAGCCATCATCTTCGCGTCGCCAGTACCGATGCACAACCAGGTCCCTTGGTTTCATACGCCTGCAATTCAGTTCGATTTTATTAAGCTCAACCTGATCGTCGTAATACTGAAGATGTAGGATGGTAACACGATACAAAAGCATTTGAGACACTCTTAATTTGCACATTCCATATTAGAGGGAGAATTTCTAAAAACTAATATCTAGAACGAATTAGATTATGGATGCGCAATCTCGTACGAAGAAAGCCAAAATTTATGGAAATGCTTGTGGACAATGTCTGAATGGCCGTCAATATGCTCAATAACCCTCCCTTTCAAGTAGCAGAAATCCCACCTGAAAGACGCAAGATTATAAGATACCAAAAATAAAGTTTTGAAATCGCAAACAACTAAAGACGACTTATGATTGACAGGTCTATGTATATCAAAACTATAATTGAAATAAAAGGTAAAGAATTGAGTCTTACTCAGCCCGTGAGGAACCCAAAGCCATGACAGTTTCAAATACGGATTCACAAGTGGCGTGCACCACTCCAACGGACATCAGTGCAGGGGGGTCCTCTCCACGTATCTACAATGTGGGACACACATAGCATTCAATCGTCAAAATGACGGCGAAATCAAGTAGCAGAAAAAACTTTTCATGATAATCTAGTTTCGCGTTTCCTGAACACCATGTAGGATGGAAAGATCAGCTGGAACTCAAATAGACTAGAAGAATTCGACTGCACGCGCTGCACAGTTGCATCAGTGCCAACAGAAACATTAAGAGACACGTGCCTCACCATGCTCTTGAGTCCATGGTGATCAGTGGCTTCCTTGAATAATCGCAATCCTGAACACAAAATGGTATGATAAGTGTACGAAGCTCGTGTGAGATTGAGTAGTTGAGCATCGTCTTTCACAAACGTGGAAAATTACCATTTTCGCAACCAAATATCTGCCACGGCGAATCAGCTACGACATCTGGAGATGCATCCTTAGGCAGTAATGAAACTATCAACCCTGGTAAATCTGTTACAAACGACAAAAGTTGAAAGGCAAAGAATGACAAGGTGAAGAATGACACAACTCAAATTCGGGTAATCAACAAACGAACAAACTCTGCAAAGTACAATATCACCCAATGCAAAACTAAAACATGCTGTACCAAACATATGAGCGTCAAAACGGATTGCAGTAAGAGTTCTGGTACAACCTGCAAGAGTTGTTGAGTCCTCTCGAAAGAGATGGTTATTGACGGTACCCGAGCCTCCAGAAGGGTCTCTGACAACACTTCCTCTTCTAACAGAGAGTCTGTGACAACCATTTCACAAATTAAACAAATGTAGATGACATTTTGATCAGAAGCTTTGAGTAGTTACATCGAGATCACATTCTTGACATATAATTTTCGTTCTTGGGTGTACCTGAAAGGATATCTACGTCTCCCACCCGCAGTAACAAATGACCTATCCTTTCCCGGCAGATGGATCTGCGTTCAAAATTCAGGGGCAACAACTCAAATGATGAAAATACCTTCAAAATTGTGACACTTCAAAACATGCAAAAGCTTGCGAAAGTTTGTGGACCTATTTGGGCGAAATTAGTGCTACTCAAGGTAGATGCAGATTTGATCCAGAATCTTGAATGACTTCATGGATTCGGACGAGCAGGTTAATGAAATATTCTGCGAAAGAGACCTGCTCAGCAGCTTCTTTGAACGCTTCCATCCATTTTGCTGCCTCTTCCGAACTCCGTGCTCCAAACTTGAGCTTGTCTTCGTGGATGTATGAGTCGTACACTGTAAACACAAACAGAGTTCGACCGAGGATGTTTTCTCGCCCATGATCAGCTACTCTCTTGTAGGGATCAACGGTCCCACTTTTGATGGGTGCCTGCACCAATCCCCACAAAACCTCAAAAAATCAGGCACAACTTTCTATGCAAAATTGTTCCTTTTCCAAATCCACCCCAATGACGTGCGCATTCTCAAATGATGCTAAGATATCGAAGCACTACTTGCTCAGCTGTCAAACATACAATTTTATTATACGCTCATTCACTGTAACTCCTTCGATGCAATGACTGAAAACACTTCCGAACGAAGATGCACCTCATTACCGACTTCCACATGGTCAGACGAGATCAAAAAAATGGAGCTAATGAACCAGTCTTGTAAACACTCTCTGGACACATTGCAGTACACTACTAATAATTTCCATGTCTGAACCCCACAGGCAATCGAAAATTGTAGTGAAGAACAGCTACCTCTTCTCTGTGGGCAGGTTTGTCTTTGTAAAAACGCGCTTGGTTTCCACATAGCACTACGTAGCGTTTCCGAGGGTTTGTCATCATCAATCTGTTCGACCCTATCAAATAAAGCCATCCTTCCATGCTTTCCATGAAATTTAACGCTCTACTGTGGTCAGCAGCGTAAGCGCCTCAAAAACACAGACGCTTCGAGTTCGTCTATAGGATGCCCTCCTTCTGTAGCGGATAATTTACGGTACATATGCTCAAGGATCTAAGCACGCTTTGGGATGACGTGCGATGCCTTGCGACGATTTTTCTCCTTGGTTGCATACAAATGTTGCTGTAACGAAGCTAGATGCTTATAAAAAATCGGTAAGCCCAGGCCAAATTCGATCCC
This sequence comes from Physcomitrium patens, assembly GCF_059467195.1. NCBI lineage: Eukaryota > Viridiplantae > Streptophyta > Bryopsida > Funariales > Funariaceae > Physcomitrium > Physcomitrium patens. Next base: position 1,473,939 of record NC_143433.1, on the reverse strand, counting down.
TGAGCATAAGACGCACTTTCGGCTTCCACCGACCACTGAAATTGAAGACACCAAAAGAATGTATGGGATCCTTTAGATGGATGACACATTCAAGAAGATAGAACAATTGCAGTTGATTGCTCAACAATCGAACATTTTGATAAATCCAACCCAATGGAGGAAGAACAACCACCTTCAAGCGTCTCACCGACTGCGCAAGTATCTGGTCATGTCCGCACCAGAAACCATAAAACCGAGACCTCCGTCTAAAGCGGCCAAGAGCTAAAATTCTGAGCTTCTGCACTCACCAATTTAAGCTGCTCTTCAGTTACTACCCTCAATTTCAGTACTTCAAAGGCTCTACCGACGTAAATATCCGCACGTTCTTATGCTCCTCCAGCAGGTTTTTTTGACTGTAGAGACGTCCGCTAGACAAGACCCCACACTCTGCAAACATTCAGGAATTCTTCCCAATATGTACTCGTGTGTTAACCAACTCACAGTGCCTCAAATCAAAGCAACGAATTCAGAAAAAAACGCTTCGGTAGGCCACGCTCCTTCCTTGTATCAGCCGCAGCTACAGAACACCCTCGGTTGACGGTCAAATCTCACTTTTCAGACACGTAAACTCTCTGCCCTGCGGAGTGTAACGAGTAGCTTTCTCGTGCGAATTCCAGAAGACATTCATGCGCTTGTGCTTTACGAGGAAGCCCACTCCATGGGTCCCAGCTGTCGGGTGACTCCGACGAAGGAGAGATCCTGAAACTGTAAACTACAGTGCCAAAGTACTGAAAACTCACATCATGAAGAGGGGTCTGTGTTTCAGAAATCACAGCATTTTCTACCTCCCTACACCTCCACATTCGGGATGTGTCCGACCAACACAATGTGGACATTATTCTCCTCGCTACCTTCCAGGCATGAATCTTCGTCCTGTGTCACGAAAGGGACAGACTCCCATCAATGCGCCTCGAACGACACATATACGCAGCTCGCAAACCTCAACCTTCCGCTCGAAGACAGAGCTCCATCAATGTGGCCATCAAAGCACACCAATTCGCCTCGTCTTTGTTCCCCACACACACGAACATCAAGTCTCGTTTTCATGACTCTTGAAAAACTCTTCTTGCATAACCGATGTGGCCTTTGCAAGTCCTGTCTTCATCTCCCATTCATGAAGATCCTAGAATCGATGTCACGAACTACTTGGGGTACGGCGTGGTGTATACCCAAATGATTTTCCAATACCGAGAAACGTGTAGGTATGGATTCGGCATAGTATTCATCATTGGCCTTGTCCCTCCAGTTCGAGCTTCGATGACCACTTTGCTTGTCTGATATCTTTCTTTCTTTCTTTCTTTCTTTCTTCTCATGATGGTCTGCAAGTGTGGTGACAACTGGGGCAAGAGAGATGCCAAGAGTACACTTCATGACAGATCTTGTCTAGTTTAACATTAGACACTAATCTAATGAGAGGAAGTGGGGTGTGGGGGGAGGGACAGAGGAGTGTGTGGACAGCCATGCCGCACCCACTGCCTCTCATGGACTTGTCAGGGCACTGGTCCTTTTCCTTCATTGCTCTTTTTCCGTATTTGTCTCGGTCTCGGCCTTTCTGTCTGTCTGTCTGTCTGTCTTTGTGTTCCTCTACCTCGTTGTCCGTCTTTCCTTGTCCCTCCTTCTACGCACATACATACCTTCATACACGCGTACAGACTTGCTGATCCACAAGCTAACATCGATGAAGGCACCACCCAGTTCCAAACCTTTGAGAGATGGGGCCCCTTTGTTGTCAAACTTGACAGCCGTGTGCCTCGTTCCTTCCTCTTTCTGGCCCCTTTCTGCCGGTCTGGATGTGCGTATTTGTGTGTGTGTGTGTGAGAGAGAGATTGTGTCTTTTGCTCTGTCTGTGCCCTTGTCTTTCCTTTTCTCTTGCAGGAAAGCTCGTTGCCTTTCCTCGATGAAAGCGAATCTAGCTTCACTGGTTTGTTAGAAGAAAGATCTATAGATAGATAGAAACAAGATTTGAAGAAGAAAGAACGAAAGTATGTGTAGATTGTTTGGTTGCTTGGATTGTTGCTGTTTTTTTTTTCTTTTTTTTTTTTTTTTCTTTGCGTGGGCATGTGTGCACAATGGGTGTTGTGTGCATTAGTGGGGTCTACAAAAAATAAAACTAAATAAATTAGAACGGATTTGTTCCTAGGCTTGAAAACTTCGATTTTATTCCTACGAATGAGGAACGGTCAATCTAACCAGGCCACTTTGGGAGACATTTTTTTGGAAAGCCTTCGCAGAAAGGTCCTTTAAAATCTGAAGGGGTTGACTTGATTTGACTTGTTTTGAAATCCTCTTTGATGTAACTCTCTTTCATTTCGCTTTTTGCTCTTTCCTTCTTTATCTTTCTTTGTACTTCTTCTTCTCCTTCTTCTTCTATCTTTTTGGTCGTTCATTATAATTATTAAGTCATATGTTTCCTTTATAATTTCATTTACCGTACAGTAACCTACTTCTTCACTGGCTTCACAACTAAAGCATTAATTGTGGATGTACTTACATTCTTCTTATAAATGCTCATAGATATGTCAGTAATAATAATTTTAATAACTACTATTTTAATTGAAGAGAATATGTCCATCTTTATATTGGCCCTTGTCTGTTGTAGTTGTTGTTGCGGGTTGCAACGAATGCTGAGAACCAGACCACACTCAACCCTGAATTGTATGATTCATTAGCAATAATAATATCATCATCATAGATATAAATATACAGTAATTTCAAGGATTGGATTTTTTTTGAGTGCACCAGGAGTTGTATTGTCTAGAATGATTCATGGGTCATTTCTTCACTTAATCACCTTTCGGTCATTCACAGAATGTTGCCCTTGACAACAACAATTCACTTCAGTTTCAAAATGTTGCACATTTAAGTACAATAAACCTCTGCTGAAAGCATTTTTAAATTATTAAAAGCATACTTCCATTTGGTAACTAAAAAGTACCAGGGTAAAAATCTATTAAAATATACAGTAAAAATTAAGTTCTTTACCAAAAATAATACAACATTTCTGTAATGTGATGCACACCGTAAGACTACAATAAGTAAATAATAAATCAAGGTGATAAATCAGGAATCAAAGTTACAGTAATTGCTTTAGATCATTGAATATTTTTGAACTTCAGATTGTGTAAATTCCCAGTTGCTGCAAACTAAATATTGACAACTGTTGGAATAATCCAAACATACTTTGAAAGTAGCAGCAACTTCAATGCAGCCAAGCTTTGAGAGAGTGTTATTACAAGTATGTGAGATCATTCAAAAGGATTCTCTTTCAAACTAACAGGGGCCAGTTAAACCCACGCCAATGGTACACAATTTGCCGTTTATTCGACAACGTAGAACCGCAAATACACCTTAAAGATACGATATTATTCAGTAGTTGAATGCATAGAAGATGCTGTATTGACAGCATTGCATTCCATCAGGCAAGGTGAACTCAATTTGGATAAGTTGACGGTGGATATTATGGACCACAGCACATGATCACCTGACAAAGCCGTATGTTGGTACTTGGACGCAACCTCGTGTCAAATTCAAAATGCCTCAAAAAATGGCTTTCAATTCATCAGCGGATTCAAACCGTTACATTGAAACTCAGATTGAATGACGATTCAGCTGAACTTGGTTGAATGATTGAGATAATAAGGCACAGCACTCCATCAGCGTGCTCACCAGTCTATTATTCAACTTTTTTTCGCACAAAAGAGTTGGATAACTTCTCAAACAATGCTTCGAACTTCTGTACTAGGTGAACCTAACCATCAATTCTTATGAGGACTAATGATAAAACGAGGGAACAGGTCAATGGAGTGAAATCTGAGGAATAAGATGTTTCACTGCTTTCGCGAGTTCAGATATTCAGAAGTAAGAGACAACAATTCCTCCTTGCGTCTCTTGTACTCATCAAATCGCAGGAAAAAATATCCAAGGTAATCAAATTTGATGGGAGAATACCTTGCCTGCACACAGTCGATATATTGCACATAAACAAAGACCTGGGAGCTTCTACACCAAGCTCTTATAAGATTGCGAAAAAGATGAGATCAATGCGAGAATCACTCGTGAAGGTAGCAAAAATGGGGTTACATTACAGAAAGTTACAACCAAACAGAGCTCATGTAGTGTCAAATAGTTACCTGAACGATTGCCCACGTGGCCCAATACATGTGAGACACTAAGGAATAAAAGTTGCATTCTGCATAAAACTCTTCAAGCTCTGCAATTGTACTCTGCAGTGCCCATTTGAGGTACTAAGCATCAGTCTAGCAATGTAAGCTTCTACAACATTGTAGTATCGAATAATTAGCCTCCGATGCAAGATCGCATCCTCAAAATCGAATGAGGTTCACTGTTAGATTTCCGACTTTAAAATTTCTTTTTAGATGAAATTGTGTTTAGGAATTCTGATTATTCCTGGTCACGAAGTCAGATCGACAACGAAGCGGGTTTCTAAAAAAAATGAAGTGTGTCAGCGAACCTAGTCGCTGGAAGTTGTAAATTTCAGCAAAGAAACCACTTTGACACAAAAAAAACACTTTCCACCAAATTTGCACAATGGATCCGAAGAGGCTCACCATCTCAGGATTCTCTGGATGCAAGTAATATCTGAAGAAGTAAAATTGCTTCTCCTTGTCGGGATACCTACAAAAACGAACCACCTCGGCCTCTGTAAATGCATTTCTATTGCAATCATCGCCAGCAGGGAAACATAGATGTAAGCAGCTCATGTGAAATCTCACCCATTTATCATGTGTTTATCATTCAATGACGGGATGGAAAGTTTCAATTGGCACATTGGGCCACAATAAATTGAACCTAGGAAAGTAAATCAAGCTAGAAAACGTACAAGCTATAATCGCAGTCGAAGCCTGCATGCTCGTTGAAATAATTAGCAATGTCATAGCCTCGATAGCTGTGTGATCCATATTCATAATCAATGATGTAAAGTTTCCCTGGAACCATAGTGGTGTTAATTTCTGTAATGGTATGCATGGTAATATATTGTGTCCCAAAACGATCTAGAAAACTCCTAAACTTTCACAATAACGAGCCAGCGCCACAGCGATAAAAACACAACAAGATCAAATCGAAATGAGTCCTATTACCAAAAGATGTTAAAGAGACCAGAAAAACTACAATAATTATAACTCTTCCAGCAATATAAATAAATAAATAAATAAATAAATAAATAAATAAATAAAATTAGGAGAAAGAAAAAAGAAAAAATAAAAAAAATTCCCGCTAGTTAGAGAAAATTCGCACCTTCATCTTCATTGTACATGAAATTTCCAGAAAGAAGATCGTTGTGTGCAAAAACAACAGGTGCATCGAAATTGTTACTGATCGCCTGCATGATCCATTCAATGAGAATGCTATGAGGAGCATACCAATGAGACAGGCCTCAATCTAAAAAAAATGATCCTGCCATTCAAATCCTATGAGTAGAGCAAAAGTATATGAAAGAAGTGAAGAAAAACAAAAAAAACAAAAAAAGCACATCGCATACAAATTTTCATGAATCTCCTGAGCCAGCACTAGTCCTAACGGTAAACGAGATACAGAACAACAGCACAAGCGGATTACCCTTAGCTCTTCAATTTCCGCTTTGATGTTCTCAAATGAGATCGTCTCATAAGTCTTCTGCTTTTCGCTGTCTTCAAATATAACTCCCGACGCTTCATACAAGAATGGCGAAGATAAATCAAGTGCTACGATACATGATTATACATTTATCACTTTCTTCAACAAAATAAATAGTCCACCACCACACCCACCCAACAAGAGTTCTTGTGTACTCTACCGATCGTTTAGGGACGAGGTTGCTTGCAAAGGAATTGAAAGCACATCGCCAACAACGCAACAATGCGTGGCTAGGATCAACCGAAAATAAATATAAAAGAAAAAAAGACATGTAGGGCTATCAGCACAACGTTGACACGTGTAGACTGCCATGAACGACCGATACCTTTATCGATAAACTTGTAGATGTCATTCCACAATTGTGGTTCTTTAGATCCAGGTATCTCTAACTCATGTAGCCTTCGAACTTCCATAGCTATCAGCTTTGCCAACTCCGGCTTACCCATGTCTGCCAGCCAATCCAGACCAAACCCCAAAATAGGTAAACAAATGTCTGTTCGGAACAAAGCTTGCATACGTTTCCGAGCAAAACATATGCTCATCATGATTCATGTAGCAGAGCATACTGTTGTATGTAGCTAATATAGTTAAGACGAATACCCAGAGGTTCAAGTGTTCTTCCGAAAATAAAGGACTGAATCATGCCATTTCCAAACACACCAAGCAACTTGGCTCCAAACCCAGCTGAAGATAAGTAAGTGAGCGCCTACATGAACAGATTGAGCAACACAATGTTAGAGCTCCAAAAATGACAATTCAACACGAAGATTCTAAGAATTGAAAACAAGGCAAGCAGAAAACCAATACCAAAGTTCACAAGATACCTGAAGCTCCCGGTCACGGTCAATAACAGCATCTGTATTGGGTCCAAATACACGCACAGTCACTGGTGGCAGTTTGTCCTCGTTTTCACCCTCCACTTCTGCCTTGAGCACTGCTTACACAACCACCACAACCATGATACTCCAATCTAACTCCCAAACATGACGCATAATGCATCAACAACAATAAAATAAAATAAAATAAAAACCGTAACTAAAGCAGATTATGACAATTTGCATGCCTTCACACAGTTGAGTTTCTTACTTGAGAGAAGGTAATCACGGCAACAAAGAAATAAATTCCTGGTTCTATGGAGTTGATTCAAGGACGATACTGAGACGTATCATTCTCAACATAATCATTTTTTTCATGGAATCAAAATTGGAATTGAAAGAAGCCAGGGGATGGTAGACAGATTTATAAAAGACATAGAGTGCAATCATGCGAAACGATGGTGGACAGGAAGAAACGTACACATATTCGTGATTCCGCCGGAGATTTTCATCACAGAAATATTGGAGTCGTCCACATCTGCCCACTTCCTTAACAGCACCTTGCAAACACCGCTATAGATTGTTCAAGTCACCAATTCAGAATCAGTTCTAGTGTTATCATCTAACTCGCAAAATATTTCTTAAACATTTTTTTTTCTTAAATTCGATCGCAGAATCCATTCCACACTTGAGCACTTCCAGAGTCCATCACTACAACCCCAGAGTTGCACAAACTCAGGAGGAGATTTGATGGCGCATTGTCAGTCGAAGCGGAGGAGCAAAAAGGATTTTCCTGACCTGACACGAGAAAACAGGGCTTGATCCGGGAGGCGCGGATCTATAATTAAGCCGCATGTGCACACGGCCATGGAGCTTTCCGATCTCTTGAGGAAGATTTTGTCAGTTCGCAGCGTTTCAATCTCTTCGTCCCCTGGCTTCCTATCCTCTCGCCTCGACTTATACCTCTCCCTCGGCGCAACGTCCTGCTTGGAAGCCTTGTCCTTATCTACGTGGGTACTGGGCAGTACTCCCCCTTGCTTTTCAATCATGCCCATCTTCCGTGAATCACACACACCCACCAGAGCCTTACACCTCACGACGCTAAAACGATGATCGAGCCTCGACCATAATCAAGTTGCCCGCTCCCCTTCGACAGAACTAAACCCACACAAACACACAATGAGCTTGAAATCCTCAAGATACCTCTATGTCTCAAACACAGCCACTCCAGCAAACCACCCTGCGCCTTCCAATTCACGACACCTCCTCGCGGGAAAATGTACACTCACCACCCAACAGCCTTCATGTACACACTACACACCTGCGCCAAACACGGACAAGCATCATAGAGACCCACAACTCTCTTCGACCGAAATCATATTTTACCAACCTCTCAAGCCCCAGAAAAGTTGCAAAACTGTAGACCGGCAGCTGCCGGGTTCCCTGCGTCGGTCTTAGCCTTTCGACCCTGGCAGGGCAAATCCACTCGTGACCTTCCTAGGCACACATTCATCAGCAACAGCCCTTCATAATGGAGAGATTCCGTAGATGAGCTCTGGGCGTTAGGAATCTGGATATTCTATTCTTACTCCGACCCATGACAAAGAGCAGCGACGCCATTAGAAGGGATCATTGCGAGCACATTTGCACTCTCGAGCATGGGAAGGGAGACGCATTACCCTCAAATTGAGGAAATCGACCCGATCTCAGTCTCGAGCATTTCATGACGGCTCCTCACTGCGGATTCGGAGCCGACGACACCTCGCTCACAGCTAATTTGGCAAGACCCGGACCCAGGTGGTGTTCGTTCCGAATCCGGACCTGGGTGGATATTTCCCTGCGAGGAGGGGGTGTCGTGCCTCCGAATCCGCTGGCATGATTCGCGAAGGGCCCACAAACAAATTCCATTGGGGGAGTGGATAGATGCGAACCACATGATCGATGCGGCACAAGAAGGAAGTCCCACGCCGCACAAGCTCCTTTTCCACGCTACCTCGGAAATGGCTCCCACTAATGAGTATCGGTTAGAATTCGTTTTATTGTGTTTATTATTAAGGTGTTGGTATTTTATTGTTGTATTTTTTTTTGATGTTTTCAGATGTTGATGTATTGGAGGATATTTTTAAATGCTACACTTTAATTTTTATTCTCATAATATTTACATGTTTGTTTTTTTTACTAGTAAAAAACCAATGGAATTGATGTTGAATGAAATTGTCATACAACAATGCCATTATTGTATGACAATTGTATCTACTATCACAAATACAAAAGAAACACAGTTTTGTTAGGTTTTGTGCATGTTGAGAATGTTTGGAGAAATATAAGAATAGTTGGAAGTAATGTGCACACATATATATAAAAAAGTGTATAGAAAGAGAAAGAACTTCTTCTTATCTGTATATTGATGTAGTTTTTTTCTATATACAAAGAGAAGGGAAGAAGATAAACAATTTCTTCCCACTACATTTCAAACACTAAAGCTACATAATTTATAATAAACTATAATAACTATTATGAAGAGCACCAAGTACATTTAATACTCTCAACATTCTTCGTCACTTGTCATAATATTTATCTAACATAAAATTTGCATAGGATTTGATCTATATTTTTTTGTAATATTGTAAGAGTAATAGTTGATTCCTTATTAAAACCTTATCTAAAAAAATCTTATTGTATTCAAGGGCAAAACCATAGATGAAAGAAAAAAAAGTACATCATTTTTTTTATAATTATTTAAAGTATTTATTAACTTTTTTGCTTAAGAAAAGCAAATCATCATATGCCAATGCCAGAAGTAAGTCAGTGATAGTTGCACAAAGAGAGAGCTTTGGTAAGGAGATGAGCAAGGTTATTTGTAGATTCAATTTTTTTGATCTTAAGTACTTGATTATTAACTAAGTCATAGATAAAACTAAAATACTTTGGATCAATATGTTTTTTCTTATTTTTTTTTAATAAAACCAATGTGCATCTGTTCAATACAAGTGCTATTGTCTTCATACAAGATAGTTAGAAAATTATCATATGAAAGTTCATAGGATGTCTGAATGAGTTTATCAATATCGCAACTAAATATATTCTTGAGATACTTCATGTAAGGCAATAATTTTTGCATAGTTGGATGAAGTTGCAATTATAATTTGTTTTATTGATTTTCATGATATTGAAACTCCTTATCTTAAGAATATCTTTAATTAATCTGAAATAAATTCAAAAGTAGTTATAAAAGAAACACAAAGAAATCTTAAAGTAATCTAAAAAAAAATAAAAATAAAAATAAATAACTTAAAAAAATTAACAATAATCTTAAAAAAATATTAAAAATAAAAACTTAAAAAATAAAGAATCTTAATAAGATATTAAAAATAAAAATCTTAAATAAATCCAAATAAAATTTTAATTTAATCCTAATTAAAATCTTAATAAATTTTAACTAAAACTTAGGTTAAATCCTAATTGAAATCCTAACTGAACCTTAATTAAGTCTTAAATTAAATCTTAATTAAATCCTAATTAAACCTCAATCAATTCCTAGGTCAAATCTTAATGAAATCTTAATAAAATTTTAAATCCTAGACAAATCCTAAATCAAACTCTAGTCAAGGACATGAATCTTAAAAAAAAAAAAAAAAGAAAAAAAAAAACCTCAATAAATTCTTATGTCATTCAAAAATACTAAAAAATTATTCAAAGATAATATAGTATTAAACTAAAATGGCTATTCATTGTCTTATATGGCTCAAAAAGAGACACATAGAATATGGAATGGATCTTTATAGACTTTGATAGATGTAATTGATAAGCAACAAGATTGATTTATTTATAAATAGGAAAAGGCCTAATCCTATAATAGTTCAAATTGTTATAAGGATGAGTAGTCTTAATATTTCGATAAAGTAGCCATATTTTGTCACTTATGATGAATTGTAGTTGTTCCTTATAATAGACATCCACATTGATCTTATGTCATTCTTGAACTTCTTTTAATTGCTCTTTCATTGTTGCATGCAGTTTTGACAAACAATTTATCAAATCTTTTACTACAAGATTATCAACTTTTGAAAAGTCAAAAGTATCAAGTTATAGATGATAATCATAATTAGCAAAAAAAAGTGTTTATTGAATAGAAGAATTTATCAAATTATTATATGCAAACTCTCTTAATAGTAGAAGAATTATCTAATTATCTTCATGATAATTGATGGTACACATGAAATATTATTCTAGTACTTAATTCACCTATTTTATTTGTCCATCAATTTGAGGATGAAAAGCCAAAGAAAGATTAATATTCATCTTTAAAATCTTGAATAGGACTCTCCAAAATCTTCATACAAATTAAATCTTCCTATCCAATATAATATCTTTGGGCAATCTATGATAGTGATAGATATTTTCAATAAAAATCTTAGCCATTTCTTCACCTTTAATAGATTTTGTATATTATAAAAAATATTCTATTTTAATAAAATGATCTACTATCACAAATATAGAATCATATAAATCTGAGATTGAAAAATCTATAATAAAATCAATAGAAATAAAAGACTATAGTTAATTTGGAATAAATAATAGCTAAAAAAATCCATAAGATTGATGATGAGTTTTTGAACTTGAATAAATATCACCTGATTGTACAAAGTCTTTAACTACATTTCATATTTAAGTCTATCAAAAATCTCTTGATATTAGCTCCAAAGTCTTATTATATTTAAAATGTCTGGCTATTGAAAAGTCATGACGAGTTTGAAAAATATGTAATCATGCTTTGTCTTTTAGAATATATAATTGTCTCTCAAAATAGAGTAGATTATTTTTGAATTCAAACTTAGAAGTATCATGAAACTTAGAAGATTTTTTTTTGATATCATGAAGAAGAAGATAAGAGGACATACTTCATTGAATTTGCTTGACAAAGGTTGAATCAAAAATCAATTTTGATTTTATTGCTCAAAGATGAAAATACTCTAGTTTAAAGAAAATCATTTTTTATTGATCAAAAGCTGAATGTCATTCTTTTGGTATAAGATAAAAACATCTAGAAAAGGCGTTTATCAAACCTTGTTTTTTTTTAGGTCAATAAGTAGATTTGAAATCAAATTTTCATAAAGACATAATCCAACAAGCTTTGCAACAATTCAAAGTACATGCTCACATAAAGTATTTGAGGTTCTTGTGATTTATATACACAATAACTGGACTAGAAGTGCCCTCTAGATAATGATGTCATTCTTAAAATGAATCCAAAATTGCAAGAAATTTTTTATCAAGGATCTTATAATTAATCTTGATTTCTAAAAATTTCTTAGAATGAAAAGCTATCAAATGGAACTTATTAATTGCACCCATTTGTGACAAAACAACACCTATAGAAAATATTGATGCATTTGTTTCTATAAAGAATGCCTTTGAAAAGTCAATGCAATACAAAATTGGTGAACAAATAAATATTATCTTCAAGGCTTCAAAAGATGCTATAACTTTTTTATTCCAATCAAGTTTATCTTTATACGTTAGACATGTAAGAAAGGCCACAACTTGAAAAAAGTTCTTGATGAAGATTCCATAATAATTAAAAAATTCTAAAAAATATTACACATCTTTAATTATTTTTGGCTTCTTTCAATCTATGATAATTTGGACCTTCTTAGGATCCATCATAAGACCATTGTTTGAAATAATGTATTCTAAAAAGTCAACTTGAGTAGTATAAAATACACACTTTTCCATCTTGGCATATAATCTTGCATCTCTTAGTTTTTATAATACACAAAAAATATAAAATTTATGCTCTTTTATATTCTTAGAGTAGATCAAGATGTCATCTAATTAAAAAATAATAGAATTATCAAGAAACTTATAAAAAACATCATTTATTAGATGTTGAAAAGTAATTGGTGTATTTCTAAGTCTAAAAGGCATGACATTATATTTAAAATGCTCATACCTGATTAAAACCCAATTTTTCATTTGTCTCCTTCTTTAATGTATATCAAATTGTATGCTCTTCATAGATCTATTTTTATATAGATCTTTACTTGATTGAGTTGATTAAGAAGTCCTAAAATCAAGTATAGAAGGTATCTATTCTTGATGGTGGTCTTATTGAGTCCTTGATAGTCTACACACATTTGCAAAGATTCATCTTTTTTCTTCACAAATAAGATAGAAGCCTTGGTTGAAGATTTAAAATAATATATAAATTTTTTAGCCAATATTTCATTAATATATTTTTTAAGTGTAGAAAACTCATTTTGTAATAGGCTATAGATTGGTCCAAATGGTAATTGAGCTCATTCTTAAAGATCAATGAAACAATCATAAGGATGATGCTTTAGAAGAATATGTAAATTCTTCTTTTCAAAAACATCTTGATAATCTTATATTAGCTTAGAATGCTACTTGAAATCTTTTTTCTATCATTAATAGGTGTAGCATATATAACAAAAGTTGATTATTTTACAGCATGCATGAAAATTTTGGTACCTATCAATTATGATTTGAATATACTAGTTTTATGGATTTTTACATATTTAGAAGAATCTTAAATTAAACTATAGAAAAAAATTAAGGTTACAAGAAATCTAGTCTATTTAAAGATTATATCTTTCTAACTATAATAATCTTAAAATAATTAAATTAGAAAGAAATTTAATTATATTAAATATTATTAAAATATTATGACTATTAATTGTTAATTTTATATAAATAATTTTATATATAGCAGCTCCAAAAGATAATAAATGATCATCTATTATTTCTATGTGCATAGGTTTGATTTTCTTAATTAAAGATATATCTTATTTTTTGACAAAATATTTATCTATAAAACAAATTGAAGATCCTAAATCCAACAAGGCTAAGACTTTGTGATTTTTTGGTCCTAAATAAATTTCTATTATAAAGTAGGATGAAGGATCTAAGAAAAAAATAATATGAAAGTAAATAAGTAAATTTGAAAGTAGAATAAGCTACATTGTAGAGGATATTTCTTTAGGTAAGTTATTCTTGATTCAAGAGTTGGCTCTTGGTATATAAAAAGGCTAAGGAATAAAGTAGATGAATAGACAAAGGATCTTAAGGATATAAAAAATATACTAAATGCATATTTATATAATGAATAAGATAGCAATAGATAGTTCGAATAAAATATTAGATAGATGTATTCATCAAAAGATGGAAGTTATCTATTAAGAGAGTAGCCACTACCTATAAATAATGGATATTAGAAGTGAGAGATATCTTACTTCATACTATCTTTATAAAAAATCTTACTAATGTTATGTGTTGGTGATTTTAAAGTTCTTTTTTTTCAAAAGGTTATGGGTCCACTTATCTTTAGTTGTGAGTTTTTGAAGTTCTTTGAAGTCTTTCTTATTATAAAGAATAAATCTTATGGATATTGCTAATATAAGGATTTATTAATTTTTAAACTTCTTTTTGCATCTAGTTATTTATATAATTTTTTTCTTACTTATTGTTAAGTGTATTCATTGTTTTAGAAGATATCAATCATGTTAGAATGATATCATAGAATATTAGTCTAGTATTTTTTTATTGAATTATATAATTGGTGCACTGATATTGTACTTTTTTATATTGAATTTCTTAAGTGGTTTTTTTGATAGTGATAAGAAGTTATTTGTGAAATTAAAAGTGCTTTTATGAGAGTTGAGAGTGAAATCACTAGTTTACTCACAAAAAAGGCATTGTGGGTTTCTAAGACAACAAACCTTATTGTTTATTGAAACAACTTTAACTCATCTTTTTTTTGATTTTTTTTTTATATATTCCTTCATTAGATATGGCTTTAAGTAAGAGTGAAGATTTGAGAGTCATTGAAAAGTTTAGAAGTGATAATTTCTACTATTGGAAGAAAAAATGGAGTTTTTGGTAGCTTTATTGGACCTATGAGAGATTGTTGGTAAAAGTAAAGAGCCTTTAAGCGATGATGTTAATGTCAAGATAAAAAAAGAATACAAATATTGTGAAAAGAAGGCTTTTGAAATGATTGCATGAAATTTAGATGATGCCATCTTTTTACATGTAATTGCTTGCAATGGATTAGTAAAAACATATAGACTCTTTGCAATATTTATAAGAGTAGAGACCTTGCTAACATTCTATAGACAAGGAGTGTTGGGGACCATATATAAGACAAGGATTGAAGACTAAGAAATGGAATTACCTTGACATTAGAACAATAACTGGATACAAAACAAGAAGGTCCTAGCTAGACCATAAGAAGTCAGTTTTTGAGATTGAGGATCTCCTCAACCTTAATTCTTATATATATTAGGTCCTAAGAAGATTCTTGAAAAGTTTCTATGATGCTTGGTGTGAGCCTAAAATCCACCACTCTATGGAATTAGTACTATACAACAAGCTCAAGAGGTAGAATGGAAGAACTTCCAATTGTGAAATTATTAAGTTAATATAGATGCACATGTTTATAGTTCAATTAAAATTAATGCCTTCCAAGCAATGATTACTAATATTAAATTAAAATATTAAATGAAATTTATTATGTAAAAATGATAAAAAAGATAATTAATTAAGTTATTATTATTAACTCATAGTAAGAATAAAAACTTAAGTTTAAGTTAAAAGTTAAAGTTAAAAGTTAAATTTTAAAAGTTAAAGTTGAAAATTAAATTTAAAAATTAAGTTAAAAATTAAAGTTTAAGTTAAAAGTTAAAGTGAGAATATTAAAAGTTAAAAGTTAAAACTTAAAACTTATCAGCCAAAATTCAAAATGTGGAGATTATGAATCATTGTGAAGATGAAAGTAAAAATAAAATAAGAGAGGTAAAAGCAAAGGTACCTTGACAACGTCCAACGATTGAAGGCAATGACTTCCTTCAACTCCAAAATTTTTCAAAATTTGTAACTAGCTCTAAATTGGATGGTTCTTAGTTTATTGCAAGGTTACTTTAAAGATGCTCTTGCTTCAGCAAATCTTGTTGTAATCTAGTGATTCAATCGTGAGAATTGTTCCTTTGAAGTTGAGTGATCTAAACTGCTGCGATGACAAACCCCCTTCACTTAGAAATTTGCTAAAAATTCAAATCGTCTTCAAATCCAATAAAAATTATGCCTTTCAAATCTTAGCTTGTAAAGCTCAATGCTCCCAAAATTTCAATTGAATCCAATGGTACGGCACTGAGAAATGCCTTCCCAAACTTGATTAATCCAAATTGCAAATGCAGTCGACTTTCTTGCAGTCAAATTTTTACCAAAAATTCAATTCAATTCCAAATTGAGCAAGTCTTATCTTGTTACAAAGCTAAAAACAAAAGCTACAACTATAAAGAATTTTGCATTGAAATAAAAACAATTGACTGACTTATTAGGGAAAATCCGAGACTCTTAAAACCCTTGGAGTACTTTAGAGGCCAAGGGAGCTATCTACGACAATGAAGCATGTTTTTAAACCCAATGATTATCATTCACAACTAAAAATCCATGCACACCCATCCACAAGTTTATGATGAGATTAAAAAATCTAAATGAAATTAAGATTGGGATTTTTGGCCAAATTTTGGCATGGCTTCGCCTTTCACCAAAAGAAGAGAGAGAGAAAAGACTTGAAAAACCAAACCTCTCTTATATAATTGAGTGGAGGCTCATGAAAGGGTGGCTAAATCTCCACCCTTGATTTCTAAGATCCCTAATCTAGATATATAGCCTTCATTCATGTAAATACTAATTTCATCATTAAGGCTGATGGCTATTATAAGTGGTAAATCTAACTTCATCATTGTGTTTAAAACACCTTTTTATGCTAAGATTGACTACTTACATGCCTCCATCTATGTTTATTTGTAATTTTTATGAAAATTTTTATCTCTAGAGATTTTAGCAATTATTGTAAAATCCTTCAAAAATGAAAATTTCAGCGCTTCACTTGTATGTTGGAGGAGAAGGTGCTGATCTTATTTTCTTCACTCCATGAGGTGAATCCAATGCCGCCATCACATTTGAAAGCCTCCATTAATTGAAAAAAACTACTTTGTCGCTTGGATTTGAAGTTGAAGTTGAAGAACAAGCTTCAAAACCGTCATTATTCAACTTCACTAAAACTTTTAGAAAGTTCTAATTTTAATTCACTCTAAATCATATGAAATGATTGTAGGTGAAGTTATAGGCTCACAATCAATCCTTATAGCAATGACTAATAATCTCTAAATTATTAAAATTAACCAAATTACTATTCTAGTTTTTTAATCCTTATCATTTTTGTCTTAATTAACCTAACTTCAAGGAATCAGGCTAGGATTTATACCATCAAAGGTTAAAATCCTAAAAATTTAGTAAAACCAAATTTTACTTATATAAATCCTAATCTATATGCTTAATTATTATAAAATAAGTAAAAAATTAAAAAATGGAATTTTGGAGCATAAATGAAAGCTCAGAGCTGAAAAAAAGTACAAGACTTTTTTTGATTTGTGATAGTGAAGAATCTAGCCACATGGTGCCTATTGTGGCTTGATACTATCGTTTTCCTATAATGCTTTTGATGATGTGGCTGAACTCCTCATTCAATATGTATGCTAGCATTTCTCTAAAAAATTATTAACCTTGTGGTTACATTTTCTACAATGTAAGCATAAGCCAAATTTTCTTTGATACATTATTTCTTGCTCTAAAAGATGTTTGGAATAAACTTCATTAATCTGTATATCTTCTACTTCTAAATACTCATTAGAATTGGATGGTGAAGAAGCTGTAAAATAATTGGTATATACATGTGGCGTAATTGAAGAACGTTTATCTTGTTGTCGTTGAAATAAATGATTATTGCACTGCATAGCTTGATTAATTACTTCATTGAATATTTAAAGATCTGATATAGATAATAATAAGTCCTTGATATCATTTTTTAATTTCAAATAAAATTGACTCATTAATGTATCTTCTCTCTAATTTATATCTGATGCTAATTGTCAAAAATTTGAGGCATATATTGATGCAAAACACATTTCTTATTGAAGGCTTCAAATTTTAGTTGTTGAAGAATGAACCTTATCATGTTCACCAAATGCCTCTACAAATGCTGCCAAAAATGCTTCAAAATTGTAGAATATAGAAAAATTCTTTTCAAATAATAGAGCAAATTAAGATAAAGCTTGACATGAGAGCAAGGTTCAAACCAAATCAATATGGAATACTTCAATAGAATATCATTGAAGTTGAAGCAAGGTGATTAGTCATATTTGATTTATAAATCTACAAAATTTTGAGCGGGTGTCATTGAACTTTTTCAGAAGGCTGATCTTTGATTCTTTTGTTGTTTTTGTTGTCAGATCATTACCTTGAGTAGATGCACCTCTCATGTTTGTTGAAGTAAATATAGTCATTTGAGAATTTGGAACCTCTATTACATTTTGATGTGGTAGTTGAGGTACTTCGGCTCCTTGACCATTATATATGGTCATATATAGTTCTTCATTCTACTTCGATAAAGTCTCTATCCTGATTCTCAATGCTTCAAGAGCATTAATAATAGAATCTAATTTGATCTCTTTGGGATTTTTTATATTGACTTTTTCACCTTTTGTCATAAAAAATTAGAAAAATACATGCATTCAAAAGAAAAAAAAAAAAACTTGATCTATGGTATAAAAAAAAATTAAAAGAATATTAAGAAAAAAAAAAAAAAAAAAAACCTAAGAGAGTGTAATCCACAACCTCTAGAATGCTGCAATACTTCCAAGAAGAGCGATAATTTACTCTCTCTTAAGAAAGACTAAGTATCTAATATTATTTTATGATAATCTCTATAAATTGTTAGGGACCATATACAAGACAAGGATTCAAGACCAAGAAATAGAGTTAGCTCAATATTAGAATAATAAGTAGATATAAGGCAAGAAGGTCCTAGCTAGACCACAAGAAGTGAGTTGTTGAAACTAAAGATTCCCTCAGCGTCGACTCCTATATATATTAGGTTCTAAAAAACTTCTTGAGAAGTTTTCATGAAGCTTGAAAACAAATCAAGCCTAAGATCCTTCTTCAGCAACTTCCTAAATCATCTAAAGCCTTCTAGAACCTTCTAGGATCTCCTATGACCTTCTAGAATTTTCTTAAAATCTATTGAAACCATTTAGGACCTTCTTAGAATCTACTATAACCTCCTAGAACCTTCTCAAATATTCATTAGTTGTCTATCCGTGATAAGGAGAAAGTTCTTAATACTAAAGATGGAATAAGGGGATGACTTCATGGTTCATGTTAATAAGATAAAAGTACTTGCAAACCAACTAGCAATTATTGACAAGATATTTGATGATAAAGACATTATGTTGACATTGCTTACGAGCCTTTTTAACTCCTACAACTACTTTATTGTGGTATTGGAGTCTATCAACATCAAAGAGTTCTTCATAAATGATATCATATTAAGATTTGCCTATGAAGTCACCAAGAGGAAAGAAAAAAGGCCTTAAAATGATAATTTGGCTCTATTTTTAACACAAGGTGAAGGTAAATATTCTCACAAATGTGATAATTCAAATAAAAATATGAAAAATTACTATATTTTAAAAAAATCAAATCACTTTGCTAAAAATTACTACGAAGTCAAGAAAAGATATAATAAAAATATAAACAATACTTGTAATAATTTTGGTGGAGATGATTAAGCTTTCATAGAACAAATTATCTTAGAAATATAGTTAATAGTCAAAAGGATAGTAAAACTAAAAGGTACCAATGCTACCTTTTTAGAGAGGTGACTTCTACTTACTTTGTAGGACCATAAATAAGGCAAAAAAAAAATAGATTGGAAAAATAAATGATATAGGCAATTTTAGAAAGAAGTTAAGAATAAATTCTAGTAAAATTTACTTAGAAAAACTAGATATTGATACCCAGAGAGGGCAGGTTATGAACCAAGGTCGAAATCAGACCCTAAGGTACAAAACTAAGTCTCGACGATGACTCTGGGATTCTTTTGTAAATCAAATAGTAGAGTTTGATAGTAAATTGGATAAGGTTTTTATGAGCATTGGTTTTAGATGATTTGGAGTTTTTATGACTTTTTAAGAGGTTTACAAAATCAAGTTTATTTTTGGATGACTTGAATTTTGTGAAATAGAATAGGATTGATGTTTCTAGTGATTTCAAGAGTTTTGTAACAGATCTATAAGTGAAATTTTGTGGATTAATGCTTATAGTTGTACTTAATATGTATTGTGAATCTTAGCTCGATCTAATGGTTGAATTGAGGATTATTGAGGTTTAAGTGAGTCAAGGTCTCAAAAGGTAGAATTTTAGGTTCAGTGAGGATTTTTAAGATTTCTTGCAATCTACTAATTGGATTAGAGTGAAATTTATGAGAGAGGATATTAGACTTATTTTTCTATGTGTATGAGAATTTTGAGATCAATCGAATGGTGAAAAAGAGAGATATTGGCTCTATGAGGTTGGCATCAAGGTTGGAGAAGGAGGCCAGTCAATATCCAAGCACGTTTTTGAGGTTATTGTCTATTTGGTAATTTCGATCATTTTCAAAATTCTTATGCTTGTTTTTAACTTAATTTTTACAAAGTGTGCAAAATTTGAGTTAATATCGATAGTTCATTCATTAGTTATTGAGGTTTAATTCTGTTGTAGAAATTACTAGGATTTAGTTAGGATTTGATTTAGGGTTAAGATTTGATTAGGGTTTGATTTAAGATTAAGATTTGGTTTAGGATTTAAGATTTGATTAGGATTTGATTTAAGATTAGGATTTGATTTAGGATTTAGGATTTGATTAGGATTTGATTTAGAATTTAGGGTTTAAGGTTTGGTTAAGGTTTGATTTAGGATTAGGATTTGATTTAGGATTTAAGATTTGATTAGGATTTAGTTAGGATTTGATTTAGGATTAGAATTTGATTAAGATATGATTTAGGATTAGGATTTGATTTAGGATTTAGGATTTGGTTTATAGGTGGTTAGGATTTGATTTAGGAATTAGGGTTTGGTTTATAGGTGGTTAGGATTTGATTTAGGATTAGGATTTGATTAGGATTTGATTTAAGATTAGAATTTGGTTTAGGATTTAAGGTTTGATTTAAGATTTAAGATTTGGTTAGGATTTGATCAGGATTTGATTTAAGGTTTAGAGTTTTATTTTACTTTGTTTAGGATTTAAGATTTAGTTAGTTTTTGGCCTAAAGTTTAAATGAAGTCTAATAAGATTTCAACTAGGATTAGATTAAGATTGAATTGAGATGTATTTGAAATATGTTTGTAATCATTCCAGTATTTCTTTAAGATTTCTTATTATTTCTTTGGAATTCATTTGAGATTTCTCTGAATTTGATTAAAGCTTATTTAGCATTATTAGTGTTCTGTTAGAATTAAGATTTTGTTGTTACAATTTCCATTCTACCTTCCACAGCTAGGTGCCCGAAGCATTCTCAAGCAAGACTATTCATATTATGACATATTTGGTGAACTCAACGTGAAACGCTTGAGATAGAAGAAATTTGGTTTTCTTGGATTATTTGAATTTTGGAGAAGGAAGTCAAGGTAATGGAAGGAGTAATTTTTGATGGTACTTCAAGTGGAGTTGGAAGAAGAGCTTCGATTGGAGGACAAGGTATGTATTTTGATCCTAACTCTGCAAGCATATTTGAGGCTTTTGCCTTATTCATGAAACAGCAACAACAAGAGGTTAAAGATCACAAAGAGAGTATGGCTAATAAAGCATTATAAGCGATTGTGGATAAGATTGATCAATTTATAAGAAAGGATATTATAAAATATTTAAGATATTATCTAAAGAAAATAGAATTGAGGCATATTTCAAAAATGGTGATGGTTCAATTATTTGAATTAGCCTGTGTACAAGAAATAAAAAACCAAGTAAAGTCTCTTATAGGACATTTTGGAGGTTTATGGAAGAAATTTTTCCAAACATTGAAGGATAAGTTTTTCTTAGAAGATAGTGACAGGATTATAAAAAAGTCTTTTTATAAATAGATTGAAAGGTGAAAGAAGGATCGTCTAGCAATAGAATTATTAAAGGAGTTTGAAAAGTAATATTCTTCTTTATCAAAGAAAGTAAGACAATTGTTGAATCCAAATAAGATGGAACTTTTTCTTCAAGTAGCTGATGGAAAGTTGCAAGAGAAGTTGGAAATCTTGCTTGAAGATAAAGAAAAAGATGAGAGATTGACAACAAATTGAAAAGAAGTAGAGAAGGCAGTAGGATTATTGACAAAAAGAGAAAGAAAAAAAGATAAGGTGGGTGTTCAAAGACTATTACAAGCATCTAAGATAAAGGTGTCTAGTATCCATCCAACATCTTTGATTCAACCTTCAATGACTACATGAAAGAAAAAAGAAATGAGCATCAATGAAATCATATGTGACATGAGAGATTTATAAATAAAATCTGTAAAACTTGAAGAGAAGGATCAATCATCAAGAGTATCAACAAAACAAAGATTAGGGCCAATGGAGGGTGTAGTACATAGGTGCATGTGGTGTGATAGCATAGATCATTCAAGGAGGGAATGTGAAGATTTTACTGAGGCATTACATAAATGAGTTGTTTTTTTTAAAGATGATATGATATACTTAAATAGAAAGTAGAAAAAAATTAGAAATAAATTTTGATAAACAAGAAATGAAGTTATTTGTTGGAGATACTTTTAAAGTGCATACAATCTCAAGCAATGAATTATCAATATATTGGGTGGAAGAAAATCTTAGTAAATATTTAAGTATAAATCTTGAGTTTTTAGAAGAATCTAGTTCTTTGTGGACAAGTACAATGAGTTATGCTGAAAGGAAAAAATTTACTAGAGATGATTTAAAATGTGTTGGTAATAACATTTGATAGATTACTGGGTGGGATGATCGAGTAGATAGATTATCTGTGCATGCTCATATTGCAAGGAGTCAACATGAAGCATTAATAGAAGAAAAACAAAGGAGAGATGAAAATAATGAAAGGCCTTCAAAAAGAACTATAAGGGGAGAAAAAACATGACAACAAAAGAATCCTATACAAGAAGAGACAACAAAGAATATTTCCATAAAAAGAAGGGAAATTGAAAAAGAAAAAATAAAGGCTCCTGCTTACAAATTACAATCAGATATTGAAGCTGCTACAGATTTGAAGAAGGTATTGGAAGAGCAGATTTTAAGTGGAAAGGTTGAATTCACAATTGGTAAAATTCTAGGAATTATAAAGCATGAGTTTTATGAAGTTATTATTGATACAATAAAGAGAAAATAATAATCTATAGGAAACTCTATAACATCAAATACATAAGAAATAAGAACAATGGAAAGCAATAAAGATGAAGAAGATGAAATACAAAATTTTGGGGGATGTCTTGCAAGTAAGATTTGCAGAAAAAGAAGATATCATTCAAGCTTATAGCCATTATTCTAGAAGTCATTGGACAAGGGCTACTATAGAAACTTTGATAAAATTGGAAAATTTAAAAGAACCAATTATAGCATTGATTGATCATGGTTCTGAAATCAATCTGATGTCAAAAGAATTGTATAACAAAGAAAAATGGCCTATTGATACTGAACATGGGTGGATGATAAGAGCAACTGATAATTCAAAAAGAGATTTGTATGGAGCATATTCAAATATCAAGGTGACAATAGAAGATGTTATTTATGAACAAAATTTCTTTTTATAAGACATGTCTACATATCCTATTATATTGGGACAACCATATATTATTGCCACACGAACGGAAACAAAAGTAATGGATGATGATTCAGCCTATGTAAGAATATGAAGCCAAGATGAGATGAAAGCAGTTCAATTTTTAAATGTTTGTACTAACCATGAAAGAAATCATGATAAGTTGAGAGAGAAGCCATTATCTAATGAGAAATTTGAAGATCTTGAGGGTTTTTACTGCATACCATTGTAAGGCAAAGTTGCAATGGATTAGAGAAAAAAAGCTCTCACTTAGTTTAGAAGAAGAAATATTATCTATTAGACTTATTGGGATGATACAAGATTATGTATTAACTTTTAAGACTATTGAAAAGATGAAAAAAGATGGATAGATGTTATATTAAAAATATTGAGCGAAACTAGAAAGAAAATAAAAAATTGGTTGAAAATGAATTTATTTCAGGAGCATATGAAGAATTAGGTTTTGTAGATACTATGGGAGAATTAAATTATCTATTATAATATAGGTTTCAAGTAGAGAATAGAATTATTAATGTATGTTTTAAAGAATTTTATGATGAAATTCAAGGTTTTATAGAAAATTTAAGTCGCCAAGAGGTATGTATTGAAACTAAGTATAAATCAATAGCAAAAAAAATCAAATCAGTGGCTTTGCTACTTCCATCAAATTATGAAGAAAAGATAAGTGAAAAATCAATACAACCAAATTTAAGGGATCTAAAGAAGATAGGGCATAAATTTACGAATATTACATTGGATGGATTAAATGTTGGATGCGATGGATTTTTGACAAAATATGAAAAAAAATGTTTTAGGGATTTGCTTTCACATCATGGAAAGGCTTTTGTATTTGAAGCACATAAAATTAGGTGTGTTGATCCAAATATTGTAGCGTCCATGGTTATTTTTACTATTCCTCATGAACCATAGAATTTGCGACTAATTCCAATACCAAGAGCATATTTATCTAAGTTAATAGATTTATTCAATGAAAAGATTAAAATGAGAATTTTGGAACCATCTATGGCACCTTATTCTTATTGATGGTTTATAGTGCCAAAGAAAAATGGAACAATGAGATTTATATAAGATATGCAACTCATAAATAAAGTGACTATTAGAAATATGGATTCAAGTCCAATTGTGGATGAATTTGTAGGAGCATTTGTTGGAAGAGCTATCTACTCAATAAGTGATCTTTATTGAGGTTATGATCAATTTCAATTGATAATACAAAGTAGGGATTTGACAACTATGAAGACACCCTTAGGATTGGTTTGAATGTCCACATTACCACAAGGGGCTACAAATTCTGTAGCACATATGATGAATGGAATGCATAAGGTGTTAAGAGATTTTATTCCAAGAATAACAATGATACTTACTTATGAAGATTGTATTCAAGGCAAACAACAAAAGAATTTATTTCTAAGAAGAGTTACAATATGTGCTACCAAATTATTAGAGATTTTTCATTTTGGTGTTTGTAAATCAATGAGAATGCCATCAACTGGAAGAACTAGATACTTTGTTACATTAATTAATAAGTTTTTAAAAAAGATATGGATTTACATCTTTAAAGCTAAGAGTGAGTATTTTTCAAGGTTTAAGGAGTTTAAGATACTTGTAAAAAAGTAATGTCAATGCAAGATCAAAATATTACATATAGATAATAGAAATGTGTATATATTAAAATATTTTAATAATTTTTTAAAGATTTGAGGCAATATAAGACAAATCTCTATTCTTTACACTCTACAATAAAATAGAATTACTGAAAGAATAAATTGCACGATTATGGAGATAATAAAAAATATGCTCCAAGCATAAAATCTTAGACATGAATATTAGGCAAAAGTCATGATTACAATAGTGTATATAAGAAATAGGTGCCTTATAAATGCACTTATATTAATGATTCAACAAGAAGCTTGGAGTAGCAATAAACCTTGTATTTTATACATGAGGATTTTTAGATGTATTGCTTATTTAAAAATACTAGATTATATGAGGTTCAAACTTGATGCAAAAGGTACAAAATATGTATTTATTGGATACTATGAACGTACCAAGGAATATAGGCTTATGTATTTAGAAACCAAGAAGATCATTAAGAGTCGTGATGTAGAGTTTTTGCAAGATAAGAATGCTTGTAAATACTTAAAGATGTGTTTAAGTAGAAGTAATGGTGTGTTTGTAGACACATCTTCAATTCTAGCAAAGAAAGAATAAGAAGATGATGACAATGAAGATGGTAAAGATATAAATCATTAACTGTCAAGAGACAAGCTTTAAGAAAGAAGAAGGTTGCAAAAGACCTTGGAGTATAAGAAAGTGAATCTTCATCAAGTGAAAGGAAATATCCTTTGAAAGTTAGAAAATAACTTGGTATTAGTAGATGAATCACATCTTTCTTCAAATAATTGAAGAATATGCCAATATTAAATTTTTTGCTGATCTATTGAATTTATATGATGCAATGAAGTCCACAAAGGCTATGAAGTAGAGTAGAAATTACTTATAGATAATGGAATATGGAAAATGACTGAACTTCTACAAAATTGATATTTAATTGATTGTAAGTAGGTGTTGAAAATCAAAGAGGATGCATTTGATTATATAATAAGATATAAGGCTAGATTGGTTGCCAAAGACTACTCATAAGTTATTGGTATTGATTTCAATGAGATATTTGGTCTCATGGCCAAATTCAATATTATTAAAATCATTGTAGCAATTGGAGCAATAATAAACTTAAAGATGTATTAAATAGATGTGAAGATGGCTTTTTTAAATAAAAGATTAAAAGAAGACATTTGTATGAATTAAATTTAAGGATTTATTGAAAAAAGCAAAAAAAAACCTTGTTTATAAGTTGAAGAAATCTTTGTATAGGCTCAAGTAATCACCAAGGATATGGTAACAACATATTGTCACATTTTTCTTAAATGAAGGTTCTAAAAGAAGTAAGGCTGATCATTCTATACATGTCATGTAATTTAGTAAATTCATCTTGATTATCATTCTCTATGTTGATGATTTAATCATCTTAATCAATACATTGAAGATGATGGATTGATTGAAGGCAAAGTTAAAAAAAGAATATGAGATGAGTGATTTGAGAGAGCTTTGCTATTATTTAGGAGTAGAATTTATGAGAGATTGCACTAAAAAGACCATTATAATGAGCTAAAGCAAATAAATTCAAGAGGAATTTAAACAATTCAATATGAAAGAGTATAAGCCTATAGGTACACCTTTCAAGGCTAATTTGGAGTTGATGAAGCTCATGGATAAAGAGTTTGTTGAAGTTGAAAGTTAAATATAAGGTATTTCATAGAAGGCAATAGTAGCCTAACTTATATATGTAATAGTTGGCACAATGGTAGATCTTGCATATGTAATAAGTGTTGTAAGACACATATCTTAATTTGCAAGATAATTTTTTTATATAAATACCACATAATTAGCTTATGAAATAAGCTATTAATATGTGTTGATTTGTTGATCAAATTTCTTATCTATTAATCAACTATCAATACATGTAAAGTCAAAGTAATATCTATAAATTTTTTAGAAATATTTTTTAGATTAAATTATGAAATAAATCTATTTTAATCTAGTTCTATTTAATCATATAGATAAATATTAGAAAAAAAAAAAAAAAATATATATATATATATATATATATATATATATATATATATATATCTATTGGACATTATGTATGTTGTCTTGTTTGAAAATACATCAAGCTCCTCATTGTAGAAGGTGAAGTTATATTTTATAAATATTTAAGAAATCTTAATAAGTTTCAATCATATAAGAAAAATATAATTTTAATTTTAATTCAAAATTACTTTAAGATAGTAAAAATACTCTTTTTAGTAATGTCAACCACACATAAATCTCAATTGCCTTATTATTTTCATAATTAGGCAATTTCGATTTCTCTTTATAAGCCCTAATTCTAGTCAATGAGCTTTGGCAAGCTGTAATTCTTCATCCCACTGTCCATTTGATATGAAATTTTGTACAAAAATGCTACTAGAAGTCTTCTATATGCATAGAAAAATTCAATCCAATCCAATTTATAGATTGCAAGAAAAAGTCCAAAAATTATTCTAATTTTGCTTGGCTGCAAACTTGAAAGTTGATGCAAATATTCCAATAGTAATTTTTCTTTCTCCAATTGTTAATTTTAATAAAAAATCATTATATAGCTTGATCTTAAAGTCTTTTAACACTATGCCAAATTTCATATTGATCCAACTAATAGATCTTTAGATATCATAGAAATCCTATTCAATTTTGAATTATTAAATTCTAATATCTTCTTGTATCAAAATCCAAATATCTGCTAATTGATACAAAAATTTATACACACTTAGTACATCTAATCAACAAGTACTATCAAATTTTGAACCATAGATGTGACAACAATTATATGAACTAATTGAAAGTACTAGCCCTAATTATATTGTATATATCCTAAGTGTCACGGACATATGCATGTAAGCCAATAATTACATGTATAAATAGATAGAAGTAACTAAAAGTAGGTAAAAGTAAGTTAATTCTATAGTATTTGATATAGAAGCTTCTTAGAAGCTACATAGACACTACTTTGACTTTATAGGTGTCTTTAATTGACTTTTTGGGATTAAAAACGTGGTCAACAAGTTGGCCATGTACCACACATGTTGTTAGCTTGAAGATCAAGCTAACTATGTGATATACACGTAGAAAAACTTACTTTGTAAGTCAAGGCATGTGTCCTACAAAGTCAATACATGTTGGAGGTCCTATAGAACGTCGCCACATAGCCCTTAGTTAGATAGTATATATAGAGACAAGAGTGAAGCCTTCTTCACTCTTGTCAATTCCTTTCTTGCTTCTAGTCTAGTTTCAAGGATTTCTAGTTTTTTTGGCTTTTGGTAATAGCCATTCCAGTTTCTTTCTTAATATACATATCAAGTTATTTCTATTTTGTCATCTTCTTTTAAAAGAAGTCTCACTTATTTATTTATCTTTATCATGTTCTTGTCCTTGATAGATTAATAAGAGTACACTTATAATATCAGAGCTTTCTCTAATCTTGATTAAGAGTGAATTATCCCTTTTTTCTTGATAAGACACAAGTATATTAGAAGTTGGGGATTACCCTCTTCTAAACTGATATTGTTCTTAGTATTTTCTTTGTTCTTAAGTCCTCTCTTCTATTTGTCTCAAGCGATATTAGACATCTTCTCTTTTCTAAGTGTTATCATGACAAAATTTGTTGAAATGAAGAGTGAAATGGCATAAATATAAGAGTAATTGAGGGAGTTAATGCTTGCAATGCATCAATTCAATTTACCACTACAAGGAGCAACAAGATTGGCAAAAAGTGAAGATATAGAAATGATAAAGAATTCTCTTAAAGTCAGAGCATCTTTATCTTCGAGCAATGAAATCAACACTAATTGCTAATTCAACTTTCATCAAATAAGTTTAGTCAAGTATGTCTTATGATCCTCTTATTTGTGATATTAAGGAAAATCCTTCAAAGTCTCATGATAATTCTAAGTTTGAATTCAAGAAGAATCTACTATATTTTGAGGGACGCCTATATGTTCCAAAAGGTGAAGCTCAATTATTTGTTCTTCAAGCTCGTCATGACTTTCCAGCAGTAGGACATTTTGGGTACAATAAAACTTTGGAACTAATATCCAAGGACTTTTCATGGCCACAAATGTGGAAAGCAGTTAAATTTTTTTTACAATCTTATGATATTTGCTCGAGATCAAAAACTCCTCGTCATCGACCTTATGACTTTTTCAGCCATTACCTATTCCAGAACAACCATGGTCTTCTATTTCTATGGATTTCATCATGGATCTTCTAATCTCAAGTTCTTATGATTCTATATTCTTGATAGTGGATCGTTTTACCAAGATGGCACATTTTGTACTATATATAAAATCTATCACAGGTAAAAAAATAGCTAAGCTCTTTCTTGATAATATCTATCGCTATCATGGATTATCCAAGGATATTATATCCAATAGGAGAACTCAATTTGTATCAAGATTTTGGTGGTTTCTTTTCAAGATTCTTAAAATGGATATAAAACTATCTTTGGTATTCCATCCTCAAAGTGATGGACAAATGGAGCGTGTTAATCAAGTTTTGGAGCTGTATTTAAGATGTACCATCAACTACCAACAAGATGATTGGACAACTCTTTTGCCATTGGCAGAGTTTACTTACAATAACACGGTACATTCTTCTACAAAATAAATACCTTTCTTTGCCAATTATGGTTATCATCCACGACTTGATACTTTTGACTTTTCAAAAGTTGATAATCCTATTGCAAAAGATTTGGAAATTCATTTGTTAGAACTACATGCAATGATGAAGGCATAGTTAAAAGAAGCTCAAGAATAACAAAAAGTCAATGCGGATGTCTATCGAAATGAACAATAACCATTCCACATGGGCGATAAAGTATGGTTATTTTGTCGCAATATTATGACCACTCATCTTTGTGAAAAGTTGGACTATCGAAGGCTTAGACCATTTTCTATTTCTATACAAATTAATCTAGCTGTATATCGTTTATATCTACCGAAGTCAATGAAAATCCATTCAGTATTCCACATATCTCTTTTTGAACTATACAAGATAGTGGACATACCAAGAAAAAGACAAGCTCCACCTCCTCCTATAGAAGTGGACAATAATAAAGAAATTGAAGTGGAAGAAGTCTTAGATTCAAGGCGGCGCCAAAATAAATTGAAATATCTTGTCCATTGGCATAGATATGATATTATTGAACGCACATGGGAGCCAATAAAGAATCTTGGAAATGCAGCAAAGGTGATGGAGGCTTTTCATCAATGACATCCATTAAAATTAAGATGAAAACCTTTCTTATAAAAGAAACAAGATCTAGACAAGATAATATTTTACTTTCAATCCTTGTTTGTAGCTTCTTTGTAATTGTGATGCTCAAAAAATGGAAAACCAACAACCAACGGATTCGACTCAAGAGCCTTCGTTTGTTAATCTATCAGATGAGATATTACGATTGTCACAACCTTGAAGATGATGCAATCGAGATGAAGATCTTTAAAAACGACATGTTCTTCCTCGAATAGATGGCGAGATACAATATGTTTGGTATCACGACCTTGGAAGGGACTCCCGATGTTTGGTGATTTTACTAGAGGTAGGAACAACTCCTGATAGTGTTCCAAATATTTTATTCGAAGGAAGTTATGAAGGCCTGAACAATGATCAAATAACTGGGTGGTCTTCTCGCCCTAGTATGGAACACTACCGATGGTTGAGAGGTCGTATCAATCATCTTCGAAGAGAACAAAGATTAGAGTATGTGGCGAATATATTTTGTCACATCATAGATTTCCTCAACATATGATTACTGCTCCTTGTGGAACTCGTCTCTAGAAAGGGGGATAATGTCACATACATATGCATGTAAGCCAATAATTACATGTATAAATAGGTAGAAGTAACTAAAAGTAGGTAAAAGTAAGTTAATTCTATAGTATTTGATATAAAAGCTTCTTAGAAGCTTTATAGACACTGCTTTGACTTTATAAGTATCTTTAATTGAATTTTTGGGATTATGAACGAGGTCAACAAGTTGGCCATGTGCCACACAAGTTGTTAGCTTGAAGACCAAGCTAACTATGTGGCCCACATATAGAAAAACTTGCTTTGTAAGTCAAGGCATGTATCCTACAAAATCAACACATATTGGATGACCTATAGAACGTCGCCAAGTAGCCTCTAGTAAGATAATATATATAGAGATAAGAGTAAAGCCTTCTTCACTCTTATCAACTCCTTTCTTGTTTCCAGTCTAGTTTCAAGGGTCTCTAGTTTTCTTGGCTTTTGGCAATCGCCATTCCAGTTTCTTTCTTAGTATACATATCAAGTTATTTCTATTTTTTCATCTTTTTATGAGAGAAGAATTACTTTTTTATTTATCTTTATCATGTTCTTGTTCTTGACACTAAGTCACAAATACAAACTTTGTCTTTGAATAATAATTACAAAATTATTCCAAATCCAAAAAAGTAAGCCTTATATTTTTAAAATAAGCTTAAAGCTAACTTAAGAAAATCTTTTTCCAATCTTCAAATTCCTCCCTTCTTTGCCCTAGGTAGTCATTTTAGTAGCTAGAGGTCTGATCTTGACTTTGTCTTACAAATGATCAATCCCTAGGTATCAATCTAACCTATCTTAGGAATTTTTTAGTCCAATCTTATCTTCAACTTAATCCTAGTATCAATAATATTAATTATTTATCTCTTTTATTATATTTTTATTAATTTATAGTCTTTCTAAAGCAATAAAAGTAGTCTTATAGTCTAAAAAGTAGAGTTACTAATCAACCTTTAATCTATTAGCTATTAAGATAGGAAAATAAACTAAGAGGCTTTTATAAAATCTATATTTGAATGTCTTAGATTATTATTGAGCAAAGATGATTAAATATTAATTAAAAAATTATTTTTGATTATATTTTTACCATATAGTTGTGTTACAATACGGCATCTACTTTCTTTGAACATGTGCATCTTCTAATATACACCAAATATCATAATTGATATCATACCATTTTTTTTATTTTTTACATTAATTCCTTCATTATTATTTTTACTATCTATTTCAATACAATTATCTTTTTTAAAAATATTAATATCTTTAGCATGATCTTCCACATTGATTTTTCTATCTCATCTTTTGAAAATCTTTACTTGCTTCTTAGCAATAGATATCTTCAATCTTGTACTATCTAAAATCTTCAATGAATATGTAGCATTATCGTAGACTATTATTACTACATATGGTCAAAACTACTATTTTTAAAACTTTTATAAAGTACTATGCTGATTATTCAAATTCTATAATCTTGCTTTATAGTAATACTTCCTAAAAATCTTTTAATTCTTCAATAATTTTTTACAATGGACTTTTGTGATTGTTGTTTTACTTATTTCGGAAGAAACCTCCCAAAATAAACATGTATAGGGGAATTCGAATATAAGGAAAGACCATGTATATGAGCTCTAATTGTTAGGGTCATATAATTAACCGCTACTGTTGAATGCTTACAATACCAAAGAACACTTAACTTTTTTTCCTACTGTCCACTCTTTCATATCAATACAGTAATAATCACGACATCAATTTTAGTACCCTGTGTAATTCACAAACATACAAGCACAACCCAAACCCTGGAACGAACAACTTTCAATCCACAAAATTTGATCAAGACAATTCCTTTGATTACAATTCCTCTCTACTAAACTTACAACCTTGTGATAAATAGTGACTAAAAACTTCCATACATCCTCAATCTTTCACAATAATTGATAAATAGTCATCTATAAATAACTTTGTAAATTAAACATTGATTCATTAAATCGATTCTCTTCACTTGAATCAACACTAACACAAAAGAAACAAGAAAATTAAAAAGAAGAGATAGCACTAAGCTTATCCTCGGCTCAATACTATGACAATTTGGCATTTTCTTCCCCTCTCCCATTCTCCTTATACTATCCCAAGATACCAATTCTTATACTACAGATGATAATTACTTTTCCTGACTATTCATCCATTCTACCTGCTGAACCACCTTTTCAACAGTTATCTATCCCTATTTATACTATACACTAGGTATCTATATTCTGAAAATAACTACTTATTCTACATAGCCCCACTCTTAACTGTGCAGCGTCCCTGTAAATACAATATTGATAAACAAAAATTATTTTTTTATTTTTTATTTTTTATTTTTTTTAATTGGATTATTCAATCTCTTCGATTTCTAGCGCTAGCTCTATTTGGTCTTATTCCAATACTATATCTTCTTCCTCCGACTCGACCTGAATCTTTGCCCTTAATTGAGCTGTTAAATCTTCATTATACGCTCTCAATTCTCGAACCTCAGCTTCTAATTGGAAGATTCTGGCATCTTTAGCTTCTAGTTGTTGCTGCTGCTGTTACAATTTCTCCTCCAATTTTTCAATTCTTACTCCCATTGAGGCAAATATTTGTGACTGACCAATATTGACTAAATCACTTTCCAATTTCATTACTGTTTCTTTCAAAACAATAATTTCTGCTTGTAGCTCATCTGTTTTGTTTTGATATTGGTCATCCAATTATTTCTTTTCAAGCTCCAATGCCTCCTTCTTCTCTCGTTCCATCTTCAATTGAGCGTTCATCTTCTCCTGTTTCAATCTATATGATTGGCGAGTTTGTAGTAATTCTTGCCTTTGATTTTTTAGGATATGTTGAATCCTCTGTTTTTCCTTTGACCAGTTTTCCACTCTCTCATTGAATTCACACTTCACTTGCATCTTGGATTCCGATTCTACCTTGATGACTTATTCCTGTTCCCTGATTTTGTAATTTTGCTTCAATATTATTTTCTTGCTCGCTTCCACTTGCCTTTTTAAGCTACCCTCATCTTCGAGCTTATTCACCATAAGTTGTAGCTAACAAATTTGATCCAACATAACTTCCTTAAGATTCCACCCTTCCGCTAGACCCCGTTGAAATCCTAATAGGTTACTTTTTCTTGGAATTGGTATTGGTGTCGTCATCTCTATTGTCTACCGAATTGAAACTCGCTCTGGTGTAGATATTAGTCTTGCTTTCCGTTCTGCCACTTTGCTGGATTCTCCTACTTCATACACCATTACCCTTGGACTAATTGTTCCCGTTTGTAAACTTGGAATTACTGTTTGAGATTCTTGTTTCAATGTATACTCAATGACTGAGTTTACATAATTGGAATATAATAGTGAAGCAAACTTCTCTGTCTTCCACTTAGCTCCCATTTCTGCATGTATCCTTGTGGCTACATAAGCTGCCCAATTGAATACCATGCCTTCCAATGTTTCTATCGTGGAAAATAGTAATTGCTTCGCCATGTAGGTGGTATGCCAATTCAATGCTAATCGCTTTTGAACAAATTGCATTCATTCCATAAGTTTGGACGTAAGTGCCTCATGTATCTTCCATCCTTGATTTTGCTCGAAAGACGACATCCCTCCTTTGAAGTAGCTTCCTGGCCTGAAATCATTTGACGCGTCTCCTTTCACCTCAAGCTCTCTGGTTGGTAAATACAAGACCTTATATAAGATATTCTCATCTATCCCAATCAGGACTCCTCTTATCACACTCAAATCATCCTCTGGATCATAATTTTCTATATATTTTGTCACTTGTTCTACATCAATTGGTGGTAGTTTATCCGATCCTCGCAAAAACGTAAATAACTATGCATTTCTAAAATCTTTTTGCCTTTTCAATGACCAACAGATATCTAACTTTATCGGTTCTATGTTGGTGATAATTACAAGATACAGTGATCCCAGATCGCACTTAGATCTCACATTGCGGTGACTTTTCGATCGTTTTGATGCTCTCTTCACTCTTTCTATTGACATTGTGAAAATCAAACTCTCAATACTTCCTCGCGCTAACACTATTGTTGATTACTATTGTAAAGCTTACGGTTCAAAGCACAATGTTTGAAATTTGTAACAATGAACTTTCTATGAGTGCCCTGCTCCTAACTGCTTACTCGAGGTCTGAATCAAGAACATCTAATCTAGTGTACCTTATTCTCACGTCTAATTAAGAATGTCTAATTTCTTGACTTATCAATTTCAGTACCCAAAACTAATCATCAATCGTTTCCTAACTATCACAACCTTTCCAATCCTATTGGTAATCATTATTATGGAGATTCCTTCCCTCCATTGAGTAAATCCGTCCCGGATTTATGTATAATATAGACATAACTAATTCCTATTAATGCGCATTGTGAATTGGATTCCCAGAAAATCTTCCAATTGAATGGAAACATTAGGAAAACCTTCCACCACCTGATATGGTCCATGCCATCGTACTTGAAATTTACTAGAAAAGTTGTTAAAGCAGCTATCATAAAGTAGCACCAGATTATTGGACATAAAATATTTTGGTCGTAACTTACTGTCGTAATAACTCTTTCTATGGCGCTGTGTAGATTCCATGATCAAGAGAGCCATAGCCCTAGCTTCATCCAATTTCTCCAATTGGACTAATTTATATTGAAGAGATTCTTTGTCTCCTAGATGTTCATCCAACGCAATTCGTAAACTTTGGACCTCTAATTCAATTGGTAGAATTGCCTCCTGACAGTATACCAATTGAAATGGGGTAGAATTGGTAGTTACTTTATACACAGTACAATACGTCCATAAAGCTGCAAACAATTTAATATTCCAATCGGTTCTTGCTCCTAAAATAGTCTTTGTTAAGATCTTACATAAGATATCATTTGTCTTTTCGGTCTGTCCATTGGCTCGTTGATGATAAGGTGTAGTTTTGTGGTGTTTGATCTCATACTTTGCTGTTAATGCTTCAATTATAGCATTAATAAAATATATGCCATGATTACTAACCAATTCTTTCAGATAGGCAAAACAAGTGATAATATTCTCATATAAAAATGTTGCTATGGTATTGGCATTATCAGTTTTTGTTGCCATGGCCTTCGCCTATTTGGTGACATAATCAATGGCTACTAGAATATAATATTTATGTCCATTTTGAGAAGCACATGCAATTGGTCCGACAAAGCCAATACCCTATTTTTCAAATGGTGCTTGTGCCAAAATTGGTACCAATGGCTTTGCAGAAGTTCCAATAGG
This sequence comes from Physcomitrium patens, assembly GCF_059467195.1. Taxonomy (NCBI): domain Eukaryota; kingdom Viridiplantae; phylum Streptophyta; class Bryopsida; order Funariales; family Funariaceae; genus Physcomitrium; species Physcomitrium patens. The sequence goes on along the minus strand of NC_143433.1, from coordinate 1,438,042 downwards.
GCAACCAATTTGTTGACAAGGATCACAATGATGAATATATTGGTATGCATCCGAAAACATTGTTGGCCACCAATATCTAGCCATTAAAGCCTTACGTGTGGTGCTATCACCCGCAAAATGTCATCCACAACTGTCCAAATGACATCCTTCCAAAATTGTACAAACTTCACTTTGAAAGATGCAACAGTGTAATTTTCCATCCCACCCTTGTTTGTACAAGGCTTCGCCAATCATGGTATATGGCGCACTTTTTAAAATCAGATGTCTCTTTAATTTTTTATTATAAGAAATGAGAAAAGTCTGAAATGTTAGATATTGGACCAATTCACCATATTCGAGTATAATAACATCCACAGCAAATAGTTGAGCATCCAAAAGAGTATCGTTTATCGGCTCATTACCCAATATATTAGATAAACAGGATAAATGATCTGTATTAGCATGTTTCTTGCTGGGTCGAATGTTAATCGTAAAGTTAAATTTCTGGAGAACTAACATCCATCGAGCAATTTTTCCATTCAATTGAGGTTTATTTATCATGTACTTAAGTGCATCATCATCAACGTGGAATACAAATGGGTATCCAAGAAAATATTGGTAGAATTTCTGTACAGAGTAGATCATTCCAAGGGCTTCTCATTCGATAGTATTATAATTTCGTTCTGTAGCAACAAATTGTCGCCTCATATAATATATGGAATGATCTAATTTTTTTTCATCTTTTTGATTGAGAATGGATCCAATAGCAATATTGGATGTGTCTACATAGATATAAAACGATTTTTTCCAATAAGGTGTTACAAGAATTGGGGCAGATATCAATTTCTGTTTCAATTTGTCGAATGCGAAAGTATAGTCTTCAGTCCATATTGGGTTAGATCCGTCTGATGAGGGTTTTTTTAACAAGTGGGTTAACGGTTGACAGATAACCGCAAAGGATTCAATAAAACATCGATAGTAGCTGACATGGCTGATGAAACCACGCAAGCCCAACATCGTATCTGGCTTTGGTAAACCCAATACACAAGTAACTTTATCGGGGTCCATAGCGATACCTTCAACAGAGACAATGTGTCCCAATAGCTTTCCCAATGGTACGCCAAATTGACACTTCTCTAAATTTAGAGATATCCCATACTTATCGCATTGATTCAAACAGTTATCCAGGCATGCTAGATGTTTAGTCATTGTGCTAAAGGTGCAGAAATCGTCGAAAAATATCTCCATTAATAAACTTAGGTAATTTTGAAATGCTTGTGTCATTATCCATTGAAAAGTAGTCGAGATATTACATAACCCAAATGATATTACTTTATAGACGAATGTGCCCCAATCTGTGGTAAACGTAGTCTTTAATCGGTCTTCTTTGGCAATTTTAATTTGATTATATCCCAAAAATCCGTCCAAAAATGAATAACATTCATGTTCGACCACTGCATCTAAAATATTGTATGTAAATGATAATGGAAAATAATCCTTCTTAGTAGCCGCATTTAACTTTTAAAAAACTTGACATATCTTGATTTTTCTATTCTTCTTCGGTACCATCACGATTAGCGACACCCATGCACTATGCGGAAGAGGATAAATAAAATCCACATCGAGAAGTTTATCCAATTCCTCTTTTACTAAAAGGGAATATTTTGGATTAAGCCGATGTTGTCCTTGACGAATTGGCATAAAACCCTCCTCCAAAATAATCTGGTGCTCACACACGTCAATTAGAATCCCTTTCAAATCCGCATACGACCATGCAAAGGCAGATTTAAGACAGACAAAAAAATATTTTCAAGCATCTAATTCTGTACCTATAATACCGGCATATATTTTAATTAATTGTAGCATTTTGTTGATGCCCAAGTTAATGGATTGACACGCAAGGTCTTTAACAACCTTTGATTTAATTGTATTCTCCTGATCTAAATATCTTGTATTATTTGACATATGAAAACCATCCAAATCTGATTCCAATGTACTGACTCTATTGACTACGGGATTGTTCATCCATTCAGTAATAACATGATCCAAGTTAGTCGCATCCTCTTGATGTAGTAAATATTTATGGGGACTTTCACATTGGTAGACTCTTGCCTTTGCTGTTGAAGTGTTTTGTCCTACCCCAAATTGCAGTGAACCTATAGTATCGACATCTTCTTCAATCGATTGACTCTCATTGTCTAATGTAAATTCTGATTCTAGCAATTGAAATTTTCCATGATATTGTACTGTGTACATGTGTAGAACAATGTGATCCCTGCCTTTTCTAATTGTCAATGTGCCTCGGCCTCAATCGTTCTTAGCTTTGGCTTGATAAAGCCAAGGTCTGCCTAATAAAATGGGATACGATAACGTAGAACTCTGTAATCGAAATACAATTTAATCGATTTTGTATGTCAATCCCACGATAACAATGGCAATATTACGTAAGATTTCCATTGGCTTTATCCGACTATGATCTGCCATTCGCAAGACCAATGTCGTAGGTAGTAATTACTTTAGATCCAAGTCCTCCATTATATCTGCATTCATTAAATTCACACTGGAGCCACCATCGACTTATACCCCTAGAATTAAAACGCCATTGATTGATACATCGATTGTTGGTGCTCCCGGATCTGGGTTTAAGCTAACTTCATGAATTTCTTTAGTGCGGGAACTTCATCGTATTAGCGCTGAATTCAATGTAGATTAACATTTCGGTGCTATAGCCAAAAGTTGTTTCATTGTAATTGAAGGCTGAATAACATTCAAATCCTTCAGAATGTCGTAGGGTTCCATATTGAGAGTAATTCTCAATGCTCTTTTGCGTTTCATTGGTTTCAATTTTATTCCATTCGGCAACAATTCCTTCCTGGCCATTGGGATTACTACTGGTAACTTCGCCAACTTTTCTATCACTAAAGGTTCCTTTAATGTATAAGATCTTTTATTGTGTTGCACAGGTATTGGTAGTTGGTCAGTTGGGATCGTTCTTGATGGTCCCGACAAATTGGCACGTAGAACCAAATTGGGTTCCTCAGTCTATTGAGGTCTCAATATTGGAATACATCCCAATACTGATATTGATTTGTTTAGCCCTATGGACGATGCTACTTGCTCTCCTGCGATTGGTTCATCCAAGTCCTGAATTAGATTCTTGTCTTTTAGTTGGCATTTGATAAGCACTATGTTCACCACCTCGACACGATGTACTAGTGAGTCTCATTGAACAGGACCTTTGTTCTCCGTCGATTGGCTTGTTTATATTTGTTGGTCCCAATTATTATAATTAAAGGACGTATTGCACTGCTAATAAGTGTGACCAGACTACTTACAACTTCCACATATTGGAGCATAGCCATCATTGGCCCTTCGATTAGGACATTCACTCACATAATGTCTAATTTGTCTGCAACAATAGCAACGAAGTAGTCTCCTATCAGCTCCTTCAGGGATATTGGGTGTCTCTACTGGTATATAACGGCTAGATCTGTTCTATGTCGGATGAGTAAAGGATCATGGTTGATCCATTGTTACTATAGACTCTTGCATTGGCTTCATCATAGGTGAATATTGATGATATCTTGGTTGATTCATCGCTAATCCGTGAGTATTGGATACACCTTCTTGGTGAAATTCAGAGTTTAAAAAATTGGAATAATTCTTGTTTTGTTTATTCGCTCGATTTTCATTCTAACCAAACCTATTATTCATTTGTACTTGATTGACATCCCACGAAGTTGGTTGAGTCATTATCTGGTTATTGAGTTGTTGTTGCTTCCGTAAATTCCAACAGTTGGTGGTAATATGCTTGCCCCTGCAAAAGGTATATTATACAATCATTTGGAGTGGTGAAGGACATTCTGTTACTAAATGACCTTGCCCCTTACAATTGCTGCACCAGACATTGGGACGCATATTGGTTGATTTATGCTTTTTTTTCTTTATCCTTGGCTAGATTCATAGCCAATTCATCCATTTTTTTCATCAATGTTAACAGCAATGACTCATTGGAATCCCTTGATACCAATGTATTTGGTAATTTCTTTGTAGGTATTGATTTTTGATACACAGAATAAGGGACATACGGATGTGATGATGATGGTAGTACAGCTTGCAATGGGATGGCATCCACTATTCCCTATGGAATTATATCATAATCATTCTTTCTCAGATAACTTTCCGATGCGTCATTCCAATTTGTCATTTGGTAACCTCCTTGAGATGGAATCATCGTGGCTCCAACTGTTAAGTTCTAGTCATAGTGACATTCTTTCCATACTTTTGCTCGTTCAAGAGATGATGACATGGTGGATGATTGGGCCTCCTTTACAAACATCTTCAATTCTAGTGGGTGTAGTCTATTAACCAATATGGATAATACAAAAGAATTTGGATATTTGGTTATTTGGCCATTTTCGAAGTATATCTGCTATACGACCATAATATGACTATATTGCTTCCTTTGGTACTATTCTGTTGTTCATTAATTTTTCTCTAAGATGTTCTTCAAAACCAATTGGTCGAAAATGGGCTAAAAATGTATTTTTTAATGGACAAATGTTGATTTGGATCCACACCTGGCAAATTCCAAAAAGTAGGTAATGGCACAACGCTAGTCGTTTGATCGTCCACTGCACCCATTCGAACTGCAATCAGAACTGCCGATCCTCCGGACGCCATTAAAGATGTCGGTGTTCCACTCAATTCCTTATTAAAATAAAAATTGTCTCCCGTAAAAGTCTTTTTTGGACTTCCAGGCCTTCCCGATTGACTATTATTATTCTCAAATAATTTTATTGGTTGAATATGAGGTAAAAATGACAAGTTTTGATATACTCTGAATTAGTATTTATTGGCAAGTGATTTATGCTAATCTTTAGAACTAGTCTTGTTAGAATTGGACGTATCTCTAATTGGAAAAATATCCAATGGGATATCTAATTCCTTTGTACCTTCCTCGCTTTCCGTTAACGGCTTTGAGAGGTATGTTGGACTATTAGCAGTACTCCCGGTGAGTGCTCTTGGTAATTTCTTTAACAGTATGTACTTCTGAAATATTAGAGGTCGATCGTCTTTTGGGTATGATCGAATATATCGACAAGCATGCAACCATGGCTTAATCCAACTTTGTCGATGCTTCTTTTTTAATTTGCGATCTCGCTCGTTACGTAACAAATTTCTTGCTTGCAATCTCTATGTTCTTTCCTTTCATTACTTTATTCTCTTTGCTGTTAAATTCTTATTCTTAATAACCATACTCTTTCATTATTTCTACTGAGTTTGCTTCCTAATCTCCTTTACTACTTCGGCAATTAATTCCTAACACTCAATAATGTTGTCTATCCCTGACAGTGGTGCCAAAATGTGGTTGTCATTTTACTTATTCCGGAAGAAATCTCCTAAAATAAATCTGTATAAGGGAATTCGAATATAAAGAAAGACCATGTATGTGAGCTCCAATTGTTAGGGTCACATAATTAACCGCTACTACTGAATGCTTATAATACCAAAGAACACTTAACTTTTCTTCCTACTGTCCACTCTCTCATATCAATACGGT